>NC_072473.1:69059318-69697532 GCF_027574615.1 Eptesicus fuscus | reverse complement strand
AATTAGAGATAAATTTTCAAGTAATGGAATGAATTCCAAATCAGGTCATGGTTCTACTTAATGCAATTGTTCAGAAATGCAGACTTATTCTGTCTTTTTAATCCTGTCAGCCCTGCTTAAAACCGTGTCACGCTCAGACTCACAGGAAAAGGAAATAGAGCAAGGTAGAGGTATACCTCCTACTTAAGAGCTCTGGCCCAGAAGTAACACACACTTTTGCTTGTGTTTCTGAATCATGCAGCTACACACAAGCAAGTGAAGCTTGAAAATATACCATAGATGGGCAATCATGTGCGTGGTACATCTATTGCTATGGAGAAAAGAGAAAAGAGATTTGGGGAAACAGCAGTCTCTGCCACAAACATATTTGAGCACATGCATTTATTTGCATTTCAGTATTTTCTCCTTAGGATACAGTATTTTAAAAAGGAGACTAAATATTATTCCTTTTAAACCACAACTACTTCACTCTTGCTCTCTTATTTTTAATTAATCTCTTAGCCATCTGGAATGTCCTAGTTTCTTTCAAGAAGAATCCATGAGTGACATATTCCTTGAGCCCTTGCATATCTGAGATTTTATTTATGCTTTCACATATAAAAGGCAATTTTTATTATTTCTTACTTATAGAATTTTTGTGTTACAAACTTTTCCCCTTAATACTTCATCGCTATGGTTCCACTGTCTTTCAGCATTCAATTATTCCCTGTGTACCGCCTTTCTCAGGCTCCCTTCTTGGCTAGTTTTCATTTTATTTTATTTATTTTTCAGTGGGAGGCACTGGCAGGAGATTGGAGGGCAGGCGGATGATAAAGCTGGGGCATTTCTTATTTGTTCTTTTCCTGCTCCTGTACCTCATCTCTGACAACTGTTTCATCTCTCTAGAAATATAGACTTTTCCAGGAAGCCCTTCTTTCACAGTTTCATTTTTCTCATTGGAAAATAATCTGAAGCTTCTTCTGTTTTTTTTCCCCTATGATCCTGCCATGAGTATAATAATCAGAATCACAGCAGGAATGAGATGGAATACTGAAATGGATTAACTAGGGATAATTTAACGATGAGACTATTTGCAGAATTATGGTCATGGTTAAGAAACCTGCAAAAGATAGTGAGACATCCAACTGTAGCAACAGTAGGAAGCTGTTACTTCTGGTAGGCCTAAAAGCACAAGAGAAATAGTGGTTACTATAACCAAGTGAGACATATAACCATGAAAGAAAAGCTGACAGATAGGTGCTATCATTGTAGGTAGAAAAACACAAACATCACCCAAGCTATAGCCTGGCCTTACTCTCCTCTCACCCTCTTATCGTTTCCTTCCATTTTCTAAACCCAACTGGAAATTAGAAATCAAGGATGCTCAGGTGATACAATTTGTATAGGTTATCCTCGCAGGTCACTGCTGGGAAGGGACATGGATCTGGGGAGGCAAATGGAGACTATCAAGCAAAGTGGGTTGATATTTACATTTAATGTTGCCAGTTGATTCTCATGGATTTAAGTATGCAATTTCTTCCTTTGAAATTTACCCATTTTTCTGTATTGATGCTTATGGGATTTATTTTTATTGAAATTAAAAACTTTGTTGAGGTTTTCCTAAATTTTTAAATAAAGGTGCCTCAAATCCAGCAAACTTTTTCAAGATTTGGCTTGATTTTTTTGGTTGTTATTTTTTAGTTTAGCATGACTGGCAGTTATATATAAGCATAATCAGATGTGGAATTTTTAGAGTATTTTTTAGAGTTAGAGTATGAACTGGATGCTGTAGACAGAGAGTATGAAAATGGATATTCTGTGGGAGTAGAATATCTCTCTGATATCTTGTGTAATCCTAGCAATTGTGAGCATTTTTGACCACGTAAGAGCCAAAGGCTTTGGTAATGGCTCTATATGTATAGGCTTATTTAACGCCAACAAACCCCTCATGAAGTAGGCACTACTATTTTTGTTATTTCACAGATTCAGAAACTGCTTTTCAGGGAATTTAAGAAATTTACTCAAGGTCTTACAGCTGGTCAGTGATCTTCTCAAAGTAACATTTTTACCACTCAAAGTTGACCTCAATCTATAGTAGTTCCCATTCCCAAACAAAAAATAGTTGAATTGGCTGCATCCAGAGAAGAAACTGCAAATAAACTGGAAGCAAAGTATGCTGTGTATCTTTCTTGATCAGGATGGACTTTATTGTGTTGTTGGAAGGAAGTATAGTGGTTAATATTATGTATGTATGTATGTATGTATGTATTTACTTATTTAACCAGACTGATCTGAATTAGAAATCTGGCTTTGTTTCCTATTGTTCTGTAATTCACGGAAAGTTATTTACTCTCTTTGTCCCTAAATTTTCTTATATGTAAAATTGGGGGTTTTCATTGGGTTGATTTAAGGCTTAAAAGGAGTGCCTGCTATGTAGTCAGCATGTAAAATTGTTGTTATTGCCCTTACTTGGTGGCTCAGTTGGTTGGAGCATTGTCCTGTATACCAAAAGGTTGTGGGTTCAATTCTGGATTGGGGCATATACCTAGATTTTGAGTTCGATCCCCCACCAGAGACAACCACTTGGTATTTCTCTTCCTGTCTTTCTGTCTCTAAAAATCAATGAAAACATATCCTTAAGTGAGGATTAAAATAAATAAATACATAAATAAATGAAATTTTTATTATTAATGCTGTATGGCTGGGATGGGTCAGAATAAACCAATGTGGAAGTGGAAGTGAAGTCTTTAACATTTGGAATGTTACCTCAATAGCAGGGAACCAGATGAATCTTTTTTTTTTTTTCCCTAAGGAGGTTGACTATTGGTATAGTATGGAAGGAAAAACTGAACATTATTTACTGGGATTCTTTTAGTTCAAAATAACTGTTACCTTTTCTGATGTCATGGGGATCTCTTGGATGAACAAAATATGATTCAGACATTTCAGCTCTGAGTTCAAAAAACACATTTCTCAAGGTTGGCCCAAAGAACAACTTGGGCTAGGGATTTATTTAAAGAGAGAATTTTATATAAAGAAGTTATTCAAGTAAAGAATGATGGCATAGAGGGTAATCTCACTTATGAACATGGATAAGAATCCCAAATGAAATATTAACAAATTAAATAGTGTATTAAAATAAGAAAGCATTTTTTACTTTTTACTCTAGGAAGGCAAAAATAGTTCAACATCACAATTTCTATAAACGCAATTCACAATATTAACACATTAAATTAGAAAAAACATAATTACAATAGATGCTATAAAAAAAACTTTAGATAAAATTCATTATTTATTCTAGATTTTATAAAAGAAAAAAGCAAGTGCCCATCAGCAGATGAGTGGATTAAAAAACTTTGGTATAGTACGCTGATGGAATAGTACGCTGATGTAAAAAGGAACTCCTACCATTTGTGACAGCATGGATGGGCCTGGAGAACATTATGCTAAGCGAAATAGGTCAGTCAGAGAAAAATAAATATCACATGATCTCACTCATTTGTGGAGTATAATGAACAACATAAACTGATGAACAAAAACAGATCCAGATTCAGAGAAACATCGATCAGACCATCAAACCTCAGAGGGAAGGTAGGGGAGGGTGGGGATAAAGGGGAGAGATCAACCAAAGGACTTGTATGCATGCATATAAGCATAACCAATGGACACAGACACCAGGGGCGTGAGGGCATGAGCGGGGGTTGGGAGGGGGTAATGAGGAGTATAAGGACACATATGTAATACCGTAATCAATAAAGAATAAAAAGAATCCCCTTTCATTGTAAATAAACATAAAAGAAAGACTAGGGAGAGAAGGAAATTTCCTTAACTTTCTAAAAGGGTTTCTAGTGGAAATATATAGCATATATGATGATATTTAATGATGAAATATTAGTTTCATTCTCCTTAAAGTCAGGAAAAGGTCAGGGATGCTTGCTTTCACCTCTACTATTTAACATTATTCTGGAAGACATAGCTAATATGATTTGGATAAGAAAGAAGAGAACTTAAAGATAATTAGGAACTACTAATATTAGAAAGTGTGGAACAAACTGCCATTAATTGCTGAAAATAAGATAATATATTTAGAAAATCCATGAGGATCAACTGTTCAACTATTAGAATATGAGAGTTTAGCACAGTTACTAGCTGTAATATCAATAATAAACATCACTTTCTTTCCAGTAAAAACCAACTAGAAAATGTCATGGATAAAAGGTATAGTTCATATTATTAATAAGGCTATGAAATAACTTAGAATAAACCTAATAAAACATGCAATAATTTTACATAAGAATATCTATTAAAGGTTACTAAATGACATCATACAACAAATGGGGGAGAGTGCCATTTGATTGGAAGGCTTTGAATTTTAAAGATGTAACTATTATCAAATTAATCTATAAATTCAATGTAATTCACACAAAATTCCAAAAGGATACCAGAAGAAACTTGACTGAAATTCATTTGGAAAAGAAAATGGGCAGGAACTGACAAGGACATTTCAAAAAAGAAGAAAATGAGTGATGATGCTCTCTACTCGTTAGCAAAATATTGAATAAATTTATAATAAAACAGTGTAGATATAGTTTAGGAATATAATAACAGACTAATGGAATAGAATTCCAAAATTGAACATTTTTTATTTTTATTTTTTGTTAATCCTCATCCTACCTAATAATAGACAAATATGCAAATTGACCGTACCTTCGCTATGCCCACAATTGGCCAGGAGGTGCGGGGGGGCGGGACTCGGGGTGGCCGGGTTGGCTGATTGGGCCGGCAAGACACTGAGCTCGCGTCGCCAGCGGTGGCACGAGCTCAGCGTCTGCGCCATGGCTGTGCTGTGGCACAGAAGGGGCCTCTGGGGCAGCGAGCCCACATCCCGCCGTGGACCATCAAAAGCGGGGAGCTGGGTGCCTGTCCGCTCCGGCACCAGGATGGCAGGTTAGGCCTTGGGGACCCTACACGTGCATGATTTAATCATGCACTGGGCCTCTAGTCCAAGGATATTTATCCATAGATTTTTAGGGAGAGTGGAAGAGAGAGGGAAAGACAGAAACACTGATGTGAGAGAAACACATTGATTGGTTATCCCCTGCATGTGCCCCAACCAGGGCCCAGGTTGGGGAGGAGCCTGCAACCAAGGTGCATGACTTTAACCAGAATCAAACCCAGGATCCTTTGGTCTATAATCTGAGGCTCTATCTACTGAGCAAAACTGGGTAGGGCTAAAATTGAACATTTTAAAAAATTGGAATTTAGCATGTAATAAATGTGACATTTAAAATCAGTGGAAATGGAATACTACTCAGCCATGAAAAAGAAGGAAATCTTACCTTTAGTGACAGCAAGGATGGACCTGGAGATTATTATGCTAAGTGAAATAAGTCAGTCAGAGAAAGGCAAATACCATGTGATCTCACTTATATGTGGAGTCTAATGAACAAAATAAACTGATGAACAAAATACAAACAGAGGCATGGATACATGGAATAGACTGATAGCTGTGAGAAGAGAGGGGTTTTGGAGGGTTGGATAAAAGAAGGTGAAGGAAGTAAACAAAAAACCCCACAAATTTTATATATATATATACTAGAGGCCCGGCACATGAAATTTGTGCCCTGGGGGGTGTCCCTCAGTCCAGCTTGCACCCTGTCCAATTTGGGACCCCTTGGGGGATGTCTGACTGCTGGTTTAGGCCTGATCCCACAGGATTCAGGCAGTCGGACATCCCTCTCACAATCTGGGACTGCTGGCTCCCAACCGCTCACCTGCCTGACTGCCTGATAACCCCTAACCACTCCCCTACCAGCCTGATCGATGCCTAACTGCTCCCCTGCCATCCTGATTGCCCCCAACTGCCCTCCCCTGCTGGCCCAGTAACTGCTAACTTCCCTCCCCTGCCATCCTGGTTGCCCCCAACTGCCCTTCCCTGCTGGCCTGGTCACCCCCAACTGCCCTCCTCTGCAGGCCTGGTCACCCCCAACTGACCTCCCCTGCAGGCCTGGTCACCCACAGCTGACCTCCCCTGCAGGCCTGGTCACCCACAGCTGCCCTCCTCTGCAGGCCTGGTTGCCCACAGGTGCCCTCCCCTGCAGGCCTGGTCCCCCTCTAACTACCCTCCCCTGCTGGCCTGGTCGCCCACAACTACCCTCCCCTGCCAGCCATCTTGTGGTGGCCACCTTTGACCACATGGAGGCGGCCATCTTGTGTGAGGGCATGAGGGTAAATTTGCATATTACCTCTTTATTATATAGGATATACCAGTGGTCGGCAAACTCATTAGTCAACAGAGCCAAATATCAACAGTACAACAATTTAAATTTCTTTTGAGAACCAAATTGTTTAAACTTAAACTTCTTTTAACGCCACTTTTTCAAAATAGACTCGCCCAGGCCGTGGTATTTTGTGGAAGAGCCACACTCAAGAGGCCAAAGAGCTACATGTGGCTTGAGAGCCACAGTTTGCTGACCATGGGGATATAATATAAATATATGTATATATATGTGTGTATATATATATATATGTGTGTGTGTGCCCATATATGTGTGTGGCAGGAACTCACAAGGACATTTCAAAAAAGAAGAAAATGAGTGATGATGCTATCTACTCGTTAGCAAAATATTGAATAAATTTATAATAAAACAGTGTAGATATAGTTTAGGAATATAATAACAGACTAATGGAATAGAATTCCAAAATTGAACATTTTTTATTTTTATTCAGACATTTCAGCTCTGAGTTCAAAAAGACCATGCTGTCTCTTAATTGAGCTGTAACACTATTGAGTTATGTACAGTATATATATGTACTGAGTGCCCAGATTATTATGATATCTGAATGCATAATAATCTGGCCACTCAGTGTATATCCTATATAAGAAAAGGCTAATATGCAAATTGTCCCCTCGACCAGGAGTTTGAACAGTAGGCAGGCCGGCCAACCGCTTATGTCCCCTCCCCCTGGCCAGGCTGGCCGGATCCCACCCATGCACTAATTCATGCACTGGGCCTCTAATATATATTCTGAGTGGCCAGATTATTATGCATTCAGAGATCATAGTAATCTGGCGACTCAGTATATATATATATACTAGAGGCCCGGTGCACGAAATTCGTGCACAGAGGGGAGATTCCCTCAACTCAGCCTGCATCCACTCCAATTGGGGACCCCTTGCGGGATGTCGGACTGCCATTTTAGGCCTGATCCCAGGGATGGGGCCTAAACCGGCAGTCAGACATCCCTCTCACAATCTGGGACCACTGGCTCCTGACTACTCACTTGCCTGCCTGCCTGATCACCCCTAACTGCCCTCTCCTGCAGGCCTGATGTCGCCCCCAACTGCCCTCCTCTGCTGGCCAATTTGGTTCTGATTGGTCGGTTCCTATGCCAGCCTCAAAAGCTTCACCTCTTAGGCAGCCATTGGCTCCCCACAGCACCCAGATTTGGTTCTCATTGGTCGGTTTCAATGCCAGTCAGTATCAAAAGCTCCACCTCCTAGGCAGCCATTGGCTCCCCACAGCACCCAGATTTGGTTCTCATTGGTCATTTCCTATGCCAGTCAGCGTCAGAAGCTCTGCTTCCTAGGCAGCAATTGGTTCCCCACAGCACTCACCTTTGGTTCTGATTGGTCGGTCCCTATGCCAGTCAGCATCAAAAGCTCCTCCTCCTAGGCAGCTATTAAGTCCCCATAGCGCCCACCTTTGGTTCTGATTGGTTGGTTCCTATGCCAGTCAGCATCAAAAGCTCTGCCTCCTAAGCAGCCATTGGTTCCCCACAGCACCCACCTTTGGTTCTCATTGGTCAGTTCCTATGCTAGTCAGTGTCAGAAGCTCCGCCTCCTAGACAGCCATTGGCTCCCCATAGCACCCACCTTTGGTTCTGATTGGTTGCTTCCTATGCCAGTCAGCATCTCCAGGCCTATCTCTGGGCCTGATCAAAGAGGTGGGGCTTAACAGCAGCCCCCAAGGAGGCCGAGAGAGAAAGAAAAGCCTGGCTGCTGGCGAAGATCAGAAAGAAAGAGGGAGAGAGAGAGAGAGGTAAGTACACTGATCAACAGCTTCCACTGAGGCTGCAGATCATACCCTGACTCACTTTCTGGGTCTCAGCCACCTGAGCAGTCAGTGTTGGGTCACCAGGCTGCAGCTGGGCAACCCAGCACTGACTTCCCGATGGTCTGCGTTTGGTCGCAGGCTCGGCCCCTTCCCAAGCCCCAGGCTTTATGCTTGAGAAGCGCCCCCCCCCCCCGCCACCCCGCCCCTCCGATCACAGGCTCGGCCCCTCCAATGGTCATCTGGGAGTGACCTGGGTGCCGAGGAGGTTCCTGGGACCCAGGTATGTATGCAAATTAACCTCCATCTTTGTTGGGTTAATTTGCATACTCACTCTGATTGGCTGTGGGCGTAGCGGAGGACGGTCAATTTACATGTTTCTCTATTATTAGGTAAAATATCTTATCTGATAAAAGAGTAATATGCAAATTGACCATGCATCCACTACACCCACAAGCCATGCCCACCAGCCAATCAAGAGCAAGTATGCAAATTAACCCAACCAAGATGGCTGCGGCCATGGAGTGAGCAGGAGGCTTGGGTTTCCCTGACAATGGAGGAAGCCAAGCTTTCTGGACCCCCTGGTCATCCCAGGCCTCCACTCAAGGCTACAAAGTTTCAATTATAGAAGATAAATAAATCACAACACAAATGGTGGCAAGCCATGGAGCTGGAGACAGCAGGAGGCTTGAGTTGCCCCCAGCGATGGAGGAAGCCAAGTTTCCACAGCCCTGGCATGCCTTGGCCTCCGCTCAAGGATACAAAGTTTCAATTATAGAAGATCAATAAATCCCAACAAAAATGGCTGCAGTCACGGAGCAAGCAGGAGGCTTGGCTCTGATCAAGGCTACAAAGTTTCAATTATAGAAGATAAATAAATCCCAAATACCAGGGCCTCCGCTTGGGTCACCAGGGGCATGGCCGGCCTGCAAACCACCACAGGCCCCTCACCCAGGCCACACCATGCCCCAAGGAAACCCCCACCCTGATCCGAGACACCCTTCAGGGCAAACCAGCTGGCCCCCACCTGTGCACCAGACCTCTATCCTATCTAATAAAAGAGTAATATGCAAATTGACCATCACTCCAACACACAAGATGGCTGACCCCATGTGTTCAAAGATGGCTGCCCCTATGTGAACACAAGATGGCCACCACAAGATGGTTAGCAGGGCAGGGCAGTTGGGAGGGACCAGGTCTGCAGGGGAGGGCAGTTGTGGGCAATTGGGCCAGCAGGGGAGGGAAGTTGGGGGTGATCAAGCCTGCAGGGGAGGGCAGTTAGGAGTGACCAGGCCGGCAGAGGAGGGAAGTTGGGGGTGACAGGGCCTGGAGAGGGGCGGGCAGTTGGGGAGGACCCAGGCCTGTGGGGGGGGGCAGGCCTGCAGGGGAGGGCAGTTAGGGGCAATAAGGCTGGCAGGGGAGCAGTTAGGCATGAATCAGGCTGGCAGGGGAATGGTTAGGGGGTGATCAGCCTGGCAGGCAGGCAAGCAGTTGGGTGCCAGCAGTCCTGGATTGTGAGAGGGATGTCCGACTGCCCGTTTAGGCCCAATTCTACCGGGATCAGGCCTAAACAGGCAGTCAGAGATCCCTTGAGGGGTCCCAGATTGGAGAAAGTTAAGGCTGGGCTGAGGGACACCCCACCCCCCCGTGCACAAATTTCATGCACTGGGCCTCTAGTATATATATATATGTGTGTGTGTGTGTGTGTGTGTGTGTGTGTGTGTGTGTGTGTTGACAACTAGAGGGAAAGGAGGGTGGGAAAGGGTATGTGAAGGTGGGTAAAAGGGGAAAATTGGGGATGGGAAAAGACTGCTTGAGCCAATGGGTATATGATGTAATGTATCGATGATGTTTTGTGGAGCTGTACACTTGAAACCCATATGGTTTTGTGAACGAATAGCACCCTAATAAATTCAATAAAAAGTAAAATAAAACCAGTGGAAAATTATGTACTCTTCAAAGTCACTGATCATCAGAGAGATGCAAATTAAAATGACAATGAAGTATCACCACACACCTGTCAGAATGACTACCATTAACAAGTCAACAAATGACAAGTGCTGGCGAGGATGGGAGAAAAGGGAACCATAATACACTGCTGATGGGAATGCAGACTGGTGTAGCCACTTTGGAAAACAGTATGGAGTTTCCTCAAAAAATTAAATATGGAACGGCCATTTGATCCACTGACTGCAAGAAACCCAAACACCAGTCAGAAAGAATATATGCATCCCTATGTTTATAACAGCACAATTTTTTTCAAGAGCTAAGATCTGGAAATAGCCCAAGTGCCCATCAGTAGATTAATAGATAAAAAAGCTGTGGTACATTTATACCACTGAATACCAAGTAGCAGTAAAAATGAAGGATCTCTTGCCCTTTGAGACAGCATTGAGGGACCTGGAGAGTATTACGCTAAGTGAAATAAGCCAATCAAAGAAAGACAAATATCACATGATATCACTCATATGTGGAATCTAAAGAACAAAATAAACTGATGAACAAAATATATTCAAAGACATTGAAGCATGGAATAGACTAATAAATCTCAGTGGTAATGGGAGGGGTGTGTGAATGGGTGGGTGGGGTGAGATTAACCAAAGAATGTATGTGCATATATGCATAACCCATGGCACAGACAATAGTGTGGGGAAAGTCTGGGGTGGGGGGGTGGGGGCAGGCTAGAGGAATAATGGGAGCAATAGAGGGACAAATGTAATATTTTCAACAATAAATATATTTTTTTAAATTATAAATTGCAAATCTACTTTGATGTAGCAAATTCATTTATGAAATGCTTGTACATCTGCACAAGGAGACTTATATGAAGATGCTTATAGTTTTAAATATTTTGGGGACAAAAATTATAATCTAGTACAGTTAGTTCTTTAGCATGATCTAAATTCCAGATTGATTGAAGAAATGAACATAAAAAGATCAACATAAGTCTTAAACTAAAATACAAGAGAGTAAGACCTTCATAAACAAGATACTAAAGTAAACATAGAAGCCACAATGGAAAACACTGACAAATTCAACATGAAAAATGTAAAAAGTAAAACAAACAAAATCCTCTAAACATCTCTACAACAAGAACAACAACAAACAACAACCAACTCACTTAGAGCTGGATCTCAAACTGGAGGCCATACATGCAAGATACTTAGTCATCCACAGAGCTTTAAATGTTCTTTTGGAATATTCCTTAGTTGAACATTATTGCAGTTATTTCTTAGTGCCTTCCACCTGGTAAGCATCACACAATTTACATTAATTTCCTTGCCCTTGTAATTGTTTGAGGTTTTGCCTTGTGAAAAAAAATAAAAATATACTGGAGAAAATATTTACGACATATGTAAAAGACAAAAAGTTAACATCCATAACATACCAAATGCTCTACAAATCAATAAGAAAGTTGCAAACGACTCAGGAAAATAAACAAAGCTATGAATAGATAATTCACTGAAGAAAAACTAGTGGCCAAAAAGCATATGAAAAGATGCTTTTCCTCACTAGTAATCAGTTTTTACATCTGCATGTAATTTTACACACACATGTTTTGAGATTCAACCACACATCTGGAAACTATACAGTGTTTGAAACTATGGAGCATATAAGATTGCCCAGGGAGCATACAAGAGTAAGAAGAGGAAATATCCAAGAACAGGACTCAGAACGATATCAATATCTTTTATATTTACCGAGTACTTACTGTGCTCAGCATTTCATGTTATTATCTCATTCAATCTGCAAAATAACCTTAGGAGGTAGGTATGATTATTCCCATTTTACACAGGGACAAGCCAAGGCTTATGTTTACTAAGATTCTGCACCCAGTCACATCACCAAGCAATTCTGCCACACCACGTAGGTGTCCTGAAATTCAACTCAATTCTGACATTATCAACCTGAATATAGCATTAGATCCCACAGGTTAAGAGCTCAGTCACACATGACTCCCCCTTCCCCCATTCAGATGCCAATCAAAAATCCAGGTTGTCACCTGTGCTTCTGATCCACCAGTTATAGATCTGAATTTCCAATGTCCACCCTCCTTGGGTTCAATTAATTTGCTAAAGCAGTTCACAGAATTCACAGAAACATTTTACTTATTAGATTATTCCTATTTTATTATAAAAGGATAAACTCAGTGTGGATGCTGAGAAAGGAGATACCTCCTTAGAAAGATTCCTGGTGGTTAACTGGTCTCAAATTTAAAAGCATAGCCTAGCAGGTATTTCTAAACAGGGTCCTCTCACACAAACCACACTTTAGAGAAAAGCTTGAACTGAATTCCATGCCTCTTACACTGAACTGTCTGTTTTCAATGTGTTACTGCTACAGCGCCAGCCCTTATAAAGGAGTTCCTGGAATTGTATTTCAACCAATAGGACTGAGGTTTTACCTGTGCAGCAATATCCCTATCAACATCTTAACCAATCAATTAGAGTGGTTTATTTCTAACCAATCAGGACAGTGCCTTTTGTACCAATCAAACTGTGAGGATTTGGAGTCATCATTTGTATAAGGATGGACCAATCAAGGACCAAAAGCGGAGACATCTGTCTATATAAATCAGTTCCACTCTGGCTCTGAGACTGCACTTTCCCTTTCCACTGAAGACTGTTATTTCCCAGCTGGAGATGAAATACTGAGAGATGTCTTCTGGGACCAGCATGGAGAAGAGAAGGCACAGCAGAGTAGAGGAAAGCTGTCTAGCCAGAGAGGAAACTTGACACCTCACAGCTGTGCTATTCCATGACCATGCTGTCTCTTAATTGAGCTGTAACACTATTGAGTTATTCTCACAGATGTGCTGTATCACAATTGAGCTGTTTGCACTGAAGAGTTTCCTTTTTCACCACATCCCAAATTGGGGCTTCCTTTTGGTTGTTGAATTGGTGCCAATGACCATTGGCTGACCTTAGGAACAGACAGATTGGAGAGACCCATAGGACAAGGTATAGGGAAAGAGCATGTATGGAGTTTCCATGCTCTATCCTAGTAAACCAGTCTCCCAACACCTTCACATGTTCACCAACTTAGAAGCACTCCAAACACCATTCTTTGTGGATTTTGATATAGGCTTCATTACATAAGCATGATTGATTAATCCATTGGCCACTGGGGATTTATCCACTCTCCAGGTCCTCCCCTCTCTAGAGGTCAGGGGGGTGGAACTGAAAGTTCAACATGGTTAACCAATCATCTCCCATTCTTAGGTGGGGTCCAAAAGTCACCTAGTTAACATAAGGAGACACTTTTGTTACTCTTATCACTTACAAAATTCTAAGGGTTTTAGAAGCCCTGTGTCAGAAATGGGACAAACACCAAGTCAATATTTCTCATTATAAATCACAATATCACAGTTACAAAGTCAGCAAATGGTAGATCTGGGGAATCTAACCCAAGCTCTCTGACTCCAGAACTTTGATCATAGTGCTAATGTGGTAGGCAGTTATATTGACCCTAGAGGCCTGGTGCATGAAATTCATTCACGGGTGTGTGTGTGTGTCCCTCAGCCCAGCCGGCACCCTCTCCAATCTGGAACCCCTCAAGGGATGTCCGACTGCCCGTTTAGGCCCAATCCCACCGGCAGTCAGACATCCCTCTCAAAATCCAGGACTGCTGGCTCCCAACTGCTCGCCGGCCTGCCTGCCAGATTGCCCCTAACGGCTTCTGCCTGCCAGCCTGATCACCCCCTAACTATTCCCCTGCTAGCCTGATTGATGCCTGACTGCTCTCCTGCTGGCCCGATTGCCCCTAACTGCCCTCCCCTGCTGGCATGGTCACCCCTAACTGCCCTCCTTTGCCAACCTGGTCACCCCTAACTGCCCTCCCTTGCCAGCCTGGTCACCCCTAACTGCCCTCCCCTTCCAGCCTGGTCACCCCCAAATGCTCTTCCCTGCTGGCCTGGTCCCCCCTAACTGCCCTCCCCTGCAGGCCTGATCCCCCCCAACTGCCCTCCCCTTCAGGCCTGGTCACCCCCAACTGCCCTCCCCTTCAGGCCTGGTCACCCCCAACTGCCCTCCTCTGCAGGCCTGGTCACCCCCTACTGCCCTCCTTTGTTGGCCTGGTTGCCCCTAACTGCCCTATCCTGCCAGCCTGGTCACCCCTAACTGCCCTCCCCTGCAGGCCTGATCCCCCTAACTGCCCTCCCTTTCAGGTCTGGTCCCTCCCAACTGCCCTCCCCTGCTGGCCTGATTGCCCACACTGCCCTCCCCTGCCAGCCATCTTGTGGTGGCCATCTTATGTCCACATGGGGGTGGCCATCTTTGACCACATGGGGGCAGCCATCTTGTGTGTTGGAGTGATGGTCAATTTGCATATTACCTCTTTATTATATAGGATGAGCAGAGCAAGGACAATGGTCCAGGTACAGAAGATCACCAAGGTAGATAGCAGCAGACAATTGTAGGGTGGGACCTCATCCCCAGGTGACCTTTCCTTACCTAGCATATCACTGGTCATTTGATTTAGACTCCTAACATTTCTTCCCTAGAGATAACATCTAGGCCTCAGTTGTATTTCAGCTCCAGGCCAAGAAAAGCAGAACAACCAGAAAAGTGACAACATGGCTGACCTCAGGACCAGCTGTATTGGATAATGACCCCTTGCCCTTGTATGGACCCATCAATCAGTGAAGACCTAGAGCCTGAAAGGACACACCTGGAAAGCTGCTGAATATTCTATTGAGATCCCCCTCTGGGACCTCCCCTAAGATCTCCACCCTTAAAAACTTTTAGGACAGGGATCCAACACACTAGCACTATTCCTCGCCCCCACCTTCCATGTACATTTTCCTTACCCCTATTTCTCCTAACATTCAAAGGCCCTTCTTTTGCCTCTGTACCTTGTTTCCTGAGCCTGTAACCAGAACACAAGTTTGGCTACCTGACATCACAAAAACCAAACTCATGAGACAGATGCTGGTGAAAAAAGAAAGAAGTTTATTCAAGTTTTGGTCACCTGAGAAGATGGGGGACTCTTGTCACAAAACGCATCTCACTATCTCAGTGCAAGCAGAGATTTTTATAAGAAAGGAGAGGGAAAACTGAATAAAGAAATCAAGGGGAGGGGTTTGAGAAGTTCTCTACATGTAGGCCAGCACAATGGATTCCAATAAGGATTTCTAAACTGCTCAAGTGATGGTCTGGTGTGCATTATCCTTGTCTTTGTTATCTGGTTCTATGTCATCCTGGTTCTACATTTGAAGGTCAGCATATCTTCCAGAACTGGGATGACTGAAGGTTAGAGTCAGTATCTTCTGAAGTTAGTTCCTAGGATTCTTATACAAACACTAGTGGCCCGGTGCATGAATTCGTGCACATTGAAAGGAAATTAATTAGAAGGTGGCTGGCAGGGCAGGAATGGGCAAGACAGGCTGGACATGCCCTGGAGCCAACCTCCCAGGGTTCCTCCCCAGCTGGTCGCACCTGGGGTGGTGCCGTGGCTCAAAAGGCATCTGCGGAGTGAGTGGGGGTCCCTCTGGCGGGTGGGGGTCCCTTGGCTTGGCCTGCAGGGATTGGCCAAAATTGGCTCTCCAATGACATCTCCTGAGGGGCCTGGAGTACGAGAGGTCACTCTGCAAAGTTGTTGTCATACAGAGTGTGGAACACAAATGCAAGTGTGCAGTAAACCAGAATCGGGGCGCCAGTGCCCCAGGAACAACATAACCCATGGCTGAAGGTGGAATTGCATGACCCCACGAGAAATCAGGCTCCCTCCTCTCTGGTTTCAGGGTGCATCACCTGAGAACGTCCACTGTCAAGTCACTGCAGTTTGGCAGCTCCTGCATTGAGCATCTACCCTCTGGTAGTCAGTGTGTGCCATAGCAACTGGTCAGACTAATGAAGGGATATTTAGCATATTAGTCTTTTATATATATAGACTAGGGGCCTGGTGCACGAAGATTCATGCATGGGGGGTGGGTCCCTCAGCCCGACCTGCACCCTCTCCAATCTGGGAGTCCTCAGGGGAACCTTCTCCAATCCAGGAGTTTCTGTCTGTCTTTGCAATCATATGAGCGAATTGTCTGAGACCCCAACCCAGTTTGGTTTTTTGCTCACAGAATAATAGAGGTTTTTTTTTTCTTTGCTTCATTGGTGGAAATTTCGTGGAAGTTTTGGGATATCTTCCCTTTAATTTTTCCTAGACACTCTGATTTTACTTATGTCTCTCACCTTTGCTTTCCCTCCATCCCCCACCACAACAGTAACTTGCTCCAGGCTCACTTTGCTCTAGTGTCTAGGAGATCTGTCTGCCACCAGAACTACGATTCCCAGCATTTCTGGTGCTCCCTGCACTCTGGGTTTTCCCTTCCTGCTCTGTCTCTGTCCCACGGTCTCCTGCTCTGCCAAGTACTCCAAGCTGCCAGCTCTCTCTCTCTGCTCTCCACCTGGCACCTGTGTATGCAAATTAACCCACCATCTTTGTCGGGTTAATTTGCATACTCACTCCTGATTGGCTGGTGAGCGTAGTGGAGGTATGGTCAATTTACATGTTACTCTTTTATTATATAGGATGCTGTTTACCTACAAGCTACATATTAGTCAGATTCATCATTCACAGAAACAATGTCAAAAGAATGGTGGGAGGGTTTACAATTTCCCACTGTTACAAGCTCATTTCTTCTACCACTCATTTCTTCCACCTCTGTGATTTTCTAAGTAAATGTTCTCTTATAGTTTGAGTTTGGTTCTGAATTTTTTCCTAGCCAAAACTCAAGTACCGAGGTTGCTGAACCAAGGTCCAGTCTGACCCCATCAGTCTAACACCTGGTGCCTTTCTTGCTACTGCCAACAGTAAGATGTACCAGGTAGCTAGCTGGAAGAAGAAGGGAACTATTTTTTTTTAAAGGCCAAACTGAAGTCACTTTTACTAAGCCATGTAATAAAATCAAAACTTAATAACTAACCTAATTGCAGTTTTAACTCATCCCAGGAGTGAAATTTTAAGCCAATCAGTCTGAAATTTTCTAATTGATACTAGTGAGGTAAACTGCATTATAAAATCCCTGCCATCCTTTTTACCCTCAAGGAAGGCAACTAGGCCTGAAAACAAACCTTACTATTCTTTTGATAATAAATTCCCTGCTACAACTTACTGCATATGAAAACCTTCCATTTTGTACAACCCTGCCTGAGCAGCCTTCCAGTTGCTAGATGAGCTGCTGTCCCATTCATGAATTGCTTAATAAAACAATTATATTATATTATATCTTTAATAGGCCCCAGGGTCTCTTACCAGCAGCTTCTTCTGAGAGAGAGGATGCTTAGGGACAAAATCAAATGAAGGTCCAAAATGGCTCACTTGATCAAGGAGGTCTGAAAACAAAAGAAAAGGGAGTTGGAATAGGCTAATGGGAGGCAGTATCTTGCATACACCATAGACAGTTGCTAATACACAACTGTCTTTCCTTTTGTTTGTTTGATAGAGTGGGTTTGCTGTACAAGTTCTCTTGATTTGCTTTACTGAGTATAGTGCATGGTGCATGGCAGAGTGCCCTGGCTTAAAAGGCCAGATGTGGAACTGATGGTTCCTGGATGTTTGAAATATTTTGATCATGTCAAACTGGTGTGGTTGAAATGTGCAATCATTAACTTAGGGTAGCACACAGAAAAGAGATTCTAGGATGTGGGAATTGCTGAGAACCTGAGCTGGGAGAGACCTGAGCATTCTCTAGCTTCAAGGGTATATTGCAATCTTTATTCTGTAAATGGACTGAAAACAATTTGACTCCAATGAAGCAGGAACAAGGTGGGCAGGACCCTCAGGAGCTTGGGCTTCTGAAAGAGTCTCCTTTCTTCTATCACAGCAGGCTAGAGGGCATGAGATGAGGAAGAAGCTGTCACAGAAATCATATTACTCCCTGTCAGCTCAAAACAATAGGCTACACACCTGACTTTCTCCTAAGAGGAGAAACTGCCTTAATTTACAGCTAGCAACATTGGTTGAGACATGGTGAATAAGACTCATCTTTACTTTCTTCAAATATGTACAACTACATAATTCTATATTATAGATTAATTAATTGTCTCCCACCACTCCTCACCTGCTGCACCCCACTAAACACTTGATGGTGGCAGGGACTTGATCTTGTTTGTTGCTATAGTACTATGCATAAAACAGTGTCTGGCACGTTGTTGGTCTTCAATAACTAGTTACTGAACGAATGAAGAAAAAAAGAAAGAAATCTTGAAGAAACAAAAGATAGTTGTTAAGAACACAGACTCTGGCATAAACTGCCTGGCTTCAAATCCTATCTCTGCCTCTTATTAACTACTAGTAGCCCAGCGCATGAATCCATGCACCAATAGGTCACTGCTGCCCTCCTGTAGCTCCCTCCGGCCCCCTCCCTCCCCCCCTCATAGCTTGCTGCCCTGCCCCCTCCAATAGCTCTCTGCCGCCTGCTTGTAGTTCTCTGCCCCAGCCTCCTGCAGATCCGTGATCTGGTCCTTATGTGGTCGGTTGTTACGCCTCAGGGTGTAACGGATAATTAGCATATTCCTCTCTTATTATATAGGATGAGACCTTGGGCAAGTTGTTTAATTTGTGCCTCAATTTCCTTACTTGGAAATGAAAATAATAGTATCTATCTCATAGAACTGTTGATGGGATTAAATGAGCTAATAGTTATAAAACACTTAGAATAGTGCCTATCACATAGTAAAAGCAGTATAAATGTTTGCTATAATAAGAATTATTATTTTGGAAAGGTTAGTGCAGGAAAATCCAAAGTACATGAAAGAAGGCAGGTTAACACTCTCTAAGCAGTTGCTATCTTTCAGATGTTCTGCTCAAGAGTTACTTGTACTAATTCATTGAATCCTCACTACAACCTTGTGGTGTAGGTAGCATTATTATCTCATATTATAGATAAGCATACTACAACCCAAGCCATGCAGAATTGAAACTGAAACCCTGTACAACATCCAAGCTCTTTCCACTCTAGAGTATTGTCACTAAGCTCCAGATAATAAGGTAGGGCTATGTCTATTTTTACCTCTAATTTTATTCTCAGCCTCTAGCAAATAGTGGGCACTCAAAAACAGTCAATGGATTTAAACAAATGAGGATTAAATAAATGCTTTTAAGAAAACCTTAAAAGAAAATTCCAACCAAAGACTAGGGAAGAACCTATGAAGAATTTTGAGACTGCCTGTCTGAAGTAGGACCAGAACAGACTAGACTGGGCAATCTGAGCCTGTTTGCACTGGAATGCGGACAGCCCTGGGTTGTTATAGTACCCATAGGAAGCCACTTTGGGTTACTATTCTGTGGCTGGATGTTATAATTATGTTTTTAAACTAAAAAGAAAAATATAAGTATATGAAATACATTCTCATTTAAAAGTACACATGATAGAGCAAAGCAAAACCTCTCTTTGACCCATTTTGACCATTAATTTGATGTGTATCCTTTCAGAAAATTTCCTATGAGTTTGATTATATACATACAAATAGAAATATTTTGTTTGGTTTTGTATGTTTTTTTCACATTGATAATACCCTACTGTATGCATGGCTTTACAGCTTGCTTTTTTCACTCAACAATATATGTTAAAACTTTTTTTTGTGAGTTAATATAGACACATTTATTTTCTTTTAAATGTTTGCCTAGTATTCTAAATTATATTGTTTTGGTAAACCATAGTTGAATTTTCTGATCAATAATTCTGATCAATACAATCCTTCCCTTCCTTCCTTTCTCCTTCCCTCCCTTTGTCCCCCCACCCCCACCCCCGCCACTTTCTTTCTTTCTCTACAAATAGTAAAGTATCCTCACAAATGCCTGTTTCTGCTCATGTGCAAAAATTTCTCTGAATATCGACTTGGAAGTGAAATTGTTTGGCTGAAGAATATGCTCATTTAAAATTCAGTAGGTAACTGCCAAGTTATGTAGAGTTTATAAATATAGAGGCAATAAGCCGAAACTGGTTTGGCTCAGTGGATAGAGCGTCAGCCTGCGGACTGAAAGGTCCCAGGTTTGATTCCGGTCAAGGGCATGTACCTTGGTTGCAGTCACATCCCCAGTAGAGGGTGTGCAGGAGGCAGCTGATTGATGTTTCTAACTCTCTATCTCTCTCCCTTCCTCTCTGTAAAAAATCAATAAAATATATTTAAAAAATATAGAGGCAATAAATTAGTGCTCTCTCAACTCATTGTTCTGTCTGCTCTTGAATTGTTGTTGCCTATTTCTCTCTGTGTGTGTGTGTGTGTGTGTGTGTGTTTCTTAGCTTCTCTGGGAGGTCTTTCTTCACAAATTTTACCCTATCTTAGCAAAAGTAGGAAGAAAATTTGCTCTGATTACAGTAATCTCCAGGAAATTGGGGAACACAGAGTGCCCCTAGTGGCCACATAGCAGCAGTGCAGTCCTGACTTCCTTTCCAGAGATGTAAGAAATTAATTTGGGGAGAGTCAGAATGGCTGCAGTATTTGTCCTTTTCAGTTTAGAATGTACCTACATACACTTTTCTTTTATTTGGGGTCTTGGATAACTTTTTACTTTGGGTACTCCTTTATCCTCCTCCAACCCCAAAACAAGAAAAAGGGAAGCAATACATTTTACATAGAAATGAGACATCTGAAAAACTAGTGCCATCTACAGTCCTAAAATTAGCCCACAAGTTTTGTTCAGAATTTTTCTACAGGTTTCTATTTACTCCTTCTTTTGTTTCAAATACCCAAGTTTTCTAAAACTTTAGCAGTCAAGATAACTGCAATAATAAATTAGTAATACATGATTTATAATTCAATGGTAGTGTTTTCCTGTTAGTTTTTATCCAGTCTTGCAGCAATTTTGTTTTTTAGTATTTTTCCTTGCATATATTTGACTATATTGGCATCCTCATCACCTGTACATCCTTTAGTGTTTGCAAAACACTTTCATGTCCAACATTTTATTTACTACTTGCAGCAACCACTACTGTCCTTGATTTTAGAAAATGAAGCTTAGGGAAGATAAGTTACTTGCCTAAGATCACAGCCTGTAAGTGACAGAACCATGCTTAAAGTCATATCTACTTGGATCCATTTTCCTTGGCTACTATATTAGAATGTTTATGAGTTATTTAGATTTTGGGGGGCCTGGAAATATATGCATGAATTTTGGTATCTCCTTTTGATCCTATGAAGATGAGGAAACTAAGGCTTGCATCTTGGGTTCCCAAGCCAGATAAACAAACTTCTGGTGAATAAGAGAAACAAACTGATGATGAAGGGTATTTGATAGCTTTGTACCTGGATTTTGAAGGGAATACTCCTCAGGTGTGACTGAGAAGACTGTGCTACTGTTCAGAAGTACCTTCCACACACCCCCACCCTCCCTCATCACTGCTGTCAGCACATAAACTGTGCTGTTGGGGAATGATTGCATCTTTAATTTGTTGAGTTTGTAGGTGACTGCTGCCTGGCCCCCTTGCTCAGGAGGAGGCTTCCCTTTTGGATGGTGGTACAGTCGATGGGGCTAGTGCATATGTATTATGTCAAACTGAGGCTGAAATTTAGAATGTCCCTAATGTCTTTTCCAGCTTTATAATATGTACACGTAATATTTACTGAGTGCTTGCCAGGTTCTAGGTACTGTAGTAAGCTTTGTATAACTCATTAACTCATGTAATCTTCACAACAGCCCTATAAAGTAGGGATTATTATCAAATCCATTTTACAGATGAAGAAACTGATGCTCAGAGATATTAAGTAACTTGCTGAAATTCACAGAGCTAATGTGTGGCAGTATTAGAACATGATTTCAAGTCCATCTGATTTTAAATCTTGTGCTCTTAAGCAGTTTAAACTTCTTAAAAAGCTTTCTCCCTATTTAAATAACGTCTAAAAGAACACCTGAAATATAACAGGAAAGATGAAATGGAATAGTAACAATGACTTTTGGGCACGAATGATATCTTTTTGGCAATGGACAAATGGCTTTGATTGGAATGTGAACTTTAGAATCTCTTGAATTTGGCTCCAAATCTCAGTTCTGCCTCTTTTCTATCCTTTGATTTCCTTATCTATAAAATGAAGATAATAATAGTAGCCACCTTGATAGTGTGGTTGTTAAATATAAATGAGTTAATACATGCATGTAAAGCATTTGGAACTGTCTCTGAGCTCTACACAGTACTATGTGACAAAGCTCTGTTATGAAGACATAAGAGAAATCTAGACTACTTGTCATTTCCTTAGGGGAAGATAAGTCTTATCTAAATCAGCAGGAGCACTAGAAATGGCAAAATTATTGTCTACTAGAAAATAACTTGTTTATTTGCTCCTGTGGGAACAACATGGGATGTATTAGCAGCTATCCCTTTGTCAATTGTGGCCTTTGGCAGATTTATGGACCCATAATATTTACCTCCTCAGGTATTCTGCATCATACACTCTTCCTACCCCATGCCTTATCCATCCACACCTGTGCCTGTGGAGGGAGTCAAATGCTCTCACTTTCACTGCGATGTCTCTGACTAGGAATACTTCCTCTGTGTGGTGGCTTATATTTGACCTGAGCACTAGATGTTTAATATAAACTTATAGCGGTATTTCAGGCATCAATCCATGGACATAAAGGGATTATTGGAGTTCCAGAGCCTTCAGGTTCCCCTCAAAACATAGCAAATTGTCAGTAAGGCAAGTCAGTCTCTACCCTATGCCTGTATATGGGTCAGAGTGGGTATATTCATTGAGGCTTCTGAGGGTCCTCCTTGGGTAGTAAGAGGGAGATATTTTGGTAGATGTGGTTCAAGAATCAGGTTTTAGAAACAGCCTAATCCACATTATCAGACTGTCAAGAGAATAAGATCCCATTTGGCTTAGTAATTGTTTTCTTTTATTAACTTTTTAGTGAAAATTTTCCCCTTCATTATAATTAGAGTCTCTAGAATTTGCTCTTTAAGTGTCTGGGACTGTGAAGAGAACTGCAGTTTGAGTTGTTGGTTGAAAGAGAATGTTGGGGCAGGCCCCAATACTCTAGGGCTATTGATTTAGAATGGGTATTAGGTGCCCAGAGAGTCTTGGAAGAAAAGATGTCTATAGCGGACATTAATGAATCTATAGGGGAGACTGAATTAATTTTCTAATAACATGGTCCATGTATTTTAAAGATAATTTGTGAGTTCCTTATACATTCCAGTTTGTGGTGGGAAGAAAAGAAAAAGAATATACTGTCCTTTTTCCTCTTTGGGTTTTGGAAAACTTTGCCCTGATGGAGACATAAAGACTCCAGAGATGTACAATAGTATTGTAGATATAAAAATGCCTTTTAAAGGGTAAGTATATATGATAGACAAATACTTGGTACGATGTTAAGAGCTGCTACAAATTCATAAGAAAATATGAACATCCCAAAAGACAAAAATAAAAGGGAGATGAACATTGTACACACATCCACACAAATCCAGAAATAAATTCAATAAGAATGGCCAATAGATATAATTTAGAGAACAATGAACTCACATGCTCCATTAATACCTAACACATTGACAACAATTAAAAATTTGAAAACAAATTGTTATAGCCAGTGTTGGACAGGTTAAGTGAGACACAATTTTAATGGAGTTATAAATTGTCCTAGCCCTTCTGAAGGGCAGTTTAAGAGCATATATCAAAGATTTAATAAGTACATATCTTTGACCCAGCATTTTCACTGTTAGGTATTTGTCATAAAGAAATAATTATACAGACAATAGGGTGGTGAAGGCCTGGGATGGGTGGGTGCAGGGTGGAGGGGGTCAATGGGAAAAAGGGGGACATCTATAATACTTTCAACAATAAAGATTTTTTTAAAGAAATAAAATTAATAATATGCAAAAAGATTGAGCTACAATTGTAGTAGCAAATATTGGAAGCCGCTAAATGTCCAAAATTGGAAACTGGTAAAGAAATTATGGTATAGGCATAGAATAGAAAATCATGCAGCCATTAAAAATCATGTGGCTCAGTGATTAAGCATCGACCTGTGAACCAAGAGATCACGGTTAGATTCCCTAATGTGGGGCATGCTGGAGGCAGCTGATCAATGGTTCTCTCTCATTACTGATGGTTCTATCTCTCTCTCCCTCTCCATTACTCTCTGAAATCAATAAAAATATATTTTTTAAAAATCATGCTTTGAAATGAGAAAATGCTCATTCTATATAATAAAAGCGTAGTATGCAAATTGTCCCCTTGACCGGAGTTCTTCCGGAAGTTCAATCAGGATGCGGGCCAGCAGGGGGAAGGGAGGTAGGCCCTGGCACTGGCAGGCAGCCAGGAGAAGGGAGGGAGTACCCAGCCAGCAGCCTCTAGGTATCCTACCAGTGCAGGAATTTCATGCACTGGACCGCTAGTGATGTCTTAATATTATAATAAGAAAGTATACAGAGATATGAAGCTGTATGTACAGAGCATGATCCCAGTTTCATAAACAAAAGTATATTAAAAGACTAGAATAAAATACACTTAAATGTTAACAATGATTTTCTCTGGGTTGTGTCATGACAGATAATCCTTATTTTGTTTGTTTTAGACTTTTATATCTTTTTCCAAATCTCATATAGTAAGCATGTGCTACTTTTATAATTAGAAAACAACACAGAAACAGTATTAAAAAGACATTTAAACTTGTCTTTGAAAGCTAATCTTTGATTTCATTTTTTTCTCTTCAAATTTAAACACAGTAATTTCCTTTAGGAAATGAGGAAAATCATTTCAGCTGTCTGGTGGGAAAAATTATATAAAGACAATTTTTTTCCCTGTGGTATGTGGAGATACCCCAAGATGAAAGTATTCCAGTAGAGTGTATATATTCCAGATTGACCCTTTTTTGAAGGGCTTAATGTTATTTTTTAACTGCTTTGTTGAGATATAATTCACATAACATAAAATTCACCTATTTAAAGTGTACAACTCAATTCTGTTTTCAATATACTGATGGGACCTTTTAGCCATCACCATCTAATTCTAAAACATTTCAGTCACCCCCTGGCAACCATTGGTCTACTTTCTGTCCATAAAGTTTTGTCTATTATGGCTATCCTATATAATAAAGAGCTAATATGCAAATGGTCATCACATCCTCACACCATCACACTCTCACGCTGTCACGCTGTAACAGCTCAGACACTCAACACTGGGGAGAGAGGAATGGGGGCCAGCCAGGCACAAATGAGCTCGCAAGAGAGGAATAGGGTCTAGCCAGGCACAAATGAGCTTGGGAGAGAGGATTGGGGACCAGCCAGGCTGCGGCCCAGGAGAGGGACAAGCCGCCCGCCCCGTGGTCCCGGCAGCCTGTGGCTGTGGCTCGGGTGAAGCCGCCCACCCACAGTCCCCTGCGGCTGCGGCCAGACAGGGCAAAGCTGGCCCAGGTCCTGGGTACCTGCAGCCAGCCAGAAGGCGGGAACACCGGGTCCCAGGTGCCTGTGACCAACTGGAGGAGGGAATCCTGGGTCCCAGGTGTGGGGTGAGGCAGAGGCAGTTAGGGGCAATCAGGCCAGCAGGGGAGTAGTTAAGGGTGATCAGGCCAGTAGGGGAGCAGTTAGGGGTGATAAGGCAGGCAGGCAGGCAGAGGGGTTAGGTGTGATCAGGCAGGCAGGCAGGCGAGCGGTTAGGAGCCAGCGGTCCCAGATTGCGAGAGGCAGTCTGACATCCCCCGAGGGGTCCCAGATTGGAAAGGGTGCAGGCCGGGCTGAGGGACCCCTCCCATGCACAAATTTCACACACCGGGCCTCCAGTCTATATCCTAATAGGCCTGTGGTCATGATGCTGTAACGGTGTCACAACCAAACGAACAGCGGCTCTTGTGATGGGTGGGGCGGGTCACAAGCTACTTGTGGCAGAGAGTTTCTAGCAGCAGCGAGCTACAAGCAGCAGAGGCCAGGGCATGAGCTACTAGCGGTGGAGAGCTATGAGTGGCAGAGGGCAGGGCGCAAGCTATGAGCAGCGATGGGTGGGGCGGCCATCTGAGGCAAGTGGAAGCAAGCTACTTGTGCACGATTTTGTGCACACTGGGCCTCCAGTTTCATATAAATGGAACCAGATAATATGTTAACTTTTGTGAGCTCACAGTATAATGTTTTCAATGTTCATCCATGTCTTAGCATGAGTCAGCATTTCATTTATTTTATAGCTTAGTACTATTTAACTGTATGGATATAAATGTTTTGTTTATCCATTCATCAATTGATAGACATTTGTTTCTAAGTTTTGGCTGTTATGAACAATGCTGCTATAAACATTTGTGTACAAGATTTTGCATTAAAATATGTTTTCACTCTACCTGGATTGGATCAGTGGATAGAGCGTTGGCTTGTGGACTGAAGGATCCCAGGTTCAAGTCTGGTCAAGAACACATGCCTGGTTTGTGGGCTTTATCCCCAGTAGGGGACATGCAGAAGGCAACCGATCAATGATTCTCTCTCATCATTGATGTTTCTATCTATCTGTCCCTCTCCCTTCCTCTCTGAAATCAATTATATTATATATATATATATATATATATATACATATACACACACACACACACACACACACACACACACACACACACCCTACCTAATAATAGACAAATATGCAAATTGACCATACCTCCAACACACCCACAAGCCATGTCCACAAGCCACACCCACCATCCAATCATAGCAAGTATGCAAATTAACCCAAACCAAGATGGCTACAGCCACAGAGAGCAAGATTTCCTAGGTAACAGAGGAAGCCAAGCTTTCCGCCTGCCCTTGCCAGGCCTAAGCCTCCACTCAAGCTACAAAGTTTCAATTATAGAAAGTAAACAAATTCAAACAAATGGCGTCAGAATGGAGCTTGAGAGAGCAGGCCAGGGTTGCCGCCGGCAACAGGGGAAGCAAAGCTTTCCACACTCCCTGGCCTGGCCCACCCGCTTAAGGCAACAAAGTTTCAATTATAACCCCAACACAAATGGCTGCCAGCCTTGGAGGGAGCCCCAGGCTTGGCTCTGCTCCAGGCTACAAAGTTTCAATTGTAGAAGGAAAATAAATTCCAGATACCAGGGCCTCTGCTTGGGTTGCCAGGGGGCGTGGCCGGCCTGCAAACCACGACAGGCCCCTCGCTCAGGCTGCCGCATGCCCCAAGGGAACCCCTACCTGATCCTGGACACCCTTCAGGGCAAACCAGCTGGCCCCCACCCGTGTACCAGGCCTCTATCCTATCTAATAAAAGAGTAATGTGCAGATTGATCATCACTGCAACACACAAGATGGCTGCCCCCATGTGGTCAAAGATCCTGCCCCCATGTGGACACAAGATGGCCACAACAAGATGGCCAGCAGGGGTGGGCAGTTGGGAGGGACCAGGCCTGCAAGGGAGGGCAGTTGAGAAGGACCAGACCTGCAAGGGAGGGCAGTTGGAGGTGATCAACCCTTCAGGAGAGGGCAGTTAGGGGTGACCAGGCCGGCAGAGGAGGGATCAGGCTGGCAGGCAGAAGTGGTTAGGAGCAATCAGGAACGCAGGCAGGTGAGCAGTTGGCAGCCAACAGTCCTGGATTGTGAGAGGGATGTCCGACTGCCCATTTAGGCCCGATCTTGTTGGGATCGGGCCTAAATGAACAGTCGGACATTCCTCAAGGGGTCCCAGATTGGAGAGGGTGCAGGCTGGGCTGAGGGACCACCTCTCCCGCCGATGCACGAATTTCGTGCCCCGGGGCCTCTAGTATATATATATATATATATATATATATATATATATATATATATATTAACATATAAATATATGTTTTCATTTTTTTTAGTATATAACTAGGAGTGGAATTGCTCAGGCATATGGTATCTCTATGAATAACCCTATGAGGAACTACCAAAGTATTTTTGAAAGCAGCTTCACCATTTTATATTTCCATGTTACCTTTCATCTAACAATTCTTACATGTGCCCTAAGAAATATGTACAAAGATGGTCATATGTACAAGCAAAAAGTAGAAAAAAATATATACATAAGTAGAGGACCAGTTAAGTCAATTATGATACATTTAGATTATGGAATACTATGCAGCAGTTGAAAAGAATGAAGTACTCTATATGTCCTCTTTTGGAAAGACATCCAGGATATATTAAGTTGAAAAAATCAAATTGCAAATCAGTCTGTGTATTATTTTCATAAAATGCAATTATTACACATATGTGTGTATATGCATAGAAAATCTCTGGAAGTAGACCTAGGAAATTGTTAATAGTAGTTAC
The DNA here is from genome assembly GCF_027574615.1 of Eptesicus fuscus. Taxonomy (NCBI): domain Eukaryota; kingdom Metazoa; phylum Chordata; class Mammalia; order Chiroptera; family Vespertilionidae; genus Eptesicus; species Eptesicus fuscus. Next base: position 69,669,314 of record NC_072473.1, on the reverse strand, counting down.
TGCTAGATAGTGGGACTGGTGTATATTAATGTTGATCTGAACTGTGGTATGGGGAAGAAAGTTACTTTTCAATTTAAGGCCTTCTGTACATTACATTTTAAGTAATGTGTATTAGTTTACAACAATAAAAACTTTTAAGAAAGTCTGTATTAGTGGAACTTAGCTTTTCCATTGGTGTAGATAGTTTGGTTTTCATTATTTGAAGGAAGTACATATTTAATAGTCTCAATAACACCTGATTATAGTGCAGAACTGCCTCTACAACCTCCTTTAATCTCTCAAAGAATACTGGGTCAACTTCTAGGAACTAATCCTTTTTGTTTTTCTACTGTATCCAGATGGGTAAATTTATGTTATCATGAAAATTGTTTCCAGGCAAAATTTATGGCTTGTAAATATTTCAGTAAAAGTAGAACCCTCAAGATTAAAATAGGAAAGATTGGAGAGAAAAATTGGGATATATTTGTTGGTAATCGATTTTTGCTAAATTTTATTTTCTGGGGAAAAAAAGAGTTTAGCAGAATAATTTGTTTTATGATAAAAATTTCTAAAGCCACTTCTGGGTTAGAAAAAAATTGAACAATGCTAGCCCATGTGGCTACATACAGAATTTGATAATTTAAAATGAGTTAGTTGTTGATAAAAACCACAGACTTCTGCTTTCTAAAATATCTTATATTAAAAGCCCTTTGACAGGAGAAGATTTGAATTTGAGTGGTGGGCACCCGGTGAAATATACAGATCTTATAACATAGAAACGCACACATGAAACCTGTATGTTCATGTTGACCAATATCACCCCAATCAATTTAATAAAAAAAAATTTAAGCCCTTTGACATGAACCCCTGTGATGGGGACAGTGTAGGCAATATGGTTGGAAGTAGTTGCCATTTTTATTAATGGGGAAAAGTGGGTGGCTTTATTTCTCAAGTTAAGAGAGCCACATGAGATCAACAGCTCAGTGCCTTAGGCATAGTCAGGATGTAACTTGCTATGTTTACAATAGCTTGACTTCATTAAATCCTTTCAACTTGGTTTACACACCCTTTTCAATTCAGTTACAAGAAACCCAATCAAGTACCTACTGTGTGCCAGATACATGATAATCTCTACAGTAGACACAATTATGAATGAGACTAGGTTCCTATCCCAAAGGAAGTCATTTTGGAGCTATTTACAGCTAATTTATTAAAGTTTGCCCTTTTTATTTTAATGCATATCTTACATGCACAATTCTGGTTATATTTCTGTTGAGCTTTAAAAAGCTTAAAATGCAACTGGAGCACTAATTAAGTGGTCTAATTCATCTCAGGGAAACTATAGGAGTCACTTGGCGAATGGTCCAATGTAGAGCTAAAGCAAATTCTGTTATACTGTAAGCAAGATAATTCAGGCTTTGTTCTTCTGTCTCTCCCTGCCTTTCCTTTCAGAAGACCTGGCATCCTCACACTTTAGAAGAGTAGTGTCTCAGCAAAGTTTTGTAAAAGTAAAGTTTTATGAAAGGAATCCTATGTTCTATTTAACCTCTTATAGCAAAAAATAAAGAATTACATGCGTTTTGACTGGAAAAAATGGCCCTTATCTCTAATATAAGAATGAAATAAACCTATGCCAAGAATTACGCGCCCCATACCATGTTAACGCTTATACTAGCTTTACCTCAAATCAATTTCATTTTATAAACAACAATAACCACAAACCCACCAGAAGAGGTAATTCACAACCAAGAATGACTTTAGTAGTGCTCCTCTACCCCTTTTTCATCACATAATATTCCTACTATAGGAGTATCAATCCCTGAAACCTTAACACATATGCTGTTTTTACCACCTTGAGATCTACAGTATTTCTAAATATATATCCAAGATGATTATATTAGTATTTCTGGTACTTTTCATGTCACTTGAATTTATAGGTCTCTCTTCATTTTCTCATAATACCTGCATGATGAATTACAGCTTTCTTTCTTTTTTTTTTTTTATTGTCTAAAATTTTACATATGTCTCCTTTTTCCCCAATTGACCCCCCCTCCAAGTCCTTTCCACCCCTGGCAAGCCCCCACTGCCCCAGTGTCTGTGTCCATTGGTTATTCTAATATGCATGCATACAAGTCCTTTGGTTGCTCTCTAGACGCCCTCCCCTACGATTTGTCTCTGGATCTATTCTTGTTCATCAAATTATGTTAATCATTATATCCTACATATGAGTGAGATCATGTGATACTTATCTTTCTCCGACTGGCTTATTTCGCTTAGCATAATGCTCTTCAGTTCCATCCATGATGCAGCAAATGGTAAAAGTTCCCTCTTTTTATAGCAGCATAGTATTCCATTGTGTAGATGTACCACCATTTTTTAATCTACTCATTTAGGCTGTTTCCAAATCTTAGCTATTGTAAATTGTGCTGCTATGAACATAGGGGTGAATATATCCTTTCTGATTGGTGTTTCTGGTCTCTTGGGATATAGTCCTAGAAGTGGGATTACTGGGTCAAATGGGAGTTCCATTTTTAACTTTTTGAGGAAACTTCATACTGTCTTCCACAGTGGCTGCACCAGTCTGCATTCCCACCAGTAGTGCAAGAGGGTTCTTTTTTCTCCACATCCTTGCCTGAACTTGTCGTTTGTTGATGATAACCATTCTGACAGGTGTGAGATGGTACCTCATTGTCATTTTGATTTGCCTCTCTCCAATGAATAGTGACTTTGAGCATGTTTTCATATGTCTCTTGGCATTCTGAATGTCCTCTTTTGAAAAGTGTCTATTTAGATCCTTTGCCCATTTTTTGATTGGGTTGTTTATCTTCCTTTTGTTAAGTTGTATGAGTTCTCTGTAAATTTGGGAGATTAAACCCTTATCTGAAATAATTGGCAAATATGTTCTCCCGTGCAGTGGGCTTTCTTGTTGTTTTATTGATGGTTTCTTTTGCTGTGCAGAAGCTTTTTATTTTGATGTAGTCCCATTTGTTTATTTTCTCCTTAGTCTCCATTGCCCTAGGAGCGGTGTCTGTAAAGATATTGCTACAACATATGTCTGCTATTTTGCTGCCTGTGGAATCTTGTAGGATTTTTATAGTTTCCCGTCTTACATTTAAGTCCTTTAGCCATTTTGAGTTTGTTTTTGTGAATGGTGTAAGTTGGCGATCTAGTTTCATTTTTTTTGCATTTATCTGACCAAATTTCCCAGCACCATTTATTGAAGAGACTGTCGTGACTCCATTGTATGCTCTTGCCTCCTTTGTCAAATATTAATTGAACATAATGGCTTGGGTCGATTTCTGGGTTCTCTGTTCTGTTCCATTGGTTTATATGTCTGTTCTTGTGCCAGTACCAGGCAGTTTTGAGAACCGTGGCTTGGTAACATAGCTTGATATCTGGTATTGTGATCCGTCCAACTTGGTTCTTCTTTCTCAGGATTGCTGTAGCTATTCTGGGTCTTTTTTAAATTATTATTCCAGATGATTTTTGGGGGAGTTTGTTCTAGATCTTTGAAATATGTCATTGGTATTTTAATGGGATTGCATTGAATCTGTAGATTGCTTTGGGTAGTATGGATATTTTAATGATGTTGATTCTACCAATCCATGAACATGGTATGTTCTTCCATTTGTTTATGTCTTCCTCTATCACTTTTTTTAATGTCCTGTAGTTGTCTGAGTACAGGTGTTTTACGTCCTTAGTTAAATTTATTCCTAGGTATTTTATTATTATTATTATTATTATTATTATTATTATTATTATTATTAGTGTAATGGTAAATAGGATTTTTTTTCTGCTTCTCTTTCTGTGAGTTCATTATTGATGTGTAAAAAGGCCATATATTTTGGGTGTTAATATTGTATCTTGCTACATTGCCAAATTCATTTATAAGGTCTAGTAGTTTTTTGATGGAGTCTTTGGGGTTTTCTATGTATAGCATCATGTCATCTGTGAATAAGTACAGTTTTACTTCTTCTTTTCCAATTTGGATGCCTTTTATATCTTCTTCTTGTATGATGGCTATGGCTAACACTTTTAGTATTATATCGAACAGGAGTGGTGAAAGTGGGCATCCCTGTCTTGTTCCTATTCTTAGGTGAAATGATTTTAGTTTTTGCCCATTGAGTATGATGATGGCTGTAGGTTTGTCATATAAAGCTTTTATTATGTTGAGGTACGATCCCTCTATTCTCAATTTTCTGAGAGTTTTTATCAAGAAAGGGTGCTGGATTTTGTCAAATGATTTTTCTGCATTGATTGTTATGACTATGTGATTTTTGCCTCTCAATTTGTTTATGTGATGTATCACATTTATGGAATTACGGATATTGTACCATCCTTAGATCCCTGGAATAAATCCCACTTGGTCATGGTGCATGATCTTTCTAATGTAATGCTGAATCTGATTTGCTAGAATTTTGTTGAGGATTTTAGCATCTATGTTCATCAAGGATATTGGCCTGCAGTTCTCTCTCTCTTTTTTTTTTCTGGTGTCTTTATTTTGGGATTAGGGTAAGGCTTGCTTCATAGAAAGAGCTTGGAAGTGTGCCTTCCTCTTGAATTTTTTTGAATAGTCTGAGGAGGATAGTTTCTAGTTCTTTGAATGGTTGGTAGAAACTCCCTTGTAAAGCCGTCCAGACCAGGGCTTTTGTTTGCTGGAGGATTTTTGATGGCTACTTAAATTTCTTCAGTAGTTATCAGCCTATTCAGATTTTTTTATTTTTCTTGATTGAGTTTTGGGAGCTTCTATTTTTTTTAAGAATATGTCCATTTCATCTAGGTTGTCCATTTTGTTGGAATAGAGTTGTTCATAGTATATTTTCATAACCCTTTGTATTTCTTTGGGATTGGTTGTTACTTCACCTCTTTCATTTATGATTTTGTTTATCTGGGTCTTCTCTCTTTGCTTCTTGGTGAGCCTGGCTAGAAGTTCATCAATCTTGTTTATACTTTCAAAGAACCAGGGCTTGGTTTTGTTGATCTTTTGTATTGTGTTTTTTGGTCTCTATGTCATTTATCTCTACTCTGATCTTTATTATTTCCTTCCTTCTGATCACTGGGGCTTTTCTTGTTGCTCTCTTTCTAACTCTTTGAGTTGTAGGGTTAGATAATGTATTACCATTGTTTCTTGATTTTTGAGATAAGCATGTAAAGCTATGAACTTCCCTCTCAAGATTGCTTTCACTGTGTCCCATAGGTTTTGGATTGTTGTGTTTTCATTTTCATTTGTTGCCATGATGCTTTTTATTTCTTCTTTGATCTCTTTGGTAACCTAATCATTGTTTAATAGCATGCTATTTAACCTCCAGGTGTTTGATTTTTTATTGTTTTTATAATAGTTGATTTCTAGTTTTATGTCATTGTGATCTGAGAAGATACTTGATATGATTATCTTCTTGAATTTGAAGAGACTTTGCCTGTGTCCAATATGTGGTCTATCTTTGAAAATGATCCATGGGTACTTGAGAAGAATGTATATTCTGTGGTTTGGGGGTGAAATGTTCTGAAGATGCCAATTAATTCCATCTGATCTCATTAGTCATTTAGGATTGATTTTTCTTTGCTGATTTTTTGTTTAGAGGATTTTCCAGTGGTGTTAGTGGGGTATGAAAGTCCCCTATTATGACTGTATTGCTGTCAATCTCTCCATTGATATCCTCCAGAAGTTTTTTTTATGTATTTGAGTGGTCCAGTATTGGGTGCATATATGTTTATCATAGTTATATCTTCTTGTTGAATTGCTCCTTTTAGTATTATGAAGTGGCCTTCCTTATCTCTTGCTATGGCCTTCACTTTGAGGTCTATTTTGTTAGACATAAATACTCATACACAGCTTTTTTTTTTTCATTTCCATTTGCCTGAAAAACCTCTTTCCATCCCTTCACCATCAGTCTGTGTGAGTCCTTTGTTCTGTGGTGGGTTTCCTGTAGACAGCAGATATATGGGTCATGTTTTCTTATCCACTCATCTACCCTATATCTTTTTATAGGGACATTGAATCCATTTACATTTAAAGTTATTATTGATAAGTACTTGTTTGTCACCATTTTTATTCTTTATGCCTGTGTTCCTTCTTCCCTTCCTATTTCTTCTTTTTACAGCAGACCCTTTAGCATTTATTGCATTGCTGGTTTGGTGGTAATAAACTCCCTTAGTCCTTTTTTGTCTGTGAAGCTCCTGGTTTCCCCTCAATTTTGATTGATAGCCTTTCTAGGTACAGTATTTTTGGATTCAGACACTTGCTTTGCATGACTTTGTATATTTCATTCCATTCCTTTCTGGCATGATTTGTTTCTGTTGAGAAATCAGTTGATAGTCTGATGGGACATCCCTTGTAGGTAACTTTCTGTCTCTCTCTGGCAGCCTTTAAGATTCTTACTTTGTCGTTGGTGTTTGCCAATTTAATTATAATGTGCCTTGGTGTCGGACTTTTGCTGTTCATCTTGTTTGGGACTCCGTGAGCTTCTTGGACTTGTGTGAGTTTTTCTTCCCGATATGAGGGACGTTTTCTGTCATTATTTCTTCAAACAGGTTTTCTATTCCTTGCTCAGTTTCCTCTCCTTCTGGCACTCCTATTATGTGGATGTTGTTTCATTTTGTGTTGTCCCAAAGTTCTCTTAGGCTCTCCTCCTGTTTTTTAAGTTTTTTTCCCAGATGCTGCTCTGTTTGGCTATTTTTTCTTACCTTGTCTTCTAGCTCACTGATGCTGTCCTCTGCTTCTTCTCATCTTCTGTTGATGTGTTCTATTGAGTTCCTTATTGCAACAATGTCATTTTTCATTTCTTCTTGGTTCTTCTTCTTTTCCTCTCAGTTCTTACACATGTTGTTGAATTTGTCTTCCTATCTATTTAGCATCCTTATGACCATTGCTCTGAATTCTTTCTCTGACATATTGCTTGCCTCCATTTCGTTTACTTCCTTTTCTGGTGATTCCTCCTTTTCTTTTGTATTCAGGCTGTTTCTTTGTCTCCCCATGATCACTCTTCTCAGGGTGTCTGGTTATGTAGCTCTCTCTTGCCTGCCTTGACTTAAACGCATAAAATACTACACAACAAGACACAACACACAGGGCACCAAACACAAATGTATTCACTATACTAATAACCCCAAATAAAGGTGACCACCAGAGAATTAGGGGATAGAAAAGAGTGCAAAAATGATAATGATAAAAGGAAAAAATGTAATAGAGAAAAGGAAGGGAAGAAAAAAAGGGGGGAATAAGTATATGTATATGGGAAGAACACTCCAATAAACAACAACTAATCCAAAAAATGCAAATAGCAAACTCCCAGAGATGAATACAAACAACTAACAACAAGTAATCCAAAAAATGAAGCTACAAACACCCAAAAAACAAAAAACAAACACCCAGTGAATCTGAGGAGCCAGAGATTAGTTCCAGAAGGTAAGGTCAAGAAATTTAATGAATGGGGAAATAGCCACAATTCAGTATAGAGGAAGTAGAAAGAGAATGACTGTATAAGAAGAAAAGTGAAAAGAAAAATACAAAAAAGAGAGGCCTGAGTTGGTAATTTGAATTAATTAGGCTATTAGTAGAAGAGGAGAACAAGCGAGGAGAGGGAAAGCCGAAGAGAAAAAAAAAAATTAACAGAAAATCAAACAAAGCAGACAGAAAGAAAGAAAAAGGAAAAATAAAATAGAAAAAAATTTGGATAGTGATGAAAGAGTAAAGAGAAGTGTGCATGGACTTGGAGCAGGGGAGAGGAAATTAGATATATGAGTAAGATCCATTTTTAACAGGGAGTAAAAAGAAAGGATAGAGAAAAACTAAAGCAGGGACTGGGTAAGAGAAACATAACAAAAAAGGGGAAAAGTGAGGAAGAGAGTGTTGGTATAAATGAAAAATTGAGATAGAGTAAAATAATAGTGATAATTAAAAATAAAAATACAATAATAAATAAAGTAAAATAAAGTGAGAAAAAATTTAGTTTCTTAAATAAAGATAAAAAATAAAAAAGTGAAGTAGTGAAGGTCGTTCACTTCTTCTACTGTTTTGCTTGGCACATCTATTTCCTGTCAGGTAGTCATCACAGTATTGGAGTTCCCTGTGATCCACCGCTCCTCTGTATCCTAAGCTACAATCCTGTTTTCAAGCAGGCTGGATCTCTCTGTTCACTTTGTTTCTCAGTTGTATTTATACAAGAGTCAATTTCTGACACAACCCCTGGATGGCAGTGTTTCTGTATTAATATCTGGGACTAAAAGGCCCCTGCCACACTTAATACTGGGTTGGAGGGACATACTATCCCAGAGCAGTTTTCCTGCTTGTCTCTCCCTACTCTGTTCCCTAGTTTCCGCAAAAACAACTTTGCCCTGCAGTTTCGGTGAGTGTTTTTCATTGGAAGATCCTATCTACTGGACTTAGCAAGCAAAAACTAACAGGTAAAAAGTAAAAAAAAAGGAAGAGCGAACTTGCATCTTCCCCTGGCACTGCCCACGTCTTTTTCCCCTGGCACTGTGTGTGTTTTTTTCTCCTGGCTCTGCGTGCATCTTTTCCCCCTGGCTCTGTGCAGCTGGTACAGAACTTCAGGCTGCCTTTCTGGGCCCAGCCCAGCTGTGGGCTAATATCTACAGTCCCCTTCTGCCAGCAGCCCTGTGGAGCCTTTTCCACATTCGAGGGCTACACTGACCCTAACAGCCACGGATTTTGTGGGTTGCAGTCTTCCTCTGAGATTCTAGTTCCCATTGTGCTTGCTTCTCCCTCCAGCCTGGATCCCAGATCTCACCTTTCTCTAGGCCAGTGATGGGCAACCTTTTGAGCTTGGTGTTTCAAACTTCGCCAAAAAACTGAGCATAACTCGGGTAGTGTGTCCCTTTGAGGAAAAAACATTATTTCACAATATTTATAGTTTAAATAACATAAATGTTTCATCCTCGGCATGCGGCCGTCTCAGCGGCTGCGTGTCATCAGAAATGGCACTGACACGCATGTCAGAGGTTCGCCATCACTGCTAGGCGATATCTGACCTTTCCATCCATGGATTGCCTCGCCAGCTGGGTTTAATTCGCCAATTCCAGGTGGATGTTATGCAATTCAGCTGTTCCTTCTATCTGCTCTGTGAGAAGGCACAGGGCCTGTCTGCATATTCAGCTTTGTCTCCCCTGGACAGATTTTTCAGGTGCCCACAGTCAGGAGTCTGGAGTCCTGGTGTTCGTGGGTTAGCAGCTGAGGCAGCTGGTCCCTGGATGTTGTTATTGTAGGGTCCCAGGAGGTATCCGAGGTCTCCCCAGTTGAAGGTAAGGCAGGGGTTCTGATCACAGCTGGTCTCCCCTTTAAGATGGCGACGTCTCTGCGGCAGAACCGGCCGCTCCAGGAGAGATTTCAGCAGTAGTAGAGGCTGCCCGGCCAGGGGAGCCTGGTCCACCAGTCCCCAACAGTCCCATGGAATATAGCTGTCCCTCACTCACAAATACAGACACTCCCCACACTTCCACGCACTCGCCTTTCATTCTCTCACTCATACACTGTCTTGCAGCCTGCCGTCTCATTGGCAGCCATTTGGATCCCTACAGCTTTCTTGATTGATAGAAATTAACAACATAACACAAGAAGGGACTGCAATGTCACTTTCTTATTTGGCAGTAGTTGCTCAGTTGCCATTCCTGCTAGAAGAGTGATCCATGTTTTACAGCTAGTAATATTGACCAGTTGCCTTATGAGGAGGTGCAAATGGAGCACCTCCAGGCCATGGTTTATTAAATGGCATAGTTCAAGAGTCTTAAATATGTATTTAGCCAATGTACTCAGAACTTGGTTTGCTGGGGAACATGGCCAGCCTAAATTAAAATGGTGGCATTACTCATTTGACTTGTAACTGAGAAAGTAATAATGGCAACAACTCTGTGTATCTTGTGTATCTTACAGAGGTAAATTTAGGTTAGAAGTATTGACCAATGGCAACATAATTTTTGCTAATCAAATCTGCATTGAAGGTAGGATTGAGAAGTGAATGGTGAATGGAGGAACACTTATCCTGCCAAGAATTGCTTTCTCTAAGAGTGGTCCTTCCTAGATGTGAAAAACTGGGTGTCACTTACCCTCTCTAAACCTCAGTATCCTCTTGTGCAGTGAAGATAATAATCCCTATTTCTAAGGTTATTTGGGGGACGGTATGTAAAAGAATCTGTTATATAATAAAGCAGTTGGAAGTGGATTTGGGGGTGCAATATGTGTATTAGGAATAAAGAGGAGAGAGAGCAGGATGAGGCAGGGGAAGAAGTCAAATTACAATGCAGAACATACAAAACTTCAGCCAAGTCTGCAGGGAAATAAGGAGAGAGCATTGCCTGTCTGAAGGCCTCTTTGTGTTTTTTTTTTTTTTTTTAGTCCAAAATGGTGAGGTCTTTATAACGCTGCCTTACTCTGCCACTAAATACAGGCTGCCCCAGGCAGACTAGATGTCTCTTTTCAGCTGAGATAGACCCTGAGAAATTTGACCACTGAAGGCTGTGTGCTGACCACACTCATTGTAGCTGGAGGGGCATTTGGTAGATATATTTCTATGTCTACCACAGAAAGGTAGGACTCATTATTAACTCTCATCTGTATAAGTATTATAATTTATAGTATAACTTTCACTTGGCCAGCCTTTTCTGTGTATTTTTCTTTTGGTAAATTCCTTTATTTTCATCTTTATTGCTAACTTTTCCTTTCTTTTTCATTTTTATATTTTTATTGAATTTATTGGGGTTACATTGGTTAATAAAATTAAATGTTTTGAGTGTACAATTCTATAATGCATAATCTGTATATTGTATTGTGTGTTCACCACCCCAAGTCAAGTCTCCTTCCCTCACCATTTATTGCCCCTTTACCCTCTTCTACTTCCCCTCAACCTAACTTCCCTCTGGCAATCACCATGCTGTTGTCTGTGAATTTTTTCTTTGCTTAGTCCTTTCACCTATTTCACCCAGCTCTCTAACCACCCTTACCTCTAAGAGCTGTGAGTCTGTTCTTTGTATTTATGAATCTTTTTCTATATTTTGTTTGTTTATTTTGTTCATTAAATTCCACATATAAGTGAAATGATATGGTATTTGTCTTTCTCTGACAGGCTTTTACTTAGCATAATAATCTCCAGATCCATCCATGCTGTTGCAAAAGTTAAGATTCCCTTTTTTTTTTAAACAGTTGAGTAGTAAGTAGTCCACTGTGTTAATGTACCACAGATTTTTTTTTTTTATCTATTCATCTACTGGTGGACACTTGACCTGCTTCCAATACTTGGCTATTGTAAATAGTGCTGCAATGAACATAGGGATGCATATACTTTTTTGAATGAGTGGTTTAGGTTTCTTTGGATATATTGCCAGAAGTGGGATCACTGGGTCACAAGGCAGTTTCATTTTTAACTTTTTGAGGAAATTCTATACTGTTTTTCACAGTGGCTGCACCAATCTGCATTCCCACTAACAGTGCATGAGGGTTCTCTTTTCTCCACATCCTCACCTATACTTATTTGTTGATTTCTTGATAGTTGACATTCTGAAGGGTGTGAAGTGACACCTCATTGTATTTTTTATTTGCATCTCTCTGATAATTAGTGACTTTGAGCATTTTTCATATGTCTATTGGCCATCTGTATGTCTTCCTTGGAGATGTGTCTATTTAGGTCCTTTGCCTGTTTTTAAATTGGATTGTTTGTTTTGTTGGTGTTGAGTTGTATAAGTACTTTATGAATTTTTATATAAACCCTTATCAGATGTATCATTGACAAGTATTTTCTCTCATTCAGTGGGTTGTTTTTTCATTTTGTTGATGGTTTCTTTTCTGTGCAAAACTTTTTAGTTTGATGTATTATAATTTGTGTATTTTTTCTTTTGCTTCCATTGCCCAAAATGATATGTCAGAAAAAAAAAAAAAAGATGTGCTAATAGAAATGTCAGAGATTTTACTGCCTGAGTTTTCTTTTAGGAATTTTATAGTGTCAAGTCTTTTATTTAAGGATTCAATCCATTTTGAGTTTATCCTTGTATATGGTGTAAGAAGACGGTCTAGTTTTATTTTTTGCAAGTATTTGTCCAATTTTCCCAGCACCATTTAATACATAGACTATCTCTACCCCATTGTATGTTTTAATCTCATTTGTCAAATATTAATTAATCATATAGACATGGGTTTATTTCTGGCCTCTCTATTCTGTTATAGTGATTTTTATCTCTGTTGTTATATTCTGTTTTTATTTACTGTGGCCTTGTAGTATAGTTTTACATCATGATTCCTCCAACTTTGTTCTTCTTTCTCAACATTTCTGAGGCCATTCAGGTTTTTGTGTGGTTCCATGTAAATATTTTGATTATTTGTTCTAGTTCTGTGAAATATGCCATTTGTAATTTGACGGGATTGTATTGAATCTCTTTGGGTAGTATGGACATTTTAATGATGTTAATTCTTCTTATCCAAGAACATGATATATGCTTCCATTTACTTGTATCTTCTTTGATTTCTTTCTTCAGTGCCTTATAATTTTATGAGCATAGGTCTTTTACTTCCTTGTATAAAATTATTCCTAGGTGTGTGTGTGGGGGGGGGGGGGTTGGTGGAATTGTAAATGGGACTTTCTCAGTTTCTCTTTTTTGATAATTCATTATTGCTGTATAAACATGCAACTGATTTCTGAATATTAATTTTATATCCTAAATTGCCTTCTTTAAAATGTCAAACATAAATAAATAATTATTTAATGAATTACCAGTTCACATTTTCTAGAGGTTTATTTCTAACAGATCAATGTCTGCGACACTTCAATGACTCACACTGACAATGCATTACTGTCATTGTTCAAAGGGGAAACTGAATCTGAGAGCTCTGGAAATTTGATGATGAGACTTCATGATTCTGGTTTAAATTGAATACCTGGCATATAGCAGGCACTCAATACAGAGTTCTTAAAAAATAATAATATTAAATTAATGTATTATTTACCTTTGCCACTAGATGCTTCTTCTTGTCACCATATGTCATAGCAAGAAAATCCACAATTTTTATTTCTCTGTTTTTCAGGTGCTTAGAGCCAAAGGCATTGCTGAGAGGTTCCCTTGGGCAATGGCATCATAGATTAATGCCATTAGGCAAGTCTCTCAACAGAAGCAATTTGGCTTTCAGGTCATCTGATGTCTCATTTTTTGATAACTGTTCTGTGCAATGCAGCAAAATACAAAATCTGCTAAGCCTTAACTGGGTGAGCTTTTGTGCCTATGGGTGCAGCCTATTAGAGATCCAACAGGGTGGGGCCATACTCCCATCTCTAGAGACAGTAGACCCTGAAAGTATGCTATGATTAAAATTGGGGTCTTTCTTGAACTAACAGTGGAACCTGGTAAACCCCACTAGGTCTGCAGCTTAAGAACTATAAATAGAATTTGTGTTACTCCATCTGTAAAACAAAAGGCATTTGTTGTCATGATAACTATGTATTAGTGGCCTGGGTGAGGAGGTGGCAATTCTGTTTAAGGATGTTAGGCATGATTTAAAGCAGTGGTTCTTAACCTTTCTAATGCCGCGACCCTTTAATATAGTTCCTCATGTTGTGGTGACCCCCAACCATAAAATTATTTTCGTTGCTACTTCATAACTGTAATTTTGCTACTGTTATGAATTGTAATGTAAATATCTGTGTTTTCCGATGGTCTTAGGCTCTACAGCAGCGGTTCTCAATCTGTGGGTCATGACCCACAAGTTGAGAACCGCTAGCAGGGTCGCCTAAGACCATCAGAAAACATAGATATTTACATTACAATTCATAACAGTAGCAAAAATACAGTTATGAAGTAGCAACGAAAATAATTTTATGGTTGGGGTCACCACAACATGAGGAACTGTATTAAAGGGTCGTGGCATTAGAAAGGTTGAGAACCACTGATTTAAAGGGTTTTCTATTGCTTATAATAGGTTTTCATTTTTGCTGATTGAATTTATTTACTTCTGTAACTGGTGCGCAAGCTCCTGGTTTGGAGTGTGTGTGTGTGTGTGTGTGTGTGTGTGTGTGTGTGTGTGTGTGACCTTTTTAACTTTGTAACACATTGATGCAAATGAAATTTAAGGGAAGGGGGGCAAGCAAAAGCAACCTAACTACAATGAAATCATTTTCTAAATATGTTTACAATCAAATATCTCTCTCAATAATTTGATTTGTAGGAAATGGCAGAGAGCAAGCAGTATTTTCTACAGAAGCCTTTCAATAATTCATCCTCAACTCATTGATGTGCAAGCCTTTGGCTAGGTTGGTGAGTGCAATAGGTGCTCTGGCATGGGGGGAAATTCATTTGGGTCCTGAAATTGATGTATCCCCTCTCTGATCCACCAGTTTAATGCTGCTCTGTTCCTGCGACTAGAGGCTTTTTAATTTACTAGGTAGGCTCCTGTAGTTCGCATTTTTCAGGGAACTGGGGGCATTTGGAGATTGTACGTTTTCCTCATTTATTTTTTTTCGGATTTACATAGGTACAATTCTAATTAAGCTGCCCAGATGATTAAATTCCATTGTCAAAAATTCTGGAAAATTGACACACTCAAGTGTTAGCTTTTGGAGACATGGTGAAGTGGGAAAGTGTAGAAAATGGAAATTCAGAGATGGTCTTCTACTAGTTGAAAAGGTAAGTCCCTCACAGGGTCCCAAGGTCAGTGAACCTGAATACACAGGGAGTAAAGAGACCAAGATGCATTTGAAACTCTTCAAGTGTGAGCTAACTTTGAAAATATTTTCCCAGGAAACTTACACTCTTGTGGTGGCTCCTCACAACATCTGTACAATGGACTCTCTCTGGTTCTTGTGTAGGGTTAAGGGAAATCCTTATTAACCTTGTTCCTTTTTGTTTTCATGGAGAATGGAGCAGGAAGAGGCAGGATAGAAAGAGAAGGTGGGTGAAAAGAAGATGGCATGGCATACCCAGTCATCTCAACTAGAGTCCCAGAGTCTTCTGGCAGTAATGTTCTGAGGCTTTGGCACTGAGAGATTACCTCCTTTCTAATAACATACAAGAGACATGGTTTGCTATTGTGCTTCTGTTGCTGCTCTGAAACTTTGTGAAACCATTGATCTGACTTCAATGAACCATAATACTATTGATTTGGTGTCAGATCACTAGTAGACACTTGAGTGACAGCCTGAGTGGATGTGGTATTACATTTAAATTGTACTTTTGTTTGCTTTCTAGTTTTCAAAACCTCTTGATAGAGTATGTGCTGCCAAGTGCCTGAACAGTCCTTATTAGAGTTCAAGTCTTAAGAACATGTGCTGCATCATTAAACCAAATGAGTGGCTCTTGGCCAAATTTTATTAGTAAAAAATGTAAAATATTTGGTTAACCTGATTTTCTCTTACTAGCTCAGAAAGACACAGAGTTGTGCCCATTTAAGCTGGGGAGGGCAGAAGAAAATCATCCTTCACCCCTCACCCTAATCTTATTGGTATCTGGGATTCATGGCATCTCAGTCACATTTCTGGCTGTGTTGTAACTGAGAAAAGGTTTTACTAGGCATAAAAACCCAGCAGGTTGAAAAGTATCATAGCCATCACAAAGGAAGTGGGCAGGGGCGAGGGGGGAGAAATAAGTGGAATTAGTCTGATACATTCTTCCCAGGCCTCTTGTGGACACAATAGGCGAAGTAATGCCCTAGTGAGGATATGATGTGGCAAAAGTTGAGATGCATGAACTCGTGGAACCCATTCTTTGGTGGGTTTGAATCAGTAATTATTTTTATTCAGTGATTACATATTGAGCACCTGCTAGACACCAGGCATGGTGCTTAGTGGTAGGCATACAATAAATAGTAAACTAGAACAACATGATGCTTACCTTCAAAACACAGTTTAGGAGGGAAAGAAGAACCAAATAACTCTAACGAAGAATCCTAGAAATAATGCTAGAGAAAGGGAGGCAGTGCTGTGAAATATGCCCCTGGTATCTTGAATTATATTGAATCTATAGATTGTTTTGAATAGAATGGACATTTTAATGATGTTAATTATTCCTATCCATGAACACAGTATATGCTTCCACTTATTTCTATCTTCTTCAACTTCTTTCTTCAGTGTCGTATAATTTTTTGAGTAAAGATCATTTACAACCTTGGTTAACTTTATTCTTAGGTATTTTATTCTTTTTAAGCAATTTTGAATTGGATTGTTTTCTTAATTTCCCTTTCTGAAAGTACATTATTGGTGTATAAAAATGCAACTGATTTCTGGATTTTATTTTGTATCCTGCTATTTTACTGAATTCACTCATCAGTTCTAGTAGCTTTTTGGTGGAATCTTTAGTGGTACATTTACACATATGAATACTATTTGGCTGTAAAAAAAGGAAATATTACCATTTGTGACTGCATGGATGGACCTGGAGAGCATTATGCTAAGTGAAATAAGCCAGCCAGAGAAAAACAAGTACCATGTGATTTCACTCATATGTGGAATATAATGAACAAAATGAATTAACAAGCAAAATAGAGACAGATTCATAGATAGAGAGCAGCTGACAGCTATCAGGTGGTGCTGGGGGGCTGAATGAGGAGGTGAAAGGATTGAACAAAAAGAGAGAAAAAGTCCTGTACCTGGACAGCAGTGTGGTGATTGCCGGAGGGAGGTGGTGTGGGGGGAGGTGGAGGAGGGTACAGGAGGGGATAAATGGTCATGAATGGAGACTTGACTTGGAGTATTGAACACACAATACAGTGTACAAATGGTGAGTTGTGGAAATGTGCACCTGAAACCCGTATAATTATGCTAACCAGTGTCACTCCAATAAGTTCAATAAAAAGGAAAAAGAGTGAGGCTATGTAGTGTGGTGGAAAGAACATGGACTTTGGAGTCTGGTATATCTGCAATTGAATTTAAATGAGCTGTTTGTTCTTGAACAAATGACTATTTCTTTTATTTGTGTTTTAGTTTTATCCTTTGTAGCATGGTGATAATAATAGTGCATACCTCAAAGGATTGTTACCAGAATGAAATGGGAATATGCATGCAGATATCTGGCCCAGAGCCTGACACTAATAGGTATTTAATTGAAGAGGGAGGAAGGAGTGGAATAGTGGTGGTAGTGGAAAGCACAGTGACAGGTATATGGAGGATCATGAACAAATGCAAGTAAGACATGATGATGCCCAAAGCTAGAATGGTGTAATGGTGAGGGATAGGAAGGAACAAATGTTTATGGTACAGAGGTAGAATGAATGGATACGGGAGTATGGGAAAAGCTAGCCTCTATGTTTCTGACTGTGATAATTGGATGGATAATTGTTCTCTCTATGGATTAGAGAATAAGAGGAGATTAGGGGCAAAATAAATCTGAAATATCATTGGGAAATCCCAGTGTGTGTGAGATGTCCAGTAAGTATGCAAGTTGATACATAAGTGCCAAGCTCAGTGGCTAGATCAATCCCCAAAATCCAGATTTGGAAACTATCAGCACATAGGTTGGAATTTTAGCTCTGAGATATTTCATGAAGAGAAAATGGAATGAGCCCAGCCGGTGTGGCTCAGTAGTTGAGCACTGACCTATGAACCAGGAGGTCACGGTTCAATTCCCTGTCTGCACATGCCTGGGTTGCGGACTCAATCCCCACTGGAGGGTGTGCAGGAGGCAGCCAATCAATGATTCTCTCTTATCATTGATGTTTCTATCTCTCTCTCCCTTTCTCTTCCACTCTGAAATCAATAAAAAAACATATTTTTTTTTTAAAAAAAGAGAAAATGGAATGAGAGGTGAAGATAGTCAAGGACAGATTCATAGCGCAAAATTTGCTAGCCTCTGCCTCCTATGTTCAATAATCTTCCTACTTTTCCATATAGGGATTTATGGAGTTCTTTATGACTTTTGTAAAATGTTTCTTTTGTGTAACTGACTTATGAGTCTCTTGCGCATTGAACATTTTAATTATGTCTGTATTTTTTTTTTTTTAAGAAAATGGGATTTCAGAAGTATAGTGAACTATCATGAAATTGTCAAGGTCACACAGCCAGTATCAAACTCAGGACTCCTTCTTGCCTACCTGCCCAAGTCAATTCTTTCTCTACTGTTCCTTTCCAAATGGAGATGTCCAGTTCTTTGAGTCTGGATACAGCATTGTGAATCATTTGTGCTTTGATCTCTTCATCTATACTGACATGGGTTGTTATTTAGGGTTGTTCATGTTGGATGGGGAGGGCAGAAGGTAGGGAACGGGAGAGTTCTATTTTTGAGCATGAATTGTCACTGTAGACAGAGGAAACAAAAAGAAATATGTGGGAGATGAATACATTGTGCTGTTGGGAAACAAAGAAAGAGGAGTTGAAGAGAGTAGAGCTAAAATAAGTGGATGTGTTATTGGAGTAAAAAGACACTGAGGAAAATATTGTTCAAAGAACCCAGCATGAAGTGAGAATCCCAGGAGGTCAGAGACAAAAGTAGAAGAGGTTGTGAGTATATGTGTGCACAGCAAGAGGCTTGTTTATTGCTCCTTTAGTTTATTCAGAGTTTGTTAATGAAAGCCCAGCAGCAGGAGATGTTCAGTCCATTTAGGAATGACAAGGACCGCTAATCTAGGATTTACCTATGCCTGCTACTAAGTTATTTCAAGTGAATGCACTGGCTCAAGCAGGATCTACTTGTCTGGCTGGGTCAGTCCTTCAGTTAATGCTTTAGTCCATCACAGTGGAAGTAAAATCCTGAACTGGATTTCCATACTTGTCTAATATAGACTCAGAAAAAAAGCCCAGAATAAAGACTGAAGCTTCTGTTTGTTTAAAGAGTCATGCAGAATTTCAAGGAGCTTGATTTCCATGATTGTGTAGCTGAGTGTGACCCCCTAATCAAAAATGTGAGGTTGAGCATACTGTGTACTGTCTGGTTTCAGAGGGGAACTTTAACCTCTTTGACATTAGCCTACATAGAACTCATGCCTTACTGCTCCAGTACTTTTTCCATCATCCCCAGTGAATCAAGAAATTGCAATTCCTAGCAACAGGAGGTTAAATACTGGTAGGTGTGGAGCTGTTTGTACGCTTGGTTTCTCTCCTAATCTCAGTGCTGGGAGCAGGTGCTTGTTTGGCAGCTCTGCAACCCTGGATCATCTCAGAACAACTACCATCATGATTCTCCAACATACAGCCTCTTCTCCACAGGGTATTTCTGCTTGGCAGACCTGCTATGGCCTGGTAAACAGGGCTTACCAGCTAGCATCTTCTCTCTGAAAACTAGTCTGCAAGTCTCCCTTCAGTCCCTCAGGAACTGCAGAAAGACAAGAGGCTTCTGGTATGATCTATGGCAGGGGTGGGGAACCTTTTTTCTGCCAAGGGCCATTTGGATAGTTATAGCATCATTTGGAGGCCATACTAAAATTATCAACTTAAAAATTAGTCTGCTATATTTTGTTAAACATTTAATTAACTCACCCCTAATGCCTCGGCAGGGCCAGACTAAATGACTTCGCAGGCCTTATATGACTGGTGGGCCAGACTTTCCCCATCCTTGATCTATGGATGAAGACCTTTGTTTGTAGAAAGAATCATTCAACTTCAGATCCCCAGATTCTGGAGCTTATACCCTCTTCATCAAACATCCTTTAACAATGCTCCAGTTGTTAACATGGTAAACAATTCCTTTGTCATGCTTTAGTCCTGAATAGATTAAAACCTAGTGCTGAACAATTTATGACTCTCCCTATATGTAATTCAAAAGTGAAAATGTACTAAACTGTAAAATAAATTCAGAATGTCCAAAAACCTTCTGATTTTGACATAATGACTATCATGCTTTCTAAATAGAAAATATAATATTATTTAAAATAGTTTTGGGGTAAATTGGATAATCTGGCAATAGCTCCAGGCTGACACTAACAGAATCAGGGAGAGAGGCTACCTCTGCAGAGAGACCACTTGAACTTTATAGGCAGATTCCATATTCCAAAGCCCACAACCTTCTTCCCCAATTTATTTTAGAGATTGTTTCAAATGAATATCTTCTTGCCAGGTGCTCCAGACTGATCCTAGTGAACCTATACCATCACTCAAATTGGCTGTGTTTCTCTTATGAAAAGTACCAAAGAAATACCAGTTGCATAGACTGTTCTAAATTGCCTGAGATACTTGGTTCTATCTTAATGCTTGATTAGAAAAATCAATCTGGTTAATCAAAGTAGAGGAACATTCTGTCACCCCCCAAATCTTCAAATTCACATCTTTCCTTGAAGGCATGGCTTAACAGCCAGCTGTTGTTTGGGAAAATTTTTACCAGAATTTTTACTTGGGCTGCCTAATTTTCATATGAAACAATTCTCTCTTTCCTTGAAGCAAAGCTATTATTGAAGTACTAGCGTTCCCGTTGCAGGAAAAATCCTGCAATAGGGTTTCCTGCTGCACTCTAGCCCGCCCCGCCTCCGCTCCTCCCTTCTCCTCCCCCCTCCCCCATCCCCGCTTGCTTGCTTCTCTGCAGCTTTGCTCCCTTCAGCATCTCTTGGCTTCTTTCTAAGCTGTATTGATATGCAAATTAGCCGCCATATTTGTTGGGTAATTTGCATGCTCATCCTGATTGGTTGGTGGGCGTGGCTTGGCTGGTGGGCGTGGCTTGGGCGTAGCGAAGGAGCGGTCAATTTGCATATTTGTCTATTATTAGGTAGGATAGGTGGTTTGTGCTGAAATACAGGATGGGTTTTCTCAGTCCTGTCATCTGGCAGAACAATCCATCATTAAGTACACAGATTGCCCAAGGGAAACTACTCAAGGATTAGCTCAAAGGGGTAATTTGCTCTCTGTGTTACTTTTTTTCCTTCATTTCAATGGAGGCAAAATTATTGCTAATAGGATATATACCTTTTCCCATACAAGCACATGGAACACCAACAACCAACTTCACTAAACAAAGTAAAGAGATATAAAAGCCTCCAGCAGGAGAAAGCTGTAACCAAGAACATTCTATTTATTCAACTTAATCTTAAAGCTCATTGTTGATTAGCTCTAAATAATGATGAACTTATAGGTGTACTTCTACCTAAGGTGTTCTTCCACCTTGTTTTGAAATGGAGTCTTTGCAGATGTATTTAAATTAAAATGAGGTCATACCAGATTAGGTAATACCAGTAGGATTCAGAGAAATTGAACAGGGCTCACTATACTGTGTATTCAGTTGGTAAATGAGTCTTGAATATACAGAGAGCTACTTGAAGTAGCCAGAGACTGATCTTACCCTGGCCTTGGGTTTATGTCTATGCTATGGAGACCAAAGGGGAGTGTTTGAATGAATTCTTATTCTGGAAAAACACTTCAAAGTTTTTGTTTCACTGATTATGGCTCAGTATTTATTTCTATTTAAAAGACTGCACATTTTAGTTTTCAAAAGTGATCACCTCTGGAACATCTATCATTTATATTAAATAATGCAATGTATATATTGGATTGGGTATAGACTGCAGTTTTATACCATGTAATGTTTTGTTTCTTTATAACTGTCTCTCCTTCAGTAAGCAACCTTACATTTTGGAAGGGAGAAACAAACTAGCTGTCCATCTTCCAAACTGGTTCAGGAATCACAAATGTGGATGTATAAGTCCACAAGTACACACTGTTTCTCCCAAAGGAATCTTACAATTGTGTATAGAAATGGCTGGAGAAATGATCACTAATTTATTGACAAGGAAACTGAGGCATGGGCAGATTAGGTGACATTCCAAGGTTTGGTGGGTTGAGTAATAAAATTAATTTCTACCTGGAATCTGTGACTGTGACCTTACTTTGAACTAGAGCCTTTTCAGATATGATAAAGTTAAGATGAAGTCATACTAGATTAGGCTGTGTCCTGAAATCCAATAATTGGTGTCCTTATAAGGAGAGGGAGGTTTGAAGACACAGAGACACAGGAACTATATGGAATAAGACCATGTGATAGCTGAGACAGAAATTGGAGTTGTGTAGCTACAAGTCAAAGAACACAAAAGATTGCCAGGAACCATCAGGAGATAGAAGAGAAGCATGGAACAGATCCTTCCTTAGAGACTTCAGAGGGAACATGGTTCTGCTTACACCTTGATTTCATACTTTTATCCTCCTGAACTGTGGGAGAACAAATTTCTGTGTTTTAAGGCCCCATTCCATGGTAATTTGTTACAGTAGCCCTAGGAAACTAATACACTAAGGTTACATAGATAGTGAATAGTAGTTAGGTTCATAGATGGAGTTTGGTTTTCTGAATTCTATTGCAGTGTTTGTTTTTCCAAGACATCTGAATGCCTCCCTATGAGTGCCCTTTCTCCATTTAATCTCATTATCCTCAATAAAAATAAGCTAGGGAAATCATTCTCTTTGGGATTTATGTTATTTTGTATTTAAGGGTACTGTAATTATAAAGAGGTAGGTGACAGATTTGAGTTTTAAGAGGACAGTAGTGTATAATTCCCATAGATGCTGTCCAGAAGCAAAGCATGCTATATTGGGCAACCCATGTTATGTGGATAACATATTCTTTCTCTCTTGTTCCCCCTACTGAGACTATCTCAAAACAGAACTGTAATGAGCACTATCTATCTCTGCTGGTAACCTATGATACAATTATGATAATAATTATGATAAACATTTATTAAACACCCATGGTGCCAGGTGAACTTGTTCAAAATGCATAAAAGACCTGGTCTCCACTGTTATAGTGTTTGCCATAGTAATGGCACAGTAGCAGTTGACAATTTGTGGTTAGTTAATGCTTTGAGCTGATCTGCTTGGACAACAGACCACAGCCCTTCATACTTCTGAATTTCTTTGAGATATTTTGCTGTTTCAGGCTCATATAAGTACACTGTGTTTGGAGACCATAAAAATTATGGACTCTGGAAAATTTAGAATTGTCATAATTGTCAAAATACTTTGAGCCCACTTTTCTCACCAATTTACTGATCACCAATTTACAGATGAGGAAACTGAGGTGTGGACAGATTAAGAGGCATTTCTAGCAGTGGGTTAAATAGTGCCCTTCCTCTCAAATTCATGTCTATCTGGAGTCTGTGAATGTTACCTTATTTAGAAATAAGGTCTTTGCAGATGTAATTAAGTTAAGATGAGGTCATACCAGATTAAGAATGTTCCTTTGGTTGTTAAACTGAATTTTTGGGGTTTTCACAGGTTTCTCTGCTTACTGCTTCTAGATTTCCTTGCTATGGCTCCTTTAAGTTAGCAGCAGTCCTTTTATGGAGACAAGCTGCAGATAGTTTCAGAACCACTTATCTTAGCATTGGAAGGGACCTTAAAGTATCATGGTGAGAGAAGACAAAATGGCGGTGGAATAGACAGACGTGTCCTGAGCCTTGTCCCGGAGCAGATAAAAAGAACAGCTGAAACGAATAACATCCAACCCAAATTGGCAAAGGAGACTCAGTGGATGAGACAGTTTGCAGAAGGGAAGGGCATAGGATCCCTGGAAAAAGGAGCAGCAGCTGTGTGAGCGACCCTCTCCCCCGTCTGAGGAGCAGCAATGACGTGAGCAGCCTTCCCCATCTGAGGAGCAGCAGCAGCAAGAGCAGCCCACCCACGATTGAGGAGCGGCATCCCCGCGCAGCCCGCCCCCATCCGAGGAGCAGCAGCTGCATGCAGCCCACACCCTACACCTGTCCAAGGAGCAGCAGCTGCGCGAGCAACCTGCCCCTGTCCAAGGAGCAGCAGCCACATGAGCAGCCTGCCCCCATCCGAGGAAACTGAGGTGTGGACAGATTAAGAGGACTCTGGAAAATTTAGAATTGTCATAATTGTCAAAATACTTTGAGCCCACTTTTCAGAGGGAACATGGTTCTGCTTACATCTTGATTTCATACTTCTAGCCTCCTGAACTGGAATAGCAGCGCAGTAAGCAGCCTGCCCCCATTCGAGGAGCAGCAGCCACACATGCAGCTCGCACCTGCCTTATGAAAAGCAGCCACACAAGCAGCCCATCCCCCATCCTAGGAGCAGCAGCCACACGAGTAGACTGCCCACGTCCAAGGAGCAGCAGTCCTGCACATCCCGCAATGGTCTGAGGAGCAGAAGACACACGCAGCCTGCACCAGTCTGACGAGCAGCAGCTGGGTGAGTGGCCCACCCCTGTCTGAGGAGCAGCAGTGCGCGAGCAGCCCGGCCTCATTCAAGGAGGAGCAGTTGCCCGAGCAGCCCACCCTTGACCGAGGAGCAGCAGCCACATGAACAGACTGCCCACATCTGAGAAGCGGCAATCCTGTGCAGCTTGCACTGGTCCAAGGAGCAGCAGCCACATGCAACCTACACCTATCCAACGAGCAGCAGCTGGGTGAGTGGCCCACCCCCGTCTGTGGAGCAGCAGCCGCACGTGCAGCTCACTCCTACCTAAGGAGCAACAGCCACGCAAGTAGCCTGTCCCCTTGCAGAGGAGCAGCAGCTGCACAAGAAGCCTGCACCCGTATGAAGAGCACTAGCCTGGCAAGCAACCTGCTCCTGTCCAAGAAGGGGCAGCCTCATGAGCAGCCCACCCCATCTGAGGAACAGCAGCAGCATGCAGCAAGCCCTGATCTTAGGAGCAGCAGCCACGTGAGCAGTCTGCCACTGTTGGAGGAGCAGCAGCCACGTGACCAGCCCACCCCCCCAACCAAGGAACAGCAGCTGTGTGAGCAGCCTCCCCCACCAGCCAGAGGAGACACCAATGCTGTGAACAGCACCTACCAGAGGAGCTGCTGCCAACTGAGGAGCAGCCACTTCAGCAACTGCCTGAGGAGCAACCGCAGCCTGAGGAGCCACTGCCACCCAAGGAGCAGCCCCTGCACGACTCGACATCTAGATCAGTCAGTGAGACCAAAAATGGGTAGACAGAGAAACCCCCAAAGGAAAGAAAAGGAGGAATCGCCAGAAAAGCGGCTAAGCAAAACAGAGGCAAGCAATATGTCAGAAAAAAGAATTCAGAATAAGGGTCATACAGTTCATAAACGGGATGGAGGAAAAAATTAACAAGTTATGTAAGAATCAAGAAGAAATGAAGAGTGATATAGCTGCAATAAAAAAAAACACCATGGAAAGTTTCAACAGTAGACTAGGAGAAGCAGAAGATTGAATTAGCGAATTCAAAGACAGGGAAACAAAACACACCCAAACTGAACTGCAATTGAGAAAAAAATTAAAAGACAGGAGGAGAGCCTAAGGGAGCTATGGGACAACATGAAATGAAGCAACATATGAATAATAGGGGTTCCAGAACAACAGGAAGAGGAACAAGGGTTAGAAAACCTATTTGAAGAAATAATGTCAGAAAATTTCCCTGATGAGGGGAAGAAAAAAGTCACACAGGCACAGAGAGACCCAACCCAAGATGAACCTGAAAAGACCCACACCAAGACACATCATAATTACCATGGCAAATGTTCAGGACACAGAGAGAATCTTAAAGGCTACGAGAGAGACAGAAAGTTACATACAAGGGAGCTAGGGAGCTCCCATTAGATTATCAAATGATTTCTCAACAGAAACACACCAGTACAGAAAAAATGGAAGGAAATTTACAAAGTGATGCAAAGCAAGGGGTTAAATCTAAGAATACTCTATCCAGCAACTCTAACATTCAAAATTGAAGGGGAAATAAAGAGCTTCACTGACACAAAAAGGCTAAGGGAATTTATCACTACCAAGCCAGCAATGTAAGAAATGCTAAAGGGACTGGTGTAAAAAGAAGAAATAAAAAGGTAAGAAAGAACACAGGCACAAAATTAAAAATGGCTACAAACAATTACCTTTCAATAATAACTTTAAACGTAAACAGACTAAATGCTCCAATCAAAAGACATCGAGTGAGTGAATGGATAAAAAAGCATGACCCATATATATGCTGTGTACAAGAGTCCCTCTAGCCAGGCTCACCAAGAAGCAAAGAGAGAGGACCCAAATAAACAAAATCAGAAATGAAAGAGGAGAAACAACAACAGACCCCACAGAAATACAAAGGATTGTTAACAAATACTATGAACAACTCTATTCTAACAAACTATACAAACTGGATGAAATGGACATATTCCTAGAAAAATTCAACCTTCTAAAACTCAATCAGGAAGATACTAAAAAATCTCAATAGGCCAATTACTATGGAAGAAATTGAAGCAGTCATTAAAAAGCTTCCAGCAAACAAAAGCCCAGGGCCAGACAGCTTCATAGGGGAGTTTAACTAAACATTAAAGGAAGAACTAAAACCTATCCTCCTAAGAATATTACAAAAAATTCAAGAGGAAGGAATACTTCCAAGCTCATTCTATGAAGCCAGCATCACCCTAATACCAAAACCAGATAAAGACAAAACAATGGAAAAAGAGAAAAATGGCGACAGAATAGAGTCGTGTTTGGAGGCTGGTCCTGGGGCGGAGAGTAGGAGCAGCAGAGGCTCGCAGAGGGAGTGTATGTGGGCAAGCCAAGGGACAGCTAAACTCCAGGAGAAGGCGGGGGAGTGCTGGGCGGTGTTCCACTGACTGGGCAGCACCCACAGGGGCTGGGTCCCCTCCCGGAGCTGCGGACTCACCGGGCGCCTCACCATCTTGCAAGGAAAGGAGGATTTTAGTGGAAACCTGACTTTCCTCGACAACTGCAAACACTGAATGGCTGCGAGCACCAGACCACTGGTCCCCTATTGGCGCAAACATTCGGATTCAAAGGAACTCTTCACTGCACCACGGAAAGGTCAGATTTTGCCTGAAATAAGGTGTGGTTTCTAATCCCCGCGGTGGGTGAGGGAAGCGCTGGGTGAGGGAAGCACGGCAGCCGCAGGACCGGCAGGAACCGGGAGGTCTGTGCCTAGAAAAATCGGCAGCAGTTGGAACTGCCGTGATCCGTGAATGTGGAGGGGGGTCCTCTGAGCTGCTAACAGAAGTGACCTCTTGAAAGCAACTCATTTTAATCTGACGAGGAGGGTCAGACTAAGAATTTTCAAAGGAGTGCAGATTCCTTGGTCTGGTGCACAGACCTACTGTCCGCACACTTGGGCTCTTTCCAACTCTGATTGCTAAGCCCAATACATAGGAAAACCCAGGTGGGAAGGCCCTGAAAGACTGCAGGGGGAAGTTGTTTTCTGGGAACCTGGGGAGCAGAGCTGGGTGTGACCATTGGAGAGGCAGCTCTGAGGCGCACACCTCCACAAACCGGTAGTGAGTGCCATAGAGGGGGAAAAAAAAAAAGCTAGAGAGGCCTGGAAGTCAATTCAGAAACACTGCCACCCAGGGGCTGAAACGCTAATTGTCTCTGGTGTAATCAAAAATAAATACGAGAAATTAAGACACGGCCGGCTTAAAAAGCAGGACTGGCTTACAACACTGAGGAGCCATGGAATGAAGCTGAACTGAAATACCGCCTAGACTGGGAAACAGGCGTACCAAACAGAATAATAGAGGAAGTGAATGACAGCCGCTACTGCACATTTTAGTCTTCC
Organism: Eptesicus fuscus; assembly: GCF_027574615.1. NCBI lineage: Eukaryota > Metazoa > Chordata > Mammalia > Chiroptera > Vespertilionidae > Eptesicus > Eptesicus fuscus. The sequence goes on along the minus strand of NC_072473.1, from coordinate 69,641,951 downwards.
TATTTTTTAATTTAAATTCTTTTTTCAATTTTTTTAATTTTTTATTCTCATTTTTTGCATCTTTTACTTAGGAAACTAAATTTTTTTCTTTTTCCTCACTCGATTTTCACCTTTTTAATTATTACATTTTTATTTTCAATCAGCATTATTATTACTATTATTTTACTTTTTTTTTTAAATGTCATTTGATTTTCTCTTAACCCTTTCTGGCTTTAGATTTTCCCTACTTTTTCAGTTTACTCTCTGCTAAAACTTCACCCTACTTATATATCTAATTCCCAACCCCCTGCTCCAAATGCATATAAACCTCTCTCTACGCTACCTTAAAAAAATTAATTTTCTCTCTGGCCTTTTGTTGTTGTTTGCTTGAATGTTGATTAGATTGAATTTTTATGCTTTTTTATGAGATTGTTTTGATTATTCTTTTTGTTTCGTTGGTTGGTTTTTTTGTTTGCTTTGTTTTTGTTTGTTTTTTACTTTTGTTTTCCCTTGCCTCACTTGATATTAGCTGGTGTTGCAGTTTGTATTAATCTCCAGGCTCATGTTGCTGGAATTTATTGGGAATAGTGGTTGTTCTAGTGGAGTTTACTCCCCATATATATAGTTTGTTACCCTTTTCTCTCTTAGTATCGTTCTTGTCTCTCTTACTTTTTTTCATTTCTTTTTTTTTTCTTTCTGCTCTTTTCCCAAGTTCAGATTCACACTCTTTTTTTTTTGTTTTGTTGTTGTTCTTTCTTTTTACTCTCCCTCTTCCACTCCTAATCCCTAATTTGTCTTTCTCTGGTGGTTACCTTTATTGGAGGTTATTAATATCGTGAATACAATTCTGTTCAGTGCCTTGTCTGTTGTGCCTGGTTGTGTTGTATTTTGTACCTTTAAATCAACGCAGGAGAGAGAGATCTATATAACCAGACATCCGGAGAAGAGAGACCATGAGGAGACAAAGAAATAGCCCGCAAAGGAAAGAAAATCAGGCATCACCAGAAAAGGAAGTAAATGATTTAGAGGCAAACAACCTATCAGAGAAAGAATTCAGAGAAATGGTCATAAAGTGGCTGAAAAGGATGGAAGACAAATTCTACAATATGAGTAAGAACCAAGAGGAAATGAAGAACCAAGAAGAAATGAAAAATGACATCGCTGCTGTAAAGAACTCAATAGAAAGCATCAAGAGTAGACTAGAAGAAGCAGAGGACCGCATAAGTGAACTAGAAGACAAGATGGAAAAAAATACCCAATTACAACAGCTTCTAGAAACAAAAATTAGAAAGATTGAGGAGAGCCTAAGGGAACTTCGGGACAACACAAAACAAAACAACATCAGGATAATAGGGGTACCAGAAGGAAAGGAAACTCAGCGAGGAATAGAAAACCTGTTTGAAGAAATAATAACAGAAAACTTCCCTGATATAAGGAAGAAAAAACCCACACAAATCCAAGAAGCTCACAGAGTTCCAAGCAAAATGAATCCCAAAAGACCGACGCCAAGGCACATTATAATTAAGTTGGCAAACACCAACGACAAAGTAAGAATCTTAAAAGCGGCCAGAGAGAGACAGACAGTTACATACAAAGGAACCCCCATCAGACTAGCAACTGATTTCTTAACAGAAACTCATCAGGCCAGAAGGGAATGGAATGAAATATACAAAGTCATGCAAAGGAAGGGTCTAAATCCAAGAATACTGTACCCAGCAAGGCTATCAATCAAAATTGAAGGTGAAATCAGGAGCTTCACAGACAAAAAAGGACTAAGGGAGTTTATCACCACCAAACCAGCAATGAAAGAAATGCTAAAGGGTCTGCTGTAAAAAAAAAAAGAAAGAAATAAATAGGAAGCAAAGAAGGTACACAGGGGTATAGAATAAAAATGGCGTCAAATAAGTACCTATCAATAATAACTTTAAATGTAAATGGATTGAATGCCCAAATCAAAAGACACAGGGTAACAGATTGGATAAGAAAACAAAACCCATATATCTGCTGTCTACAGAAAACCCACCTCAAAAAAAAAGGACACATACAGACTGAGAGTAAAGGGCTGGAAAAAGGTTTTCCAGGCGAATGGAAATGAAAAAAAAGCTGGGGTAGCAATACTTATATCTGACAAATTAGATCTCAAAGTGAAGGACATAACAAGAGATAATGAAGGCCACTTCATAATACTAAAGGGAGAAATCCAACAAGAAGAAATAACTCTGGTAAACATATATGCACCCAAAACAGGAGCACCAAGATACATTAAAAAAACTCCTGGAAGATATCAAAGGAGAGATTGACAGCAATGCAATCATAGTAGGAGACTTCAATACCCCACTATCACCATTGAACAAATCCTCTAAACAAAAAATCAGCAAAGAAACATCAATCCTAAATGACTCACTAGAACAGATGGAATTCATCGACATCTTCAGAACATTTCACCCCAAAGCCACAGAATATACATTCTTCTCAAGTGCACATGGGTCATTTTCAAAGATAGACCATATGTTAGGACATAGGCAAAGTCTCTCCAAATTCAAGAAGATAGAAAACATATCAAGTATCTTCTCAGATCACAGTGGCATAAAACTGGAAATCAACTACAATAAAAACAACCCAAAGAAATCAAACACTTGGAGACTAAACAGCATGCTATTAAACCATGACTGGGTTACCAAAGACATCAAGGAAGAAATAAAAAAATATCATGGCAAAAAATGACAATGAAAACAGAACAATCCACAATCTATGGGACACAGCAAAAGCAGTCCTGAGAGGGAAGTTCATAGCTCTACAAGCCTACTGCAAAAAACAAGAAACAATGGTAATAAATTACCTAACCCAACAACTCAAAGAGTTAGAGAGAGAGCAACAAGATAAGCCCAGTGTAAGCAGAAGGAAAGAAATAATAAAGATCAGAGCGGAGATAAACGACATAGAGACCAAAAAAACAATACAAAAGATCAACAAAACCAAGAGCTGGTTCTTTGAAAGGATAAACAAGATAGATGAACCTCTAGCCAGGCTCACCAAGAAGCAAAGAGAGAGGATCCAAATAAACAAAATCAGAAATGAAAGAGGTGAAATAACAACAGACCCCGATGAAATACAAAGGATTGTTACAAAATACTACGAACAACTCTATTCCAACAAACTGGACAACCTGGAGGAAATCGACATATTCCTAGAAAAAAACAACCTTCCAAAACTCAATCAGGAAGATTCTAAACAGCTCAACATGCCAGTAACTATGGAAGAAATTGAAGCAGTCATCAAAAAGCTTCCAGCAAACAAAAGCCCGGGGCCAGACGGCTTCACAGGACAGTTTTACCAAACTTTCAAGGAAGAACTAAAACCTATCCTCCTCCGACTATTCCAAAAAATTCAAGAGGAAGGAACACTTCCAGGCTCTTTCTATGAAGGCAGCATCACCCCAATACCAAAACTAGATAAAGACAATATGATGAAAGAGAATTACAGGCCAATATCCCTCATGAACATAGATGCCAAAAATCCTCAACAAAATTCTAGCAAATCGGCTCCAGCAGTACATCAGAAAGATCATACACCATGACCAAGTCGGATTTATCCCAGGAATGCAAGGATGGTACAATATCCGCAAATCAATAAATGTGATACATCACATAAACAAATTGAGAGATAAAAATCACATAGTCATATCAATAGATGCAGAAAAAGCATTTGACAAAATCCAACACCCTTTCTTGATAAAAACTCTCAACAAGGTGGGAATAGAAGGATCATACCTCAGCATAATAAAAGCTATATATGATAAACCCACAGCAAACATCATACTCAATGGGCAAAAACTAAAACCATTTCCCCTAAGAACAGGAACAAGACAGGGATGCCCACTCTCACCACTCCTGTTTGACATAGTACTGGAAGTATTAGCTATCGCAATTAGGCAAGAAGAATTAATAAGAGTCATCCAAATTGGAAAAGAAGAAGTGAAGCTGTCCTTATTTGCAGATGACATGATATTGTACATATAAAACCCAAAAGATTCCATCAAAAAACTAATAGACTTAAAAAATGAATTCGGCAATGTAGCGGGATACAAAATTAATGCCAAGAAATCTATGGCATTTCTATACACCAATAATGAACTTACAGAAAGAGAGACTAAAAAAGCAATCCCATTTACCATCGCACCAAAAAAATTAAGATACCTAGGAATAAACTTAACTAAGGAGGTAAAAGACCTATATGCAGAAAACTACAGGACACTGAAAAAAGAGATAGAGGAAGACGTAAACAGATGGAAGAACATACCATGTTCATGGATTGGTAGAATCAACATCATTAAAATGTCCATACTACCCAATGCAATCTACAGATTCAATGCACTCTCCATCAAAATACTAACAGCATATTTCACAGACCTAGAAAGAACTCTCCAAAAATCCATCTGGAATAAAAAAAGACCCCAAATAGCCAAAGCAATCCTGAGAAAGAAGAGAAAAGTAGGTGGGATCTCAATACCAGATTTCAAGCTGTATTACAAAGCCACTGTTCTCAAAACAGCCTGGTACTGGCACAAGAACAGACATATTGATCAATGGAACAGAATAGAGAACCCAGATATCGACCCAAACCACTATGCTCAATTAATATTTTACAAAGGAGGCATGAACATACAATGGAGTCAAGACAGTCTCTTCAATAAATGGTGTTGGGAAAATTGGACAGATACATGCAAAAGAATTAAACTAGATCACCAACTTACACCATACACAAAAATAAACTCAAGAGTTGGAGGGAAAATGGCGACGGAATAGAGTCGGGTTTGGAGTCTGTTCCTGGGGCGGAGAGTCGGAGCAGCAGAGGCTCGCAGAGGGAGTGTATGTGGGCAAGCCAAGGGACAGCTAAACTCCAGGTGAAGGCGGGGGAGTGCTGGGCAGTGTTCCTCTGACCGCGCAGCACCCTCTGGGGCTGGGTCCCCTCCTGGAGCATCGGGCTCGCTGGGCGCCTCGCCATCTTGCAAGGAAAGGAGGATTTTAGTGGAAACCTGACTTCCCGCGACAACTGCAAACACTGAACTGCTGGGAGCACCAGACCACCGGTCTCCTATCAGCGCAAACATTCAGATTCAAAGAAACTCTTCACTGCACCACGGAAAGGTCAGATTTCGCCGGAAATGAGGGCGGTTTCTAATCCCCGCAGTGGGTGAGGGAAGCGAGGCAGCCGCAGGACCTGTAGGAGCCGGGAGGTCTGTGCCTAGAAAAATCGGAGGCAGTTGGAACTGCTGTGATCTGTGAATGAGGAGGGGGGGTCTTCTGAGCTGCTAACAGAAGTGACCTCTTGAAAGCAACTCATTTTAATCTGACGAGGAGGGTCAGACTAAGAATTTTCAAAGGAGTGCAGGCTCCTTAGTCTGGTGCACAGACCCACGGTCCGCACACCTGGGCTCTTTCCGACTCTGATTGCTAAGCCCAACACATAGAAAAACCCAGGTGGAAACCCTGAAAGACTGCAGGGGGGAGGTGTTTTTTCGGAACCTGGGGACCAGAGGTGCGTGTGACCATCAGAGAGACAGCTCTGAGTCGCACACCTCCACAAGCTCTTAGGCGCTCACCTCCACAAACCTGTAGTGAGTGCCATAGAGGGGAAAAAAAAAAAGAGCTAGAGAGGCCCGGAAGTCAATTCAGAAACACTGCGACCCAGGGGCTGAAACGCTAATTGTCTCTGGTGTAATAAAAAATAAATACGAGAAATTAAGACACGGCTGGCTTAAAAAGCAGGACTGGCTTCCAACACTGAGGAGCCCTGGAATGAAGCTGAACTGAAATACCGCCAAGACTGGGAAAAAGGCGTACCAAACAGAATAATAGAGGAAGTGAATGACAGCCGCTACTGCACATTTTAGTCTTCCTATTTTTTAATTTTCAATTCTTTTTTCAATTTTTTAATTTTTTATTCTCATATTTTTTATTTGCATTTTTTGCATCTTTTACTTAAGAAACTAATTTTTTTCTTTTTCCTCACTTGATTTTCACCTTTTTAATTATTACATTTTTATTTTCAATCAGCAATATTATTACTATTATTTTACTTTTTTTTTTTTAATGTCATTTGATTTTCTCTTTCTTTTATTTTTGGATTAGTGTCCTACATTCGATTTGCATCTTTCCCTTACAATCGCTTTACCCTATCTCAAAGCTAACATTATGCCATCACTCTCCTCCTAACCTTTCCCCCTTGGTCCCCAGTTTATCTTAACCCTTTCTGGCTTTAGATTTTCCCTACTTTTTCAGTTTACTCCCTGCTAAAACTTCACCCTACTTATATATCTAATTCCCAACCCCCTGCTCCAAATCCATACAAACCTCTCTCTACACTACCTTAAAAAAATTATTTTTCTCTCGGGCCTTTTGTTGTTGTTTGCTTGAATGTTGATTAGATTGAATTTTTATGCTTTTTTATGAGATTGTTTTGATTATTCTTTTTGTTGGTTTGGTTGGTTCTTTTGTTTGCTTTGTTTTTGTTTGTTTTTTACTTTTGTTTTCCCTTGCCTCACTTGATATTAGCTGCTGTTGCAGTTTGTATTAATCTCCAGGCTCGTGTTGCTGGAATTTGCTGGGAATAGTGGTTGTTCTAGTGGAGTTTACTCCCCATATATATAGTTTGTTCCCCTTTTCTCTCTTAGTATCATTCTTGTCTCTCTTAATTTTTTTTCTTCATTTCTTTTTCTTTTCTGTTATTTCTTTTTCTTTTCTTTCTTTCTGCTCTTTTCCCAAGTTCAGATTCACACTCTTTGGTTTTTTTTTTTCATTGTTGTTCTTTCTTTTTACCCTCCCTCTTCCACTCCTATTCCCTAATTTGTCTTTCTCTGGTGGTTACCTTTATTGGAGGTTATTAATATCGTGAATACAATTCTGTTCAGTGCCTTGTCTGTTGTGCCTGGTTGTGTTGTATTTTATACCTTTAAATCAACGCCAGAGAGAAAAATCTATATAACCAGACATCCGGAGAAGAGAGACCATGAGGAGACAAAGAAACAGCCCCCACAGGAAAGAGAAGCAGGCATCACCAGAAAAGGAAGTAAACGATTTAGAGGCAAACAACCTATCAGAGAAAGAATTCAGAGAAATGGTCATAAAGTGGCTGAAAAGGATGGAAGACAAATTCGACAATATGAGTAAGAACCAAGAAGAAATGAAGAAGAACCAAGAAGAAATGAAAAATGACATCGCTGCTGTAAAGAACTCAATAGAAAGCATCAAGAGTAGACTAGATGAAGCAGAGGACCGCATAAGTGAGCTAGAAGACAAGATGGAAAAAAATACCCAATTACAACAGCTTCTAGAAACAAAAATTAGAAAGATTGAGGAGAGCCTAAGGGAACTTCGGGACAATACAAAACAAAACAACATCAGGATAATAGGGGTGCCAGAAGGAAAGGAAACTGAGCAAGGAATAGAAAACTTGTTTGAAGAAATAATAACAGAAAACTTCCCTGATATAAGGAAGAAAAAACCCACACAAATCCAAGAAGCTCACAGAGTTCCAAGCAAAATGAACCCCAAAAGACCGACGCCAAGGCACATTATAGTTAAGTTGGCAAACACCAACGACAAAGTAAGAATCTTACAAGCGGCCAGAGAGAGACAGACAGTTACATACAAAGGAACCCCCATCAGACTAGCAACTGATTTCTTAACAGAAACTCATCAGGCCAGAAGGGAATGGAATGAAATATACCAAGTCATGCAAAGAAAGGGTCTAAATCCAAGAATACTGTACCCAGCAAGGCTATCAATCAAAATTGAAGGTGAAATCAGGAGCTTCACAGACAAAAAAGGACTAAGGGAGTTTATCACCACCAAACCAGCAATGAAAGAAATGCTAAAGGGTCTGCTGTAAAAAAAAAAAAGAAAGAAAGAAATAGGAAGCAAAGAAGGTACACAGGGGTATAGAATAAAAATGGCGTCAAATAAGTACCTATCAATAATAACTTTAAATGTAAATGGATTGAATGCCCCAATCAAAAGACACAGGGTAACAGACTGGATAAGAAAACAAAACCCATATATCTGCTGTCTACAGGAAACCCACCTCAAAAAAAAGGATGCATACAGACTGAGAGTAAAGGGATGGAAAAAGGTTTTCCAGGCAAATGGAAATGAAAAAAAAGCTGGGGTTGCAATACTTATATCTGACAAATTAGATCTCAAAGTGAAGGACATAACAAGAGATAATGAAGGCCACTTCATAATACTAAAGGGAGAAATCCAACAAGAAGAAATAAATCTGGTAAACATATATGCACCCAATACAGGAGCACCAAGATACATTAAAAAACTGCTGGAAGATATCAAAGGAGAGATTGACAGTAATACAATCATAGTAGGAGACTTCAATACCCCACTATCACCATTGGACAAATCCTCTAAACAAAAAATCAGCAAAGAAACATCAATCCTAAATGACTCACTAGAACAGATAGAATTAATCGACATCTTCAGAACATTTCACCCCAAAGCCAGAGAATATACATTCTTCTCAAGTGCACATGGGTCATTTTCAAAGATAGACCATATGTTAGGACATAGGCAAAGTCTCTCCAAATTCAAGAAGATAGAAATCATATCAAGTATCTTCTCAGATCACAGTGGCATAAAACTGGAAATCAACTACAATAAAAACAACCCAAAGAAATCAAACACTTGGAGACTAAACAGCATGCTATTAAACAATGACTGGGTTACCAAAGAGATCAAGGAAGAAATAAAAAACATCATGGCAACAAATGACAATGAAAACACAACAATCCAAAATCTATGGGACACAGCAAAAGCAGTCCTGAGAGGGAAGTTTATAGCTCTACAAGCCTACTGCAAAAAACAAGAAACAATGGTAATAAATTACCTAAACCAACAACTCAAAGAGTTAGAGAGAGAGCAACAAGATAAGCCCAGTGTAAGCAGAAGGAAAGAAATAATAAAGATCAGAGCGGAGATAAACGACATAGAGACCAAAGAAACAATACAAAAGATCAACAAAACCAAGAGCTGGTTCTTTGAAAGGATAAACAAGATTGATGGACCTCTAGCCAGGCTCACCAAGAAGCAAAGAGAGAGGACCCAAATAAACAAAATCAGAAATGAAAGAGGTGAAATAACAACAGATCCCGACGAAATACAAAGGATTGTTACAAAATACTACGAACAACTCTATTCCAACAAACTGGACAACCTAGAGGAAATCGACATATTCCTAGAAAAATACAACCTTCCAAAACTCAATCAGGAAGATTCTAAACATCTCAACATGCCAGTAACTATGGAAGAAATTGAAGCAGTCATCAAAAAGCTTCCAGCAAACAAAAGCCCGGGGCCAGATGGCTTCACAGGAGAGTTTTATCAAACTTTTAAGGAAGAACTAAAACCTATCCTCCTCAGACTATTCCAAAAAATTCAAGAGGAAGGAACACTTCCAGGCTCCTTCTATGAAGCCAGCATCACCCTAATACCAAAACCAGATAAAGACAATTCAATGAAAGAGAATTACAGGCCAATATCCCTCATGAACATTGATGCCAAAATCCTCAACAAAATTCTAGCAAATCGGCTCCAGCAGTACATCAGAAAGATCATACACCATGACCAAGTAGGATTTATTCCAGGAATGCAAGGATGGTACAATATCCGCAAATCAATAAACGTGATACATCACATAAACAAATTGAGAGATAAAAATCACATAGTCATATCAATAGATGCAGAAAAAGCATTTGACAAAATCCAACACCCTTTCTTGATAAAAACTCTCAACAAGGTGGGAATAGAAGGCTCATACCTCAACATAATAAAAGCAATTTATGAAAAACCCACAGCAAACATCAGACTCAATGGGCAAAAACTAAAACCATTTCCCCTAAGAACAGGAACAAGACAGGGATGCCCACTCTCACCACTCCTGTTTGACATAGTACTGGAAGTATTAGCTATCGCAATTAGGCAAGAAGAAGAAATAAGAGGCATCCAAATTGGAAAAGAAGAAGTAAAGCTGTCCTTATTTGCAGATGACATGATATTGTACATATAAAACCCAAAAGATTCCATCAAAAAACTAATAGACTTAATAAATGAATTCGGCAATGTAGCGGGATACAAAATTAACGCCAAGAAATCTATGGCTTTTCTATACACCAATAATGAACTTACAGAAAGAGAGACTAAAAAAGCAATCCCATTTACCATCGCACCAAAAAAATTAAGATACCTAGGAATAAACTTAACTAAGGAGGTAAAAGACCTATACGCAGAAAACTACAGGACACTGAAAAAAGAGATAGAGGAAGACGTAAACAGATGGAAGAACATACCATGTTCCTGGATTGGTAGAATCAACATCATTAAAATGTCCATACTACCCAAAGCAATCTACAGATTCAATGCACTCCCCATCAAAATACCAACAGCATAATTCACAGACCTAGAAAGAACTCTCCAAAAATTCATCTGGAATAAAAAAAGACCCCAACTAGCCTCAGCAATCCTCAGAAAGAAGAATAAAGTAGGTGGGATCTCAATACCAGATTTCAAGCTATATTACAAAGCCACTGTTCTCAAAACAGCCTGGTACTGGCACAAGAACAGACATATTGATCAATGGAACAGAATAGAGAACCCAGATATCGACCCAAACCACTATGCTCAATTAATATTTGACAAAGGAGGCAAGAACATACAATGGAGTCAAGACAGTCTCTTCAATAAATGGTGTTGGGAAAACTGGACAGATACATGCAAAAAAATGAAACTAGATCACCAACTTACACCATACACAAAAATAAACTCAAAATGGATACAGGACTTAAACATAAGACGGGAAACCATAAAAATACTAGAGGAGTCCACAGGCAACAAAATCTCAGACATATGCCAAAAGAACTTCTTCACTGACACTGCCCCTAGGGCAATGGAAGCTAAAGAGAAAATTAACAAATGGGACTACATCAAAATAAAAAGCTTTTTTACAGCAAAAGAAACCATCAACAAAACAACAAGAAAGCCCACTGCATGGGAAAACATATTTGCAAATGCTATCACTGATAAAGATTTAATCTCCAACATCTACAGGCAGCTTATGCAACTTAATAAGAGGAAGATAAATGATCCAATAAAAAAATGGGCAACAGACCTAAACAGAATATTTTCAAAAGAAGACAGAAGAAAGGCCAAGAGACACATGAAAACATGTTCAAAGTCACTTATTATCCGAGAGATGCAAATCAAAACAACAATGAGGTACCATCTCACACCTGTCAGAATGGCTATCATCAACAAATCAACAAACAACAAGTGTTGGCGAGGATGCGGAGAAAAAGGAACCCTCGTGCACTGCTGGTGGGAATGCAGACTGGTGCAGCCACTGTGGAGAACAGTATGGAGTTTCCTCAAAAAACTGAAAATGTAACTCCCATTTGACCCAGTAATCCCACTCCTGGGAATATTTCCGAAGAAACTAGAAACACCAATCAGCAAGGATATATGCACCACTATGTTCATAGCAGCACAATTTACAATAGCTAAGATTTGGAAACAGCCTAGGTGCCCATCAGCAGATGACTGGATCGGAAAACTGTGGTACATCTACACAATGGAATACTATGCTGCCATAAAAAAGAAGGAATTCTCATCATTTGCAGCAACCTGGATGGAATTGGAGAACATTATGCTAAGTGAAATAAGCCAGTCAATGAAAGAACAATACCACATGATCTCACTCATTTATGGATAGTAAAGAACATTATAAAGTGATGAACAAAAGGATAGATACAGAGACAGTAAAGCATCAAACAGACTTTCAAATTACAGGGGGAAAGTTAGGGAGCGGTGGGGGAGATATGAAATTAAACGAAGGACTTGTATGCATGCATATAAGCATAAACAATGGAGCAAAACTCTGGGGGATGAGGGCATGTATGGGTGTGGGGTGGTGGGGGTAATGGTAAGATATGTACACATATAATACCTCAATAAAAGAAAAGTAAAATAAAAAAAAAACATAGAAAGATTTAAAAAAAAGATAAAACAATGAAAGAGAAGTACAGGCCAATATCCCTCATGAACATACATGCCAAAATCCTCAACAAAATTCTAGCAAATCAGATCCAGCAGTACATCAGAAAGATCATACACTATGACCAAGTAGGATTTATCATGGGGATGCAAGGATGGTACAATATCCGCAAATCAATAAATGTGATACATCGCATAAACAAATTGAGAGATAAAAATCACATAGTCATATCAATTAATGCAGAAAAAGTATTTGACAAGATCCAACACCCTTTCTTGATAAAAACTCTCAGCAAGGTGGGAATAGAAGAATCATACCTCAACATAATAAAAGCCATATATGACAAACCCACAGCCAACATCATACTCAATGGGCAAAAACTAAAACCATTTCCCCTAAGAACAGGAACAAAACAGGGATGCCCACTCTCACCACTCCTGTTTGACATAGTACTGGAAGTAGTAGCCATTGTGATCAGACAAGAAGAAGAAATAAAAGACATCCAGATTGGAAAAGAAGAAGTAAAGCTGTCCTTATTCACAGATGACATGATACTGTACATAGAAAACCCTAAAGACTCCATCAAAAAATTATTAGACTTAATAAATGAATTTGGCAATGTAGCAGGATACAAAATTGACGCCAAGAAATCTATGGCATTTCTATACACCAATAATGAACTTACAGAAAGAGAGACTTAAAAAGCAATCCCATTTACCATTGCCCCCCAAAAATTAAGATACCAAGAATAAACTTAACTAAGGAGGTAAAAGACCTATACCCATAGAACTACAGGACACTGAAAAAAGAGATAGAGGAAGACATAATCAGATGGAAGAACATACTGTGTTCCTTGGTTAGTAGAATCAACATCATTAAAATGTCCATACTACCCAAAGCAATCTATAGATTCAATGCAATCCCCATTTAAAAAAAACACCTATGGCATATTTTGCAGACCTAGAACAAACTCTACAAAAATTCATCTGGAATAAAAAAAGACCCCAAATAGCTGCAGCAATCCTAAGAAAGAAGAAAAAAGTAGGTGGGAATCTCAATACCAGATATCAAGCTGTATTCAAAGCCACTGTTCTCAAAACAGCCTGGTATTGGCACAAGAACAGACATATAGACCAATGGAATAGAATAGAGAACCCAGAAATAGACCCAAGCCACTATGCTCAATTAATATTCGACAAAGTAGGCATGAACATACAATGGAGTCAAGACAGTCTCTTCCATAAATGGTGTTGGGAAAACTGGACAGATACATGCAATAAAATGAAACTAGACCACCATCTTACACCATACACAAAAATAAACTCAAAATGGATAAAGGACTTAAACATAAGATGGGAAACCATAAAAAAAAAAAACTAGAGCAAAACCTCAGACATATGCCAAAGCAATTTCTTCACTGATACTGCTCCTAGGGCAATGGAAACTAAAGAGAAAATAAACAAATGGGACTACATCAAAATAAAAAGGTTTTTCACAGCAAAAGAAACCATCAACAAAACAACAAGAAAACCCACTGCATGGGAGCACATATTTGCTAATGTTTACACCGATAAGGGCTTAATCTCCAACATTTACAGGGAACTCATACAACTTAACAAAAGGAAGGTAAACAACTCAATCAAAAAATGGGCAATGGACATCAATAGATACTTTTTGAGAGAAGACAGAAGGAAGGCCCAGAGGCATATGAAAACATGCTCAAAGTCACTAATCATCCAAGAGATGCAAATCAAAAGGGCAACGAGATATCACCTCACACCTGTCAGAATGGCTCATCAACAAATCAACAAACCACAAGTGTTGGCAAGGATGTGGAGAAAAAGGAACCTTAGTGCACTGCTGGTGGGAATGCAGACTGGTGCAGCCACTGTGGAAGACAGTAGGGAGTTTCCTCAAAAAACTAAAAATGGAAAGCGGGATTAAAGATGGCGACCGGCAGGAAGGTAGGGAGAGAGAGAGTGTGAGTGAGGAACCCATAGAGAAGAGTGTAGACGTGTGTGTGTGTGTGTGTGTATAAGCTAGGGTCAGTTAGATTCTGCAGGTCTTCCAAGGGACTGCCTAACCGGGCAGTCCTAGACAGCGGAGCCCCGTGCACAAAGCAGACACATCTCCGCGGCTGTTGCGGACGCGGAGACCACGCCATCTTGAGAAACAGAGCTGCCTGAGACTCGGATCCTGGCTTCTGACACAAACCAGGACCCTGCAGCCACTGGGGACAGAGAACTGCTATCACAGCTTCAGACCAACAAACAACAAGAATCCAGACGTCCCGGCAGAATTCCGTGAGTCAAAGAGCCTACCCCCTCCCCGCAGGCGCGCAGACAGCGCCATTTTAACTGATAGATCCGCCTCTAGCCCAAGCCGCAGAGCTTTGCGCAGGGACTCGCTCCCCCTCAGGGAATTTGGCGCGCGCGCGCGAGCGCACAGGAGAGAATCAGCTCCCTGTTGGGGAAATCTGTCAGTGCGCACAGAGGGCTCCCCTTCAGAGAATTTGGGGGAATTGGGCTTGCGGGTCACAGCTCTCCCTTCAGGGAATCTTAGTGCTTGCACAGAGGGGCTTTCCCTTTGGGGAATTTGGCACGCAGGACAGACTCCGCCCCCCTTCCGGGACTCCAGTAGAGTGCACAGAGCCAGCTCACCTTCAGGAAATCAAGAGTGTGCGCCCTAGCCGGTTTGGCTCAGTAGAGAGAGCACACACAGGTCGCAGCTCCACTTCAGGGAATTTGGCACGCCGGACACAGCTGCCTGGGATCCCTGACTCACAGCGCATTCACACTAAGAGCCAGCGACCCCAATTGTTGGTGCATGCACACATAGGGACCCTGAGTCTCAACGAGAAACCGCACAAGGCAACAGAGACTCTGACACTCGAGTCTTGGTGCAGACACAGGGAAACTCTGACTCCTGACTCCTGGCACATGCTAAGGATCTCATTTTCGGCACATACCAACAGTGTGGTGCAGACAGGGCCCCTGAATCTAAGTGTGCACACGAGACCACACGGAACACTGGGGACACTGACTCTGGGCAAGTCTAGTTCCCACCAACCAAAGGCAGCCAGCCACACGTCCTAGTGTCAGAGCACTTCAGTGAAACTCGGGTGGAGTGAAGTCCCCACAGCACACGGCCCAAGTCCACGCAAACGGAAGCTTGAGCTTTCTGGTGATAGCCAGAATGGGGAAACGAAATAACTCACAGAGGAAAGAAAATGTGGAGTCACCAAGAAAGGAAATCAGTTAAACTGAAGCTTGCAACATGACCGAAAAGGAGTTTAGAGTAATGGTCGTGGAATTTATACATCGGATGGATGAGAAAATAAAAACTTATGCAAGAATCAGGAAGAAATGAAAAGTGATATAGCTACAATCAAAAACACCATGGAAAGTTTCAACAGTAGACTACAAGAAGCAGAGGACCGAATTAGTGAGTTAGAAGATCAGGTACAGAAACAAGCTCAATCTCAACAGCAATTGGAGAAAAAAATTAAAAAGCAGGAGGAAAGCCTAAGGGAGCTTTGGGACAACATGAAACGAAGTAACATGCGTATAATAGGGCTGCCAGAAGGACAAGAAGAGCAGCAGGGATTAGAAAATATATTTGAAGAAATAATGACAGAAAACTTCCCGGATATGGGAAAGATAAAAGTTACGCAAGTACAGAGAGTCCCAAGCAGGATCAACCCCAAAAGACCCACACCAAGACATGTCATAATTTCAATGGCAAATATAAATGATAAAGAGAGAATCTTAAAGGCGGCAAGAGAGAGACAGAGAGTTACCTACAAAGGAACACCCATCAGATTGTCAAATGATTACTCAACAGAAACACAACAAGCTAGAAGTGAATGGACGGAGGTATACAAAGTGTTGCAAAGCAAAGGACTGAATCCAAGAATACTATATCCAGCAAGACTATCAATCAAAATTGAAGGGGAAATCAGGAGCTTTGCAGATAAAAAAAGGCTTAAGGAGTTTATCACCACCAAACCAGCAATGCAAGAATTGCTAAAGGGAATACTGTAAAAAGAAGAAATAAACAGGTAAGAAGGAATATAGACACAAAAATAGATATGACCACAAACAAATACCTTTCAGTAATATCTTTAAATGTAAATGGACTAAATGCTCCAATCAAAAGATATCGAGTAGCTGAATGGATAAAAAAACACGACCCATATATATGCTGTCTACAAGAGACCCACCTCAGAACAAGAGACTCACACAGATTGAAAGTGAAGGGATGGAAAAATATCTTTCAGGCAAATGGAAATGAAAAAAAAGCTGGGGTAGCAATACTTAAATAGACCTCAAAGTAAATGCCATAACAAGAGATAAAGAAGGCCACTTCATAATACTAAAGGGAGAAATCCAACAAGAAGAAATAATTCTGGTAAACATATACGCTCCCAATATAGGAGCACCCAAATACATAAAAAAACTCCTGGAAGATTTCAAGGGAGAGATTAATAGCAATACAATCATAGTAGGAGACTTTAATACCCCACTATCACCACTGGATAAATCCTCTAAACAAAAAATCAGCAAAGAAACAGCAATCCTAAATGAATCACTAGACCAGATGGAATTAATTGACATCTTTAGAACATTTCACCCCAAAGCCACAGAATATACATTCTTCTCAAGTGCACATGG
The DNA here is from genome assembly GCF_027574615.1 of Eptesicus fuscus. NCBI lineage: Eukaryota > Metazoa > Chordata > Mammalia > Chiroptera > Vespertilionidae > Eptesicus > Eptesicus fuscus. Next base: position 69,625,245 of record NC_072473.1, on the reverse strand, counting down.
GTCATTTTCAAAGATAGACCATATGCTGGGTCACAGGCAAAGTCTCTTCAAATTCAAGAAGATAGAAATTATATCAAGCGTCTTCTCAGATCACAGTGGCATAAAACTGGAAATCAACTACAATAAATACAATCCAAAGAAATCAAACACTTGGAGACTAAACAGCATGCTATTAAACCATGACTGGGTCACCAGAGAGATCAAGGAAGAAATAAAAAACATCATGGCAACAAATGACAATGAAAACACAACAATCCAAAATCTATGGGACACAGTGAAAGCAGTCTTGAGAGGGAAGTTCATAGCTCTACAAGCCTATTGCAAAAAACAAGAATCAATGGTAATAAATTACTTAACCCTACAACTCAAAGAGCTAGAAAAAGAGCAGCAAGAAAAGCCCAGTGTAACCAGAAGGAAGGAAATAACAAAGATCAGAGCGGAGATAAATGACATAGAGACCAAAGAAACAATACAAAAGATCAACAAAACCAAGCGTTGGTTCTTTGAAAGGATAAACAAGATTGATGGACCTCTAGCCAGGCTCACCAAGAAGCAAAGAGAGAGGACCCAAATAAACAAAATCAGAAATGAAAGAGGTGAAATAACAACAGACCCCGCTGAGATACAAAGGATTGTTACAAAATACTACGAACAACTCTATTCCAACAAACTGGACAACCTGGAGGAAATGGACATATTCCTAGAAAAATATAACCTTCCAAAAATCAATCAAGAAGAATCTAAAGAGCTCAATAGGCCAATAACTATGGACGAAATTGAAGCAGTCATCAAGAAGCTTCCAGCAAACAAAAGCCCGGGGCCTGATGGCTTCACAGGAGAGTTTTACCAAACATTCAAGGAAGAACTAAAACCTATCCTCCTCAGACTATTCCAAAAAATTCAAGAGGAAGGAACACTTCCAAGCTCCTTCTATGAAGCCAGCATCACCCTAATACCAAAACCAGATAAAGACAACACAATGAAAGAGAATTACAGACCAATATCCCTCATGAACATAGATGCCAAAATCCTCAACAAAATTCTAGCAAATCGGCTCCAGCAGTACATCAGAAAGATCATACACCATGACCAAGTAGGATTTATCCCAGGAATGCAAGGATGGTACAATATCCGCAAATCAATAAACGTGATACATCACATAAACAAATTGAGAGATAAAAATCACATAGTCATATCAATAGATGCAGAAAAAGCATTTGACAAAATCCAACACCCTTTCTTGATAAAAACTCCCAACAAGGTGGGAATAGAAGGCTCATACCTCAACATAATAAAAGCTATATATGATAAACCCACAGCAAACATCATACTCAATGGACAAAAACTAAAAACATTTCACCTAAGAACAGGAACAAGACAGGGATGCCCACTCTCACCACTCCTGTTTGACATAGTACTGGAAGTATTAGCCATTGCAATTAGACAAGAAGAAGAAATAAAAGGCATCCAAATTGGAAAAGAACAAGTAAAGCTGTCTTTATTTGCAGACGACATGATATTGTACATAAAAAATCCGAAAGACTCTGTCAAAAAACTAATAGACTTAACAAATGAATTTGGCAATGTAGCAGGATACAAAATTAACGCCAAGAAATCTATGGCCTTTCTATACACCAATAGTGAACTTACAGACAGAGAGACTAAAAGGGCAATCCCATTTACCATCACACCAAAAAAATTAAGATACCTAGGAATAAACTTAACTAAGGAGGTAAAAGACCTATACACGGAAAACTACAGGACACTGAAAAAAGAGATAGAGGAAGACGTAAACAGATGGAAGAACATACCATGTTCATGGATTGGTAGAATCAACATCATTAAAATGTCCATACTACCCAAAGCAATCTATAGATTCAATGCACTCCCCATTAAAATACCAATGGCATATTTCACCGACCTTGAAAGAACTCTCCAAAAATTCATCTGGAATAAAAAAAGACCCAGAATAGCCACAGCAATCCTGCGAAAGAAGAATAAAGTAGGAGGGATCTCAATACCAGATTTCAAGCTTTATTACAAAGCCACTGTTCTCAAAACAGCCTGGTACTGGCACAAGAACAGACATATAGATCAGTGGAACAGAATAGAGAATCCAGATATTGACCCAAACCACTATGCTCAATTAATATTTGACAAAGGAGGCATGAACATACAATGGAGTCAAGACAGTCTCTTCAATAAATGGTGTTGGGAAAATTGGACAGATACATGCAAAAAAATGAAGCTTGATCACCAACTTACGCCATACACAAAAATAAACTCAAAATGGATACAGGACTTAAACATAAGACGGGAAACCATAAAAATACTAGAGCAATCCACAGGTAGCAAAATCTCAGACATATGCCAAAAGAAATTCTTCACTGACACTGCCCCTAGGGCAATGGAAGCTAAAGAGAAAATTAACAAATGGGACTACATCAAAATAAAAAGCTTTTTCACAGCAAAAGAAACCATTAACAAAACCACAAGAAGGCCTACTGCACGGGAGAACATATTTGCAAATGGCATCACTGATAAAGGTTTGATCTCCAACATCTACATGCAGCTTTTACAACTTAATAAAAGGAAGATAAATGATCCAATAAAGAAATGGGCAACAGACCTAAATAGAAGCTTTTCAAAAGAAGACAGAAGGAAGGCCAAGAGACACATGAAAACATGCTCAACGTCACTAATTATCCGAGAGATGCAAATCAAAACAACAATGCGGTACCATCTCACACCTGTCAGAATGGCTATCATCAACAAATCAACAAACGACAAGTGTTGGCGAGGATGCGGAGAAAAAGGAACTCTCGTGCACTGCTGGTGGGAATGCAGACTGGTGCAGCCACTGTGGAGAACAGTATGGAGCTTCCTCAAAAAACTGAAAATGGAACTCCCATTTGACCCAGTAATCCCACTCTTGGGAATATATCCGAAGAAACTAGAAACACCAATCAGAAAGGATATATGCACCCCTATGTTCATAGCAGCACAATTCACCATAGCTAAGATTTGGAAACAGCCTAGGTGCCCGTCAGCAGATGACTGGATCAGAAAACTGTGGTACATCTACACAATGGAATACTATGCTGCCATAAAAAAGAAGGAATTCTCATAATTTGCAGCAACCTGGATGGAGTTGGAGAACATTATGTTAAGTGAAATAAGTCAGTCAATGAAAGAAAAATATCACATGATCTCACTCATTTATGGGTAATAAAGAACATTATAAACTTGAACAAAAAGATAGATACAGAGACAGTAAAGCATCAAACAGACTGTCAAATTATAGGGGGAAAGTTAGGGAGAGGGGGGGAGATAAGAGATCAATCAAAGGACTTGTATGCATGCATATAAGCATAACCAATGGATGCAAAACTTTGGGGGGTGAGGGCATATATGGGAGTGGGGTGGGGGGTGGCAATGGTAAAATATGTACACATATAATACCTTAATAAAAAAATTGGAAAAAAAAAAAGAAGTAAAAATGGAACTCCCATTTGACTCAGTAAGCCCACTTCTAGGAATATATCCCAAGAAACTAGAAACAACAATCAGAAGGGATAAATGCACCCCTATGTTTATAGCAGCATAATTTACAATATCTAAGATTTGGAAACAGCCTAAGTGCCCATCAGCAGATGAGTGGATTTAAAAACTGTGCTACATCTACACAATGGAATACTATGCTGTGGTAAAAAAGAAGGAGTTCTTACCATTTGCAACAGCATGGATGGATTTGGAGAGCTTTATGCTAATTGAAATAAGTCAGGCAGAGAAAGATAAATATCACATGATCTCACTCATTTATGGAATATAATGAACAACATAAACTGATGAACAAAAACAGATCCAGATACAGAGAAACATTGATTAGACCATTAAACCTCAGAGGGAATATAGAATGTAGGGGAGGGTGGGGGTATGGGGGAGAGATCAACCAAAGGACTTGTATGCATGCATATAAGCCTAACCAATGGACACAAATAACAGGGGGGTGAGGGCATAAGTGGGGCGATAAGGGGGTAATGGGGGAACAAGGACATATATGTAACACTGTATTCAATAAAGAAATTTTTAAAAAGTATCATGGTGAGTCAACTCTTTAGGGCAAATAAAGTATTATTGTTTCCCTTTTACAGATGAAATAAAGAAAATTTCAGTTGCATGATAAATATATAATTTGGTTAGAGCAGATAATATCCAGCATTTTTAGTACTTCCCTTGTGTCAGGCATTGTGCTAAGTGTTTTATGTGCATAATCTAATTTAATTTCCACAACATCGTTATAAGGTAGTTATTATTATTATTCCATTTTAAAGGAGAGAAAACAGACACAGAAAGTTTAAGTAATTTACCCAAGGCAGTACTGCTATTAAGTATCAAAATCAGGTACCATTGTGACTCCAGAAATTCTGATTCCAGAGCCTAAGCATTTAATCACCAAATTATATTGTTTATTAGTCAGAGTAAGAATCAAGTTCTCTTGTCTTGGTGGTTTAGTGAAGTGGTTCCTAACCACTGAGCAGTATCTATGACTCTATATATACTCCAATCATTATCTATATACTAAAAAATAATGTGATCAACTAATATTTTTAAACACTTATTGGTTTTGTTTAGATCAGTGGTTCTCAACTTTTCTAATGCCGCAACCCTTTAATATAGTTCCTCATGTTGTGGTGACCCCAACCATAAAATTATTTTCATTGCTACTTCATAACTGTAACTTTGCTACTGTTATGAATTGAAATGTAAATATCTGTGTTTTCTGATGGTCTTAGGCGACCCTGCTAGCAGTTCTCAACCTGTGGGTTGCGACCCACAGGTTGAGAACCACTGCTGTAGAGCCTAAGACCATCGGAAAACACAGATATTTACATTACAATTCATAACAGTAGCAAAATTACAGTTATGAAGTAGCAACGAAAATAATTACAGACCTGGTTTTGGGTCTTGACTTCAGTTTACTTCCTAACTCAATGACCTTGGGCAAGTCCCTTAATTATCTTAACTTCAGTTTCCTTATCTGTAAAATAATATTATTTAATTTATCTCACAATGTTGGGAGCATCAGGTACAACTGTATATGTGAAAGTTTTTTTAAAAAAATAGAGTTCTCAGGGATCCAAGATGGCTGCCGATGAGATAGCAGGATACAAGATAGTATGTGAGTGAGAGAACGAAAGGAAAGTGCATGGATGTGCGGGGACTGTCTGTATTTGTGAGTGATGGACAGCTATATTCCACAGGACTGTTGGGGACTGGCAGACCAGGCTCTCACTGGCCAGGCAGCCTCTACTACTGCTGAATCTCTCTCGGACTGGCTGGCTCTACTGCAGAGACTGTGCCATCTTGAAGGGGAGACTGGCTGTGATTGGAAGCTCAGCCTTACCTGCCACTGGGGAGACCTTGGATACCTCCCGGGACCCTATAGCCACAACACCCAGGGACCAGCTGCCTCAGCTGCGAACCAACAAACACTGAGACTCCAGCCTCCCTGACCATGGGCACCTAAAATGTATGTCCAGGGAGAGATAAAGTCGTGCCGAATACGTGGATGGGCCCTGCACATTCTCACAGAGCAGATAGAAGGAACAGCTGAATCAAATAACATCCAACTGGAACTGGTGAATTAAACACAGCTGGTGAGGCAATCTGTGGATGGAAAGGTCAGAGATCGCCTAGAGAATGAAAATGCAGGAGAGAGAGAGAGAGAGAGAGCTACATAACCAGACACCCTGAGAGGAGTGATCATGGGGGACAAAGAAACAGCCCGCATATAAAAGAAAAAGAAGAATCACCAGAAAAGAAAGTAAACGAAATGCAGGAAAGCAATATATCAGAGAAATAATTCAGAGCAATGGTCATTAAGGACACTGAAAAGGATGGAAGACAAATTCAACAATATGGTAAGAACCAAGAGGAAATGAAGAAGAACCAAGAGGAAATGAAGAAGAACCAGGAGGAAATGAAGAAGAACCAAGAAGAAATGAAAAATTACAATATTGTAATAAAGAACTCAATAGAAAGCATCAACAGTAGACTAGAAGAAGCAGAGGAATGCATCATTGAGCTAGAATACAAGGTCAGAAAAAATACCCAAGCAGAGCAGCATCTAGGAAAAAAACTTAAAAAACAGGAGGAGAACCTAAGGGAACTTTGGGACAACACAAAATGAAACAACATCCGCATAATAGGGGTGCCAGAAGGAGAGGAAACTGAGCAAGGAATAGAAAACCTGTTTGAAGGAATAATGACAGAAAACGTCCCTCATATCGGGAAGAAAAAACTCACACAAGTCCAAGAAGTTCATGGAGTCCCAAACAAGATGAACACCAAAAGACTGACACCAAGACACATTATAATTAAATTGGCAAACACCAACGACAAAGTAAGAATCTTAAAGGCTGCCAGAGAGAGACAGAAAGTTACCTACAAGGGATGTCCCATCAGACTATCAACTGATTTCTCAGCAGAAACACATCAGGCCAGAAGGGAATGGAATGAAATATACAAAGTCATGCAAAGCAATATCTGAATCCAAGCATACTGTACCTAGCAAGGCTATCAATCAAAATTGAGGGGAAACCAGGAGCTTCACAGACAAAAAAAGGACTAAGGGAGTTTGTTGCCATCAAACCAGCAATGCAAGAAATGCTAAAGGGTCTGCTGTAAAAAGAAGAAATAAAAAGGGAAGAAGGAACACAGGCATAAAGAATAAAAATGGTGACAAACAAGTACCTATCAATAATAACTTTAAATGTAAATGGATTCAATGCCCCAATCAAAAGACATAGGGTAGCTGAGTGGATAAGAAAACATGACCCATATATCTGCTGTCTACAGGAGACCAACCTCAGAACAAAGAACTCACACAGACTGATGGTGAAGAGATGGAAAAAGGTTTTTCAGGCGAATGGAAATGAAAATAAAATGGGGTAGTAGCAATACTTATATCGGACAAATTAGACCTCAAAGTGAAGTCCATAACAAGAGATATGTAAGGCCACTTCATGATACTAAAAGGAGCAATTCAACAAGATGCAAATCAAAACAACAATGAGATACCATCTCACACCTATCAGAATGGCTATCATCAACAAATCAACAAGTGACAAATGCTGGTGAGGATGTGGAGAAAAAGGAACCCTCCTGCACTTCTGGTCAGAATGCAGACTGATGCAGCCACTGTGGAAGACAGTATGGAGTTTCCTCAAAAAGGTAAAAATGGAACTCCCATTTGACCCAGTAATCCCACTTCTAGGACTATATCCCAAGAAACTAGAAACACCAATTCGAAAGGATATATTCGCCCCCATGTTCATAGCAGCACAATTTACAACAGCTAAGATTTGGACACAGCCTAAGTGCCCATCAGCAGATGAGTAGATTTAAAAACTGTGGTACATCTACACAATGGAATACTATGCCGCTATAAAAAAGAAGGAACTTACCATTTGCAACAGCATGGATGGAACTGGAGAGCCTTATGCTAAGCGAAATAAGCCAGTTGGAGAAAGATAAATATCACATGATCTCACTCATATGTGGCATATAATGATCAACATAATTATATGTATAAGAATGATTCAGAGACAAATGGCAGCGGAGGGGGGGGTTGGAGAATAACCAAAGGTCTTGCATGCATGCATATTAGCATAACTAATGGACACAGAGACACTGGGGCGGTGGGGGCTTGCCCCGGCTGGGAATGGCTGGTGGGGGAGGGATCAATTGGGGGAAAAGAAGACATATGTCAAACTTTAGACAATAAATAAATCAATAAATAAAATATGCCCATGTAAAAAAAATAGAGTTTTCTAGGAATACAGGAATATAATGAAATCATTATTCTTCTTCTGTGATACCCAAGGAATCAGCTTTGGTCCTGAATACTTATGTCAATTTGCTGGTGGTCTTTCCGTATACCTTGTTTAAAACCTTTGACACAATTGTGGTGCTAAACCAGAGAATAGGTCAATTTCCAAGAAAATAACATCCATCCTTTATGTGAGCTGTCTCTACTTTCTATTCAAGCCCATATTTTGTGAGATGAGGATTTGGGGTGGTGAAGAGGAAAAGAAGATGACATTACAGCTGTTCTGTGGGTTTGACTTCACCCTACCACTTTGAATAGGTCAAAACCATTTTAGAAGACCCTACACTAATTTTTTCTAGTCTAAGAACTAGGAATGGAAGAATGGAGCCTAGCCAAAGAGAAGGGGAACTGTTCCTGTCTTTTTATCCCATGTCTCTCCTTTCTCAGCTTTCTAATCTCTTTGGTGGCTCTATATATTGAAGCAGGAATCCAAAAGTAAGGGCAGAAACCATATCTGTCCTTTCTGAGTGACATGACATAATTGGAGGGCCTACTTAGTACAGGTACCAATGTGAAGTGGCCAGCCAGATTACTCCTGTCAGTGAATCTAATGGCCTTGCTGAAGTTGTGTTTGGTTGAGAGTAAGGACAGGCTTGAAGGAACCTCATTTATAGGCCACATCTATTTTAGTCTGATTTGACCACTGCTGTGACTTTCCATTTTCTCTTCAATCCTAGTCATTTATAACTGCTGAGCTGCTCCAAGGCTTAGCATAAAAAGGTTAACCTCAGCTTCTAGATGGTGCACTGCCACCATCTAGAGTTAGGGGGGATTTCAGCAATTGTCCTTACTCCTAACAACTGGTTGTTCACAGACAGAATGTTGAATTATTCTCTTGTCTGAGAAAAATCATTTTCTCTGAAACCATCCTGGTTCTTTTGGAGGTGCTTGGGGTTAGAATGGGGTTAGATTTCTGGATCAGTGAATGAAATTTATAAGGTTGATAGTACTAAATCTATAAACAGACTTCTTATACTCTTTATCAGCTGCAACTATCCATTATGATTAATAAGATGGTGCATTAGTAACCTAGGTCTGACCAGTACTAAGGCATGATTAATCTTGTGGCCCAACTATACTCCAACTCTTTTTGTTAACCTCTTGCCTGAAGACATATAGTTATCAAGTGAGATCCAGGGCCTCCCTGTTGATTATACTAGGAGCCTACAGTCACTGCTTTATAAGACCTGAGAAGTATAGTAAAGCTGGAGGGATGCTCTATATTTCTACCATTTACCTATGCTGAAAGCCTTGCCACTTATCTCCTTGGTTCCACCTACACTGCAGTTCGGGTGCCAACATAATCCATCCTCATGGCAGACTTCAGTTGTGAACCTTGGCAGAAGATAAAGATGAACTTACTAGTAAGTGCTTGATCTGTTACATTCTTTGTGGTCAAGGAGAGAGTAGAAGTTACCATTTTATAGGTAAGTGAACCTTAGTGCAAGGTGGGCAAGTCTTAATGAAGGGAATGGTCCTCTGACTTTAGAGTTGGTCCACATGTCAGGTCTAAGGCAATTATGTAGGTAGCACCAAGAATGCTATCAGTTTTTTTTTTATTCACTCTCAAAGTCAGGCTTGTTTTATGTTCACTTGGAAGAAGTTAGTTATCAGTGTTAGTCATCACATTTCATTTTAATTATGCCAAAGCAAAGCCTAAAGAGAAATATCATAAGCCTGGAACACACCATGCTTCTGGTGTAGTCATTATGTGTGACAGAGGTACACATTAATTGGAAATTGTGGAAGTACATAGGAGAGTTCCAGTACCTTCCATCCCCCAGAGTATGCAACAACAGCAATACATATTTTTACAGATATACTGTTAGGGTTTCCAGAATTAATCATTTTAATTTCTACCACTAGTTCTTATACTAACCTCCTGGATTTTTTCTCACACTGTTTAACCTTTGAACACAGGTCGTACTGCTTTTACTGAAACTTTCCTGGTCTAATCACTAACAGATATCTTAAAGAAAATCAGTTTGCTCAATAGGCCATTTGTTGGCATTTAGTGAATTCTTATCATTGTAGACTGCCTCAGATGGTCATTAGATCTCATATGAAATGTTACTTCCTCAGAGAAGCCTTTCCTGACCATCTGTTCTATGGTTGGTCTCTCCAACTTTCTCTTTGGTACAGCAGTTAACAAAATATGCTCCAGCCTCAGGCAAGATATATTCCCTGGTGCTGCCCACCACTAGCTATGTTACCCAAGGCAAATTGCCTCTCTCCATCTCAGTTTCCTAGTAAAATAGGAAATAATAGTACTAGTTCAGAGGGTTGTTGTGAAGATTAATTACAGTGCATAAAGCACTTAGATCAGTGCTTAACTATCATCATCATTATAATTTTAGCTCTTGTTTCTTCTGTATCACTTACTATAATTTGAAATTATCATAGGTATATGTTTGTTTGTTTTTTCAGTCTCTCCCCTGCTGTTGTGAAAACTTCATGCAGACAGAAACCATATTTGTGTTTGCCTTGTCTATTCTCCTTTCCCTAATGACTAGTACACAGTAGGAGCTCAATAAATACTTGTCAAGTGAATGAATAATAATTTAAGAAAAATTTCCTAAGCAATTCAAATATTATTTATTTCTTCCAAGCTTCTTTTGCCATAAAATCTCTTTACATCAAAAAAGACTCTCAGATCTCAATCAATGGAACATTTTATTTCAAGGAACATTTGATACAAGCAAAGTGCCAGGGTACCACATTCTAAAAGTCTTCCATGCCAGCCTCTTCCTTTTTATGACAGCCATTACCTTCTTTAGCTACTTACAATTAGATCTACTAATGGGACCCACCTCTACATCCAGGCCCAGAATCCAAGTCTATCATCCGAGCAGTAACAAAGGTAGGGTGATTGAGTATTTAGTCTAAGGTACAAAATTATGAAGGTACAAACACATTAGAAACTGTATTGTGCAAATTGTAAAGTCACCTTACCCTGCACAAAAATGTGTTAGAGGTGTACTCTAATTATCTGTGTAGCCTCCAAGTCATAGATCCTAGTCACAGTACCATCTATCACAAACAGCCATGTCTCGTGGAACCAGCACAAGTCTTCATCTGTGCTTATTACCTGGAATCTTCTGCTGACATACCCTGTCCTCTTATTTCCTGAAATATTTTGAAACTTGGACACAGTGCCTTGGACATCCAGTTGCTATTGTTGATACTAGCCTCCTGTGACTTAAATGCCTCGGGTCTCAGTGTTGCTACTCAATCTCAACAGTCTTGGCTCCGAGCTCATTCTAGTTATACTGACTTGGTACATGTTGTACTGTAATTTGACTTGAATTATTGAATTAACCTAAAATGTAGGCACACTAAAGGAAGTTACAGGAAACCAACTTGATCTATTATTTCCAAGTAAACCACAAATCATAAAGATGATATTTTAGTAATTACCCCATTCTAAAGCTTTTGATGACTCCACTGTAAGTTTCTGATTATTCATTCTAGCAATCAAGGCTCTACACGACAGCCTCTACCTACCTTTACAACATCAACTCCCATTACTCCATTATACAAAGCTACTGTGAGATTCTTGAGGGCAGAGGCTTTCTCTTCTTTAGTAGTAAGTAGCCGGGCATCTTGAATAGTATCTGGCATATTGTGGTGGTCAGTAAATATAACAGCTACAAAGCATTAAGTTCTTTACTCTGTGCTGTGCATATAAAACATAAAGTGATTTATAGATATCATCTACAGGTATCTTATGTGATCCCCCAACTTTATGAAATAGATACCATATTAATGTGCCCAAGGTCATTCAGATAGAGAAATGGTAGAACCAGGACTTGAACCCAAATCTGTTTTGCTCCAGAGCTTGTGGCATTATTAACTACACACTATCACTTCAGTGGTGTTTGTAGAATAAATACTTTAGTTAAACTGTACTCTTCATTATTTCCCTAATACAATGAACTTATTGCATTTTTTCCCTTACCCAAAAGACTTTCCCATGGCTTCTAGTGTCATCAGTCAATTTTTTGGACTTAAGTTATATCAATGCTGAGCACTGCTGCTTTGACATGGTAAATACTTCCTTGTATTTGTAGTTCTCCTTTTATGATACTCATAGGCATGTTCTAAGCTCTTAGAGGGCAAAATTCACATCTTACACTGCTGTGTATTCTCAGCCTTAAACATCAACCATAGATACTTGAATCCAATAAGTAATGCTTCCTCATAGTGATGGCTTAAATGGGGACAAAAAATAAATTGAAATTAGGTTCATGATCCTACCTAATAATAGACAAATATGCAAATTGACCATACCTCCGACACACCCACAAGCCATGCCCACAAGCACGTGATCTCACTCATCTAGTGGAAATAATGAACAACATAGACTGATGAACAAGAACAGACCCAGAAACAAGGAGGCACGGATCAGACTGTCAGGCCTCGGGGGGAGGGTAGGGAAGGGTGGGAGTAAAGGGGGAGATCAACCAAAGGACTTGTGTGCAGGCATATGAGCCTAACCGGCAGTTAAGGACAACAGGGGGGTGGGGGGATGTGTCGGGAGGGGGGTGGGATGGGAATGGGGGCACGAGGACAAATATGTGATACCTTAATCAATAAAGAAATTTAAAAAAAAAGAAATTAGGTTCATGATCCTACCTAATAATAGACAAATATGCAAATTGACCATACCTCCGACACACCACAAGCCATGCCCACAAGCCACACCCACCATCCAATCAGAGCGAGCATGCAAATTAACCCAAACCAAGATGGCTACAGCCACAGAGAGCAAGGTTGCCTAGGTAACAGAGGAAGCCAAGCTTTCCGCCTGCCCTTGCCAGGCCTAAGCCTCCACTCAAGCTACAAAGTTTCAATTATAGAAGGTAAACAAATTCAAACAAATGGCGGCAGAATGGAGCTTGAGAGAGCAGGCCAGGGTTGCTGCCGGCAACAGGGGAAGCAAAGCTTTCCGCACACCCTGGCTGGGCCCACCCGCTTAAGGCAACAAAGTTTCAATTATAACCCCAACACAAATGGCTGTCAGCCTCGGAGGGAGCCCCAGGCTTGGCTCTGCTCCAGGCTACAAAGTTTCAGGTGTAGAAGGAAAATAAATTCCAGATACCAGGGCCTCTGCTTGGGTTGCCAGGGGGCGTGGCCAGCCTGCAAACCACCACAGGCCCCTTGCTCAGGCCACCCCACACCCCAAAGGAACCCCCACCTGATCCAGGACACCCTTCAGGGCAAACCAGCTGGCCCCCACCCGTGTACCAGGCCTCTATCCTATCTAATAAAAGAGTAATGTGCAGATTGATCATCACTGCAACACACAAGATGGCTACCCCCATGTGGTCAAAGATCCTGCCCCCATGTGGACACAAGATGGCCACCACAAGATGGCCAGCAGGAGAGGGCAGTTGGGAGGCACCCGGCCTGCAAGGGAGGGCAGTTGGAGGTGATCAACCCTTCAGGAGAGGGCAGTTAGGGGTGACCAGGCTGGCAGAGGAGGGAAGTTTGGGGGCAAACAGGCTGGCAGCAGAGTGGTTAGGGGGTGATCAGGCTGGCAGGCAGAAGTGGTTAGGGGCAATCAGGAAGGCAGGCAGGCAAGCATTTGGGAGCCAGCAGTCCTGGATTGTGAGAGGTATGTCCGACTGCCCGTTTAGGCCCGATCCTGGTGACCAGTAAGACTAGATCACCGACAAAGTTTTGCCTAAACGGGCAGTCGGACATCCCTCCAGGGGTCCCATATTGGCTAGGGTACAGGCTGGGCTGAAGGACAACCCCCCTCTATGCACGAATTTCGTGCACCGGGCCTCTAGTTAATTATAATTGGCAAGAGATCTACTTCCATAAGGACTTGTCAAACATGAAAGTCCTTTCATTTGCAAATATTAGTTACTGGGATGAGATATTAAAGGAACAGGGAAGAAATAGTCAGTCATCATAACCATCATACTTACAAATCAATCTGCTTTAGAGGTTGAATTATCCTGTTATTTCTACCATCTATTTTAGACTAATGTATGTGAACTTCCAGAAAAAAAGACATTAGTTGCTTAGGCTGGACATAATTATTTTGCATTTATGGAGTAATATACATTTATAAAACTGCTTTGCAATAATTATAATGTTCACTGGAGATCAAACAAGACTGAACAGGAAACCTGTGAGAGTCTTCAAAGGCTTCCTGATGACCAGGGACTGCCTATAGTAGGAACTCTTTGGTTAAACTCTATGTAGATCTCTTTTTCTCAAGAGAAGATGAGATTTCATTGATCTCCATGTTCTAAAGCTGCTTGTGAACCCTGTTGCTCTGAAAGTGTGGCAGCTATTTATTTCTTAGGGAAAAGAGAACTAAATTTATTTTACTCTCCTTGGCTAGAAAAATCTAATGCCATATTGGAACAGGTTAATGGTCCACTAAGTTATATTCAGAGCTCTAAGTTATAAAGGAAGGGAGGCCCATGCATGAATCTCCTTAATGTATTAGAAAAGATGTGAAATTAAGAGTTGTGAATTTTCTTCTGACTCTTGTAGGTGATTACCTCTTCTGGGATTTTAATCTGGTGGTTTCATAGACTGTGAGATTAAGTATGATGCCATATATATATATATATATATATATATATATATATATGCCTATAATGACATAATTTTATATTCTCTTTACATTAGGAAGAGGGGTCAGTGGAAGATGTCTTCATATACATTGACATTGAAGAGAGACTCTATATATAATCCCCCCAAGATAACCCAGATTTCTGTTATGGAGCATGCAATTTGATTACCTTGCTAGTGTTCACTTACCTTGCATGACTTAACAAAATTATTAATAGCTATAAAAGTATTCAGGTCCTTAACAATGCAGTGACTATGCTTCTCTCAATGGTCTCTCACAGCAGCAAATTCTAGGCTGATTAGAAGTTGCACACCGATTTTAATTTTAATATATACTTTATATTAATTTAATTAAACCTACTCTTGCTCTCCTGCAATGTCACCAAGAATCAAAAGGGCTTTCCTGTGTCTCCCACCACTTCCTCCATGGATGTAAGAAATCAGATCCGACTTTTCTCACTTCTTATCTTCAGGCTGAGTCTGTCTTTTTTCACTCTACCATTTCTTTCTGAATAACCCTGCTCTTGACCCTGGGAATGCAATCTGAGATATGGATGGGGGTAAAGTATGGAGAGGCTGTTCTGGAGCTAAGCAGATGGATCCCAACAGCACAATGGCTTACCAGCCCTCCTTTGATTGTTGCCAAAACGCCTTCCTGTTTTCAAAGGGTGTCTCACCCCCTGCTCCTTTGTTTTACTCTGCTAGGAGACTGCAGTTCTGATTTTGTGAGGAACCAAATCTGCTATTTCAAGAAAATGCAGCTGCTTGCTTTGGTGGGTGGCTTGAAAGAGGGAATTTTTCTATCCTCCTTCCCCAACCTCCTTCCCACACCACCCCCATGTCAACTCCACTGGCTGGCTCATCATCTCAGGAAGCATTGATTTTAGAAGCTGACTATTTGCTTTTGATTGTTTGGCTGAGGCTGCAACGAAGTCATTGATGGATCTCAATTTGAGCTATAATCATGTCCACTCTTTTCTGCCAGCCTTCCAGAACTGACTGTCTGTTCCCCCAAATGAAACTGCACAGCAAGACAGTGAGGCTTTCTCAAGTTCCACCATATCCCATTTCTGAGAAAACGCAGAGCTGCAAGGGCCTCAAGCTGGGCCTGCTCACTCTAAGACTGTTAGTTCTTTTACCAACCCATCATTAAGCGCAAGGCATGATTTGATCACTGCTGCCTAGGCTGCTATCCCTGAGTGGATAGTGCCTGGTACTGATATCACTGCTTTTTTCGATCTTTGCTGAAAGAAAACAGCCAAACTCAGCACAGCTGGTGTCTTCTATGATATAGGGCACGCTCTTTTCCTACCCTTCCCAACTCCCAGCTTTTGGAAGAAAGGTCATTGGTTCCCTATGGCCATTCTGGTCCCAGCTGTAGGCCACAGGCACAAATTAATATGCTTTCCTTTCCCAGGTCCAATGAGCCAATATGAAAACTCTTGGACCTTAAATTGGGATGCTTTCCCAGCTGGCAAGGCATTGTTTTCTTCTCAATAAAAATGGTGCATAAATTCTCTGCTGCTAAAATGATTTTTCTGTCACTTCTACTCTATCTGTCTTCTTTATGGTGCTCTCTCTGCTTCTTTTTGGGATCTCCCTTCTTCAGTTTACTCTCCACTGCCCCAGCGCTTTTCAACCTGAACAGATATTGTGTGTTGTGTTGTTAGTGGCATATGTGACATGCCTTTGGTACTTACATTGCTAACCCGGGTAATGTAACTGCAGCTGTCAAATTGGCAATTCTTCATGTTTATTAGTTCTCTTTCTTTCCTTCTTAAGTAGACATTAACCAACTTGTAAGTTTCCTAGTTCAGTGAAAGATCAGTCAGTGGAGCAGCTGAAACTCCTAGGGAGCTACCTACAGAAAGCAACTCCAGAAATTCTGAGAGAATCTTTGGAGGGACAAAGAGAGAATCTAAGCCCAGGCTGGTCATCTAGAACTAAAGGTCCAGTGTTCTCAATTGAGGTTATCTTTTGTCCTAGAGAAGGAAGCCCAGGAAGTTGACTCATTAGGTTGTCCTCTTCTCATCAGTTCTTTGGCTGCTATCTGTTTGAACTTAATGTAAAAGGTTCTATAACATGGAGTGCACATACTCACTCCAGCTCCATCACCATATATCTCTAAGTCTTGAAAGATCTAGTTTGTTTTTCCCAGTCCTGTGGATATCTCCAAAAAGAATTCAACCTCCTGTAAGACAAGGCAATTAGATAGTTTTTATTTTATTTTATTTGGAAAGCTGATCTTCAAGACCCATCCTGTAGGACTGATATTTTGATCAGGGGTCTTTTAACACCCTCACCCATTCCTTCCAGAGATATTTCTGCCTCTTTTCCCACTCCACTTGAACCACTCTAGAAATAGCAGAAGAGATTGTTCAAGAAGTCTAGGCTTGGAGCCAAAAGCCAAGTCCTTGTCTGGAGCTCTAATCTAAGGAATTTACACATGGTACAGAGGTCCATAAGATCTATTTACTAGGTTTCAGCACTAGAGTTTGGGGGTAGCAGTGAAAATAAATGAATTGGCTTAAAAGAGGACACCCCTAGTTTTTTTTTAATTTATAATTATATAATTTTTTAAAATTATATAATTTTTAAAAAGTAGATGCACTTTATATTTAAATTGGTTTTTGAGTTCTCTTATTTGGTGTTTGTTTTTATTTTCTTCAAGTTATCAAAACAGCATTTCCTCTGGAGAGTGTGGAATGTCACTTTTATATGCCTCCTTGGGATGAGAGAGGCAGAGAGGGGCAGCGGAATGGCTGGGCATAAACTGATCAGAGTACCTTTGAAGGGAGTTTTCTGTTTTCTGAAGTGTGGTGGTGGGGAACAATAACAGTTGGTATGAGTTTGCACCTAGGAGAATAGCATTTGGGATCCACTTGGAGAGAAATTCACAGGAAAAGGTTAAGGCAATAACACCCAGAGCCCAAATGGTGCTGTCAAACATCACAGGTAGTCACTGCAGGGTAGTACAGAAGGTGTTAGAGAGCAGTGTCATTTATTGAAGTGTATTTGCTGATTTAGTCTTTGCTAATTAAATGGTCCCCATGATGTATGTTTATTTAGGGACATTTATGAATTTTGCAGCAGCAGGGGTTTGGCCTTGTGGGAATTGCCATTCCTAAAGGGAAGAGATAAACCTGGAGGGGGTTTGGGAATAATTTATTCAGGGATATGGACCTTGTCAAAATGGGAAAGCTTGGGCTGATTAATAGCTTTCTATTTTCACCCCTGTCCCCTACCTTTCTTGTCTTTCTTGGAAAAGGCAAGCATCAGGGCCATGAAGAACAATTTTAGTCCTTAAGGAACACTTTCTCTACTCTTTGTTTTTCTGATGCAGCTCCCTGGTTGTCACTGTTATCCTCTTTCACAGGTTGGGAGTGGGAGGGGTTTATGAGGAAGAGAGAGGAAAAAGTACAAGGATTCTCAAAGACTTTTCTTGGCCCCCTTCCCTAGTCTTCCTGGTATTTCAGAAGGGTCAGAAACAGCATCCAGGATGGTGGAAACTGCACCCCACCCCTGCTCAGCAGGTCCACATTCCTAGCTGTTGCTTTTAATGCCTTTTCATGTGATGTCTGAGTGTGTGCATGTGTGTGTGTATGGGGGGTGCTATAAATTGGGCAATCACTTTGGGTAGATGGGAACAGAATTTCAGGAAGTTATCAACATGGTATACTTCATCCTGGTTCCTACTCTAGCAAAATTTATAGTATACAAAATTATATACTGCTATTAAATTAATAAACTAAAAGTAAAACTTCACAAGGGCAAGGACGGTCTTTTAAAAAAGATTTCCAGTCCCTAACACAATGCTGGGCACATAGCCAGCACTTGTTGATTTCACCAGGGAAATGGTTGAGTTTTATGTAATGAGGTCATCTTGGCAAGTCATTAAACTGCTCTGAAGTAGACTTCCACATCTGCAAAGTTCCTTTACCTCCCAGGGATATTGTAAAGATTAAATGAGATGATGACTTTAATAATGACACTTTTCAAGTTTTTGCTGTTTCTTCCATTTTCATTCTTTTATTTTCTTTACTTTAGAAATTATAACCTAAGTAAGAAAATCAGATATGCAGGCTGGAAAAGTTTGACTTTGGTTATTTCTTTAAATCAAGCTTTTCTAAGAGAACCTCATCAGGCAGCTGGTCATTTTGGTTGCGTAAAGTGGAATTCCCATGAGATGCAACAAAAGCTAAGCTAAATGATCCATTTTTCTGTAGCAAGGGCAGAAGAGTGGGGTGTCAGAACGGGGCGGGGGAGATATAGAGGGGGAGAGAGAGAATAATTATTTGAAGGCTAATTTCTTCGGAGCTTGAAGCAAACATTTTAAAGAACACATAAGCATAACCTATGGACAAAGACACTTGAGGGATGAGGGCATGTGCTGGGGGGTAGAGGAGGTGGGGGGTCAATGGGGGGGGGAAAGGAGACATATGTACTACTATGTGTAATACTTTAAACAATAAAAATAAATTAAAAGAAAAAAAGAAAGCCCCCTTAAACTTGTCAGTACTACAGTTCTCATATTCTGGTATGTTAGTTCTTACCATCAATTTTAACCTTTTTGAACAAAACTATTTAGCTTACTCTTATCCTCATTTTGGTCTTCTTCTATTACCATTCAATGTTATTTCTGTGGCATGGATAAAATTTTAAAGATAAAAATACATCTCCTTACCAATTTTGCTTCTGGCTTCAGTGACTCAAAGAGCTGCCTTGGCCCAGAGAGCTGGCCCAGGCACCATAGCACTGTAGTTGATACTCAGGGCCTGACGTTTCTCAGCAAAGGTTGGATAAAAAATACTGAGGACGGTCACTAGATGTCCCTCTTGTGTCTCTAAAGAGGCTGAGGAGGCGGGGCTCCCTTCAAGATTGAAGTAAAAGGAAGCTAAAACTAAGAACTTTCTTTTTCTTTTTATTATCTACATGCAGAACAATTTTATTCAGTTTATTAACAAATTCCTGATCATGAAGGTGTTTTCAGCCACTCATTTACTCAATAGCATTATAGCTCTTGGAGTATAATGACCAAGTGTGCCTATTAGGAAAAAAATACATTCTGAGAGCAAACAGTGTTAGCATTATCAGTACAAATAGACTGGGGGGTGGGTGGAAGAGCTGTTTTTTTTTAGAGGGGAAGTATAACTATCACTCTGAGCCTGTGGTAAAGAAGGGAAGCAGAGGCACATGCCCCTGCCTCCCTCAATGCCTGTTTCCTATAAAAGCGGTTTATTATAGTTGGAAGCACTTGGGGTGCTCTGCGCGGAAAGCAGGGGGCTACTCCAATGTGAACAGCCAGCAAGAAGCAGGGAGCCCGCTGCCATCTCTTTATCGAAGAGCACGTTTGTCTTTGCAAATGCTGGACATGTCTTTACAATGTGATTGCAATTACAAAGGTAATGACATTGTACATGAATTGAATTCTCCTATTTATCTTTAAAAGACAGCAGAATATAGACATTCTATTAGCACTCCCCAAGGTAAAAGGTCCGCAGCCTTCTTATCGTGTGTGCATCTTTTCAGATGCCACGGCAATGTTAATCATTTTACCTGAGTAATTCTTCCATTTCTCATTACCTGGGGGATTGTTAATGGCCGAGACTACTTCTCAGACTCTTTGCTCTCGCTCAATCAAGCCGTGGAGGCGCCAGTTTACTTTTATTGATCAGCGGGTTCCTGACAGCCTTCGCCACAAGGAAGCAGCATCATCCTTTTTTAACTTAAAGGGGAACAGATCGCCTTAAAGTTTACAGCTAAAAGCCTCTAAGCATAGCATGCAAACATTTTAGCGTGCTGCTAATTGTTCTGTTTAAATAGTCCAAGCAATATTTTAGAAAGCTGCCAAACGCCGAGTCACATCTCGTGATCTGATAGCAAAACCATTTCAAATGCCTTTTTAGGCCTTTTTAATTAGACCAAAATGCACTTCATTCCCACTTTCTGACATGAAAGGTAAATAACTGTGATAAATCAAATGGAGCCCTTCTCTTTGCCGATTCCGCGAGGTGCGCCCTTGCTGCCTGCCATGTTGTCACTCTCCTCCACCACTTGCCCATTTTTGCAACAGGGTCTGCAGAAAACTGGACAGGGCACGAGACTCCCTTCAGCCACAACTCTGCTAGTCCATCCGCATCTTTAAATGACCAAAATTAAATGATATTCATTGCAGATACTTTGATTTTCTACGTGATGTTCTGGGCTGAATTGCATCCTAATGGAAAAGAGTGAAACGCTCTCCAAGAGGAAAGCGGATTAGGCACCTTGCACCCTTCCCTAGGTCTCCGCCGAACCTTCAAGGGGTCTCAAACTCACTCCTGATAATCTCTCTCAGTGGGAAGAATCTGTCTTTTCCCTCCCCCTGTAAGTGTAAAGGCTGCTAAACTAGCTCCTCTTGGACGGATAATTTTTTTTAAGCAGCTGGGGTGCTCTTTGTAAGAAGATGGCAGTTTTGAGAAAACCTATTGTGCCTAAATGCCTTTTTTCTTTTCTTGTTTAATGTTCTTTTAAGGGCAAAGTGAGTCTCATTTTAAGCTCACAGGTTCGGGACAATGTCGCTGGGTTAATTATGAGTTTGCTTACCGAAGACTCCCAAATATATGAGAGGACTCACTCAGAAGGGAGGTTTACCCTTCTAAGAATTGTGAATTCAGAAGCCGGTCCCCTCCACCACCAATTTATGATTTTAAAGAAACAAACAAATACACAACTTGTTCAACCTGATTTTTATTTTTCCCTCCAGTGACCTTAATTAAGAGCATCAGAACCAAGTGGAGAGGAATCCCCCTCTGTCCCCAGGGCTCCTTCAGTCCGGAAGGCAAATGGAGTTTGATGTCAGCCGAGCCGTGCCAGCCTCTCGCTTCCCAGCTCTGGCAAACCCTGCATTAGCCGTCACCGTGACCGCTGGAGCGGAGCTGGCAGCTCCCTGGGACCGAGGCCGGTGGGAAGGCTGGGGCGCCCCGCACAGCAGCGCCGACTCCAGCTGCGGGCGACCTAGGCAGATTGCGCGCCAGCTCCGCAGCTCCCACCCGGCTCTGGGCTTCACTGGTGTGGCGCTGCGGCGTTGGCTCTACCCGCTCTTCTCAAACATACAGTTTATTTATAGGGAGCTAAATTCTCCAACAGGGTGTGGTGAGGGGCAACGAAATGTGTCAAGCTCTCTTCGAGGCTCAGTCCCTGTACCAAGGAACCCATCTGATTAACGAGCAACGGACAAGAGCGAAACAAATCTGGCCGCGGGTCCTACTGGGGTGGGGGAAGTGCTGCATCTGTCCTGGGAGGAGGGATGGGGTTGAGGGTCCGGGAGGATGACTTCCCTGATTCTCAGTTGAAGTGAAGACTTATCGGCCAAGAGCCGGATGAATGACCACCTCCAGGGAGCTTTCTCCTTTCTTTTTTTCCTTCCACTACCCGAGAAAGAAAAGGAGTGGAAGATAGAGAAGCAGACAAACCCAGAACGATGAGACAAAGAGGGAGGGAGGAAGACGGCAGGGGGGTGGAGGGAGATAGGGGGAGTGGGGAGGGAGAGAGAAAGAAATATAAATATGATATTCAAGATATGAAGATATGTGAGGGAGATAAAGACGCCCAGAGAATCAAATCCCCCTCATCCTTCCTGCAATTTCTACACTCAGGGGAGGTGCGCAGTTCCTGGGAAGGTTCGGCCGCAGCGCTAGCATGCCCCGCTCCTCCCGGTCCTCTTACCCCAACCTGGCCAGCCCACCAGGCCTCCCCTGACTCCCGACTGGGCTCTGCGGGCCGGGATACCACTTGGTCCTTTCAGTGTGGAAGTTTCCGGCTGGCCCCGCCCAGCCCTGGCCCCCGCGCCATGGCCCCGCCCCAATTCCGGAGCCCGCTGGGCTGTGCGCTGATTGGTCAGAGCCTGGCGTAGCCCGGCTCGGCAGCTCCGGCTTTCTCAGCCTCTCTCCAGACTCCCTGGCCAGTAGTTTGCGGCATCATCGGAAGGAGCAGCAGCAGTAGCAGCGGCAGCGGGTGCGTAGGGAAGACAGACTAGTGGGCTCAGACGGCAGCAAAGCTCCTGCACACCATGCCCGGCTTGCCCGGGGGGCACTGGCACCCGTGTCCCTAGCCTAGCGCGGGCTCGTGGCGCATTGCTTTCCGCGGCATTCCAGCTGAGCGGATTCATCTGAGATACGAAACCTCCCACCCCTGCTTGCTCACACTCCACACTCATACTCCCCACACCACACACTCACTCTCCTCGCACATTCACACACCACCTGAGAAAGGAAGAGAAAGCCAGACAGACCTTCCGAGTGCAAGAGCGCCCGAGAGGGAGGGAGCCCAGCGCAGAGGGGCCAGCGCCTCTCCGGGAAGATGGAATCTAGACTCTCTTGCAAGTAAACTTTGGCGGCTACAAAACCGTCGACCTTGGCAGATGCTGAGGCGAACCCCAGCGACATGCCACTGAGCTAGGAGGGCTTCCTTCTGCGGCGGCAGCGGCGGCAGCGGCGGCGGCCCTTGGAGCGACAGCCCAGCCCAGACCCAGGGAGGAAAAGAAGCCCCCGGTAACCCGCAGCGGCGGCCCCGCCTCTCTTGGCCGGTACTGTTGTCGCTTCCCCTTTCCTCCTCCCCATTCCCCGCCCCCATCGGGCAATTGGAAAGACTGGGATTTTGATTTTCTTGGACAAATTGCCAACGCCCGGTTTTCACAAACTTGACGTGGAAGCTCGGGTTGTGTTAGTAACTTTGATATCTGAGACGCAACGCCCGCAGTCCAACTGCTTTGTGGTGGGAACTCTGCATCCATCTCTGATTCTGGACAGACGCGCCCCCCAAGTCTTCCAACGCCAACCTCTGCACCGCGGAGGGTGCTCTCGTCTCAGCTGCCTCTCTACCATCTACCTTCCCTTGCTGACCCTGGAACTGCTATCCGACTCAGCCAGATACCTGGGCGCCTGTGGCTCTTGACACATCTCAAACTCCCACCTGTGATCCCCCTTTCTTCCAAGCCCGCCTCAAAAAGGCTAGTGTGGCCCCCTCCCGGACCCCAGAAGACGCGTTCCAGGCGGATCCCCTCTCGCAGTGAGCCAGGAGACTGGGGGGAGGTCCTTACATATGCCAGGTGCACAGACCAGGAGCTCGCCATTCCCAGTGCCGGTGCGCTGCGGCGGGCCAGGCAGTGCCTGAGACGCTGCATCCCCACCGCCTTCCCCGCCTTGACTCCAAGAGCGGTCCAGACTCAGCCGCGCGTCAACCCGGCCACTCAGACGCCATCCGACCCGCCGCCCTGCGCCTTAGCGGCCAGTCGCGCCCGGCTAACTCTGAAGGGGGAAAACTGAGTAGCCGGGCTGGAGGGTGGGGGTTCGGGGCCGCGCGGTGCTCCCTCGGCCCCCTGGAGCCCCCGGGCCCCCCGAAAGCCCCCGCCGAGTCCACCGAAACCTCAGCATTGGAGCCTGCGCGGGTATCACCCGCGCGCCGCCGGGCCGCCCTGGGTGGGACTCCTCCCGAGGCCTCCAGGGCCCCTGGGCGCGCGCAACAGGCGGCCCAAGTCAGCGGAAAGCTGGAGCGCCGGCGGCGTCGTCCTCGGAGGGGTGTGGAGAGGCGAGGCCAGGCAGAGCCCCGCGCAGCCATGGAGTCACTCCTGCTGCCGGTGCTGCTGCTGTTGGCCGTACTATGGACGCAAGCAGCCGCCCTCATTAACCTAAAGTACTCCGTAGAAGAGGAGCAGCGCGCAGGGACGGTGATTGCCAACGTGGCCAAGGACGCCCGCGAGGCGGGCTTCGCGCTGGACCCACGACAGGCCTCTGCCTTCCGTGTTGTGTCCAACTCGGCTCCGCACCTGGTGGACATCAACCCCAGCTCAGGCCTGTTGGTCACCAAGCAGAAGATCGACCGAGACCTGCTGTGCCGCCAGAGCCCCAAATGCATTATCTCACTTGAGGTCATGTCCAGCTCAATGGAGATCTGCGTGATTAAGGTGGAGATCAAGGACCTGAATGACAACGCGCCCAGCTTCCCCGCGGCACAGATCGAGCTGGAAATCTCAGAGGCGGCCAGCCCGGGTACTCGCATCCCCCTGGACAGCGCCTATGACCCGGACTCTGGCAGTTTCGGCGTGCAGACCTACGAGCTCACACCTAATGAACTGTTCGGCCTGGAGATTAAGACGCGTGGAGATGGCTCGCGCTTTGCTGAACTCGTAGTGGAGAAGAGCCTGGACCGTGAGACGCAGTCGCACTACAGCTTTCGAATCACTGCTCTAGACGGCGGCGACCCGCCGCACCTGGGCACTGTTGGCCTCAGCATTAAGGTGACCGACTCCAATGACAATAACCCGGTGTTTGGCGAGTCCACCTATTCAGTAAGTGTGCCAGAAAACTCACCTCCCAACACTCCCGTCATCCGCCTCAACGCCAGCGACCCAGATGAAGGCACCAACGGACAGGTGGTCTACTCTTTCTATGGCTATGTCAATGACCACACTCGTGAGCTCTTCCAGATTGATCCACACAGTGGCCTCGTCACGGTCACCGGTGCCCTAGACTATGAAGAGGGCCATGTGTACGAACTGGACGTGCAGGCCAAGGACCTGGGGCCCAACTCTATCCCGGCACACTGCAAGGTCACTGTCAGCGTTCTGGACACCAATGACAACCCGCCAGTTATCAACCTGCTGTCGGTTAACAGCGAGCTGGTGGAGGTGAGCGAGAGCGCCCCTCCAGGCTACGTGATTGCACTGGTGAGGGTGTCTGATCGAGATTCCGGCCTCAACGGGCGCGTGCAGTGCCGTTTGCTGGGCAATGTGCCCTTTCGGCTGCAAGAGTATGAGAGCTTCTCCACTATCCTAGTGGACGGACGGCTGGACCGTGAGCAACATGATCAGTACAACCTCACGATCCAGGCGCGCGACGGCGGTGTGCCCATGCTGCAGAGTGCCAAGTCCTTTACTGTGCGAATCACCGATGAGAACGACAACCACCCGCACTTCTCCAAGCCCTATTACCAGGTTATTGTGCAGGAGAACAACACCCCTGGCGCCTATCTTCTCTCTGTGTCTGCCCGAGACCCCGACCTAGGTCTCAATGGTAGTGTCTCCTACCAGATAGTGCCATCTCAGGTGCGGGACATGCCTGTCTTCACCTATGTCTCCATCAACCCCAACTCCGGTGACATCTATGCGCTGCGATCCTTCAACCACGAGCAGACCAAGGCATTCGAATTCAAGGTGCTGGCCAAGGACGGTGGCTTGCCCTCCCTGCAGAGTAATGCCACGGTTAGGGTCATCATCCTAGATGTCAATGACAATACCCCAGTCATCACGGCCCCGCCACTGATCAATGGCACGGCTGAAGTCTACATCCCCCGCAACTCCGGCATAGGCTATCTGGTGACTGTTGTCAAAGCAGAGGACTATGATGAGGGCGAGAACGGCCGGGTCACCTATGACATGACCGAGGGAGATCGCGGCTTCTTTGAAATAGACCAGGTCAATGGTGAAGTGAGAACCACTCGCACCTTTAGCGAGAGTTCCAAGGCTTCCTATGAACTTATTGTGGTGGCCCACGACCATGGCAAGACATCTCTCTCCGCCTCTGCTCTCATCCTAATCTACCTGTCCCCTGCTCTCGACGCCCAAGAGTCAATGGGCTCAGTGAACTTGTCCCTGATTTTCATTATCGCCCTGGGCTCCATTGCTGGCATCCTCTTTGTCACTATGATCTTCGTGGCGATCAAGTGCAAGCGAGACAACAAAGAGATCCGGACCTACAACTGCAGGTAAAGCCAACTTTTCTTTATTTCCTTTTTTGTCTTGGGTGAAAAAGGTGTATCTGTGTTGCTTTGTGAAAATCCCAGTGCTTTTGTTTCCTACTTAAGTGCATGCGTGGTACCTACAGCTCTTCTTTTTGGAGCGGGGGAGAGGGGGAGTTTGTGGCAGTCCACCTTGATCAATTCTTTTGATCTGACAATTTGCTGGAAGATAATCATATACTGTTCAATGGATTCTGTCACATAATGATGATGAGCAGCATATCAATTATCATTTTAAAATTTGTACAGCTGTCTCCATGAAGTTGTGGCAGAAAAAAACGGGGTGGGGGAGAGAGAGAGAGAGAGAGAGAGAGAGAGAGAAAGAGAGAGAGAGAGATTGATTTTCAGCAGAACCACCAAGTACTATAACTTTATTTCAGGGGCACAGTGTTTTGGGGACAGGTACTGAAAGGAGGGGGAGTGCTGATAGCTGCCCTGTCACTTTGTAGAAATAAAGTGTTAAGAAAGCATGTGAGTGGAAATGTGAGGTACGAAATGGAGAGTTGGGGAGAAGAGAGAACAGGAATGGGTGGGGAAGCAAGTGATTAGTGTTTTTTAGTGTTTTCTTGGCTTGTTTTGTATCCAGTCCCCAAACATCTGGTTATGTAAAGTGAAAGTCTAGTAGTCATGTGTATGTTTTCAAATATCTGGTTGGTTGGTGGGGTACAGACCAAACATTCCAATGAGGGACAGGACTTTGCATCCAGATGTTTTTGTAAAAAATAGCAAACTTCTGGAGTTGATGGTGCTTTCCTCTAATGTGGACTGGTTGTTGTATTAAGATCTGCTTCCTACCAGTGGATGTCACTATGGACTATTATGTTTCAGCCTCCTTTGAAGTGTGATCAGGATGTGTGTGTGTATGAGAAAGGGGGGGGGGAAGAGAGAGAGAGAGAGAGAGAGAGAGAGAGAGAGAGAGAGAAGAGAAATGTGGAAATTGGAATAACACATACTGTTTTTGTTTTTTTTGTTTTTTAAAAAAGATTTTGTAATAAGTATGTTAGAAGGTCTCGCTGAAGCCCTTCCTTACAATTGGGTAGAACAAATCTAAGTATTTATAGAATCCAATTTAGGATAATACATGTAATTTTTTCCAGCAGTGTCTCATCGAAACGGTTGAAAAAAATTGTTTGTTTAGTTTTCTGAAAATGAATGATACTGCTATTTCTAACCAAGGTGTATGTGCGCTTTCAACACACCTACACACCCAGTGTGTCTTTTGTGCCATCTGTGCTTGCATGTTAATCAGTCAAAATAGGTCTGATTTGTATTTTACATGATCTGAAATGCACACTTCTGTGAATTAGAGTCCCCTGAATATGTAACAGCCATGCAATTATTGTTTCCCTTTTACTATTCTCTGCGTTACACAAGTTAGTAGACAAATGCTAACCACACATGAATATCAATCAGGTGCCACAAAAGAGCAGCTGCAATGCCTCATAAATGCTTTAATCCTGTTACTACTGAAATGGCCGTGACTTTTCTTTTCTTCGGCTCTGTCATTTCAGATGGGAGACATGGAAATTAATATCGCTCTTCTACCTTTGAAACCTGCAAGGGCCAGTGGTGATTTTTATAGGAGAAAAATGCAGGGTCTATAAAATGTTATTTATATAGAAATAATGATAGAGGGGGCTCTTTTAAAATCATTTCCTGAGCATAAAGTAAATGCATAAGCCCCTTTCCTTGATGAAAAAGAAATCAGTTTGTGATAAATATATTGAAGGCTTTGCCACCTCTTGGTGATGTATGGCTAGAAGTGAGAGTTCTTTCCTAAAGGGTGGCAGGAAAATCCTTAAACAGGGATGAGAACATTTGAATTGAAAAAAAAAAAGTCTCAGTGCTCTCCAACTTCACCCACATGTGAATTTTGTAAAGAGCTCTGTTCCCTGTGATGGTTTGGGATTAATGAAGTACAGTTTAATTAAATAATTGGTCAATACAGACAAGGCTGTCCAATGAATGCCTCAGCTGAATAATTGGACAGGGCATTGCCAAACTTACCCATCATGGGTAAACAAAATGATTAGAACTTACCATTGATTCTGTAAACAGTTTAGAAAAGAAAATCAACCCTCATCCTGGGGTCTTGGGGATTTTATCTGCTCCCAAACCCCAGTAGCATCAGCTTGCTATCAGTGCAAGCCAGCCTGAACACTGAGCCAAAGGGTAAGGGGAACACAACTGCTCAACTCTTGAAGATCACAACACAGAGCAAGAATTGGCCTCTGGAGATATGTAATCTCCCTGTGTGCTCAGACTTTTTAGAAAACAAAAGTTGAAGAGCTTGTCTTTCCATGTACTAGGCAGAGGTTTCTTGTTCTCAGCATCTGCAGAGCCTCCTCCTCAAATGCACTTGTTTATGAGACTTGTGAGATGATCTGCAATTGCTACTTGAATTGGGCTCTCTTTTTGTATTCAGACAATTAGCTTTGTCCAGTGAAAATACAGACACCATCTTTCCATTGTAAAGATCAACCTGTATTATTTATTAACCCTATTATTTTGCTGATTATTGCCCAGAAATTGAATTTCCAACAATAGGCTGAATCATTGTGTGCCAAATAATAAGTGACTTTGATAATTTCACTACATTTTAACGTGTTTCTTTTGAAAAGTCTTAATGCTTGGTGTCTTTGGTGCACGTTGCTGAGTCTGTGTCAGTGTTAATTAAATTGAGCTCTTTATGTTCCAGTTGCAGCACAGCTGCTTGTAGGTACACCTGAATGGAGAAGGATGCTGAATGCACTAACCTTTAAATTCCTTTGCAGTAATTGTTTAACCATCACTTGTCTCCTGGGCTGTTTTATAAAAGGACAAAACAGCAAGTGTCAGCATTGCATCTCAGTTTCTCCCATTAGCGAGGAGCAAGACAAAAAGGCTGAGGAGAAAGTGAGCCTAAGGGGAAAGAGGTAAAGAGGCATTTCCCCTCATTCAAATGGGTTTGGCTATCAGATTTCTCCAGGAGAGGTGGGGTGGGGAGGGGAGTGGAAGGGAGCAGGGCTATGGCAGAGGGAAGGAGGGTGTGGAAGAGAGGAGCCAAGAATGTGTTAACACGGGGTCTGTTCTACCCCAGTTTTAAACTCATCAGGTCAATCATAGAGGAACCTGATTGAGGGTCTTGGCCACATGGAAAATGTCTGGAGGAACTGGAAAGAGGGTTATTTTTTATTTCCTTCTACCTCTTCCTCAGTTTAATTAAGACTTGCTTCTTCTTTCACCCAGGAGTTACTTTGGCTTCCAGGGAAGCTCCAGATTTGAGCATTTTCATGCTTTTGCTCCCATCGGTTCAACTTTCCCATCCCCCCATCCTTGCTAAATGGCCACTCTCAATGAAAAAATTCCAAATCCAAAGTAAAGAAACTTTTTTTGGGGGGAGGGGGAGGGGGCAGTTATTATGTTTAATAAGAAAACTTTATGGCCCTCAGCTTGTTTTCCAATGTAAAGAGCACAGGGAGAAACCCGATGATGTAATGCACCCAAATAAGAAGCTGGAGCAGAGATGGGGTGCAACTTCTGGGGTGCTTAATGTTTATTAATCAATGCATGGTTTGGGAGGGCGTTAGCGATACATCCTGCCTTTTCTGTCACATAGAATCGCTGAGTACTCCTATGGGCATCAAAAGAAATCGAGCAAGAAGAAAAAAATCAGTAAGAATGACATTCGCCTGGTACCCCGGGATGTGGAGGAGACAGACAAGATGAACGTTGTCAGTTGCTCCTCCCTGACCTCGTCCCTCAACTATTTCGACTACCACCAGCAGACACTGCCCCTGGGCTGCCGCCGCTCTGAGAGCACTTTCCTGAATGTGGAGAACCAGAATACCCGCAATACCAGTGCCAACCACATCTATCATCACTCTTTCAACAGCCAGGGCCCCCAGCAGCCAGACCTGATCATCAATGGTGTGCCTCTGCCTGAGGTGAGTGCATCTAAATGGCACTGTGAGGTTTACCCAAAGCTTTTCCCATAGGCTCCTACACTGGCACCTTCTCTGGCAGGAATAGAAAGGACTTCTCTGCCTAAGCCCATTTTCATAATCAAGGTCTGCTACCAGTGCTTCTTGGGGCAAAGGGTAACTCAACATATTGGGCCTTTGTAAGGGTGGGTTTTGGGAGTGGGAGCTCAAGGGGGCTGCACCTTTGAAATCCCTGTATGGTATTCTGGCATAATATGAGTTTGCTCCACCTGTTTCAAACAGGGCATGCTTGCCAGCTAGTTAAAGTGGCAGAGAAAGAGTCAACAAGTAGTGTTAAAGATGGATTAACACTGGAATGCTCAGAGCCCAATTTCCCAGGGTGCTAGTGATTCAGCCTCCTTCTTTGGTCATATGCTTGCTTTGCCAAAAATATGGATGGGCTGGTAAAAAGAAGGCTAGCAAAAAAATTAAAAAGCCACTTTGTCATTTCTTGATAGGTCTTATGGTGATTTTTGACAAATGAGGAGCTTAAAACTGTCACTAATAATGAAAATTTCAGGAATTAACTATGCATTTGAATTATCTGTTTATCTTTACTGAGAATTAATGTTTTAAAATGAAAGCATTCTTTAAAAAACACTATATGGTCCAATGTTTGCCATCTATGGAAATATCTCAGGGTAGTAGGCTGAAAATGTGGATGATGGTGGGTGTGCGGCTGGGTAAAAAACTATAAATACAGTTCTAAAGTTGATTTTATTTTTCCATGAATTGCTTAAGTCCCTCTTTGGTTGAAAATTTGATGCACTGGGAGGCATATGCCCTCTTCCAGGCCACTAATGCAAGACCATACTGCATACTTGGAATACTGCATACTTGGGGAGTACTTCCACATTTAATGAAGCACCTTCTCAGCCACTGTCTCCTTTAATTCTTACAATTAGGTATCTTGATACATTGCCCTTCAGTAGATGATGAAATGGAGATCCAGTGATGTTATGGAATTTGTTCAGACTCACAGAGCAGGGGAGAGAGAGAGAGAGAGAGAGAGAGAGAGAGAGAGAGAGAGAGAGAGAGAGAAAGGAGAGCTCTATAGCTCTGGTGAATGCTCTTTCAGTGACACCTTCCTGCCTCAGAAATAATTCAGCCTGACATACCTAGGCTATGATGCATATAAAATGTCCTCATAGTATTTGTATCAATTTCAAAATGCAAAGTGTTTTAGGACTACTTGCGTCAATTGCTTCTCCTAGTTCCTGAAAAATAATTCTTCTCAGAATTAATGGGATTAAATAACTGCCTTTAATAAGAAACTGGTGATATTCGCCAATACTTTCAATCCATAAATCTATAAATAAGGATTTATTGAAAATTCAGTATTATGCTAGGTAGGCTCATTTACAATTGTGAATGTCAGTGAATAGTACTAGGGACCTGACCTTTGACTTTTTGGAGGACTACTTGTGGACCACCAAGAGTTCAGCAATAGAGAGGGAGAGATGGTGCTTTGAGTGGAATAAGATAGACCATGATTTTGAATCTGGGGGACACCTCTTGCTATGGAATCCCTCTGAGTCTCCGTTTCCTCATCTACAAAATGGGCATATCTGCCACACAAGGTTCGTCCATGGAAAATATGATATTGCACAATGTAAAGGGTCTGACACATAGGGGTCTTTTGAATAAGACAATAATTGGAGAATCACTGTTTCAATAGTCAATACAACTAAGTGTGACTCCCTAGGCACTTGTAACCAAAGAGGAATTTAGGCTGGTTCTATATAGGTAATACCTACAAAGTGGTGTGGTTAGAGTATTGATATTGGATATATAAGCAATAGAGGTAAAAGGTTGTGGGTTCAAGTGATGATTGTTATTGCTTATGGAGATGTACAAAAGGATCAAATCCTGAGGGCTTGGTGATTACTTATGCAATCAATTCAAGGTTCTAGAGAAATGTGAGCCTAGATGTCTGAGATACTTGGAAGGGGCAGGAGACATATGACAATGTCTGCATGGTTTACCTAAAATCTTGGTGTTCTTTCTGAAATTATCCTATGGCAGGATTAAACAAAGTATTGCTCCAATTATTTAGAAAAGCCATTGAAAATCTGAATTATGATCCTAACCCTGACTACAAAGCCAGATGTTCTCCTTATTTAACAAAATCACACAGATCTAGTGTCTAGGGCTAGTCAGGGCCAAGACAGTGTGTACTAGACACAGTGGGGTTAAGTGTATATTTCTAACATATGGTTCTGGAGAGTTCAACTGACAAACCCATTCTGAAAGGGGATAGACCACATACAGCCATGCATGAATCAGTCAATTTAACCTGCATATGTCACAAAGTCCCACATAAGGAAAATGACACTTCTCTTTTTCTTCTTATACTAGAGGCCCCTCAATGTGGATTAGGTAGAATACTTGAGGTACAGTGAACTATATAGAAGAGTAGGAATGTTTGATTTATACATCCAACTAATATTTTTTGAGTATGTACTCTTTGTAAGAGTCTGCTCTAGGGTCTAGTGTTCGAGAAATAAAAAAGATAGTCTCTGATATCAAGGAATGCACATTCAAATGGAGGAGGTAAGCAAACAAATAGGTGATTTGCATGGAGTGATAAATGCTACTATTGGTTAAAATGGGATATTCGCCTTTCCTAGGATAGTAATACACTGATGTTATTTCCTACATTTCTTTATATTTTCTTCATATTTAAGAAACAAACACTTATTAAGCAATTACAGCACAGAGTGATAAGTACTACAATGTGATAAGGATAAGATTTCATGGAAGTCTCTATTAGATCTTATGACACTTATTTTTTCATTAAACCATTATTATTTCATTAAACCATTCTTTTATTTTTTTATTAATTCAACCTAGTAGCATTTATTGCATACTTATATAGTAATGTGCCAGGCACTGTACTACTTGCTTAGGATATAAAAATAAAACACTTGATCTTTGACTCCAGGGAGCTTACCTAGAGATAGACAAATAAACAAATCATTTCAATTCAGGATAACATCTCTTTCCTGAGCATATATTACATTCTTACTCTCCATATTGGGACCAAAGATCAGTATACATTAGGTTCCTCTGCAGATATACCTTGTGATAAACCCATTCTGTTGCCTTCATTAGCTGCAGTACAGTTTTAGGGCTTACTAGCAATGCCATTTTAGAGGAGTCAGAACTTCCCTCACAAGACTCCATCACACTTTGAAGTTTATAACCTTGGTATTAGAACAAATTGATCAGCGTTGTTTGAGTATCTACTGTGTGCTCAGTTGTGTGGCAGGTACCATGAGGATCCCAAATAAATATAAGATGTAGATGCTTCCCTTACAAAGTTCTTAGTCCAGGTGGGGAGCTAAGAACAGCCACTATATTTTGCTGCAAGCAATACAAGTGTTTCTACTTTGTAGGCTCCTTAGTATTCCCGTTCTCCTCCTTCCATGCTAGACCTGCCATAATTTATATGTCGATTTACTCAAAGTTTGGTGCTGGTTTGGGCTTATCTTTTGCATTAGTGTGCACATGTGGACACATCTGAGCATTGTTGGCTCTAGAAATCAACAATGTGACTTTAAATGCCATTAGGTAGGTAAGGTAAAAGGAATGGAGCATTAATCTGGAAAACTGAAGGTTAACCTTTAGTATTACAGCAATAATCTTGCCCAGATTGTATTAGTATATCATTATTTACCAGTTCCTTGATGATGGTGAGGAAATAAGTTATATGGATTTTGTGGTTTTGTACACAAATTTGAGGAGTAAAAGTGGAGGATGTCTTTGCTGTTGACAGAAGTTTTGTAGAATTAGTGATGTTCAGGTATCTCTTAAATATTTTACATTGAAAGGTGAGGATTCATTCATTGGCATTCTGGTTTATTTGGTCCATAGATTAAGTATATGTGTAATTGAGTGTGTGTGTGTGTGTGTGTGTGTGTGTGTGTGTGTAGGGGTGAGTGTGTATGGTGTGGAGGTGAAGAGAGGGAAAGGGAGGTTTAAAAAAAGAATGAAGAAGAAAGTAGGTTTGTCAGTTTGCTAAGATTTTTCTAAAAAACATTCAAAATTTTTAGAGGCTTCTTAGTATGGCAGACGACTTGTATTTCAATCTTATGGAACAGAAGCATGTCTACTGGGCCCCTCTGGATGCTGGAAAGTGTAACTTCTTTGTACATCAGTATTCCTGCATTTCCTTTTTTGTCACCCACGCTGTGGTCATTGCTCGACGAAAAAAAAAAGCAATTCATTTCTTCCACTGGTAATGGAGACTGGGTGGGACCTTTTTCTGCCTTCAGAAGGGGTGAAATGACCCAAACACCCAGTCTCTTTGATGAGGCATTTTAAATTTTAGTTTTCTAATGTTAAATATTCCTAAATTGACAGCACTAAGAGAGTGATAGTGGACAAGAGATTCCAGAATTCTAATTATAGGTGTATAGGGTCTTAAATTTTGGTTTCAAACTGAATCTTGAGTTCTCTCTTTCGGTTTTTCTACCTTTTGCTAGCAAACAGCAGCATCTTTGATATGAGACTTTCTAAGGGTATATGCATGCTCTCTTATGGTCACTCACCAAACAGTTTCATAAATAGCAGTGTAGTAGCAGTGGGAGAGTTTGCAGCACAAGGATGTATGTGACAGACCAAATTGAATGCTTCCAATTATCCTACCGAAAGTCTCAATGCATGTTATCTTAGTGCAAGTAATGAAACTAAAGCACCAATTAGGCTTTGAAGAAAGTAAGAAGAAAAATATAGCTCAGTATGCTTTGGTCCCTAAAACAGAGTTTTAAAGTTAGGGATTGGCAGTGATTTGAGTGAAACTCTAGGCTAAGAAACTAGAAAAGCAGCCACAAACCTGTCAGATAACAGATTCAGAAATCACTAGAAAATGAATGAGTATGTTGCGGCTGGCTTGGCTAGCAAGAAAATAGCACAAAACACTCACTACTTCCAATTAAAACCAACAAACATTTAGTGAGGTGTTTTTTACTTTACTTTCTTTGTTATGACAGGGTTTTGGAACCATCTAAGTTTTATCCCTAAGGGTCAAAAGTAAGCTCCAGGCTGCAGAAAGAAGCAATGGAAAACATCTTTTAAAGACTGCTTAGTCCAATTTTCTTTTACACTTTGGGTGTTGAGCACACAATGGAGTATAGAGATGTTATAAAGTTGTATACCTGAAATTTATATAATGTTACTAATAGGTGTTACTCCAATAAATTTAATTTTAAAAATCGATGGCTCTCCTTCTACTAAGACATTCTAGGGTCACCCATTACCTATATTGTACCTTATTAGTCAGTTTGAAATCTAACCCAGGTAGTGTGTTTCCCAGTGGGGATCCGCTTGCAAGATGTGTTCTAGAATAAACCGTTCTTCTGTCGTCTCCATGCAACTGCCACAGAACTCAATTAGTTATTTGCTAATTTATTATTACCATTCCTTATTGGCAATTAGCTGGTTACCTTAGAGATCATCTCTCTCCCCATACGCCTTCACCAAAGTTGAG
Source organism: Eptesicus fuscus (assembly GCF_027574615.1). Taxonomy (NCBI): domain Eukaryota; kingdom Metazoa; phylum Chordata; class Mammalia; order Chiroptera; family Vespertilionidae; genus Eptesicus; species Eptesicus fuscus. The sequence continues at coordinate 69,589,529 of NC_072473.1, read as the reverse complement.
CTCAGACAGAGGCTTGCTAATGATCCCGAGATTTCTCTTCCTAGGGGACAGGAGGTAGGACATTTTTCATAGAGGGCTCTGAGGCTTTGGAATTCCTCTTATCAGAGGACCACTTGTTTTGGGTCCCTGGGGCTACACCTGGTTTTTCTCTGATTGTCAGACTTATAAGGTGAGAGGACCCATAGACTTTTTCCTCCCTAACCCTGCCCTAGTCTTTGCTGTGACTTTAGTATACTGTGCCCAGAGGCTGAAGCTATGAGGTTGGGGTATCACTTGTTAGGAATTAGGAGACTAAAAAGTATGAAGTCACCTCTTGGCAAAGCTGGAATCTTTCAATTATGGCACTGCAGTGGATCTGAGGCATCTTTCTGGAGTTTCAGATGTTGAACCCTCTGCATGTGTATCTCCGTTTCCAGGGCTTAGGTAAGGCCAAGCTTGGCAGGATCAAGTGTCTCAGATGTGGGTAAATGAAGTCATTTGTACAAGAAACCTGTGTGTGAGAGGCGGGAGGCTGGCTCTGGAGCGGCCATTTTCTCCCACTGAGAGGAGCTTGATTTCTTGCTGTGTGACTGGCTGGCCGGCCTTTAATGTGAGCCTCATTTACTTCGAACAATGGAGAGGCTTGAAGTGAAAGTCCCAGAGGATCAGTTGTTTGTAGAGGGAAATGCTCTTCAAGTTACATTTCCTTTTTGGCTGTTGTGTAGTTACGAGTAGTTTTTGTGTGGGCTGCATGATGAGGGTCACTGTTTCCAGTGGGTGTAGCCAGGCTGCAAGTGCCTCCTTAGGTTCCCCCACAGAATGGTGGGAAAAGTACTGAAGCTATGTGAAGAACAGCTCTGCCAGGTCCAGGAACTTGGGCTCCCACTCAGAAATCTCATTTGCTAGTATTCAGCATTTTGCTTAAAAATATTGGCTAGGACCACACCGCTCCATAGCACTCCTGGAAAAGGTGTCAGAACGGACCAGTATTTCCACTTTATAAGCATGAAAATGGAATTACAGAAAAGGCAAATGACTCATCCAGGCACACAACTGGACTTCACTTTGCTTGACAGACGTTCCTCCGGTGAAACTTTAAAGTGTTTTCTGTCACATAACAGAAATTGGGTTCCACAGGAGGACCTTTGAATCGAAGTGTGTTCCTGAAAAGCTGTGCAGCAATCGAATGTTTGTTTTATAAATTAGACCGCCCCCCATGTTAACCATATTGGTGGCAATCCATATTTATAGGAATCCTGTGGTGGATCATTTTGCAAAAGAAAGAGCCCTTGTGTAATGGGGATAATCAACTCCTGACTAATTTCCATTACAAGCAAGTCTGGATTTTCACATACCTTGTTTGCTTAAAGTGAGATTTCTCACTTGGCAAGATTTACAAAACCTTTGGAAGGTAGGCTAATTCACTATTCCCTTGGATTTTCACTGTTTAGCTTTCCTTTTTGAATTTCACTTAATTAGAAAAACATTTAATTATGTAATATTTAAAATACATGGAGTCCAGAGAAAACAGATACATATCTCCCAAATGTAAGACATTTCATATTTGTTCCAGATTTAAAAAAATAAATAAATAGAAGGTTACAGCTACCCTACTCCCATCTTATTCCTATCTCTTCACATTTTGTATTTCTGTGGCTGGAAGAACAGAATCACAAAAGGAATGTTTTGGGTGTTTTTTGTCTTAGCCTGTTTCACTTGCTTCTGAAAGAGATAGCTCCCACTTTAAAGCTCCCAAATCAATAAAGGCTTCCTGAATTGAGTAGGTCCTGGGAATTACTTTGGAAAATGAAAGAGCTCTTTTAGACTTCCTTTAAATTCAGCATTTGGGGAGGAAGAACATTATTTTTCAGAAATAAAAAAAAAATCAGAGTGAGAGTTTGACAGATTGACAGACAAACGGGTGTTAGGAGGAGTTGTCTTTAGTTTTGAGCAGACCATTTGAAATTGAAGTAGACAAGGAGCTTAGTGTGAGGCTTGCATTCTCCTTGAGCTGTGTTCATGGACTAGCACCAGGGTTTCTTCGTGTGGGATGCTGAAGCACTTGCCTTGATGTGCATAGTCTTCGGTTGCTCCATTAAGTCTCTGAATGCCAGGGTGGCCAGTTTTCAGCTTCTCCCACAGGGGCCCATCTGTCCACTGTTCTGTGACAAGATGCTTTTACTCACTACCACCAGCACTGGCCTTGGCGGTCTCTGCTTCCTGGATTATTTTCACTCCTAAATCTGATTTCCAGAGCATGAAGGGCACCTCTTCTCAGAGTGTGTAGTTTGCTCTTCTGAATAAAATGAATTCCCTGTGTAAGTTGGCAGGAAGATAAAGTCAATCTAAGGGGCAGATTCTCCCTTTAGGTGTGTGTGTGTGTGTGTGTGTGTGTGTGTGTGTGTGTGTGTGTATGTGTGTGTGTGTGTGTGTGTGTAAGAGAGAGAGAGAAAGAGAGAGAGAGAGAGAGAGAGAGAGAGAGAGAGAGAGAGAGAAGACATTATTTGCGTCTCTCACCCACTTATTCTGCCTCTGTGGTGATGGAGCCTTTAGGGGCTGGCCTTATGGTACACAGTCTGTGAGCTTATGTCTTAAGAACCCTACTCCCCAATTTTGATACCCAGCTGGTTGTCTCCATAAGGAAAAACTTATAAGCCTATTCACAACAGGGAGTGATCTCCCTAAATGTGAGGCTAAGGCACCCCAATTTGATAAAGTGCAGGGACAGATCTCATGGGGACTATTTTTAGTTGAGTAGTGGGCAGCCAAATAATTATTTTTGTTCATAAATTTCAACTTCAGAAAAATTTATAGGGGATTTTAATTTATTGGACATATTTTTTCTGAGGCTTAGTTTCTCTTTTGGGCATAATTTTATTTCAAGCCTTTCTCTTCCTCTTTAATTCACTTGGCTTGAGGAAATCTGGTTTGGGTTGCCTATATGTACAGGTACTTTGCTGTAAACCATATCTTTTCTAAGTTAGATGCATGAGTAGGGAGACCAGATTAAATTGCATTTAAAGTGATGCGTTTAACCTTTAAGCAACTCTTTTTTTTTTTACAATGAAAGATGTCTGTAATCTAGTATTCATATGTGAAACTTGACATGTTGGAGGGAGACAGGGCTCTGGAAATGCAGGGACAAGCAGAGGCATCTGGATATAGGTAATGGAAGACTGATTTCCTCCTCTGTGCTGCACACAGAAAACTGGCATTGACTATGATCTTGCTGTATTGGTCATTTCTTTAATTAGTTCATTTCCATTTTCTCAAGTATGGACTTTTGAATGATGGAGTGCACTAATGGCAATGTTTGTTCCTAAGAACATAGGGGAGAGAATATGGTGGCATTAGTATTAAATAATGGCTTTTTCATAGTGGGGTTTTGCCTGATTTTTTAATTGCTAAACAATTTATGATAGTTGTGGCTCTTTAGAAACAAATCTCAAATGGTACATATAAAACACCAATTTTCTGTGTGGGTTGTGAGCTTGCTAATGAGATGTGTGTCCCCTTACACCTCTAGGTCACTCTAATTTTACCTCTACTGGTAATTCTTTAGAAATGGAAAAAGGTGTGTGCTTTGTTGCTGTAAGAAATACAATAAGGTAATACCTGCAGTGGAAAGAAAACTAAACTGCCTTTGCATAAACTACTATTATACATTGTATAGTGGCCTCAAAGAGCAAAATCTTATAAAACTGGTAAGCCATAAATACAGTGGCACTGGGAATTACTGAAATGGCATCAGGGGGCTTGGTCTTTGCACATCTGATCATCTGGCACCTCAAGAAGAGATCATGGAAGGTGGAGAAAAACTGAAACTGCAAAGGTCTGTGGCTATGAATGGTGTCAGATTTGGTGGCTCATGGGATAAAAAAATACATGTGACTCTTGCAATACCTTGCTCTCCTCACTCTTTGACCCTAACAAGCTCCATCAGAATAGTTATCTCTAATGTGTGAGTGACCCCGAGTCACTGTATCCCCAAAGATAACAATCTAGAAGTCTATAATTTTGGAATAAGGAAAGAGGTCACTAGCAAAAAAAAAAAAAAAGAATTAGAAACCTCATAAAAAAGGAGATTTAGTTTATTGAAAGCTATTATTATTAAGGAAATCAGACTCTAAGACATCAAGGATTCTAAAAACAAATCTAAACAGATGCTAAACTGTACTAATTCTGTAACATTTATTTGAGGAGATTTGGTCATGAGATCTCCAAGTTCTCTTGCAACTCTGAGTGTAATTCTGTGAATTTTGGCAGCATTGGTTTGAGGGTCTTTATACAGCATTAAGGTTTGAGTCCTTGTAATGACAGTGTCTGCTCTGTAGATATTAAGGGTAAGGAACTTAGTTAAAATAGGTGACACAATAGCCCTTTAACTTTTAAATGAAAGTGACATGTTCTGTGTCTAATGTGAGTCGTGAGTGTGTACATCAAAATTCAGTAGCCTCCCCATTCAAGTAGGTCTCCATATCTAATGTGAGTTCTATTATAAAGGCAGCAATGACTATACTAACCTTGCCTCAGTTAGTCTGTGCTTGTTCTAGAGATGAGTAGGAGATACACTCCCCTTGTCTGGCAAACCAGACCTTTCAGAAGAACACAAATTCACTTAAATATAAATTGTATTGATTATCACATGACCTCAAAATTCACAGAGCTGGAAGTCACTGCAATCTTTTTAAGTTAGATATTCTTGAGAACTATTTTGTATATCATGATAAATTATCTAACCTTTCATACTGTTGAAGGCCATACATTATGGAAATAAGCAGCTTTTTATTCTATTCTAAGGTCAGTCTAACCAAATTATGCAACTTCTAATGCAATTGCTCGAAACTTCCACTTTGAAAGTTTTCTCATTTTAATACCTTGCAACAGAGATAAATATTTTAGCTACTATTTGTGCTTAACGATATATTTCACTGATTGTCATCCTCTTTGTAGCATTTGTTGGCATGAGAGGCAGTTTACAATGGCCTTTCTCATTTTGATGTTTGCTATAGATAATCAGCAAAAAGTCAGAATTGAATAAAAATGTGTTTTTTGTGTGCATGTTATTTTTAATTTCAAGCCATAGGAGTCTAAGTGAGCCCTACAGAATTGATATATATGGGGCACTTGGGGTTTTGCTTGAGAGCCAAAATGAGGTAGATTTTCTTTTAACGTATATTTGATTCCAGGATTATTAAACTCAATGCATGTTGGAGGCTGACAGATTGCATTTAGTAGGATTTGGGGCACTGTCTATAACAAAGCAATCTATTTCTTTCAGGAAGTAAACTGTTCTTTTAGGGGAAGGAAGGTCAGTTGGGGAGCCCTTGGGAAGTTCTGTTTTACTTTTAATACCCATAAAGAATATTTTTCAGGAACTCCTTAAAGGTAGGGCTAATTCAGTGTAATTATTTTTGTATAGTGTCAGGAGTTACTAATTATGTTATGTTACTGATGAGTTTCTACAGTGGTCATGGTTCTGAGCACTTAAAGGGTACTAATTTATTCTAGGTAGAGCCTAGTTCTCTATGATGCTTTGCCTCTAGACTTGAGTGAATGGACTTATTGTTTAGTAGTGGGTCTCTTTTCAAGGAAAAATATGTTGGCTTGAAAATATTCATCCATTCACCTATCCACCAATATTTGTAGATAATTATTTATTGACCAACCCTTACTCGGGTCTGAGGAATATAGAGAAAGTATAAGCAGTACCTACCCCCGTAGCTCATATTGTCACTGAAGAGACTAGAGGTTAAACATATTTTAAAAAACAAAATCAGCCTTGCTGGTGTGGCTCAGTGGTTGAGCACATGCCTGGGTTGCGGGCTCAATCCCTAGTAGGAGTCATGCAGGAGGCAGCCTATCGATGATTCTCTCTCATCATTGATGTTTCTATCTCTCCCTCTCGCTTCCTCTCTCTGAAATCAATAACAACATATTAAAAAAAGAAAACAAAATAAATGGCTAAAGTAATGATTATTCATTAAGTGATGCCATGTAATTGATTAACAATTGGAAAAAAGTATGTTTTTTTTCCCATTATATGAGAATATAAATTCAACATGGATCAAAAGCTAAAACTTTAATATGAAAACTCAAATAATAAAATTATTAAAAGAAAACATAAAATTCATCTAATCTTGAAATTGAATAAAACTTTAGAAGTATAAAAGAAACAGAAATGAGTGCAGAGAAAAATACCAGCAGCTTTGACTATGTCAAACTTTAAAAAGTCTGTATGTCCAAAAATATCATAAGCTAAGTAAAAAGAAAAGATAGCAAAGAACCTATATTTATTAATTTTACATATAATTATAGGGTGCTTATTCCTATGTGCTAGTCAGTATTTAAGGTGCTGGGGCTACAACAGTGAACAAAACAAAGTTCCTGATCCATTGAGTTTATATTTTTATGGGTGCAAACAACAAGCAAATAAATATATAATATGTTAGGTAGATAAAGATATATGTTCTCCTGGGAATGAGGATTCTCTAGGAAGGTCAGGAAAGACATCTTGGATAAGGGGATATTTAAGCAACACCCTTAATATAGAAAGAGTTCTTATAATTCAATAAATAAGACAAATAACCACAATATAAAAATAATGCAATGGTCACAAATAGATAATTCACAAAGAAGCTTCACAAATGACCAGTATATATGAAAGCATTATAACCTTAGTAATTGAATAATAGCAGTGGAATGACATTAACTTTTAATTACAAACACTATATATTCTTATTAAAAATTCAAGCAATACAGGAGTGTATAAAATAGAAGTCTCCACAACTTTCTCCTCACCAATCCATTACCTCAGGGAAACCACAGACAATTTTATGTGCAAGTTGTCATTTTTTAACTTATCAAATTAGGAAAGTATTAGAAAATACACTAAGCATTGATAAGGGTGTGATTATTATACTAGTACTCTGTTACATGGAGTATAATTGATAGAATTGAAATTGATATAATATTTCTTGGGGGTAATTTGTAAATATACATTAAAAACCCTAAAATATCTAGCATTTCTTCCTCTGGAAGTTATCCTAAGGAAATAATTTTAGATCGCTTAGAAATTCATGTCCAAGGGTGTTAATCTCAGCATAATTTATAGAAATAAAATATTGGAAATATCCTAAATATCATTGATATGTGAATGACATTTTTTATGTTGCATATATTGATAGACTACCATGAAGCCATTAAAATAATATTTTGAGGAATATTTAATGGTATACACTCATGGTATAGCATACATTAATTGAAAAATTCCGTAGACAAAATGGCATGTGTAGATTGATTCCAATTGTTTAAAAATATATATGCATAGGCAAAAACACTGGAAGGAAAACTACCTAAGCATGAATAATTATCTCAGGTCTCAGAAAATCAGGTGATTTTTACTTTTTAATATACTTTCTAATTTCCCAAATTTTCTACATTAAACATGTATTATTTTGAGATAAGAAAAATAATTACTTAAAGAAGTTAACTATTATACTATATAGTTAATATTAATGGCCAAATATGTGTCATAGGCAGTATTATAAATTATTTTTTATTTTCATTTTTCAATCAGATCATACCTTCTAAATTTTTCTTCTTATTTTCCTTTTTTGGTGCTCTCACTCAGATGATAACAGGTATGAAGATTTGCATTTAAAAATAATCCTTTTCTTTACAGTTTGCCTTTTAAATGTTTTAAATAATGGTATGAAACATATTTTTCCTTCTTCACTCCTCTTGCCCATATCTATACCCTTGTAAAAGTAGATTTGTTTCACTAGTGTTAGACATCTGGTCCACAAATTTTAATTTTAGAATGAGAAATTTTAAAATAGCAACATTTGACTATAATCTGTACAGATTTTTAATATTATAAAAATGATAAAGGCTTTCTCTAAAGGCCAATTTGGCAAAATATATTTTTTCAGTGCCCTTTTTAGGCCCAAAGAGCCAATTTGAAGAAGGACCTTTTTAACATTCCTTAATATTTGATTTCATGTTTGAACCTTTTGGCTCTGAGGTATATAATATCTCGAACAATTTGGAACAACAACAAAAAGAGGCAGTGAATGAGTTGGCAATCATTTAGATGCTCAACATTTCAAATTCAGCCTTAACTAAATGCACTGTCACCCTCCCCACCAAACAAAATGGACTGCTTTCAATCCTTATTAAGAAAGGCACATTTATTTGATTGCCTCCCCATCTAGTAGTTTAACTTTGAACAGCCTAAGTACAAAAACCAGCATCCTTTGGGACACTTTAATTGATGGCTGTATAATGCTGTATAAACCTCTCACATACTAAGTACTGTACTTAAATGCAAAATGTTTATTCAGTTGTTCTGTGTAGATATCAGAGCTATTTAGATATTGTAAAGAAAATTCTAATTAAAAAACAAACAGATGCTTCACTCCCACCCCATAGCTAATAGATGAGAATGTTGTCTGTACAATGTCACCTGATTGTAGATGAAGTGTTCTTGTGCTACAGAAAACATCTGCAGCCTAATTCTATAGTCTGTCCCTTGGATAAATGCAGACTGTGGGCTTCAGTAGGACTGTATTTATTATGTGTGAAATCATTTAACTATGAGTTTCAATTTGAATTATATGTCATTACATGGCATATTTAAATAAAAATAAATATCTGTTGCTTTTTTATGTGTGTGAGCACAAAAAGAAGGGACTAAAAATTAAGGGAAATCAAGGGAAACACCACTACCTTCCCTCCAGCCTCCTCTTTTCTCAGTTTTTTTTTAATGTAAAAGTCCTCATTTAAAGAAATATTGAGAATGCTTGAAACTTGATTATGAAGCTACCTAAGATTCACATTTTCCCTTTGTATAGCTTAAAGATGAGATTGTTCAAATTAAAAATTTTTTTCCAGAAAATTAAATATTTAATTGATTTTAAGCCAGGATTTGAAATAAAAGTAATGTGATAAAACAGAGTGTTCTAGCTGAGAAAAATAAAATGTAATACTATGCAAATTCATATAACCACTAAAGTGAGTATAAAACTCTGTAAAGTGATAAGAAGATTAAAAGCAAAGAATTTTGCTTATTGAATTCTGAGCCTATTGGCAGTTGCCAGTCAGTGGGGGTTTGGTACATGCTGCTATATAGGATGTGAGTAAAGGTGATTCTGAACTTGCTTATGGGCCCTGGATAGGCCTAAAGGTTTGAACTTCTCCCCACCTTCCATTTTCCTTGGATGCTATTGCCTAGGACCCCAGCACAGAATTGATTAGATGTTGTGGCTGAGATATTCTTATTTACCAGTGCCCTTATGAGGGAGATTGAGCCACCTAGGGTGAAAGAGATATTACAAAACTCCCCTTCAAGAAATGGGAATCTCAATGGGTTGATACCTTTGAAGACACATCTGTTAATGTCCTGAGTGAATATAGTATACTATCTGACTTTTACTTGATAATTATTAAGAAACCTGTTGCTGTCTGGGGGAAAAGTAGGCTGAGTCCTAGTGTCTTTTTTTTGGTTACTCATTATAAAATCAATTCATTTCTATTGTGAAAAAGATGGAAAAGTACAGAAATATTTGAAGAAGTTGGAAAATCATCCATAATTCCACTACTCAGGGAAAACTACCATGGAACAAAATAGGTGTTCAATAAAAGTTATTGAACTAATGAAAAGAACTTCCAAATTTTTACTGTTTTAAAATTGGGATCATTTTAGTTGAGATTTTGTTTTGTTTTTTTCATCTTTACATTATATCATAAGAAACTAGAGGCCAGGTGCATGAAATTCATGCATGGAGGGTATGTGTCCCTCAGCCCAGCTTGTACCCTCTCCAGGCTGGGAACCCTCGGTGGGATCAGGCCTAAACAGGTAGTCGGACATCCCTCTCACAATCCAGGACTGCTGGCTCCCAACCGCTTGCCTGCCTGCCTGCCTGATTGCCCATAACTGCTTCTGCCTGCCAGCCTGATCACCCTCTAACCATTCCCATGCCAGCTTGATCGACGCCTAACTGCTCCCTTGTCAGCCTGATTGCCCCTAACTGCCCTCCCCTGCCAGCCTGGTCACACCTAACTGCTCTCCCCTACAGGCTTGGTTGCCCCCAACTGCCCTCCCCTGCTGGCCTGGTCACCTCCAACTGCCTGCCCCTGCAGGCCTGGTCGCCCTTAACTGTCCTCCCCTGCAGGCCTGGTCGCCCCTAACTGCTCTCCTCTGCAGGTCTGGTCACCCCTAAATGCCCTCCCTTGCCAGCCTAGTCCCCCCCAACTGTGCTCCCCTGCAGGCCTGGTCCCCCAAACTGCTATCCTCTGCTGGCCTGGTCACCCCTAACTGCCCTCCCCTGCCGGCCTGGTTGCCCCTAACTGCTCTCCTCTGCTGGCCTGGTTCACCCCAACTGCTCTCCCCTGCTGGCCTAGTCCTCACCAATTGCCCTTCCCTGCATGCCTGGTCCCCCCACCACCAACTGTCCTCCCTGCAGGCCTGTTCGCCCCCAACTGCCCTCCTTTGCCGGCCTGGTCACCCCTTACTGCCCTCCCCTGCAGGCCTGATTGCCCCCCACTGCCCTCCCTTGCAGGCCTGGTCCCTCCCAACTGCCCTCCCCTGCTGGCCTGATCGCCCACAATTGCCCTCCCCTGCTGGCAATCTTGTGGTGGCCATCTTGTGTCCACATGGGGGTGGCCATCTTGTGTGTTGGAGTGATGGTCAATTTGCATATTGCTCTTTTATTAGATAGGATTATTTCTATGTCATTAGCATATATTTATAAGCAAGATTTTTTAGTGGTTAAATTGTATTCTGTTCCATAGATAGGATTAATTTTACTCAAACAATCTCTAATGTTGACCTTTTAAGCTATTTAAATTTTTGTCCTATTATGACTAACACTATGATGGATATCCCTGTGCATAAATCTCATTGTGATATCTGATTGTTCCTTTAGAATAAATTTCCTATTTAATTATTACAAAGAAATTCCAACCCAGCATGCTTTTTTTTTTTTTTTTTTGCTTTTAGTTACATAAATAACCCTTTACATGATAATAATTATTATTTTTTTTCATTATTGGCTCCTTCAAGATTTTTCATTATTCTTTACTAGCATACTCATTTCTAGTTCAACTGTGAAGTTGGAGAAGGTTCTACATACATCAAAGTTAGCTAGAGGTGCTGGTGGGAGAGCAAAAAGCCCTTCTCTTATGTTATCCCCTAGTACTTTCTTTCCAGAGTCAGTGGATATTAATTCAGGCCTTAATCTGGCATTTTTCAACCTTTCTCCTGCTTGATTCTGTACTGGGCATCTCCATTAACTAGGAAGCTCTGGAGATGGCAATTTCATGGACCACTGGTTTGGGGTTGTGACCTGCACTTTAATAAGTACTGCCCCAAGCCTTTCTTCTCCTATGACCTGCTGCTTCCGAAGACCTGGGCTCTGTTTCAGGGCCACTGGTTTTTCTTTTTTCTTTCATGCAACTGACTTACAAATGAATATTAATAGCCAGTTCATGGTGAGGAACTTCTGAGCTCACGTTCCTAGCACTGTGCTCTGTCCCAGACATGCCTTTCTTCCACCCAGGAAACCAGCTCCTGGTGTCTCTTTTCTAGGGATCTTTTACACTTTTTTCAATTTGGGGGTGGAATGTAGAGGAGTGGGGCAGGGGATTCAATTCACTTTCGCTACTTGGGGGACCAATTTATACTTTGGAAGGTTTTAGCGGAAGGCCAGGAGACTGGCTGGGAGTGGGAAGGGAGAACAAAAGCTTGATTTTCTATTATAGTATTTAACCTGAATGAAATATGTGAAACCTGGCAAACAAGGTCTCACTCTAAGTGACTCATTGCCACCAATAAAATAATAAATAGCTGGGTGCCACTATTTTCTAATCATGTGCATAGCCCTGATGTATCAGGTTTTTTTTTTTAAAAAAATAACTAGATACTTTTCCCCATAAAGTTAGCATTTGAGGATCTAATCTCTATATTTTCAATTAAGTACAGGTTGATTTTTCCCTTTTCTAGCTTATAGAGTTGTAATTCATCACGTACAATTAAAATGACATTCAAATACAGCTTAGGGTTTCCTTTGATTTTGTAGTGGCTTTGGTGTGTAGGGCAGGTTGTTGCTTTGCTATAAACCACAGACCCAGAGTAAACCTCAGCTGTGCTGTATCTATTTTGGATGACAAGTTTTTAGCTGCTTGTGTGTAATTGCCCATGTTACATCATCCTAACCATTGTGAAATGTGCAAAATACAAAGCTCATCTAATGATTCATTTCAGGTGAACAGTTCCTCTCAAAGTAATTCTAGAAGCGGTTCTCTGCACGAAACAGATTCCCACATTTTGTTCTTGCTTTCTTGTTCAGGTTGAAGGTAATTTAGTGATTGATAGCAATATACTAGGGAGAAACATATCATATACATTGTGCCATGTAACCTTGACAGTCTACCTAAAATGTTCCATGGGATGTAGTTTCTCTTGGTGCAAGTAAAGAACCGAGGGAAGCAAAATTCTCTCCACATCAAATCAAGGAAGCATTAACCCCAAATGAAATTGAATTTTCCTATCACTGAGCAGCAGAGAAAAAAAGTCTATTTTCAGCATTCACAAGAAGCTTGAATACAAATCGCTCACTGGTCTTACTGGGGTTTCAGTTTGTCAGATTATGCTATATTTTGTGATGGTAAATGTATGCCACATGAAGACTTTAAAATGCCTCTGTTGGTGGATCGCATTAACCCATCTTTAAGTCAGGTATGTGAAATTCCACTAAGCTAAAATTTGGCATTTTCTTACCAATGTTAAACATTTTCAGACTAGCTAATAGATCATGTTTACTCATCTATTAGTAAGAAGAGGGGCTTAAATTAATAACACTTATCCATGGACCTTACATGTCATATCACACACAGAGTACAATTTGGTAAAAGGCTTTATAGGTAATATTTCAAAGTGGGGGAAAAAAGATTGCTTGGAACCAGAAAGGTCAGAAATAGATAAAATAATTCTGGGCATTTTTATTGCTGAATAATGGACTTTGTAAATACCACATGTGACTATTAGATAAAATGAGAATACATAGACTTCAATATTAATTGGTTTAGTATCAGCTGATGGCCCGATTGCAGGGCACAATGGAATTATGTTATCAATATAATGTTTTATTGATTCCTTGGTTTGAAAATTAAATAAACATAGCATAAGCATTTGCAGTGGTAAGTTGTAGCAGGGAATAAGGTTTTTATTTGGAAGTTGAAAACAGAATTAAAGGTGATTGAGGCAGAAATCAGGCTGTGGCATAAGATTGCTGCCAGCATTTCTTGAAGTAACAGTATATTTGTGACTTGGGAGGAATAAGAACCAAAGAACAGAGACTTTGGGGGAAGTGGTCTAACATACATTCCTAAGGATGATGTCAATATTAGCAAATACTATTGTTGAATAGTTTAGTTTGATTTGATATGGATATATTCATTTATTAATTATTTCATTCTATACTTTTCCCCCATATCTTTTTTTAATTTAATAAACCTTTATTGTTCAGATTATTACAAGTGTTCTTCTTTTTTCCCCCCATAGCTCCCCTCCACCTGGTTCCAACCCCACCTTCTGCCCTTACCTCCGCCCCCCACTGTCCTCATCCATAGGTGTATGATTTTTATCCAGTCTCTTCCTGCACCCCCACACCCCTTTTCCCCTGAGAAATGTCAGTCCACTCCCTTTCTATGCCCCTGATTCTATTATATTCACCAGTTTATTCTGTTCATCAGATTTTTTATTGACTTGATTTTTAGATTCACTTTTTGATAGATATGTGTTTGTTGTTCATAATTTTTATCTTTACCTTTTCTTCTTTCTCTTCTTAAAGAATACCCTTCAGCATTTCATGTAATCCTGGTTTGGTGGTGATGAACTCCTTTAGCTTTTTCTTATCTGTGAAGCTCTTTATCTGACCTTCAATTCTAAATGATAGCTTTGTTGGGTAGAGTAATCTTGGTTGTAGGTTCTTGCTATTCATCACTTTGAATATTTCTTGGCACTCCCATCAGGCCTGCATAGTTTCTGTTGAGAAATCAGCTGACCATTGTATGGGTGCTCCCTTGTAGGTAATTAACTGTTTTTCTCTTGCTGCTTTTAATATTCTCTCTTTGTCTTTTGCCCTTAGCATTTTAATTATGATGTGTCTTGGTGTGGTCCTCTTTGGATTTCTTTTGTTTGGGGTTCTGTGCACTTCCTGGACTTGTAAGTCTATTTCTTTCAGCAGGTGGGGGAAGTTTTCAGTCATTATTTCTTCAAATAGGTTTTCAGTATCTTGCTCTCTCTCTTCTTCTGGCACCTCCATAATTCGGATGTTGGTACGCTTGAAGTTGTCCCAGAAGCTCCTTACACTATCTTCAAATTTTTGGATTCTTCTTTTCTTTTTGTTTTTCTGGTTGAGTGTTTTTTGCTTCCTTGTATTTCAAATCTTTGACTTGATTCTTGTGTTCCTCTAGTCTGCTGGTAGGTCTCTGTATAATATTTTTTATTTTAGTCAGTGTATGTTTAATTTCTAGTTGGTCCTTTTTCATATCCTCGAGGGTCTCACTAAATTTATCGGCCTTTTCTAGGAAATTCTTGAAAAACCTTATAACCGTGGTTTTGAACTCTATATCCAGTCATTTGTTTTCCTCCATTTCTTTCGTCTGTGATCTGTTTCTTTGTCTCCACATTTTGGCTGCTTCCCTGAGTTGGTAGAGTAGCTTTGTGTGCTAGGTGTCCTATAGGGCCCAGTGGCTCAGCCTCCCCAGTTACCTGAGGTGGACACTCTTGGTTCACCCCTTTGTGGACTGTGTGTACAGCCTTGTTGTAGTTAAGTCTTGATTGTTGTTGCTATCACTAGGAGGAATTGACCTCCAGGCCAATTGGCTCTGAGGATCAGCTGTGTCTACTCTGGGAGAACTTCTGTGCTGGAAACAGCCTTATGAGATCAGACTTGCAAAAGCCTCTGTGCTCAGCTTGGATGGGCCGGAGTCTCAGGGCTGAGCAGACAGCCTTGGCTTCCCATCAGCCCTGCCCTATGAGGTCCCTGGGTCTCAGTGTCCCTCGGTAATCACTGCAGTCCTCTCTGTGTGCACTCATGTGTGCGCCTCCAGACCTCTGCCTTTTGTGGCTCCCCTGAGTTTCCATGCGCTCCTCTCTTTTTCCGACAGTCCAGATTCCCCCGTATGAGTCTGGGTCCCAAGGGTCTCGCCCGGAACTGGGTTCAGTGCAGTCGGAACTGGGGTTCAGTGCAGTCGGAACTGGGGTTCAGTGCAGTCAGGAGCTTCCATGTCCCTCCTGCTAGAGAAAGCCAGCCAGGCACTCAGGCACCCGTCCTCTTCGTGCATGTGTCTCCGTACCTCAGCCTTTTGCAGCTCCTCTGAGTCTCTGTGTGCACCTCTCTTTCCTTCTAGTTGTAGAATTTCCACTCAGCCAGCTTTCCTGTGGTTCTGGATGATGTCCATTCTGTCTTTTAGTTGTAGTTTTGAAATTTTGTGTGAGGCAGCAGTTTAGGTGTTCACCTATGCCACCATCTTGGTTTCTTCCCCCCACCCCGTGTCTTCTTGATATTGTTCTATATACTGTTTAAACGAGGGTGAACAAAACTGACATAGTCCCTGCCTTTATGGAGTCAGAAGACAAAACCCCAATGTAAAACAGATCACAAACGAAAGAAATGGAGGAAAACAAATGAATGGATATAGAGTTCAAAACCACAGTTATAAGGTTTTTTCTTTTATAAGGGTATAAAAGAAAAGGTCATTTTAGTATGAAAGAGAAAAATTGGGGAATCTGACATAGTCTAGAGGATTAGGGAAGTCATATTTGAGTTGAAACTTTAAGGGTAAACAGGAGTAAGTGAAGCAGAAGGGTTTTGGGTTGGGGCGATTAGCATGTGAGAAGACCCTGACATGGGAAAGACCTTGGTGGAGCTCAAGCTAGAGTAACAGTGGAATCAGAGCAGGTGGGTGAGTGGGAAAGCATTGCATGCTGTTGCTGGTGAAGTATGGATCTGGAATTAAACTCTTGGCCACATCTCAGAAATCTCTTCTCAGTGCTGAGGTTTTGAATCCCACATATAGCCATTGTTTAAAAGAGTGCAAAGGGGCTGAGGCAGGAGGGTGGTGGTGGTAGTGCACAGGGTCTATTGTGAATTCTAGCAAACACAAATTTATTTCAGAAAGGCAGCCATGGATTGAATCAATTTCAAAGTAAAGAAAGAAGTAGCCTGCAGCCAGCTCCAGATGGATGGTTTGTGGCTCAAGTCCATTCTCCCAGTCTCTGCTTAATCGCCTTTTGTGTCCATGTTGTGTTCATACACATTGGTGGGTGGTGTGCAGATGAGCTCTGTTAAGATAGTGCTGTGGCTCATGTAAGGCTTATCTAGTAACATTCACGTTGTGGAATAAGTAATATCAAGGCAACATTGACAATTTTATTTTCGTTCTCGGCTGGTGTTGACAGAGAATACAAGGAATTTCTTCTCTTCATCTTCTCTTTGAATAAACAGACAGCAGGCCCCCAGCAGGACCCAGAGAAGGATTTTTTTACTTCCCTATTTCCTGCTTCCTGTCTCAGCTTCTTTATCCCTCTTCCCTTTCTACTCCAACTTTTTTGTGTGTGAAGTTCTGCCCAATAGTCAGCAGAGGGCGCACAAATGCACCAAAATTCAACCTTTATTCCTCTGGCCAGAGTAATATCATTGTCTTTATCTGTTCATCTTTTAATTCTTCAGATTCAAGGATGCATCTTAGCCTTTTCTCTTTGTAATATTTACATCAAGGGCAACCATTCTTACCTATTTTGTAAAAGTGGGCCAAAGTGACTATCTAGATAAAAAAGAAAAATGGATTGTGTTTCTGAGATATGGGAGGAAATGGTGTGTGTGTGTGTGTGTGTGTGTGTGTGTGTGTGTGTGTGTGTATGAGTGACAGATCTCTGAGTTTCTGGTATCCTGTGTAACTCGTTTGGAAAGGACTCATTTTGCCAGTAGCAAGGGAGACAGTCCGGGCTCCTGTTCTTTGCTTTCCTTGGGCTGTTGTCCTCATAGCAGCTGGCCTACTTCCTGACATGTCCTAATAATGAGGATGATGTGGCCAGGGGGAGATTAATCTTCTTCCCCAATCTGACCTCTCCATTGAATTTTCTCCTTGCTGAAGTCCAAAGGGAATTGTCTCCTTTTAACTGTGAGCTCTGTTCACTCTGCCCAAGGTCTGAATCCAACTGTGGCCTGTCTGCCTCCAGCATCACTGGACATAGAGAGTGATCCGCATATGCCTGTGACAGTTCTGAGCATGATGTGTGAGAAGCAGAAGACAGCTAGTGTAAGCTTCTCAAGAGATGTCTTGGCATGCAAGTGCTGACGAAAGTGGAGACTTGTTTGTGTCAGTGACATATCAGAGAAGACATCTATGGACCAGATGCAGGGAGTGAGGAGGTGTGTAGCTTAGTATAGTCTTCTGACAAAAGCCCACATACTTTACATTTATCTGTCCTTAGAGCCAATCTTCTTCTGATATTTTAACCTAACTTTCGTTCTGGTTTGTTCATAGGATTCTAGTGCCACAAAGAATTGTTTGGCTAGTGGCAGTTATACTGGTTTGCACGTTAATACAAGTACAGGGCAGTTTAACCAATTAGTGTTATAATATGAGGAATAAGCAAGTTTAGCATATTCTGCCTATTGTAAAGCATCAGGCACAGTTATAACTCCTCATAAATAATGATGTTTCTGAAAGGCCACTTTTTCATTTAAATTACCTTACCATTAGCAGGTTTGGGAAAGAACTGTATTGAAGAACATGTTATTTAAACAACAAAATGATTTCTCAATAAAATGCTTTTTAATTTTTCCCTTTGGGGCTCTGGGGTGCCCTCCTTGTCTTAAAGATCCACATGGGCAGATTGCATGTTAGCTTGAAAATCCAGAGAAGGAACCATTCTTACCTTCAATGTCAGCAAAACACTAATACTTTAAACACAAAGGACATTTTACATAGTAACTGTTTCGGATGGAGTGAGTGGCACTGTGAGCTTGCTCTCTCTTAGATGATTTCTGTATGATGGGACCAACATTGGGAGTCAGGTCAAGGCTACTCCTTAGTTTGTGGGGTGTAGAGGGCTGCCTGGGAGGTACCTGGGCATTTCTTTTAATTATTGTCAGCTGAACTCGGGGTGTAGGCAGAACCACGCCCTGGGAACATGCTTCCCCAATGAGGCTGGACATGTTAATCAGTTCTGACTTCAAAGCAGCCCAGGTGTCAGCAGGGGCGGGTCTAGATATGTAAATCCAGTAATGCTGGGGCCTAGTTAAGAATGCAAATAAGCTCCTTTGATCCTAAGTTTTGGTGTTACTTCCTGGATTTTTGGGATATAAAATAAACCTGCTGCGTGGCTCAGCGTCCTCGTCAGGCAGCCTCTCCATCAGAGAGGAAAGATGGCGTCCCACCCAGCCCCAGCTTTGTGAATCTATTTCTGCATCTTGTTTTCTTTATTTCTATTATTTCTCAATCCCTGGCCGCCTCCATTTAGGACCGGTTCGTTCATCTCTCTTTCCGCGCGGGATGCGGAAAAGGGAGATCCCCGCCATTTTTGCCCCCCCCCCCCCCCCCCCCCGCCGCATCAGGCCCCTGCAGTGGGGTATAAATGAATCAGGTCAAGGCTACTCCTTGATTTGTGAGGTATAAATGAATAACTTTAAAAAATGTTGTATAGTCAGAATCATTCCTGTTCTTCCTCAATAGACTTGCAATCCTGGGCTGAATACTTATCTGGCTTGGTTTTGTGTCTATGGAACAAGGGAAACTTCTAGTGACCAGTTTGGTTAACCACTAATGCTTATTCCCTCTTTCATACTATTCCATTTTGGGTGTTCTTTTACTCCAGTACATTGGATTTCCAATCACATCAAACTCTATTAGGCTATTTGCCACTCATAGCAGATTAGATTCCCTAGCAGGATTTTCCTCTCCACAATATGCAGAGTATTAGATTCCCTGACATGGGTTGCTGCTTGTTAAGTTGTGTTCGGTGCTGTGTAATATAGAATTCTCTTCCTTATCAGCAGTCACTAGTTTGTTAATTACACACTTGCAAATTCACTTCTTTTGCACATTCTCAAACTACAGCTCTTCACAAGCTCTGACTGCACAAGTCAGTGCCTCAGGCAGCCATAGCTGCTCACAGGTTCAGTTCAATTCAGCTCTTTGATATTGAGCATCTGTGCTTCAGAGTCTGTGCTAGGTATTACAGGGTTTGCCAAAGTGAGTGGAGAATAATTCTTGCCCTCCAGGAGTTTACAGTCTGCTGGGGTAGGGACAAGGAAGGACAGTGCATAATAAGAACTATGTGTATGAAGGGTGTTAGTTTTATGCCTTCCCTAGTAACAATTTATTATGTAGCATATTTAAAACACCATTGAAGGCAACTTGTGATTTATAATGCCATTATGGCCACCACTCTGTTCTATGATGAAAGAAAAAATTATAAAGCACAACTGCATGAAAAGTGGACATTTTATCAGATTCCAATACAGGTATTGGCAGAATTGCAATAAAACTCTGAGGTCCCTTAACACACTCAGTCCTGTTTTCACATGCGCCCAGCATGATATTAGCAATCATATGATTCTAACAAATACCCATTAGGCATAGTAGAGAAATAAAAGTTCAGATTTAGATTGCTCTATACATGCTTTGACATTATATACAGACTAGGTCTATCTGTATTTTTTTCTTTGTCACCAAAATATTGTACTATTTATTAATCTTTGGAAGGGAACTAAACATAATACAAAATGGTATGAGAGTCATGGTACCCTACCAGCAACAAAAAGAGGGAAGGGGAATTACCAATTGTAATCTTAATGTTAAAAAGTTTCAACATGGCTGTAGAATCACAATCTTATGTCTCACATTAGTGTAAATACTGCCTACTTTCTTCTTCATATGGCTTCTCATTCCTTCAACACTTACCACATGCCAGGCACTGTTCCAGGTACTTTGTTGTAGCAACTCAGTATTGCTCACCATAAACAAACCTTCTCCTCGTTTTCTGTTGATTAAAAAAAATCAAAGTTTACTGGCAACAAAGGGATGTGTTTTGCATCTCTTTCTGCTAACTCAACCAGAGCGCTTCATTAATGCCAAATTTCTAATTTGATGCGACAAATAGTGATCTTAAAAGAAATGTGGTTTAGAAAAAGACCTAACTAATAAGAGTAAGATGATTTGCTATAGGAATGAAATAAAACCCAAAACTTTGGTTTAATTATTTTTCGTTGACACCAAAATATTGTGCCATTAAAAAAAATCCCTGGAAGGGAGGGAACTAAAAGTAAGGCAAGGTAGAAAGAGGTGACAGGACCAGTGCTTTTGCAATTTACTCAATATTTTCTAACTAGTAAGATATATGTAGTGTGTCTAAAACCCAGAGTATGATATCTGTATTTTCTATTCTAATTGTGCCCTGCAAAGAGATTTTATTTGTATGGGAAAGTGACAGCAACCTTCAGAACTCATTTTTTTTCAAGGATGTGTTACTATTCAAACATGCGGACCATAACACTGTTTCATTAGAATAATAAAACATTGATCTTTCAACTAAAATGTCCTACCTACTTACTTGACCAAGGTCATCACTAGTTTTTGGGGTGGCGGTGTTTTTTTTTCTTTCTGAACTTAACATGCACACCTGGATGCAGACTTTATTATACTCTAATACCGCTCCGAAATCTTTACTGATCTCCTACTATGTTCAAACACTCCTACTAGTATATACACTTCCATAACTTAACTATTTCATATTTCATTCTCCTTTGAATCCAAGAGTTGACACTGTGACTTACAGATTATAGCTTCAGAGAACAGTTACACTGTACCCTACTATTCCTTGGACATACCTTATTTTATAGTGCAATTCCCACTTTTCCCCTGGTGCTCATTTTTTTTTTCTATAAAGACCATAGAGTCAGTCACTGCCTCAAATCTTGCCACCCCTTTCACATTATTAGCACAATGGTGAACATTCTGCACATTGCTCATGATTCACATATTCACCATGCAAAATGCATCATTCATAAATTGTTTAGTGCGACCTTTTGCACAGTAACACTAATTATTATTATCACGTAAGACCAGTAAACTAGACTGGTAATTATCAGGGGCTTATTTGAATGGATAGCTAAGCTATTTTTGGCAAGTTAATCAAAGCAGTTGTCATGACAGCCATACAAATACGTGCTATGAATTGGGTTAATTAGAGTAATTAATAACTGTTATTTGGCCCCTCTTTCCCAAGGTATTGCCTCAGCATTATCAAAAGGGGAGAGGTAAAGTTGTTTTAAAAAGTCTGCATCCCTCTTCTAAGAAAGCTACTTTTAAAATAATTAAAAGCTACTGAACATCCAAAGGTGGCTCCTCTAGAGGAACCCTTATTTTTTATAGGATCTCCTCCTACTTTTGGAGGTTTCAGAGTCAGCAAGCATAAGCCACACTGAAAAAAAGTAGTTAAAAGGAGATGCTAAATAGTCAGTTCCCTGAGGCTGCCACTTTCCTTTTAGTCACCTGTGAGAGCTCCCAAGGGACCATTTCTCTGGCCACCACTTTTGGCAGAGCCTGGCTTTGTTTTTTTTTCTCATCTAGAACTTTATTGCTTTGCTCTCTAGCTTGTCCATAGTATCTGTTTCCTCTTCTTATTTTTTCTTCACAAATAAGTTGTTTTTCTTGCCTGGGTTTCTGCCCCTCTGAGGTTTTCCAAGTGTTAATTTTGTTGGAGGCATTTTTTTAAAATTTAATGCCTTGGAGACCATCTAACACTGCCTGGTGGTGGTTTTGCTCTTTTTTTTTTTTTTTCAAAGAAAGGAAAAGGGGATAGCTCTGAAGAGCTTTCTTTTTTTTTTTCCTAAAAAAGTAAAGGGTAAAAGTCCAAATATTATCTCTATGCATCTCAGCATACTAAGTTATTTTCCTTATTATAGTACAAAGAAAAGAGAAAGGGAGAGGTTAAAATGAAACTGTTTTCCCCACTGAGGTAATTTTTTCCCCAGCGGATACTATTATTCACAAAAAGAATTCGAGACTTTTCATAATGGTTTTGAATAGCAAATTATTTCCCCCCTGTTTCTTCCATAAAACAAGGAGAAGGGATGGATACAAGGAGGGAAGGGAACTGAGGACATTAATTGAGCACCAAATCTATGTCACTTCCTGGGCCCGATGATTTTCATATATTAACTAATTTAATCCTCACAACAGCCCTGTGAGACTGGATACAATATTATCCTAGTTTTATAGATGAAGCAACTAAAGGTCAAGTAAAGACCACACATAATGAGGACTTTAACCCAAATCTCTCTGATTTGGATTCCTTTCTCCTACACTAGTTAGAATAGTTTCTCAGAAAAGCGAGAAGCTTCTAGTACTTTATAAATTCCAGATGCCTTGTTCACACCTCAACTCCCATTGACTAGAAGTGCCCATTCTTTCTTGCTTTTCTGTTTCTTTGACAATTGAGACTTATAATTCAGGGGCCAGCATTATGATTGGCCCATAAAATTTAAGTTTGGAGACAACCATAGTGAAAAGCTTTTAGTAGAAAGCACTTGGCTAGTTCCTTAGAAACGGCCACACACTTTCTTCCCATGTCACACTGGAGTCTCATGATCAGGAAAAGGCAGCTTCCTTTTCTATTTTATATGCAGTTGGCTTGTTAAGGAAGAAAGGTGTTGTGTTGTCTGAAGGTGTTGTGTTGTGGCTTGATGATGCTTGGAAGCTGCACAGGACACATGGGAAATGGAGGTAATTGGGGTCCTTTGGTTATTCCTATGCTAGTAAAACAGGACCATCTTCTGACAGCTTAGAAAGCTGGAAAACCAACAAAAGGGGGCTATTCTAGACCCACTTGTCTAGTTTACCTGTATGAAATTTAGAATGGATATTGTACATTTGGTATTAATTTTTTAATAATCCATAATGAACATTCATTCATTCAGCAAATAGTTATTGAATACACACTTCCTTCCAGGCACTGTATCCAGGGTTCTAGGAAGAGCAGTGAACAAAACACAAATATTTCTAACATCATAGAGCTAATATTGTAGTACAGGGAGAAAGATGATAAATAGTGAAATATATCATATTTTAGAAGATAAATGCTATGGACAAAAATATCAGAAAAGAAGAATTGTGAATATTGGAGAAATTTTGCAAATTTAAATAGGGTGATTAGGTAAAGCTTCAGTGAAATCTAATTTTATTCCTTATCAGTTCACACACAGACTCTTCTCCAGCCAGGCTGATAGTTCATTTGTTCATTAGTGCCAACCTTATGTACTATTTGTTGTATCCTGTCAAACATGAAATGCACATTTCAGAATAAAACAGACCCTGCTACTACCGTTATGGAACCCAGAGTATAATGTAGGAGACATACAGTAAAAAATGATTACAGATATAATGACTTGTAATAATGATAAGAGTGATGGAAAGCAGTACAAGGTACTAACATGTACCACCCATGAAGGCCAGGACAGAGCTTACTAACACTATTAGACAAACCACTGAACATCTGGTCTCACTGGATTATAATAGAAAGGACCATGCTGACATGATGACAAAACAGCAAGTCTCATTTGGTTTAGGTTGTGTCTAAGGATCCATGATTTTGTGATTTCAAAGATCTGATCGCCATAATTGCATATAGATATCTTCAGCCTCCAACCCAGCATATTACTGGCATTTGATTTTAAACGCACACACATATGACTGTGTTTTTCTGGGAAACAAAGAAATGATTGCTTGATGTGGCAAATTGTGAGGCTTATAGAAAACTGGCTTAAAAGGAGGGAAAGCACTAATGAAGGTAATGGCTAATTTTCAGAGTGGAGTGCCTAATTGTTTTTTTCTCCTCCTTTTGTTGTACCTCCAAAGCTTCAAACCCCCCTAAAATGAAAGATTATAGGATAAAATACATCCTTTTTATTTTTAAACCATGAAGAGTGAAGTATTTTAATGAGTAAATATATTATATTATTCTCCTACAAAATAAGGGCTAATAGCCTGGAACTGGTACTTTGGCTCCCTAAAAAGTCCAACAAGACAAGCCAATTATGGACCCTGAAACATTTTTATTTTTAGTTCCTTGTAATAGCGATTCATTCCCTGCTACGGTACATTAACTGGGAAACAAGTTGAAATGAGAGTTTTGGCAACTTTAGAATAATTGACTATATTTACCAAATTATTAATAGTGCAGAGAGGCTAGTAAGTGGGGGATAGAAGAGCAAAAGAATAGGCAAGGAAAACGTGCACGCAGGAGAGCGTGACTTTGCATGAACTCATGACTTTCAAATTGACATCTGTGGAATACAGTTTAGCTAACTATTTTTCTTTCAGTTTATTCTTCAAGTAGACACACTTTGGTTATTTTCGCTGATTTCTGCCTTTAGGTGTGATGTGGTGTTACTTTGGTGACAGGAGTAGCTGTTTACAAATGAAGAGTGCAATTGGCACAGCTGTGATATTCTTCTTCATACGACAATCTCTGGCAGTCTCCAATTGTTCTCTGTACCTGGGTGTATTTGTAACATGTTAGCTGGTCTCTTCCCTTCCTTTTACAGTAGAATTTCTTTTGTGGAGAGGCACATTACTTTTCATTTCGGTTTACTCTTTCATCAGTGGTTCTACTTCCCTATCTGGTAGTCTGTTTGGAAGTCTCAACCAAATGCCAAAGTGGAGTGGAGCTGGTCATGCCACAATGGAAGTTGTCTCTGGGAATGATAGAAATGTTTCGAGGGAGGCAAGTTGAGGACAAATGGACTGCTAAAACAAATATAATATTAGGCTTCATTAACAATGTATAATTACATGATTACTGAAGGTGTAGCCCCTCTTTGATTACATCTGAAGTATTATGTTCAATTTTGGATGCCTTATTTTAAGTGAAACACTGACAGACCGGAGTAAGCTTCAAGGAACTAGTTAAGAAACTAGTAAAGGGCCTGAAGACCATGTCATTTGTGGAACAACATTCATATTGTTTAATTATGATGGAGGTCAAAAGGCTTGTAAGATTGCATGAAGCCAACATTATTATTGGTTTGCACTAGGCAAATGTATTGAAAAGAAGAGACTAAAACTAAAATATCATAAAAGCATAAAACATTCTTTTTCTTCTTAATGGATTGTGAATTGGTTACTTTGAGTAAATATATAGGGTTGGGCAAAAGTAGGTTTACAGTTGTGAGTACATGAAATAGTTTATTCTTGTATTATTATTTATTAATTATTATATTATTTTCCATATGAACAACTGTAAGACTACTTTTCGCCACCAGGTAGATACAGCAGTCTTCCTTTATCTGTGGGGGGTAGGTTTCAAGACCCTCAGTGGATGTCTGACACCGTGGTTAGTACCAAACCATATGTTTTTTCCTGTACATCCATACCTATGATAAAATTTAATTTATAAATTAGGCATAGTAAGAGATTAACAACAACTAATAATAAAATAGAACAATTACAGCAATATACTGTAATAAAAGTTATAATATATGAGGTTTCTCTTTTTCTCTCTAGTGATAAACCTGATAACTTAGATGGCTACTAAGCAACTAATATATACAGCATGGATCCACTGGACAAAGGAATAATCCACGTCCTAGTGTGATGGAGTAGGCAGCACAAGATTTTATCACACTACTTAGAACAGCACACAATATAAACTTATGAATTGTTTAATTCTGAAAATTTTCATTTAATATTTTCAGGCTGTGACAACAGCTTTTGCATGATCAGCATGGAAAATCAGTTCTCAGGGGCAAAATCAAAACCTGCTGGATCATTGGATGATAAGGGGTTTCCCTTTCCCTTGTACAGTTCTCCATATTTAATCTTCTCATTATTAAAGACCAGGTGATTGCCACAGCCAGAGATAGGGTCCTAGAGCAAATTGACCGGTGGCTAGTATGCTGTCTTCCATTTCTTGACACCATTTGCAGCTTCACAGTGTTGTGATTTTAGTGGGGTTAGGAAGTAGTTAATATATTGGAAAAACCTTAGATGTGACTTGTTTTTCTCTTAGGAATATTGAGAAGATGAATATGACATTTTGAGATTTTATGGTATCTTATGCTCTTTTTCTAAAAGGCACTTCTAGTAATAATAATAATCCAAAATTAGAGAAAAAATATTACTTTGTGAAAATAAAATTTCAAAATGAAATTTTTATGAAATGGTTGACTGGCATAAGATCATCATTATTTTTAGAACACATTGGGAGAGGTCATTCATACCTTTATTTATTCATTCACTATTTTCTCATGCATGATTCATTTATTTATTAAAATACAGGGGAGAAAACTTTGTGAGGGAAGAGATAAAAATAGACTTTTAACAGAAGCACAATGTGTACATTGTTGGCTTAAGGCTTGTAGTTAACAGAAAGTCTGGCTTCTGAGTCATTCATGCCCTGTTATTTAGGACAGCAGACACAGAACTATCATTCTCAGATCAGAGATGATGTTTCTGAGAAAGCCAAGGTTTTCCTTGTTTCTTCTTGTGATCTTCCCTTACTGGATGGAATCAGATCTCCAGGGATGGCACATATTGATAGGAAGGGAGTAGGGCTCCTCCAGCACCTGTTAAGCAGGAGAGTGACCCAAGAACTTTTAGCTTCTTCTGGATAAAAGACAGTGTCAGGTGAATCAGAGGAAGAAGAGAACAAGCATAAAAATCCACATTTTTAGGCTCCATAAAAAGAGTAAGGAAAGCGCTTGCTCTGCTCCTTACCAAGTATACAAGTTTTATGGTAATCTCTTTTTGTAAGGCCAAGAGTTAGTGGGTCTGACATGATGAGGAAAATGAAGGTCTCCATGTACAGACTGCTATAGGAAAGAGTTCGATCTTCATTTCCTACCTCTGACAAGTAGACAAGGGGAACTTTTCAGAGTCTATTCAAGCTAGGGTTGACTTGTCTCAGGACTCATCTTTATGCAAAGACTGCAAAAAGAATTTAAAGTCATGAGCATCTTGACCACTGGAGAAAACCTTTACTCATTCAAAAACAAGTCTCTGTGGTTTAATTAGCTACCCTTTCAGACATTGATTTTTCTAGCACTTGTACTGAATATAACTTGTCTTCCAAACTTTGCAGAGGAGCCAACCCATATCTAGCTGGATTTGTGGCTATAGGGAAGTTGCTTGATTTTATTAAGCATGGCTTATGTTCTCTCTCTTTCTCCCCTGACACTCTTACCTAACTTGCAAAATCAAGAATTAGAACAAGAGAGAAGCAAACTCTTCCCTCCAAACAAATTCTTTCCCTACTTTCATTCCCCCTTAGATTGCATGTGTCTGAAGGCAGTTCTGGCAGCAAGTGTTACAACCTGGGGGTGGGTGGATGACGCTTTTTCTTGGTTGCTTTCTCCTTTGTGCTCCCTATACATGGTCATAGCACAATGCCACATTACAATTGTCTCTTCACATACCTGTTCCCACCACTTGAAATGTGAGTTCCTTGAGGGCAAGAGTGGAATCTGATTCATCTCTATATCCCTAGCATCTACCATGGAGTCTGTCACACAATCTTAATAGTATTTGTTGAATTGAATTGAACTATTTTGGCTCTGAGCTGTACTAGCTGCCATTTGTTCTGCAACAGGAAGTCAAAGACAGCCAGGGAGCATGAGGCAAATCTTTTCAATTTGGGGGAGGACTTGGAATGATTTCTTTTTGCTTTGTCTTCTACCTCCTCTCATTGCACCCATTTACCATTTTTCACTACTGGTTGCTTACTTTTTGTGCAAAGAAAGGTCTCAAACATAGTGCAGGATTTTCTGTGACTTTTATGTCTTTTGACTCGGGGCTGATAGCTTTGTCATTTCATTCAGCTTTTATATAGTACAGCAAAATCTGATTAATTGAAACTAACTCAGGGAACAGCCAGTAGGAATTATAGATATAAAAGAAATGCAATTTTATCACTTTTGAGTTCATAGAGTAATAAGAGATCTAGGAAAGCTCTTGCCAGGAAATTTTGCCAAATAGAAGTCCTTGGACCTGCTTTAATGAATAAATAAGAATAATGTGCAATTAACATATTTATTGTTTGTAAATTGCTTCTAAAGTGCTTAAAAACAATTTATTCCCACAAGTAGTTTAAACACTTCCCTTGTAATCCTGTTTACACCATGATTTGCCCAGCAAACCTTCTAAAAAATAGACACAGCAGCCCAGCTTTACCTGAATTATCACCAAATATGAATTAGTGATGTCTGAACTACAAAGGTATGGCACCAATATGTTGAAGCCAGCAAGCATGAGAATAATGCTTTGAGGAAGTGGGCAGAATAGATTCCTCCTTTCCTATGTAGTTATTAGTCATAGAGACAGGGGCTTAGAGTTAGTTGCTCAGTCCTATTTAGAAAAGAGGAAAGCTCCCTCACCAGTAAAACAATACATGCCATCATTCTACCCCTCCCCCCACCCCTCAATGGTCTAATGCCAGTTTCCACTGAGGCAGTAAAAATGAGCAAATTTACCTTTTGGATAATTTCACTATGATCAAACAATCCCCAGTGGGCAAAACTAATAGAAGATACATACTGTATTTTGATGGCAGTTTATCTCTAGCAATTATAGATGAGCAATTCAAGTGACAACAAGGCAAGTCATTTGCTAGAATGAGGCTGTATTTCATGGAGCTTTATCATTTGATGTTCTCCCTATCACTCAGCTAAAGACAATATGTTTCCTTGGGTGGATCATACATTCTCTTTATTCAGTATCCCGAGGAACAATTACTTTTCTTAATGATAGGAAATTGACAAGAAATAATTTACAAACTTCATTTGCACTAAATTTCATTTTTCATCCCAAGAGAAATTTAGTTGATGAAACTTACAGCATTCTGTTTTACGTTTCTGGTACTTCTTAGGAGAATTAACAGGAAGGAGCTGGACAAGAGAAGAGTGATGAGCCCTGGCCTGGGTGTTACAAGAGCTGAGTTATAAACCCATGCCTGGGTTTCTGATAATCAGATGTGTTATTTTGGGGTAGTTGTGAGGTTCCCTGGGTTTATTTCCTTGTCTTCAAATACTCTCTCTCTCTCTCTCTCTCTCTCTCTCTCTCTCTCTCTCTCTCTCTCTGTGTGTGTGTGTGTGTGTGTGTGTGTGTGTGACAGAGAGAGATAAAGAGAGATATATAGATAGATAGATAGAGATAGAGAGAGAGAGAGAGAGAGAGAGAGATATTAGATCTCTAAGGTCTTTTTGAGTTTTAATGTTTATGATTCTGTGATGGTCATGAGCCCAAAAGGGAATTTTTCAAACACTGCAGTGAATAGCATAGCATTGTCATATTGCACTAATGATTTCAAGAACTTTTGAAATAACCACATTTGTCAGTAAAGTAACTGAAGGCTCTATCAAGATCTGAAGAAATATTTAATATTGCATAAAATATGTTATTTTTATAAATTTATGAAGTATAGGTCTCAGAAGGGACTATAGATTGAAAGCAAAAGCAAGAAGTCAGCCAATGGGCTTCTGTTTCCTACTGCCTGTAAAATTAGACTGGGTGGAAGGTCCCCTAGTCCAGGAAGCAGGAGTTTTAGGTTCTTTCTCTGAGTCTGCCAATACTTGGGTGTTTGATATTGGATTAGAAAACTCTCTGGACCTCAGTTTTCCATCTGTTAAAAAAGGGAAAATAATATCTTGCCTATGTACCTCTTAAGTCTTTTGTGGTTATTTCAAGAGAGCATAAGTCTGGGATCTGTGAAAAATAATTGCCATGCAAATATAAGGTACTATTTGAGAAAATAATTTTCTTAATTGGGTCATTATGATACACAGCTCTACAGATGTTTCTCATTGTGTTAGATTGTAAACACCTTGTTTAAAGGTGTGGATTACATCATGTTCAGTAGTTGTATTACACGCTGGTATCTTAATATTAATAAGCATGGGCTTCTAATTTTTTTTTACATTTATAAATGGTACTTTGGATAAATAAAAAATATAGGAATAGAGGGGTGGGAGACAGAGCTTTATTTTTGTTTTTAACTTAAGCCAGTCCTCCATACTGTCTAAATTATTTTTTTAAATATATTTTATTGATTTTTTACAGAGAGGAAGAGAGAGGGATATCTGCCTCTTGCACACCCCCTACTGGGGACGTGCCCGCAACCAAGGTACATGCCCTTGACCGGAATCGAACCTGGGACCCTTGAGTCCGCAGGCTGACGCTCTATCCACTGAGCCAAACCAGTTTCAGCCTGTCTAAATTCTTGAGAAATGTTGAAACAAATACAAATTTAGGAACTACAGCAGCCTTTTAAAAAATAGCTTCTTTGGGAGCCTTATATTTCTGATTCAATTTATGAAATAAACAGGTGATCTCTTTCTATCTCATAGACAGGTCTAACATAAAGTGTTATTCAATTAACAAACAATGGATGAGCACCTGCTCTGTGCTAGGAAAGGTGATAGCACTGAAAATATTGACACCAAAGACGTGTTTCTTGCCCTTAAGGAGTTTTCAGCCTTGTGAGGGCAACAAATAGGCAATACAATATGTTACAGGATGTGATAGAGATAAGTATACTACTTATATTTCCTTAGATCACCAAGTGATCACATTTTAGAAATGGAGAGTCTGACTAACAATCTTGCTCTGAGGTAGCACCGACCAACAGAACTTTATGTGTTGATGAAAACGTTTTATATCTGTGCTGTCTAATATGGTAGCCACTAGCCACATTTGCCTATTGAGTGCTTGAAATGTGTCTACTGTAATTGAAGAACTAAAATTTTACCTTTATTTTTGTTAACTTAAATTTAAATACCTACATGTGTCTATGCTGTTGGACAGACAGCACAGCTGTAGATGGATGGTAGAGGTGGCACACAGTCAGGTTCCAAGGCAGTCCTGAATTCAAATCTCTCTCATTGCTTTGGATCTTAGAAGGTCCTTGTCAAGCATCCCCAGTCTTCTTTTAACCATGCTTTTTTCTATCTGTACACTTCCCTAGCCTTTGACTGGCTCATTTCCAGCTGGCAGCTCTGAATTATGCAAGCTAGTGTGCTTTACTTAACCCTGGAATGAGGCCTTTCTTTCTTTCTTTCTTTCTTTCTTTCTTTCTTTCTTTCTTTCTTTCTTTCTTTCTTTCTTTCTTTCTTTCTTTCTTTCTTCCTTCCTCCCTCCCTCCCTCCCTCCCTCCCTCCCTCCCCCTTTCTTTCTTTCTTTTCTTTCTTTCTTTCTTTCTTTCTTTCTTTCTTTCTTTCTTTCTTTCTTTCTTTCTTTCTTTCTTTCTTCTTTCTTTCTTTCTTTCTTTCTTTCTTTCTTTCTTTCTTTCTTTCTTTCTTTCTTTCTTTCTTTCTTCCTTCCTCTTCCCTCCCTCCCTCCCTCCCTCCCTCCCTCCCTCCCTTCCTCCCTCCCTCCCTCCCTCCCTCCCTCCCTCCCTCCCTCCCTCCTTCCTTCCTTCCTTCCTTCCTTCCTTCCTTCCTTCCTTCCTTCCTTCCTTCCTTCCTTCATTTTATTTTTTAAGAAAAGTGTTTCCATGATAGTTCAATCATAACAGATAAAGTAAATAGGGCGAAAGAAAACTAGTTTATAAAAGCTTTTCAAATGTCTTAAATCTTTTCTTTCACATAATTTCAGATAGTGTGATGTCATTTCAATTCTCTTTAAGCTGACTTTTCTCTCTCTTACACATACATGCCCGTGCATACACACACACACACACACACACACACGTGCACACACACACACACACACACATACACACCTCAGCTAAGGTCTGCTGTAGGAGATTGGGTTTCTTTTATTCTTATTGACTCAGCAATTAGAGATATTGGGCATATATGTATATACTTTATCTCTTATTGACTCAGCAATTAGAGATATTGGGCATATATGTATATACTTTATCTCTTATGCCGAAACAAGACTTCACCATATTATTTCTTTTTTAAAAAATAAATCTTTATTGTTCAGATTATTACAGATATTTCTCTTTTTCGCCCCATAGCTACCCTCCACCTGGTTCCCCCCCCACACACACACCATGCCCTTAACCCCCGCCGCTATCCTCATCCATAGGTGTAAGATTTTTGTCCAATCTCTTCCCGCACCCCTCATGCCCTCTTCCCCCCGAGAATTGTCAGTCCACTCCCTTTCTATGCCCCTGATTCTATTTTATTCACCAGTTTATTCTGTTCATCAGATTTTTTATTGACTTGATTTTTAGATTCACTTTTTGATAGATATGTGTTTGTTGTCACTTTGTTGTTCATAATTTTTATCTTTACCTTTTTCTTCTTCTTCCTCTTCTTAAAGAATACCCTTCAGCATTTCATATAATCCTGGTTTGGTGGTGATGAACTCCTTTAGCTTTTTCTTATCTGTGAAGCTCTTTATCTGACCTTCAATTCTAAATGATAGCTTTGTTGGGTAGAGTAATCTTGGTTGTAGGTTCTTGCTAGTCATCACTTTGAATATTTCTTGCCATTCCCTTCTGGCCTGCATAGTTTCTATTGAGAAATCAGCTGACAGTCGTATGGGTACTCCCTTGTAGGTAACTGTTTTTCTCTTGCTGTTTTCAAGATTCTCTCTTTGTCTTTTGCCCTTGGCATTTTAATTATGATGTGTCTTGGTGTGGGCCTCTTTGGATTCCTCTTGTTTGGGATTCTCTGCGTTTCCTGGACTTGTAAGTCTATTTCTTTCACCAGGTAGGGAAAGTTTTCTCTCATTATTTCTTCAAATAAGTTTTCAATATCTTGGTCTCTCTCTTCTTCTGGCACCCCCATAATTCAGATGTTGGTCCGCTTGAAGTTGTTCCAGAGGTTCCTTACACTATCTTCATATTTTTTTATTCATTTTTCTTTTTGCTTTTCTGGTTGGGTGTTTTTTGCTTCCTTGTATTTCAAATCTTTGATTTTATTCTTGGGATCCTCTAGTCTACTGTTGAATTTCTGTATATTATTCCTTATTTCAGACAGTGTATGTTTAATTTCTGACTGGTCCTTTTCCATTTTTTTGGCATTCTCACTAAGATCCTTGAATGTCTCACTAAGTTTCTCTGAGGTTTCTAGAAGATTCTTGAGTAACCTTATAACTGTGGTTTTGAACTTTATATCCAGTAGTTTGCTTTCTTCCATTTCTTTCATTCGTGACATGTTTCTTTGTCTTCACATTTTGGCTGCTTCCCTGTGTTGATGGAATGGCTTTGTTTGGTAGGTGTCCTATAGGGCCTGGTGGCTCAGCCTCCCAATCACCTGAGGTGGACACCCTTTGTGGGCTGTGTGCACTGTCTTGTTATAGTTAAGCCTTGATTGCTGTTGGTATCACTGGGAGGAATTGACCTCCAGGTCAATTGGCTGTGAGGACCCACTGTGTCTATAATGGAAGAACTGCTGTGCTGGAGACACCCTTAAGGGGCAGGACTTGCTTCAGTGGCACTTTGGTGCTCACTGAGTCTGCCTCTTGAGTGTGTCACTTATGGATATGAGGAGTTGAAATCTGGTATCATTTCCCACTGACCACTAGGTACACTGGCTCTTGGATCTCCAAGGAGGTGCAAAGTCAGATACTGCCTAAGGTCACCCAGCAGGAGCTATAGGGAGATCTGCAGATTTCTCCTCTTTGTTTGGGGTTTGGAAGTTTTGGAGCTCTTTGACTACAGTTTGTTAGGTTAGGCTGTGAAAGGACAGGCCATTCATATGCAAAAGCCACTGCTCACAGCTGGGTGGTATTGTGAATTGGGTGGGGTGGAGTCTCAGGGAATCACCAGGGCAGAGCAAAGAGCAATGGCTGCCAGTCAGCCGGTCTCTGTGTCTCAGCCTCTCTGTGTCTCCGAGGTCCCCACCCCCATGCAGTAACAATGATCCCTGTGAGCACCTCTGTGAGAAAGTCACCCTTGCTTTCTGACCCAATGCCAGACAGTCCAGTTTCTCCCCGTAGGAGTCTGGGTCCCCAGAGTCTCTCCAGAAACTGGAGTTCAGAGCAGTTGGGAGCTTGTATCTCCCTTCCAAATGAAAAAAACAGCACACCCAGTTGCCAGCCCGATTCACGAGGCTCCGTATCTCTGCTCTTCCACGCCTCTGCACCTCCTACCCAGTCTCAATGCGCTTTTTTCTTTCCTTCCAGTTGTAGAACTTCTACTCAGCCAGCTTTCCCGTGGTTCTGGGTGATATTCATTTTGTCTTTTAGTTGTACTTTTGGTTTGGTTGTGAGAGGCAGCACGTACAGGTGTTTACCTATGCCACCATCTTAGTTTTCCTCTATTATTTCTTTTCCTGAAAAGACAGATAGGGGGAGAATGAGATTTAAAAAATAGTACTTGGAAATCTTAGAAGGAAAAATATTCATAATTTTCAATAGGAATTTTGTTTAGTTAGAGATATAAATAAGTATTCAAGATAAATCAAGTTTGTGATGTGATAATCAGAAGACTTGTCATTTGTCTAGTAATACATAGTTTTAGAAAGCACCTGCACCTATATTGTTTTATTTGATTCTAATAATAATTAAGTAAGCTACTTAGGACAGATATTATTTCCATTTTATAGATTAGAAAATTGAGGTTCAGTGGTTTCTGCAAAGTCACATGGCTAACAAGAACTTTTTCTATTTTCACCTTGAAGGCTCTGTATTGGGAGCCTTTCTAGGACTTTTCTTTGACTGTTCTATGATCTTTTCTAAGTTTATAGCCATCTTGCCAAAATAATCACAGGGTGACTTAGCCCTAAAAGTAGACACTTTTCCTGTGTCTACCAGGAAAAAGCATTTTTAAATAACAAGACACAAAGATACAAAAATTATATATATAATGTATATGTATTCGTGTGTGTGTGTGTGTGTGTGTGTGTGTGTGTGTGTGTGTGTGAATTAAGACATGACTGCCTACACCTGTTTGTACTGGGTTAACCCCAAACAAAATATTTTTATTTTTTATCATGTTGACACAATATTGAGCAGACCAGGATGAGGAGTGAGTGTGCAAGTTTCCTTTGATAGAAGGGTGTGGGTATATGTAAGAGTGAATGGAGAAAGAGGTGTCTAAGAGTATTTGAGAGACTTACCAGGAGAAAGCTGAAGAGAGAGGAAACTGAGAACAATATTGGGAAAGGAAGGTAGAACTCAACTACACAGATTGAAGGTATGACTGCCTGACACAGTACAGTGTTATGTTCCTGACAGCATTAAATTTTTTTGACAGTTAAGTTTGGAATTGTTCCTGGTTTTTACTGCTGGGAGTCTTATGTTAGAAGGAGAGTGAGGTGTTCCCCTTCATTATTTCTTAATCTTCCTGCAGGAGAAAATTGTTCTAGTTGTGTTCATTGCCCTTGAACCTGTCACGTTTAAGCAGGCTAGGGTATTTTTTCCCTCCCAAATAGTACACCCAGTCAGCCAGTCCTAATTACTTCTATTTTATTGCATTTTCCAGAATCCTAATGAGGTGTGGCCTAGTGGTGTGAATGCAGGACCCAGAATGAGAAATCTTGAATTCCAGCTGCAGATGCAATACTGCTTTTCTCTATTAGAGGCCACGTCTCTTAACCTGTTCTGTCCTGTTTTAATGGGCTTAATAATATTTATTAATGGCAGCAGAAGGATTAAGTAGGTAATGTTGGTTAAAGGCAAAAATATAAGCAAGAAAAATGATAAGTTTTTGTGTATTGTGTGCATTTCCAAATGCTAAGTCATTTTTCAGGATGATATAAACAGGAGGCTCCTACTCCATTGCAGGCAATAAGTACCTCACAGAATTCTTGCTGGCTGGAGGAGAAGCAAAACTCTGTGCCATGAGCT
The DNA here is from genome assembly GCF_027574615.1 of Eptesicus fuscus. Taxonomy (NCBI): domain Eukaryota; kingdom Metazoa; phylum Chordata; class Mammalia; order Chiroptera; family Vespertilionidae; genus Eptesicus; species Eptesicus fuscus. The sequence goes on along the minus strand of NC_072473.1, from coordinate 69,553,739 downwards.
CTGGAGAACATGTAGCAAGCTACATTCAGCCCCACTTTCCAACTTGGATGTTTGTTTTCTGCCCATCTACTAGTAAAAATATTCCTTTCTCTTATGGTTTCTCTAAAGTTTAGTAATTTCTCTCTTTCCTGAAACCTTTTTTACTTACTGTTACCACTACAATATGACTATGATGTTTCAGTTGTGGGGGCAAGTGATACCTTTGTAAAATAATCTGATACACATTATGGTTATTTTTTGTTAATAAAAGGTTCCATATAAATGCAAGGTGCTTTAGTAATTATTTTGTTGGTGCATTGCACAACTGCATAACAGATTTGTAATACACTGACAATTTCAAGCCAATAATATTAGTCACTCTGCAAGGTGTAATTATGACTTGACTGTGCATGGTTGCCAGCACTCTCATGTCAGAATAGCCTTTGACTTATTTCTGTTCCCAAATGAGGTCAAATTCTAACCTGCCCTCCTCCTGACACATAAAATGAGAAGGTCTATTAGGATTTGGGAGGACAGGTAGGGGTTTTTAGAGAACGAGTATACATTTTCATTATTTCCTTGAGTCCTCTTCCTTTCTTGGATCATCTTCTTATTTGTGGTTCATGAAGTGAGGCTAAAGAGTAACTTTATCTTGCCTCTGACACTGATTTGCTGCAATGATCATTTAAGTTGCAAGAAACTGAAGTCTACTATGGATTTCCTCCAGTGCTTAATAATTTCAACAGAACCAAATGCTCTTTGTTTAGACTATAGTCATAATTAGAGAGTTGCCAATGTTAAGCAACCAAAGTTTGATTTTGAAAAATATTTATTATGCCTCATTAATTGGAAATTAGTACTTAAAAGATCAGAAATGAATAATGTTTATATTTATATTTTTGTGACAGTAAATATAAAAGGATGCTGTGTGTGCACATCCTTGACTTTGTGAATTGCAATGATGAACTGAAACACCCCCACCCTCTGTTTGCCATGGCATCTAATCTAATAATAGACAAATATGCAAATTGACCGCACCTTCGCTACACCCAAGCCACGCCCACCAGCCAAGCCACGCCCACCAACCAATCAGGACGAGTATGCAAATTGCCCCAACAAAGATGGCGGCTAATTTGCATATCAAGACAGTGTGGAAAGAAGCCAAGAGCTGCAAAGGGGAGTAAAGCTTCGAAGAAGCAAGCAAGCCAGGGGGGCGGGGGGAGGAGAAGGGAGGAGCGAAGTCAGGGCCGGGGGGCGAAGGGAAACGAAGGCGGGCTGGAGGAGAAGGCGGGGCCGGCGGCAAGGGCGGAGCGGAGGCGGGGCCGGGGCCGAAGGGAAACGCGGGCGGGCTGGAGGAGAAGGCGGGGCCGGTGACAAGGGCGGAGCGGAGGCAGGGCCGGGGGCGAAGGGAAACGCTGGCGGGCTGGAGGAGAAGGCGGGGCCGGCGGCAAGGGCGGAGCGGAGGCGGGGCCAGGGCCGAAGGGAAACAAAGGCGGGCTGGAGTAGAAGGCGGGGCCGGTGACAAGGGCGGGGCGGAGGCGGGGTAAAGTGCAGCAGGAAATCCCATTGCAGGAATTTTCCTGCAACGGGAAAGCTAGTTAATCATAATAGCTGAGCCAAAAGAGAACTATGGAGGATTTCATTGACCACAAACAGTAAAATGACCTATTATATTGTATCTAAGTAGAAACATAAATATTATAGTCTAACACATTCAGTATTTCTAAGATGGTAACGTTATTTGTTTTTGTTGGTATGGTCACATATTACCAGCTTGAACAATGAGCTGGTATAAGGGAAATGAATTTAGAATGGTATGCCAAAGGCTGTTTGTGGAGGCAACTGGGTTTTAAGTGATGTATAGCACAAATAATGAAATTAGGATTGGGACTGGATTATTTTTGTCCATAGGAACAGGGCTACCTGCTAGTTTCCCTCCAAATATTTTGAAAGTCTTTTAAACTGACAAGGCTTACTCAATATGAATTGCACTCTGAAGGCAGTCAGGGCTACATAACTGCTAAGTAGCAGATAATCAAAGAACCAATAAAATAAAATTTAATGGAAAAGAATGGGACAGCTCAGGTTCTGAGAGTTCTAGGCCTTCTCTGAGCTAGGGGTGGCTAATAGATTGGCTGGACTTAGAAGAGTTCCTACTGTGATTCCTTGTGCCATTGCTTGTGGAAGGTCTTATATTAGTTTCTTATTGTCAGTTGGACCAGTTTTACCAAATCATAGCTTCTGAAACAGGAGATACCCCATAAGTCATCACTAGTCATCTTAGGTCATCTTGTAATGGTTGCCAATGTTTCTAAAGGAAAATTGAAATTGTCACCAAGGTTCCCGGGAAGAAAGTACCTCATTCCTGGATCTCTTGAGCTATGCAATAGGGCTCTCCATCTAGATTTGGAGAACTATCTTCAGTTAGTGTGTGCCAAATTTATCTTTGTCTAAATGCTAGATTATACTCTCCTGGCCCATTCACTGAAAGTAGCCAAGAAAGTCATTCTAAGAAAAATAGGTATGAAGCAGGGTAATTACTTCACTGTCGTTACCATCTTGTGTTTGCTTTCCATTTCAGTAGTATCTAATGCCAAGAATAGTGCTCCTGGGGATTTTGCTTGTTGTTTTCATTTTTGTGACATGTTCTAGCTGAGTGAGTATTTAATATTGCTGTAGCACTTAACTTGTGTGTTTATTTTCTTGGCTGTTTAAGGGGGGAATAACTGTTGGCACATGTTTGTAAAGTACTTTGATATTTGGGGATAAAAGGTACTCTGTACTCTGTACCTGCAAAATAGCTTTAATGTCTTGTAGGTACATATTTGGAGATATACATTGGACTCCAGGGTTTGTTTCACTGGCAAATGTGGTTGATAGTTATTTACTTCACAGGTTGAATTTTGTTTATGTGGGTTGAGAAAGTGTTACTCAAATGATTGGATTCATAATTTTATTTACTCTTAAGCTACTTTTACCCACACTGAGGTCTTGTTTATTTTGCATCTGTGTACAGATTAGGCATCAACTTGTTCCTGAGAACTTTTTATTAAATAGGAATTTGTCTTCAATGAAATTAGGAGACATGTGTAAAACAACTACGTAATATCTGAAAACACATTAGAATGGCAAGAACTTTGCAGGGTGAAGGAAGTGCAAAGGAAAATACCAAAAATAAGCAAACTCTGTAGTCCTTAAGATCCTTCAAAAGGCTGAAGAATTAGGTGGAAATAATAATGTGGACTAAAGACAGGGGGATTGGTTAGAATTATGTTAAGAGTTAGGTAGTACTTCTCACCTCATGGTTGGGTGTTGATCTTTCCTTCAACCCAAAGAAACGTAAAAAATTTTATTCGTTGGTAAAATTAAACCAAAGTGGAAATGGCTCATCAGGCACAAGGAAAGGTAAAGATTGGCAAGTGAAAAGAAAACTCATATTGAATGGTGAAACCCCTATCATTCTTTTCCCCACCTACTTCCAATAACCCCTGGAACCAGCCTTATACTATTAGGCAAGAGGATGTTGGGTTTTCCTCTGGAGAAACTAGAAAACCCCAGAATTAAGAACTATGGAATTGACACTTAGGACAATCACCAATTGAAAACCTGACTTAATACTCAATCACTCTACAACAAAGCCTGTTGATAAAAAAGCTATGGCAATACACAGAGAACTTCATGTCCACTTTTTTATTGCTTCACAATTAAATATGAGTAGCAAGGATGCCAAGTAATTTAATGGGGGAACAGGAAGGTCTTTTTTAAACAAGTACTTCTGCAACAACTGGATATGGAATGAAAAAAAGCTCAACCACTACTTCATCCCATTCACAAAAATAATTTGTGATGGATTGTAGATCTAAATTTAAAGGAAAAACTATGAAGTTTCTAGGAGAATATCTTTACTACCTTTGGGTAGTGCCAGATTTCTTAAAGAGGACACAAAAAACACAATTTAAAAACTTTTAGATGAATATCTTTTTGATATATATTACAATTTTTAAAAACAACCTAGATTATGTTTTACTCTTTTTATTTTTTAATTTATTTTTAAATTTATAGTTGACATATAATATTATACTAGTTTCAGATGTATAACATGGTGATTATACCTTATGAAGTGATCACCCCAATAAGTCTAGTACTCATCTGACACCATATATAATTATTACAATAAGCTTGACTATATTCACTATGCTGTACTTTGCATTCCCATGAATACTTTTATGACTGGCAATTTATGCTTCTTAATCCCTTCACCTTTTTCACCCATCCCCCTAACCTCCTCATATCTGGCAACCATCAGTTTGTTCTTTGTATCTATAAGTTTGTTTCTGTTCTGTGAGCTTTTTACAAGCAGACTATTTTAGAGTGTACAATGGCCCACAAAGAACATAGAAAAGGGTCTCAGATCCTAATTCAGAAGCCTGTGCTTATCTATTTAATGGTATGGTGCTTAGCCTGGTCTTTCAGAAAGCTCCTTGTCTCTGAATTGTATGTATTCCTGAAAGCTGCTAGATTTGTCAAGGAAGCCTTTGTAGTAAAATTTGCAACTGGGTTGCTCTTCTAAAGGCCTGACATTGACCTAAAGATGACGGTAGAGAAAAGCATGGTCCCTAGGCCACCTTTGTCACCTCTAGGTAGTCTGACCACATCAATGATGTCAGTGAAATTTGAGTGAAGATAAAAAGGCCACCAAGAGAGAAACTCAAATTGACTTGTTGGATATTAACCACCTGGCCTGCATTTCCCATTGATAGCCCTGTTCTGAAACCCACTGGAATCCTAGAGTTCTTTTCTACATGTAGAAAAGTAGCTGTTGCACTGTCAATCTGTGACTCAAAAGTCTCCAATCTGACAAAGCCTTATCTTTTCACAGAAATTTTATGTACTCTGGTTTGGAAACACTATCTTGTGTCACTACTGCCATCCCCAGAGATGTGGCAGAACTGATGGATTTAGATGAGCAGAAAGCACCTGTGTCATTTTATCCCTAGCAGTTATATCCAGACTACTGTGTATTTATAAGGTAATAATTGGGAGTGAGGGCAGGCAACAAATTATAACTATAGAAGACTATGCCGAATGGATACTTTCTGAAACATTTTGCAGAATGGGCTAGAGCCGTGGCCGGCAAACTGCAGCTCGTGAGCCACATACGGCTCTTTGGCCCCTTGAGTGTGGCTCTTCAACAAACTACCATGGCCTGGGGGCGTCTATTTTGAAGAAGTGGCGTTAGAAAAAGTTTAAGTTTAAAAAATTTGGCTCTCAAAAGAAATTTCAATCGTACTGTTGATATTTGGCTCTGTTGACTAATGAGTTTGCCGACCACTGCTAGAGCAAAGGCAAATACAGATGAAGAAAATGGCACAAGGTGATGAAGACTGTGGGAATGGAGCTGAAGAAACATACACAAGCTACATTTAAGAACTTCAATAATTTTATAGCCCATTTGATAGGAGAGGGAGGTTTCCTGTATTTGTAATGTGGGTTTGTATGTATAACAAATATAAAGGCCAAATCCTCCTATGTGAGTCACCTAACCTCATCCAGCTATTAGGGTGTTATTTAGCTCTATAAAATAGTAGTGTAATTCTCAAAGTTGCATTGTAATAGCTTGTGTACAATTACTACTATATGTATGTATCTGCAAGTACGTAGTATGTGCCAATCTGTGTGTGTGTGTGTGTGTGTGTGTGTGTTTATTTTTCATGGTTTTCTGAATGGCTGACATTTTAAGCAACTCTGATAAGAGGTTCATTAGTTTGTGACTTCCTTTTGGTGCAGCCTATGTCTTTCTTTTTCATCTTCAGCGTTCAGTGCATGCTTATTGTATGGACAAATGAATGAATTAATAAGAGCCATTTTGTTTTAGAATCCTAGAACTTTTGGAGCTTGAAGGGAGCATTGACATAACTTGGGTTATTCATTTTATAGATGGATAAATTAAGTCCTCAAGAGGGATAAGTAATTTATTTAAGGCTATGTGTAGTGACCTGGGGATTTGTGCCACGGGGCAAAGATTCTAGTCCTGAATATCTGCATTTATTGGGCTTCTTTCTCCTTAGGGTTGAAGTCTCTCCTGGTGATAAATGTGATTCTGAGAGAGTCACAGTCACTCTTCCAAAAACTAGGGCACAATTCAGTGAGCTGTAAAAGTAAGGCAAAATGACAATTAAAGTAGGGCATTCTGGTACCTTGGGGGCCTGACAAAGTGAAAGTATTTGAATTCTGATGTGTCAGATTTATTAACATAGCAACATAATAACATACCACCCACCAAAATATTTCACTAGAAGCCTCATATATCCAGAAGGGAGCTGGAAATAGAAAGTAGCAAGCAAAAAAGACTTCTTAGGTGGAAAAAAACAAACAAAAAAACAAACACAACAAAACCCCAAATATTACACAAAAGTTTCTATATTAAAGATCATGTAATTTCCCTCTTGGAATAACAACATCTCAACTTTCTACCCAGAACTTATCTTTTATTTTCTAAAGTAATCTAACAAATATAATAATACTAGAAGCCCGATGCACGAAGATTCGTGCTAGAATGGGCTTTCCTTTCCCTGGCTGCCGGCACCGTCTTTCCACTCCGGCCCTGCCCCTTTCTGCTCAGTCCCCAGAGCCACCTCTTTCTGCTCTGGGAGCTGCCTCTTTCTGCTCCGACACCACCTTCCCACGCTGCCCAGAGGCCCTGAGAGACTGGGGGTGGGGCAGAACGCCTGCGTTGTCACTATGGCGATGACTCAAGCATCCCGCCCCGTCACTTGCGCCTGTGTATGCAAATTAACCACCATCATTGTTGGGTTAATTTGAATATCACTCCTGATAGGCTGGTGGCATAGGGGAGGCGTGGTCAATTTACATGTTTGTCTATTATTAGGTAAAATAGATTCAAAGAACACAGTAGATAGAAGTATCAAACTCGAAATGGAAGAGAAGCAGTTTTGAATATACTAATAGCACTGAGGAGTAACAATACTGATTGTTAGATAATAGATTGGTTGGGGACATGTTAAAAATTAAAGGCAACATTTTAAAAACACAGCACTTTGGGGTCAATGAGTATATGGCCAAAACATGCATGCTATAAAGATTTATGTTCAGATAGATCTTCCTAAATAAGTAATAAGCAACTATGTGATACACTTTAGAATAAGGCAGAATGCTTAGGGTTTTAATGGTTTTAGTCCTTATAGGGAAAAGCCCTAAGTTATCTTAAAAGTTCAGCTATCCTTCCCTACCTTCCCTCTGAGGTTTGATGGTCTGATCAATGTTTTTCTGTCTCTGGATCTATTTTTGTTCATCAGTTTATGTTGATCATTATATTCCATAAATGAGTGAGATCATGTGATATTTATCTTTCTCTGACTGGTGGGGATAAGGGGGAAGGATCAACCAAAGGACTTGTATGCATGCATATAAGCCTAACCAATGGACACAGACAACAGGGGGGTAAGGGCATGTGTGGGGGGGGGATAGGAGGAGGGGGTTATGGGGGAATAAGGACACATATGTAACACCTTAATCAATAAAGAAATTAAAAAAATAAAAATAAAAAAGTAAAAAAATAAAAAAAGTTCAGCTATCCAGAAGTATTTATTCTTTAGGTTTTCAGAAAGTCAAGATTTTATTACACCTAAGCCTAATGAAAAGTTTGCTTTCAGTGAATTCCTAGGATAATTCTAATTAGAGAAATAATTTGGGAGAAATATATTAAATGATAGGGAATTGACTTATTTACCACTGAGACTGGAAATAAAAGTTTGCTCTATACCCATTTTTTAATGTCAAAATTAGGTTTTTTAGAAACAAATGTCTCTTTGCTGTGTTCTTGTGTTAACTTGGCTGTCTCATTAGAGATGGGGACATTTTCTAGTCAAATTAATGTGACATTTAGAGAAAATTTCCCCTTTCAAATGTTTCATGCTATTTGCCATTTGGAATACTTAAAGAGGGGATTGGAATAAGGTCAAGTAAATTTTGATTAAATAAGGCTAACCAAGAGCCAATACATTCGTGCAAAAAAGAAAAGCTCTTTTATTATTTCTTAAAAAGTTTATTTGTGCTGTGTTCTGTATCATATACTGAGGTGAGCTTGGCAGATAATATGATAAAAAGGTGCCATCTTCTAAACAGCTGGGTTTGCCTTAGAAAACACAGCCACATCAGGTTAAATTCAATGGCTAGTCCTTTGCTAAGGACAGTTCTCCACTCTTAATGTACATTAGAATTACCTGGGAAGTTTTTTTTTTTTTTTAATACCAATTGCTGGGCCCCACTCTAGGCCAATTACCTCAGAATCTGTTGGAGTGGGACCTTGGCAACAGTATCTTAACAGCAAACAAACAAAAATACCCCCCTCCAATTCCCTAGTTGATTCTAATGTGTAGCTAGGTCTGAGAACCACTGGCTTAAGACATGCAAACTATTCATTAAGAGAGTTCCTTCTTCAGGGTAGTCTGAGTATCATTCTTTGTGTCACCTGAAGTGTAAAAATAGTTTACCCTTTCAAAGCACAGGAGTTGGGTTTGAACACACACCTTAAATCAGAATGAGCAAGAACACTTGATGTAAGTATACACAGACCTATAGTAGGCCATCTATGACCAGTTAGCTTAATTGTTTGGACTGTAGTACTAATGAGGCCAGAATAAGTGTAGTCTAGCCAATTAGAATAATTCTGTTGCATAGACTGTATCCATAATTCCAATCAAGCAGCCTCACAGATATGTTTCTTCTTTTAACTCAGTGCCTGTGAGTGAGAATCCTCATGGTGAGATATATTATTCCACTAATACCAAGAAGTAGTAGAGTCACCAGGGATAAAATTGGTAGGATTTTGCTTATTTGCTCAAATGTGGAGTTCTGGCACCATGCCTGGAGGTCATGTCTCTGCAGAATTCCATATCTGATGCCCAGTGTACAGAGGTTGGATGTCTTCATATGCAAAGCTATGCAAAATATTCTACTTGAAAACTGGTTTTTTAATATGACATTATTTTGGGATATTGCTCATGCTTTCCCTGCAAAGGCATTATATTCTTGATTTCCTTTTTTTTTTTTTTTTGCATCAGTGTGTCTATTAACTTTCTTAAGGAAATGATTTAGTAAGTTTGGAGACAGATGGAACCTGTGCATGCTACTCTTTTATTGCCTGAGTGAAGTCAGATTTCTGATCCTACTTGGGCTTTTGGATCTGTAGGAAGCAAGGGATATCATGACTCATGATTCCCACCAAGAGTCATGATAAATACATTTGAATTTTCCCTTCAGACTTACGTTCTATTATCCCTATTTTATAGATGAGAAAAGTGAGGCACACCAAAATTAAGTAATATTCCCAAGGTTGCACAGTGAAACTAAATAATTGAACTCTTGAGTGTGTAATTAATTCCCTGTTTTAATTGGATAGTGTGCTTTTTTATTTTTATTTTCCCCATTAATTCTTTTTTTCTTTATTGATTAAGATATTACATATGTGTCCTTATCGCCCCTTTACCTCCTACCCCCCACTCTGTCCTCACCCCCTGTTGTCGGTGTCCATTGGTTAGGCTTATAATCATGCATACACGTCCTTTGGTTGATCTCTCCCCCTTACCCTCACCCTCCTGTACTTTCCCTCTGAGTTTTGATGGTTTGATCAATGTTTCGCTGTCTCTGGATCTGTTTTTGTTCATCAGTTTATGTTGTTCATTATATTCCACAAATGAGTGATATCATGTGATATTTATCTTTCTCTGACTGGTTTATTTCACTTAGCATAATGCTCTCCATGTCCACCTATGCTATCGCAAATGGTAAGAATTCCTTCTTTTTTACCTCAGCATAGTATTCCATTGTGTAGATATACTACAGTTTTTTAATTCACTCATCTGCTGATGGGCACTTAGGCTGTTTCCAAATCTTAGCTATGGTAAATTGTGCCACTATGAACATAGGGGTGAATATATCCTTTCTGATTGGTGTTTCTAGTTTCTTGGGATATATTCCTAGAAGTGGGATCACAGGGTCAAATGGGAGTTCCATTTTAGTTTTTTGAGGAAACTCCATACTGTTCTCCACAGTGGCTGCACCAGCCTGCATTCCCACCAGCAGTGCATGGGGGTTCCTTTTTCTCCTCATCCTCACCAGCACTTGTCATTTGTTGATGATAGCCATTCTGACAGGTGTGAGATGGTACCACATTGTCGTTTTGATTTGCATCTCTCAGATGATTAGTGACTTTGAGTGAGCACGTTTTCATATGCTTCTTGGCCTTCCTTCTGTCTTCTTTCAAAAAGTATCTATTTAGGTCCAATGCCCATTTTTTGATTGGGTTGTTTATCTTCCTTTTGTTAAGTTGTATGAGTTCCCTGTAAATGTTGGAGATTAAGCCCTTATCGGTGTAAACATTGGCAAATATGTTCTCCCATGCAGTCGGCTTTCTTGTTGTTTTGTTGATGGTTTCTTTTGCTGTGCAAAAGCTTTTTATTTTGATGTAGTCCCATTTGTTTATTTTCTCCATAGTTTGCATTGCCCTAGGAGCTGTATCAGTGAAGAAATTGTTTTGGCATATGTCTGAGATTTTGCTGTCTGTGGATTCCTCTAGTATTTTTATGGTTTCCGATCTTATGTTTAAGCCCTTTATCTATTTTGAGTTTATTTTTGTTTATGGTGTAAGTTGGTGGTCTAGTTTCATTTTTTTGCATGTATCTATCCAATTTTCCCAACACCATGTATTGAAGAGACTGTCTTGACTCCATTGTATGTTCTTGCCTCCTTTGTAAAATATTAATTGAGCATAGTGGTTTGGGTCAATTTATGGGTTCTCTATTCTATTCCATTGATCTATATGTATGTTCTTGTGCCAGTACCAGGCTGTTTTGAGAACAGTGGCTTTGTAATACAGCTTGATATCTGATATTGAGATCCCACCTACTTTGTTCTTCTTTCTCAGGATTGCTGCAGCTATTTGGGGTCTTTTTTTATTCCAGATGAATTTTGGAGAGTTCATTCTAGGTCTGTGAAATATGCTGTTGGTATTTTGACAGTGTGCTTTTTAGGGTGTTGGGTGACTTCCATTTGTTAAATTATATATTTTACTGAATGTCATGGATGAGTGCTTTTACCCAATTCCATTTTTGGCTTATAATGTTGGTATAAGAAATTAATTCAAGAAATGCTCATTGGTTGACTGACTGATAGGTAACCTCTTTCAGCAATAATTCCAGCTTTGTATTCCCAGTGCAGCTTCATGTTTGCCTCCTCCTCCTGTAATTATGTTTGCAACAATTTCAGCAACCATTTTCTTATGAACAAATTAGAAATGAACTGACCCTTTTGAATTTTACTCTTCCAAGTCATTCCTTCCAACACACTAAGATACTTGTGGTTAACATTGACGTGGATTTTTTAATCCTCTAGCTAAAACAATGAGAGTGGATATTAGACAGACCATCATCAAATGAGGGGCAAGTGGCAGTCATAGACATGCCTGAGTGAATGCAAGACAATGGCAGGATTTCCTTCTCATACTGTCTCTTCCTTTTTCTCACCTAGTCTCCAATCCCATCTAGATACTCACCTATTCTAGATATTTTAGGACCCCACCCTGACTGTTGGTAGTTTGGTGCTCGTGTGGTAGTTGGATCTGCTATCACCTGTCCTGTTTACTTCTCTCCCAAACTATGAGCTCCTTGAAATCAAAAGTTGCACAAGAGCTTAGCAGTTAATGTCTGGCAGGTACTCATGTGAAAGGAATCTGCCTTTTTGCTAGCTAGACAGCTATTGTGTTTCCTTTTCCAGGCACTTTCAATGAAAGTGATTTCAGAAAGCCCTAAGGAATGGTGAGAATAATGAGGACTTCTGTTAGAATGGCAAGGGGTTGGAGGAGATGTGTTTGAGCATTTTTCAATTTATACAATGGTTCAATGAGAGTAGTACTTAGTACTTTAGTGTTGGGGGTAAGGTCAGCTTAACTAAGACTAGTAACATCACTGTCGATATTTCCATGTATTATCACTTTCTAAGGCTGCTTCCCTTTAATCTCCCCAACCTCTGGTGCTCATAATCTGTTTTCCCATCTTTTTCATCTGGCAGGTATTCTGCATTTGCTTTTGTAAAGCAGGTGCTTAGGCAGTCCACTGTAACCAGATTAGACAGTGGTGTTTTAATGATAGGAGCTGAGACAGGGGTTTGCTTGCAAACTTCATGTTTCACATGAAAGGCTTTGCCACCTCTTGTGGACTGCCCTTCACCCAATTTTTGTCATAATGCTTGTTTGTTTTTATATCTGTAATAAAATGAAGGCCTCCCTGCATAACCAGCACTGAGTTAAATATCTTAAAACAAAGGGAAGTGCAGAGTTTACTAGTAAATCCATAGTGAGTGATTACCTTGCCTGCATATCCATATCTATGGAATAGATATTTTAACATGTTAATTATCTACTATTAATAAAAATACATTTGAACTTCCAGTCAATTTGATGGGCACAGAATTGTGTCCACTAGGGAATGGGAAGCAATTAGTTTCTGTAAAGATTGTGTATCTTCCCCTGAGTGGTTGCATGGTCAGTAGCCAGCCTCATTCTAGGTGATGTTTGTGTCAAGTTCATCTTGGTCTGCAGGTGAGGGCTGTGTCCACAGAAACCCCAGGGCCCCAAGGAGGCGATAGGCATTACTCAGGCTGTTGTCCCACTATGCCCTTGGTTTCTGATTCATTCATTGCTTATTACCCAGTAGAAAAATGACCCCCCTACCCTAAGTAGGACAGTTTGGCTCTTTTTATGAATCATCTATATAACATTTTTATTTTTTTCCCATTGCAGACTGAAAACTATTCTTTTGACTCCAACTATGTGAACAGCCGAGCCCATTTAATCAAAAGGTATGTTGGTTTGCTTGCCTATTTTTACAACTAAGCTTGATGTAATATAAAAAGAAAAATAGGTTAATTTTTTTTAAGGATGCCCTTTTCAGATTTTAAAATGAACGCCTAGCCCTTGACTGCATGGCTCAGTTGGGCATTCTTGTGCAGGGGAAAGTTAAGTCCTGGTCAGGGCACATGCCTGGGTGGCTGGCTTGATCCCCAGCAGGGGGCGTGCAAGAGGTAGCTGATCAATGTTTTGCTCTCACATAGATGTTTCTCCTTCTATCTCCTCCCTTCCTCTCTCTCTCTAAATAAATAAAAAAAAAATTAAAAAAAACTTAACAAAAGTTAAAAAATAAAATAAATACGTATTTGCTTATTGTAGGATATTTGGAAAATTCAGAAAAGCATAAAAAGCTAAATAAAAATCACTGATAATTCTACTACCCCAAAATAATAACTTTTGGAATTTTATCATATTTCTTTACATCTAAATCTATGCATAAAAACAAATTGAAAAATAAAGTTGGCATTATATTATATGATGATTTAGAAATCTAATATTAGAGAACAGATACATTCAAATTCATGTTATCAAAATTCTTGGTGCTTTTCACTTTAAATAGAGAGATCTTAAACATTTTCTTATGTGGAACTTAAGTAAATTTCAAGATTATTGTTATTTTGACAATATTGAAATTACAGTATTCTGAATATATTTTAATGACAGATAAACGAATTCCTTATTTAAAAAAAACTTTGTATATGAGAGAGGGAAAGAAAAGAAATTTGCCTGATTCAATACTTCCTAGAAATCTGGACGTGTTTAAAATGAAACAAAGTGTAGATTTGTATGATGGTTGGTCATAACTCAAATTATCCATGAAGCCTCAACATAAATGAATGCAGAGATGATTACTGCCAAGGAAGATTCCATCTGGTGCCCAGTGGGGGCAAGACAAGGGGTTCAGGAAAACCTACAAGGAAGGAGAACTAAGCAAAGCAAGAACTTGTGTAGAAAAATCAGTACAAACAATGCAGATATCCTCTTGGATGGCTGAGTGGTTATTTTGCAGCTAAAATTGAACTCTAAATGTGTTTGTTAAAATACTAGAAATTAAATAGATGCACAAGCAAGGTATGTTAGAGCTGCAATAGAGGAAACCTGAAAATTCTATTATTAATTTAAAAATCTTTATTGTTGGAAGTATTACATATGTCCCCCTCCCCCCGCATTGACCCCATCTAACTCACCCCTGCCCCCCACCCTAGGCCTCTACCACCTATTGTCTGTGTCCATGGATTATGCATATATGCATACAAGTTCTTTGGTTGATCACTTCCCACCCTCCACTCTCTCCCCGCTTTCCTCTGAGGTTTGACAGTCTGTTTCATGCTTCTATGTCTCTGGATCTATTTTGTTCATCAGTTTATTTTGTTCATTAGATTCCACATATGAAAATTCTATTATTTTGCTGTCTCTAAACCCATGAATGTACATCACCAGAAGAGTAGGATTTGCAGAATAGACTAGCTTATTGTACAAGCAATTTTAATTCATATCTAGTTTATTTCACAATGCTGCAGTAAACCCTGAAAATATGCTAGGTTTATCTGTATTGGTTGATGACCTTAAGTGATAATCATTAAATATCTGAAAACAAAATATCCCAGGATTACTCTCATAGCATAGCTTGGACATTTTTTTTAAAAAAGGGAGTTGTGAGGAGTTCATTCTTGGCCCACAGAATAAAAAACAAAACATGAGGGATTAAAAATTATCTGACTAATTTGTTTTAGAGGAAAAATACCCTCTTTTGTGCACTGATTAGAGTTATTTTGCAGCAGAAATCTGCTTTCTTTTCTACTTCACAACTATTATTTCAAAGCTCATTTTTCCCACCCTGGGTTTTATTAATTTTAATTAAATTTTAGTTTTCATTTACAATCTACATTCAATATTATTTTGTATTAGTTTCAGGTATACAGCATAGGGGTTAGACATTCATATACTTTACAAAGCGTTCCCCCCAATATTTCCAGTGGGGACAGGGTGAAAAAGGTGAAGGGATTAAGAAGTACAATTTGGTAGTTACAAAATAGTTATGAGGATGTAAAACAAAGCTCCCTAAAAAAAACTTGTGTTAAAAACAGGGACTTGCCTTATCTTCATAGGTTCCTTGGGCTAACTCTGGGTACCTGGGAATTCTAAACCAGGTTCAACTGAGCATGAGCCTGCTTTTAATAGCATGGCAGATAGCTAAGACTCCTGGGGATCCTCACCATCTTAGGTTAGCCCTGGATATCCAATATACATACAAGGCAGATTGATAAGATGAAAACTTACATTTAAACATTTTGTTTTTGGGTTTAATGTATTTCCACAGTAACTTTGGGACTCACTAGAAACCTCTGATTTTGATTAATTACTATGTTTTTTTAAATTGATTTTTAGAGAGAGAGAAGAAAGAAACATGGATTAGTTGCCTCCTGCAGCCACCCAGACTGGTGATCAGTCTTGCCACCTTTGGTGTTGTCCCTCCAACCAACTGAACCACACACTGGCCAGGGATTTATATGTTTTTGTTTACACACACATATCCACAAAAGGCACAACCTGGACTTAATGGGCTATCAGTGGAAAAGTCTCCTGATGTTATCTGCAATTAAAGATAGTTTTTTGTTTGTTTGTTTGTTTGTTTGTTTTTAACTAGGGACCACATTGATTAAGAGGAAACATCTGAAAGCTCAGGGACACATGCATTTTTGCCAAGTTCTGTTTCTGGAATCTTGAGGGCTTTGGAAAACCACAAAGGCCTTGTAATTTATGGGATCAATTGGTTTTAGACAAAGCACAATACCTGCAAAGATACAGAAATCTTGTGTGCTACGGTTTTCTGAAGACTAACCATTTTAAATGTAAAATGTGTGGAAATGTCAAAAGAGAGTGGTGTCTAACACCAGGTGATAAAACCCTGTAAACCATGTTCAAATAGCTCACAGTCATGTTTGAAAGGGGTTTTGTCATATGTAGTTTATTGAGGATAATGCCTGAAAAAAGCTCCTGGCCAGGAAATTGTGAATCTGACATCAGTTTTAATTTTACAATTTAGTCCCTGTTTCTTTGAATGCCAATCCAATTTCAGGCCAACTTTGAGAACTTCCCTTCCTATCCATTCTCTCTTCCTTTACTCACTTTCTACTCATGCAAGGATGCTTCTTGGCCCCTTCTTGTTAACTGTCATAATCAGATTGCTTACATAGAGTTTTCTTTTTCTTTCTCACATCTATCTCAGGTAAACCAATAGAAAGCTAGAGGGCAAGGAGTGCTCCTAGCACAAATCAAGGTTGAGAAGGGTAAAGAGTGGATGGGAAAGGGAAAAGGAAGATATATGGCACACTCCCCATAATGCTATGCAGTGAGGAATTTAGTGTTATATTTCTGTATTTTCTTCCAGAATGTTACCTGCAAACTGCAGGTATACCCAAGGCATATATTGGAGTCCCAGGTTAACAACACAAGACAATTTGGAATTTTTTCTCTGGATGGACTCCCTTCCTGCTATGTTTGTTTCCTTGCTATGAGAGCAAGGAAAGCCAATAATAGTACTTTGCCCTTGCTGCACCACTCTTTCTTCATGACTGGTTTCTGTGCTCCTGTCTGATATCTACGCTTGCAGTGCTTTTAGAGCAATATCAAGCAGGGCATGAGGCTGTAGCTCAAAGAAAGTAACACAGAAAATGAACAAGGTACTGAAGCAGTGTGTAAAGGAAAATGAGCATTGGCGTCTAAACCATGCATAGTGCTTTCATTTTCCACACAAATTGTCCTAGGATTTTCAGCACCTAGTATGGTGCCTTGTCTATAAAAAGTGCTGATACACATTTATTGAATGAATGGATGAAATAAGTTGAAGAAAACCTCAGCATTTTTCCATTGCAAACTAGCACTAAACTTTCCTTCAAGCCAGAAATTTCTGACTTTTAATGTGCATTAGAATCACTTGGGAGGCTTGTTAAATGCAGTGTCCCTAGTTCCATCTCTAGAGGATCTCCAATTTTCACAAATTTCCAAAATTATTGTTATAAAGGTGGTCCAGGAACCACTTTGGGATCTTCCCAATGTTTCTTAAAAATATAGTTACAGTACTCTTTTTTATGTTCATTCCCTTCTAATTTTTACTCTCAGATTCCATTCCCCGGGTATGTGGTGTCACCTATTAGGAAGATATGACCTGTTTCCTTTCAGATGATTCTGTCTTTTGGAAATATTTTTAATATTTTTAAAAGGAAAATGCAGGTCAGGATTTGAATAATGTTTATTCATCAAACATTTTCTGAGTAACTATTATATGTAGAGTCTTGTTGTAGGTGTTTTCAAACAAATCTGTCCCTCTGTTGACTACCAGGGCAATAATAGAAACATTTGCATTTCCAATACCATTACAAACAGATACCCCTAATTTATTGTCCAACAAAAGTTGGTTTACAAGTTGTCTCCCAAGAGGTACATAGGTAATAAAGCAAGTGCAATCAGCATTTTAAAATGCCTGGCATAAATTGTTGTTTGGGGTGAGTATCCATTTACCAGGCTGTTTAAAAATATGTAGCATCTTGCTCACTGGGTCTGAAACTGCCTTACACAAATTCATTCATTAGGCCACTAAATGTCCTTACAGTATCAGAGTAAGTGATACTTAGTTTGTCAGATGGGCAAACTGATCTTTAAAAGTTAACTATTCCAAGGTTTGGGGGAGATGTATATACTCTTTTCCTTTTTCTTTTGAAAATCTATAACTTTTCATGCTTACACTACCAGTCCCTTAATTCCTAGTAGCCAATCTTTCCCTATTTTATTATTTCTGTCCTTTCTACCTAAAAGTAAAAAGCCCTGAGATGGTTTATGATATTCAGATGCATATAAAATAGAACAATCAAATTTAAAAAGGCAGATCCAAAACCAATTAGGAGAAGCTACATTCCTGGCATCTAACTCACTGCAATTAAACATTATATTTACCTTGCAGCTCTCGGAAAGGCAAGACAAAATGGTAAATGTACCAGGGCATATGGTCTCATTTTTCAATAAAGTAAGAATACACATTTGACAGGAGAATTTTTTTCCTATTCCTGAATTTTAGGGAAAATGAACATAGTGGACAAGGTCTGACTATAGTTTATGGAAGATGTAGAAACATTCTTTAAACACACATTTTCTACATCAATCCTATAAAAATACTATGGATATAATATTTAATTATAACTAAATGAAAACATTGCCATATGGACTAATGATTATATTAAACAATAATCATGTATTGACCATTTATATATACCCGGTACTTCATGAACAGTACCTCATTGAGTCCTCACAATGGTCTCATGAAGGAGTTTTTAGCAAATGCATTTTACAGACAAGGAAATCAAGGCTTAAAGACATTAGATATCTGGCCCAGGGCTCCATTGATGAAATTGTAGACTACGGATTAATACTAGTTCTAATGACTACAAGTTCAGTGTTCTTTTCACTACAGTATGAAAATCTAACATGTCCCAGGAACAGAGTTTAAGGAACCTAGAACAGTTGTTCTCAACTTGGGGTATCATTTTTTTTAAATATATTTTATTGATTTTCTACAGAGAGGAAGGGAGAGGGACAGAGAGCTAGAAACATCGATGAGAGAGAAACATCGACCAGCTGCCTCCTGCACATCCCCCGGGGATGTGCCCGCAACCAATGTACATGCCCTTGACCGGAATCGAACCTGGGACCTTTCAGTCCACAGGCCGACGCTCTATCCACCGAGCCAAACCAGTTTTGGCTTGGGGTATCATTTGATACTATCTGGAGACATTTTTGGTTGTAGCTTCTGGGAGGGGCACTACTGGCATTTAGTAGGTAGAAGCCAGTAATGTTGCTAAACATCCTACAATGCATAGAGCAGCCCTCCACAACAAAGAATTAGGCAGTATAAAATGTCAACAGTGCCAAGATTGAGAAATTTTGCTCTAAAGGATGGTTAATTGCCCTCAGACTATATCCCTCACTAGCACGTATCTTTTTTTTTTAAATCATGTGTCTTAAGCAAGTTTTGGCGACTGCAGAAATGCAGTGAATTCTGGTTTGAAATCTCTGACTTAAAGTAACAATTTTGTGGCCGTGGATTAAAGAAGTTTCATATGCTTCAGATATCATCAATGCATATAGAAAAACTAGAGGCCAGGTGCATGAAATTTGTGCATGGAGAGGGGGGCACGTCCCTCAGCCCAGCCTGCACGCTCTCCAATCTGGGACCCCTCGAGGGATATCTGACTGCCCGTTTAGGCCCGATTCCGGATCAGGCCTAAACGGGCAGTTGGACATCCCTCTCACAATCCAGGACTGCTGGCTCCCAACTGATCACCTGCCTGCCTTCCTGATTGCCCCTACCCGCTTCTGCCTGCCAGCCTGATCACCCCCTAACCACTCCGCTGCCAGCCTGATTGATGCCTAAATACTCCCCAGCCAGCCTGTTTGCCCCCAACTTCCCTCCTCTGTTGGCCTGGTCACCCCTAACTGCCCTCCCCTGCAGGGTTGATCGCCTCCAACTGCCCTTCCTTGCAGGCCTGGTGCCTCCCAACTGCACTCCCCTGCTGGCCATCTTGTGGTGGCCATCTTGTGTCCACATGGGGGCAGGATCTTTGACCACATGGGGACAGCTATACTGTGTGTTGCAGTGATGGTCAATCTGCATATTATTCTTTTATTAGATAGGGTAGAGGCCTGGTGCATGGGTGGGGGCTGACTGGTTTGCCCTGAAGGGTGGGAGTTCCCTTGGGGCATGGGGTGGCCTGAGCGAAGGGCCTGTGGTGGTTTGCAGGCCAGCCACGCCCCCTGGAGACCCAAGAGGAGGCCCTGGTATCTGGAATTTATTTACCTTCTACAATTGAAACTTTGTAGCCTGGAGCAAAACCAAGCCTGCTGCTTGCCCAGTGGCCAGCAGCAATTTCTGTTGGAGTTAATTCACCTTCTGTAATTGAAACTTTGTAGCCTTGAGGGGAGGCTTAGGCCGGCAATAGGATGGCTTCTTTTGTTACTGCGGAAACCCAAGCCTCCCTCCTGCTCTCAGTGGTTGTAGCCATCTTGGTTGGGTTTATTTGCATATTTGCTCCTGATTGGCTGGTGGGCGTGGCTTAGGCGTAGCAAAGGTGCAGTCAATTTGCATATTACTCTATTATTAGGTATGATTAATATTTGCTATAAGAATGTAGAAGCTTATAATATTATCCAAACAGGTAATTTCCTTTCTTCTAATATGTGGAATTGCATGTGGGCAGGACCATTTTTTCCCTGAAAAAACAAACTTTGAATCTGTTCCATCTGTTGGATTAGTATTTATAGGAGGCCCCAAAATCTGTGCCATAAAGATAGAAATGGTGGCCAACTTTAAATCACGTGTTTCCAATTAGTCTTTTTGACCATAAAAGAGTAATAGAATGATTTTTGAGTAGAGCCACATTCTGTTGTGTCCACAGGGCTGACTAGCTGCATGACATAATTTGGAGGAGCTGCGTGAGCTGCCCTATTGAATGACTTTAATTTTAATACAGTTGATGATCAGTTATTCTTTCTGACAATAATTAGCAAACAGTTCAATGCTTCACTCTCTCTTGCTCTTTATTTTTCTTATAATTATGGCTTTCCAGTTACTTCCCTTTTGATCTTTTCTCTTTCATATACAGGGCAGCAAGCATTTTACATCTAGGTTGGTCATATGCTAAAAATCTGCTGTGATTCCTTTAGACCAAGTGTGGAAAATGACGATGTATCCATTGTATCCATGGCATAGCTCTTCATCATATGTACTGAATGTTCTTATCAAAGCTTCAGAGAGCCAGGCTTGTGGATGTTCAAGGTTAAGCAGATCAAGCAAGTTTGCAGTGTCATCTCCACAGGGCTTCCTTTTCAGAGGTACAGTAGGTCTGTTGGGACTTGTCCTAATTCACAAGCATGCCACCTTCCTTTGTTGAGACAACAACACATTTTCTTGAGTATGCCTTTGCTGCTTCCTCACTGACTAGGGAATGGATTCACCATTCACTAGATGTTTTAGATGCATAATTTATGGCCCCTGGTGCAGCATAGCTGCAGATTCTGTCAGAACATACAAAGCATTAGAAATAGCAGGTGTGGCCTCTATGAATATACCTTATGTATTATTGTCTAGTTCATGAGAAATGGTGTGAACTTTGTAGATAGTATGCTTAGTGAATTGTGTGGTAGATTGATTGAACAAGTGCAAGAAAAATTTATCCACAAACTCTTGAACTGAAAGTTTCCATGTTCTCAGCATAACACCCAAAGTTTTGTTGGAGCCCACTTTCTGGTTCACCCTGTTGTCTTACCTTCCACGCACCATGGCTTTCCTCTTCTCAGCTCCTGCCTCTCCTCTTTTTCTTGTTCTTTGAATCTATCCCTCTTTATTTCTCATTTAAAACTGTCCTGAGTTCTCTGATCCTGATAATCCTTTCTATTTTAATTGCATTACCTCAATTACTGCCACTTTCATTTTTACAGATGGAGAGGCAGTATACATAGTAGTTAAGGGCCCAGGTTCTGGAGCTAAACTGCCTGGGTTTCATTGTAGATCTACATTTTTATAGGCTATGTGACCTTGCACAAGTTATTTAACTTCCGTGTGCCTTTATTTTTTCATCTGTAAATGGGAATATCTATTAACATATTTTCTCTTACGTATCTATTAATATACTTTTCTCTTATAGAGTTGTCATGATTTAAAAAGTTAATTCATGTCAAGTACTTATAATACTGTCTTATGCATGATAATTCCTCAGTAAACGTTAACTATTATTATTTTACTTTGATTATATAATAAGAGAAAGAAAACTTTCTGAAATGATTATATTCTTTGCAGGTGGTTGTTTCAGATTTGCAGCTTCTTCTGACTTGCCTATAGTAATGCACTGAAGATAAGTGAATGAAAGTATTAGCGGCATCAGCATCCAAGAGTGGGAACCTCTCTGCAATGTTAAGTTCCGTTATCTTTAACCTGAAATTTCTCTTCCTTCTACCCTGTTGAGCAATCCAGTCACAGTTGTCCTCACCACAGAACTGACATCATCTTGTCTCTGAAAGATTTTTAAAATAATGTCTATCACAGTTGTAAATTGTCATTCTTTCTTTAATCCAGCAGCTCCACCTTCAAGGACTTAGAGGGCAACAGCCTGAAGGATAGCGGACATGAAGAGAGCGACCAAACTGACAGTGAGCATGATGTTCAGCGAAGCCTGTATTGTGATACTGCTGTGAATGATGTACTGAATACCAGTGTGACCTCCATGGGATCTCAGATGCCTGACCATGGTAAGGGCTGTTTGGATGTAAGTTGCAACTATAGATGCTAAAGAAACCAGAATGTTTGTAGGCACACTATACTACTTTACTATACTGAGAGTATTGTCAAGGTGCATACTGTGTTCATGCCCTTCAGCAGCCTCTACAGGGTTTGGAGATGTCCTGATACATTTCCAGACCCATCTTTACCCTCCTTGGATGGATTTCCTGGGATTGTATAATATTCAGGCATTTTAAAGGCTTACTCTCTCTATATATACAATTTCTCTCCAATTAATAACTATACTGAGCACATGGGAAATGATCAGATGTCTTCTTACCAGGAATAAGTGTCCCTTTTTGCTTTATTTTATTTATTTTTTTAATTTATTTATTGATTAAGGTATCAAATATTTGTCCTCATCCCCCCATTCCCATCCCACACCCCTCCCCAAACATGCCCCCTCCCCACTGTTGTCCCCAACCGCTGGTTAGGCGCATATGCTTGCACACAAGTCCTTTGGTTGATCTCTCCCCTTTACCCCCACTCTCCCCTACCCTCCCTCTGAGGCCCGACAGTCTGATCCGTGCCTCCTTGTTTCTGGGTCTGTTCTTGTTCATCAGTCTATGCTGTTCATTATTTCCACTAGATGAGTGAGATCATGTGCTATTAGAAATACACTTATAAGAACCGAAAATGAGACAAGCAATAATGGTTATGGTGACAGGAAATGAATCAGTCTGTAGTGAGTTTCTTTCTGGGCCAACAGTTCTTTTGAGACCCTATTACAATGTCCAACAGTTCCTTATGTGTACTTGTCAGCACTGACATTACAGTACTGGATGGTGGACAAATGGTGGTAATGCAGGTCCGACTCTGTCTGGTTTGGTCCTGGGCAACCTGCAGTGATGCACAGCTGTTAACTGCTAGTATGGGAAGGCCACATCAGCGTCTTTCATCTCTGGACTGCTTCTCTTCTGTCTTCATGGCTGGAGTAGTCCTGTCGATTCCTCTCTGTTGCTGGAATCCACATGGTCTCGGAGTTGTTTTCTAAAAATATACAAACATATTCTCGACCAAAAGTTAATAAAGGAATATTTTCTATAAATTTGACTTGGGATCCTATCTCATTTTTTGCCCAAATGATTTTCCTCTGGCTTGTTTTGACACCTTGTGTGTTTTTCATGGGTGTCTTGCTTTTAGCCTTACAATTAATTTTCTAAAGTATTAATTTTCTAGATGTAATTTACTTACAGGTTATTTTTCCTTACATGATATTCTTCTACTATACCCTCCTTGTGCTTTAGTATATGAATGAAACTGAACACTCAAGTTGCGTAGAACACAGCACTAATGAGACCAAAGGGGTGGATGTTATTTCCATATCAGGCTGGTTAACTTACCCAGAGAGAGACTCTGTTCTCTGACCACAGATTGCATATTCTTTGCTAAGGAGGGGAAGTACCAGATATTCTATTATGTTTATGAAACTGCTTTGCCAGATCTCTTTGGTTACCACAAAAATACATGCCATTCGTCATAGGAAATTCCAGGGTAAGAAAACATTACTGACTCAGTTTGACATTTGGTGGATATGAAAAACACTTCCAAGTGCATGTACTTCAAAGTAAATGTCAGGTAGCATACTCATGTATGAAGAAGAGTCTATTTTTGTGACCTCAGCCACACGTGCTTTAGCAAGAAGAGCTGTTTAAAACTGTGTTAGGCATAAATCAGGGTACAAAAATATTAGCAGTGTTCAGCTAAGGCAGAATGTTTGGATGGACTTGGGCACAAATGTCATTTTCAATATTTTACTGATGCAAACATGGTAGGCAAACAGCCTGTCTTTTTCAGTTAAGAACTATGAATTCAGCTTGGTGTTTAGGCTCAGTGAAGCTTCAGAATGCTTGGCTACATCTTAGACGCAAGCTCAGCTGGAAGCCCCACTGCTAAAAGACTTAAAGATGAGAAAACAAAATATGGTGATTATGTGCTGGTCTTCAGCTGTTTCATTTCACTGTAAACATCATTAAATGCTTTTGTTTTGGTCTTGTAAATGAATCCAAAGGAAAAAAATTCATAATCCACAAAACAAAATGTTTTCCATAGAAAAAAATTATTCACTGTATATTCTATTAAATTTTCTAATCCATTCCTCCCCAGTAGATCCAAGTGTCAAGGTCTATAATATAGAGAGGTCACTACTGATTGTGCACTGCTGCCTTCCCTATTTAATGAGTAGTAACATCCTCAGAGATAATATACTTTCTGGGCAACCTTACTAAAGCTAAAAAAAACCATTTATATAATTGAAAAAGAAACTTTATCAGCAAATTAGGAATGTGTCACAGGACACAGACTGATATGTATCATTTACTAGTCTTGTGTCTCAAAGAAAAGCTATTTAATTTATATCAGAAAGGGTTTTAGTTAGATGCTCTCTAATATTAAATGACTTTAGGAAAGGAAATATTCATAATTGATTCTCAGTTTATCCTTAGCTAGAACATATGTTTTAATTTTTGTCACATTTCTCTAGGAAAACAATAACAGTTGACTACAGCTAGTTTTCTTCTGAGGGAGTGTTCCTTACAAATGGGATATATAGTATATAATGTATACATATATTATATTATGTAATAATGAGATTATTCTAAGCAAATGGGGAGCAATATCTCCAGATTCTTCTACATAAAAAATGTAGATTATATAGAAGATGATTATATACAAACACAGTTTTTGTTCCATTTTGGCAACATTTTCACATTTTCTTTCTTAATATTATATTTTCATGTGTGTATCTTCATTGTTTCCATTTGTCTAGCAGTGGATAAACCTTGAACCAACACCTGGGTTTGCTCTTTTTAATTTGGTTGAATCATTAAAGTTCAGGTACAAAGGGAATTCAGGTCTTGTTTATATCTCAGGCTCTTCCTTATAATATCCGAGTACTTCTGAGCTTTCCATAATGATACTTAATTGTTATATCCAAAATGAACTCTAGGCTAGCTACCCAGACTGTGTCACCAATTTGCTTGGGTTGAATATTGTTATCTCAAACAACAGCAACAATTTCAACAATTGACATTTTATAGCATTTTACTATCTCAAACCTAGATTCACATAATAAATGTTTTTCCTTTTATCCTAAGGCACGGTGGTTGAAATGCAAGCACTGAGTTAATTTACCATGCATGCCTGATCATTCAATCTAGAATAGTTTTAGTTAGATTCAATCCAAGGCAGTATGGTATATCATTGCTATTGAGGCCAACCAATTTAGAAAGTTAAGGAGGAAAAAATGGAATCTTCTCTGGATTCAGACCATCACTGAAAGTCTCAAAGATTCCGAAAGGGGAAACAAGGTAGTCCCAGGTCTCTTTGGCTCATTGATACTGTGATTGGCATCTCAAACCCAATTGCTCTAAAATCCTGAGGGTTTCAGAGCTTAACTATTCTTGAGGTTTGAGTGGATGTCTCTGGAGAAGAGCAAGGGTTTTAATAACCTTGTCAGAGTAACTCTGATCTTGATAATATTTCTTCTGTTTCTGTCAGAAGCATTTCAAAGTTGGGTCAAATATACCCAATAGAGTGTAGCTTACACTTTTGTTTTGGGAGTTTAGCTCACCTTGGATATCATGTTTGTAGATCTCTCTGTGATGTTTCTAATTTGGATATTAGTACAGCATATTTCTTTGCACATATGTAGACACATGATTGATGGGAAACCTTAGAATTTTTGAAAAGCAGATAACTTTATGCAGCTAGAGTGGGAACAGGTTATTCAATGAGATAATATTGTGTTGCTAGTGGTTGAAGAAAAGTTACAAACTATATCTGTTTTAGCTTTCTGAGACACCTATTTCATGCTTCTTTACACTGCCAAAAGGTTTTTTTTTTTTGGCGGGGGTGGCTTTGTTCTTACAACTATAGCAGAAGAATGCTCGGTGTGAATGTCAAGGATGCTTTGTGACTCTTCGAGTAAAGACTTAAATCCCTTAATTTTCAGCAACTCTTCCCTGAGAACACATTTCTAGGGATGGGAACCAAGAATCAATATATACAACTTAGAAAGGAGAATGTCTGGAAGGCTTTTGCAATCAAAAGGCAAAATTTAGGGGTTTAACTACTTGTCTTTGGATTGTTTTGATTGCGTCCACCAAACACATCCCTGAGCTGGGACAGGGTGGAGTAAGAGGGAATGAGAGGAATCTATGTTTTTGGATTATTATCAATCCTTGTATTATTCTCTACATGCCTAAAACCAGGTCAGTGGGTTTATGAACTGGTTGAGCTGAATTTCCTAGTTTCCAGGTGACTGAATTATAATATAATTTGTCATCTGCAGTGCCTTTGATTTAATATGTCTCAGCTTGTCCCCAGTACCACAGTTCTTGTTCCCAGAAAAGAAGGTGATGGAAAATTTTTTATCTTATAATTTCTACTGTCATATGACACTTTTTGGAATGCTATCACTCTGTAGCTCTCAGAGTGCCATGAGAACAAGCAAATGTTGTCACTCAGCAAATTTTACCACCTGGTTTGTTTTCTGAGGTGATTTTATGCTGAGTTTGGGTGTCACATTCAAATGTTTTAACCAATGCTTTCCTTCCCTGAATTTAACTTCTTTGCTAAAATTATCACCTTCTGGCATGAACAAGAATTTCATCTCATGTAATTTCTGCAATCTCTAAGAACAGTAACTGATAAGTAGGGTGGTCAGAGATGCCAGAGGCTCATGGGTTTGTTGCACAACTGGGGGTATCACTGGGCTTGAATCTCTTCCTATCAGGGTAATTTCTGGGTTGAGTAGTGCTGGGGTTAGTAGGCTTCTGTCTCCTCCTTGCTTCTTTGCATGACCCTTTGTGATGATGTATATTACTGTTATGCTTACTTAAATATATGGTCCTGATATGAAACTTAATTTTATGGAGATCATGTCCTAGCACTATACATACTAGTACCAAGCCCAATTAATTTGTTTCAAATCACACTTAATCTCTCTTATATTATGGTTTGAATTATTGATTATAAATTCATTAGCTGGAAAGATGGCTCTACTTGTGCTAATATGCACGTAATTTGGAGTTCATTAAAATACTGAATTGGTTTCCCTCCCATGCTAATTGATACCAAATGAGAGCAACATACAGAAATTTGCAATAACATTTATCTGCTATTCACATCCAAATGCACCCAAATGCAATATAATGATTGCTGTATTTTGCAAAGTGTAGGTTCTTCTGCATTTTGCTAACTTGTTTATTTGCTGGTTTTACCACCTGAATATCATTTAACATGTTCGTTGTGTAAAACATGGATTTGAAGAACTTAATCTGTGTCTAATGCAACTGCTGTTACAAATTAGCCAAGGAATTGTTCTGTAGGGTGCATACTATGCATATTCTATTTTCAACCACAGGTGTATTAAGATATTTACATTTTCAACACTGTACCAACAATGTGTAATTTCATTTCCTCTAGTCTTTTAATAAAAGTATAATTCAGTGACTGAACATCCCTTTCTTATCCTTTTGTCTATTCCCCTGACTCATCTCTCACCTTACTAAATTTCCAAATACTAATTTCAGCTAGTTTCTTGGCAAAATAGGGAGTTCTCAATGGACAAGATTTTGTGACATTGCAAAATAGTGTGCTGCAGGGTTCCAGAAATGGTAGCATGTACCAGATGTTCATAGAATAATTGAAAATTTCATTTGATCAGAATAGCACTTTCTGTCAAAAAGTTTTATCTTTACTTCAGCAAAGAGGTTGACTAGTTCCCCCTGGACCTGAATTAGCATATTTGAGGCTAGATACACTATTTTGCAATTCATGTGGTTATTTTCCCCTACTTTTTCTCATACAGAATCTTTTGAAATGTCTTTAGCTTCTTGCAAATGTACCAAGTGACATATTTAATTGTTTGAAGACAAGGTATGTATATGATGTATCTATATGTGTGACTTACAGCTTTTGTTTATCTTGCCTCAGGTATATAGTATTCTAATATCAGGCAGGGACAATCCATATCCACATATATATCATTCATTTATTTAAAAATATTTAAAAATGTCCACTATGTGTCTAGCTCTGGGAATTGAATGTGTCAATTACTGCTGTTATTGAATGTAAATGTTATTGTTTTAGCTTTGCTTATCTGGGGTTTGCTGATATGACTAAGATCAGCTCAATGATGAAATGAATAATTCTTTCTTATTTTAGATATCATTATAAGAATAGAGCTTGGGACTATTAAAAACTTAATTAATATTGTGCCAATAAAGAAAAGGAAATGATAAAATAAGATTTTTACAGTCAAGATCTTATTTTTATTAACAGTAACATGAAATATCGTCCCTTGATGTTCTAATTTGAACAATGTCACAATGGTAAAAATTTTTTAAAAAATCTATCTTCTCCAAGGTTGAACTTCCTGCTCATTTTTAGTTAATGACACCATAAAGTGGTAGGTTTCATCTCTGACATGTCCAGTTACCTGGTTTAGAGGCAATCAGTGGTACTCAATGCCCACTTTCCCTTTTCCTCTGATGTCTAGGAACTTTATCCATTCTCAGTCTCAGCAATGGCTAGATATGTGTGAAGAAAGGTAACAGGTGAAAAGGAGGACCTATGTAATATTTTCAACAATAAAGATTAAAACAAATAAAGGTGACAGGTAGATACTTTTGTTTATTTCAAATACATTGCTGACCCAGATAATTGGACTCCTTACAAAGCATTATTTACATTTTATTGGCAAGATAGTCGCTGGAATAAAAAGTCATCCTTAACTAATGGGAACATCCATGCTGTTATCAGTTGTTTGCTAGCATTATTTTGGCATGGATCTTTTGGTCAGAGAAATATTGTCAAGACAGTTCTGTTCATTGGCTTTGAATTAGAAACAATATTTCTCTTTTTTAAATTAAACTGTTTTTCTTGATCCACTTGGAACTTTTAGTTGTATCATATTCAGTGTGTATTTTAAAATTTATTATTATTAATAATTATCTGTGGTCATAGATTCATTATTCATAAAGATAATAACTTCCAGGAGGGAGAACCAGGATGGTAGCATAGGTAAACACCTGTACTTGCTGCCTCTCACAACCACATCAAAATTACAACTAAATTTACAATAGCTAAGATTTGGAAACAGCCTAGGTGCCCGTCAGCAGATGACTGGATCAGAAAACTATGGTACTTCTACACAATGGAATACTACGCTGCTATAAAAAAGAAGGAATTCTTACCATTTGCACCAACCTGGATGGAACTGGAGAACATTATGTTAAGTGAAATAAGCCAGTCAATGAATGAAAAATAACACATGATCTCACTCATTTGTGGATAATAAAGAACATTATAAACTGATGAACAAAAAGATAGATACAGAGGCAGTAAAGCATCAAACAGACTGTCAAATTACAGCTGGAAGGTTAGGGAGAGGTGGGGGAGATAAGAGATCAACCAAAGGACTTGTATGCATGCATATAAGCATAACCAATGGATGCAAAACA
Source organism: Eptesicus fuscus (assembly GCF_027574615.1). Classification (NCBI taxonomy): domain Eukaryota; kingdom Metazoa; phylum Chordata; class Mammalia; order Chiroptera; family Vespertilionidae; genus Eptesicus; species Eptesicus fuscus. The sequence goes on along the minus strand of NC_072473.1, from coordinate 69,524,041 downwards.
CTGGGGGGTGAGGGCATGTATGGGAGTGGGGTGGGGGGACAATGGAAATATATGTACACAATATAATACCTTAATAAAAAAATGGAGGAAAAAAAAAGAAAACAAAGAAAAAGACAGAACAACTATCATCCAGAACAATGGGAAAGCTGGTTGAGTGGAAGTACTATAACGAGAGAGGTAAATAAGAAAGTGCATTGAGACTGGTAGGAGGTGTGGAGGCACAGAACGGGCTGGCACCAGGTTGTGCTGCTTTTTTAATTTGGAGGGGGATATAAGCTCCCACTTGCTCTGAACTCCAGTTCCAGGCAAGACTCTGGGAGACCCAGACACATATGGGGAGAAACTGGACTGTCTGGCATTGGGGCAGGAATGTGAGGGTGGCTTTCTTTCAGACGGAGGTGCTTGCAATGGTCATTATTCCTGTGCTGGACCCTCTCTAGTGCAGGGCTGACTGGCAGCCATTGCTGTTTGCTCCACCCTGGTGATTCCCTGAGACCCCGCCCCACCCAATTTACAACCCCACCCAAGCTGTGTGAAGCAGCTTTTGCATATGAATGGCCTGTCCTTTCTCAGCCTAAAACCTGTCAAACAGGCAGCAACTGGGTCAAAGCTATAAAAAGAAGACCCAAGGCCACCAGCAGCAGCATGCCTTACTTCACAGCTGGGCCTCGTCTGGGCACTTCCAAACCCAATACAAAGAAGAGGAATCTGCAGACCTCTCTGTAGCTCCTGCTTGGTGGTCCCAAGCAGTGGCTGACTTTTCATCTCCTTGGAGATCCAAGAGCCAGTGTACCCAGTGGTCAGTGTGAGACCATAGCACATTATAACTCTTTACATCCATAAGTGACACACACAAGGGGAAGACTCAGTGAGCACCAAAGCCCCACTGAAGCAAGTCCTGCCCCATAAGGATGTCTCCTGCATAGCAGCTCTTCCATTGTAGACACAGCGGGTCCTCACAGGCAATTGGCCTGGAGGTCAATTCTTCCCAGTGATACCAACAGCAATCAAGGCTTAACTACAACAAGACTGAGCACTCAGCCCACAAAGGGGTGCACCAACAGTGTCCACCTCAGGTGATTGGGGAGGCTGAGCCACTGGGCCTTATAGGACACCTACCACACAAGGCCACCTATTAACTCAAGGAGACTTAGCAGCTCTACCAAATACATAGAAACAAACACAAGGAAGCAGCCAAAATGCGAAGACAAAGAAACATGTCACAAATGAAAGAAATGGAGGAAAGCAAACTACTGGATATAGAGTTCAAAACCACAGTTATAAGGTTACTCAACAATCTTCTAGAAACCTCTGAGGAACTTAGTGAGACCTTCAAGGATCTTAGTGAGAATGCAAAAAAAAAAAAAAAAAAAAAAAAAAAAAAAAAAAAGGAAAAGGAAAAGGACCAGTCAGAAATTAAGCATACACTGACTGATATAAAGAATAATATACAGAGATTCAACAGTAGGCTCAAGTATCCCAAGAATCAAGTCAAAGATTTGAAATATGAGGAAGCAAAAAACACCCAACCAGAAGAGCAAAAAGAAAAAAGAATCCAAAAATATGAAGATAGTGTAAGGAGCCTCTGGGACAACTTCAAGTGTACCAATATCCAAATTATGGGGGTGCCAGAAGAAGAGAGAGAGCAAGATATTGAAAACCTATATGAAGAAATAATGACAGAAAACTTTCCCTACCTGGTGAAAGAAATAGACTTAAAGTACAGGAAGTGCAGAGAATCCCAAACAAGAGGAATCCAAAGAGTTCCACACCAAGACACATCATAATGAAAATGCCAAGAGCAAAAGACAAAGAGAGAATCTTAAAAGCAGCAAGAGAAAAACAGTTAGTTACCTACAAGGGAGTACCCATATGACTGTCAGCTGATTTCTCAACAGAAATTATGCAGGCCAGAAAGGAGTGGCAAGAAATATTCAAAGTGATGAATAGCAAGAACTTACAACCAAGATTACTCTACCCAGCAAAGCTATCATTTAGAACTGAAGGTCAGATAAAGAGCTTCACAGACAAGAAAAAGGAGTTCATCACCGCCAAGCCAGTATTATATGAAATGCTGGAGGGTATTCTTTAAGAGGAGGAAGAAGAAGAAAAAGGTAATGATAAAAATTGTGAACAACAAAGTGACAATAAATACATATCTATCAACAAGTGAATCTAAAAATCAAATGAATAAAAAAATCTGATGAACAGAATAAACTGGTGAATGTAGTAGAGTCAGGGGCATGTAAAGGGAGCAGACTGACAATTCTCAGCGGGGAGGATGTGTGGGGCGTGTGGGAAGAGATTAGACAAAGATCTTACACCTATGGACAAGGACAGTGGATGGGGCGAGCGCCTGGGGTGGGGTGGGAACCGGGTGGAGGGAACTATGGGGGGAAAAAGAAGAACATCCATAATATTCTGAACAATAAAGATTAAAAATAAAAAAAAGAGAATAACTGCCAGGGGCTTTCTTGACTGGTTGGATCTAAGAATTTTTATATTTCTAAGCACTTGGAAAGCTCTGGATGATATATAAAGGGACCACGCTGAACAATTAAGAACTTCATTCTCTAGGAGTTTTTTGGCCCAATAGCATAAATGGCTCAGTATGGAATAGACTGCATAGGATCAGAGAAGAAATTAATTAAGATTATTTGAGCTGGAAAGGAAAATGCATTTCAAAGGATACTTTGGTGTAATGGGATCCCTTTGAAAGAATAGTGGAATACAGACACCGATGTAGTATGGTAGATAAAATTATGCTCTATTTGAGTGATTTGCTAGGTGAAAGTTTTCCAGTTGCTTCATGATAAAGCAATCTCTCTGTAGGGCATGATAAGTATGGACACTGCCAACAGGATAACAAAAGAGAAGCAAAACAAGTTGTTTTATAGGGCTAGATCATGTGGGTTGTCTTAAATATTTATGAAGTGTTTTTCCTTTTTTTAAAATTTAATGAATCTTTATTGTTCAGATTATTACAATTGTTCCTCTTTTACCCTCCCTCATATCTCCCCTCCACCTGGTTCCCACCCCACCTTCTGCCCTTACCTCCCCCACACTGTCCTCATCCATAAATGTATGATTTTTGTCCAGTCTCATCCCACAGCCCCCACACCCCTTTCCCCCTGAGAATTGTCAGTCCACTCCCTTTCTATGCCCCTGATTCTATTATATTCACCAATTTATTCTGTTCATCAGATTTTTAATTCCCTTGATTTTTAGATTCTCTTGTTGATAGATATGTATTTGTTGTTCATAATTTTTATCTTTACCTTTTCCTTCTTCTTCCTCTTCTTAAAGAGTACCTTTCAGCATTTCATATAATACTGGTTTGGTGGTGATGGACTCCTTTAGCTTTTTCTTATCTGTGAAGCTCTTTATCTGACCTTCAATTTTGAATGATAGCTTTACTGGGTAGAGTAATCTCGGTTGTAGGTTCTTGCTATTCATCACTTTGAATATTTCTTGGCACTCCCATCAGGCCTGCATAGTTTCTGTTGAGAAATCAGCTGACCATCGTATGGGTGCTCCCTTGTAGGTAATTAACTGTTTTTTCTATTGCTGCTTTTAATATTCTGTCTTTGTCTTTTGCTTTTGGTATTTTAATTATGATGTGTCTTGCTGTGGTCCTCTTTGGATTCCTTTTTTTTTTTTTAGCATTTTATTCAGTTATCGTTATTTTTTAAAAAAATTCTTTATTGGTTATGGTATCACATAATTGTCCTCATTCCCCTATTCCCATCCCAAACCCCTCCCCACGTATGCCCCCACCCCCCTGTTGTCCATGACCACTGGTTAGGCTTATATGTATGTACACAAGTCCTTTGGTTGATCTCTCCCCCTTTCCCCCACCCTCCCCTGCCTTCCCTCTGAGGTTTAACAGTCTGGTCGATGCTTCCCTGCCGCCAGGTCTGTTTTTGTTCTTCAGCTTATGTTGTTCATTATTTCCCTTAGATCCGTGAGATCAGGTGATACAAGAAATACACCTATAAGCACCGAAAATGAGACAAGCCATAATGGTTATTTGCTGGGAGGCAAATGAATCAGTCTGTAGTGAGTTTCTTTCTGGGCCAACAGTTCTTTTGAGTCCCAACTTCAATGTTGAACATTTCCTTATGTGTACAAGTCAGCAATGATATTTCAGTTCTGGGTGTGGATTCCTTTTGTTTGGGGTTCTGTGCACTTCCTGGACTTGTAAGTCTATTTCTTTCACCAGGTAGGGGAAGTTTTTAGTCATTATTTCTTCAAATAGGTTTTCAGTATCTTGCTCTCTCTCTTCTTCTGGCACCCCCATAATTCGGATGTTGGTACGCTTGAAGTTGTCCCAGAGGCTCCTTACACTATCTTCAAATTTTTGGATTCTTTTTTTCTTTTTGTTTTTCTGGTTGAGTGTTTTTTGCTTCCTCGTATTTCAAATCTTTGACTTGATTCTTGTGTTCCTCTAGTCTGCTGGTAGGTCTCTGTATAATATTTTTTATTTCAGTCAGTGTATGTTTAATTTCTAGTTGGTCCTTTTTCATATCCTCGAGGGTCTCGCTAAATTTATTGGCCTTTTCTAGGAAATTCTTGAAAAACCTTATAACCATGGTTTTGAACTCTATATCCAGTCATTTGTTTTCCTCCATTTCTTTCGTCTGTGATCTGTTTCTTTGTCTCCACATTTTGGCTGCTTCCCTGAGTTGGTAGAGTAGCTTTGTGTGCTATGTGTCCTATAGGGCCCAGTGGCTCAGCCTCCCCAGTTACCTGAGGTGAACACTCTTGGTTCACCCCTTTGTGGACTGTGTGTACAGCCTTGTTGTAGTTAAGTCTTGATTGTTGTTGGTATCACTGGGAGGAATTGATCTCCAGGCCAATTGGCTGTGAGGATCAGCTGTGTCTACTCTGGGAGAACTTCTGTGCTGGAGACAGCCTTATGAGACAAGACTTGCAAAATTGCAAAAGTCTCTGTGCTCAGCTTGGATGGGCTGGAGTCTCAGGGCTGAGCAGACAGCCTTGGCTTCCCATCAGCCCTGCCCTATGAGGCCCCTGCGTCTCAGTGTCCCTCAGTAATCGCTGCAGTCCTCTCTGTGCACACTCGCGTGCACGCCTCCAGACCTCTGCCTTTCGCAGCTCCCCTGAGTTTCCGTGCGCTCCTCTCTTTTCCCGACAGTCCAGATTCCCCCGTATGAGTCTGGGTCCCAAGGGTCTCACCCAGAACTGGGGTTCAGTGCAGTTGGGAGCTTTCGTCTCCCTCCCACTAGAGAGAGCCAGCCAGACACTCAGCCGCCTGTCTTGTCTGCGTGCGTGTCTCCACACCTCAGCCTTTGGAGCTCCTCTGAGTCTCCGTGTGCCCCTCTCTTTCCTTCTAGTTGTAGACTTTCCACTCAGCCAGCTTTCCTGTGGTTCTGGATGATATCCATTCTGTCTTTTATCTGTAGTTTTAAAATTGTTGTGCAAAGCAGCAGTTTAGGTGTTCACGTATGCTGCCATCTTGGTTTCTCTCTGAAGTGTTTTTTCTTATTCATTTTCCCTTTAACCTCTTTATTATGAAATAAATATGAGGAATTAAGTCCAGTTTTAATTTAAAGAGAAATTTCAAGAATACCAAAAATCTTGTCTTATTTCTTTATTGTTTGGGTAAAATACTTGTGGATGGCTTTCCTCTCTTACAATAGATACTTTTTGTCATCCAGGGTCAGGTGTTTGCCCAGGTACTTTTGGTCTGTGTCTTTACCAGATGGCTCATTGCTTGTTCACTTTGGGCCAAGGAAAGCTAATTTGACATATCCACTTTGGAACTATGGTTTTAAAAAAAAATTTTAAAAATTGATCTTTATAATTACTTTTTCTTTTTTTTAATATTGTTTGCACCATATTGTCTTAATATTTTCTAAATCTTATTTTTTAAAATATATTTTTATTGATTTCAAAGAGGAAGGGGGAGAAATAGAGAGATAGAAACATCAATGATGAGAGGGAATCATTGATCAGCTGTTTCCTGCATGCCCCCTACTAGGGATCAAGGCCGCAACCTGGGCATGTGCCCCTGACCAGAATTGAACCCAGGACCCTTCCATCCACAGGCTGATGCTCCATCCACTGAGCCAAACCAGCCAGGGTGATCTTTATTATTAAAAATATTACAGATGTCCCCCTTTTCCCCCCATTGACCCTCTCACCTTGCACTGTTCCTTCCCCCAGGCCCTCACTGGGCTATTATCTGTGTCTATGGGTTATGCATATTTGCATATAAGTTCATTGGTTAATCTCTTTCCACCCCTTTTCCCCCTGGAACTATGTCTTTTTGATATGTTTTTCCATTTCTCTTCCTATAAGGCTTTCCCCCAATAAAATCCCAGCCATTAAAAAACCACCAAACACCAGATTGGAAAAGGTTTGAGCCATCAGAAAAGTAGCTTTTTAGAGGCTTATACATAGCCCAAGGTAGTTAGATAAAACAGAATCTTTTTCAAGTAGCCAGAATGAAGCCCCATAAACCAATTATTCTGCCATATATAGGGACTACAAAGAAGTTCTCCATGGCTTGAACTAAAAATATTATCAATGAGATACCAACCTCTACAGTTGTTTTGGAAAAGGCCCTTTGGGGCTGGGCGTTTGTGTGCAGGTGACAAAGTCAGAAGTTGTTATGGGATTTTGGTTTAATGGTGTAGGTCAAAGATCTATTGTGTAGTTGGAGGAATATGTGTGTGAGATGGTATGTAGCAGAGGTGAGTTGAAAGGCACTGAATCCAGAAGGGATCAAAGGAGTTTATCAGAAAATGAACTCTTTATAGCTCAATTTATTTAAAGTTTTGCTCATTGAGGTGGCCTCATGAGAGAACCTTAGTCTTTTGAGGGTTCCTGGTAATCAGAAGTAATACTTCTGCTCCATTATTCTTTACAGCAGGATAGACAACAAACTTGCAAGCTGTTAAAACTAAATCAATAGATGACACCATCTTATATAGTTAGTTCTTTTTAACCTTACTAGTATATACTTTACTGTCAAATGAGACTTTTTATTTTCCTGTCTTAGTTTAACAGAAATATTTTCAATTTGGCAGAAGATAGAATTTTAAAACACCCCAGTTAGATAAATCTTAGGTTGTTTCTAATGCATGGTCTAGTACCTAGACTCTCAGTCATGCAGGAGTGCAAGTTTACCAAGTGTTTACTTTTAGATATCTATTTAAAAGGGAAGAGATATTATGTTGTAACTTAGTATGTTTATATCTATATCTATATCTATATCTATATCTATATCTATATCTATATCTATATCTATATCTATATCTATATCTATATCTATAATCTATATCTATCTATATATCTATATACCTAAATCTCTATCTCTATGCTATATCTCTATCTCTATATCTATATCTATATCTATATCTATATCTATATCTATCTATATATCTCTATCTCTATCTCTATCTCTATCTCTATCTCTATCTCTATTTATCTCTATCTCTATCTATCTATCTATACACTGGTGTAATCACCTGTAGAAACTTGGTAACCTTAGTTCATTGCACCAAGGCAGTTTCCCAGCCATGAGTTTGCAAATCCAAATCTAGTGCCAGAGATACACTTTTCAATTTCTGTGTGGTCACTTTCTCCACCTCTCATTTTTGTCCTTAGCTTGTATAAAAATTGATGTTTGACCATTTGCTGTCTTTCCTCCTCTTTCATCCTGTATGGAACTTTCAACCTGCATGAACAATATATTTTCCTTTTAATATATGGAAAAGAGGGAGGAGAGTAACTTTTTAGGTTCCAAGATATTTAGACTGGTCAAACTGTTCCAAGGCATTACCACCTTCTGGTTTTAATCATCGCTGAGACTGTCAGTTGCTCTAATCTAGAAGGTGAACCAACAAAATGGTTTTGATGTTAATTTAATTTAATAACCAGCTTATTGAAAAAAAGTGCTTCCAGCTTGTAAGAGTCAGATTGTTTATAAACCAAAGCAAGTCAGTTACAGAAGTTGAACCATCATTCATATGCAAATAGGAACTATTTTAAACTTGGGGAATTATTATTATTATCATAAGTAGCTACAAAATTTAGTCCTTTTAATTAAAGGAACCATTTATTCCAGAGACATGCTTCATATAAATATTTGTTCCATGTTTTTTCTGGAAGAAAACCTGATGCACCAAGGGCTTAAAGACTATTAATGTCAGAACACAAATTATGGCAAAGTCCAGAGTGAAGCCTAAAGTGCAAATTATTTTGCTTGACCCACTGCCTATCAATCTGTTTGTACACTTTAGAAGTGTAGTGATTATCTGTGAGTACCCTATTAAGTTTGAATTTTCTTACACGGGATGATTTTGCTTAATGGCAAAATGAGAATTTAGAAATTCAGTGTTTATTCACAAAGTAGATCTTAAAGACTTGGAGCCAGACCTTTGTGCCAACTATCAACTTTTAGAAGGTTCATTATACCTCTTGGAGCTTCACCAAACACTTTCAAATTTATAATTGATGTCTACTGATGTTGAAGGCAAAGAAAACCTTCCTTCTTTATCTGCAGAACACATTACCTTAATGTTGGACCCTAGTTAGTTGTAGGGTAACTGTATGGAATCACACTAGCCTGCTAACACAGCAACTGAGCACTCCTGAATTCAGCTTCTAATTAATCTATGCAGCTAATGAGTCTGTAAACAGACTGAGCTGCTGGAGCTGGCACCAGGAAACTACCATTCCAAACTAACCATCTCTTATTAACCTTTTGGTTTTTCTTTGCGACGCTAATTAGAGACCCATAAAACTATCTGCTTGGATCTTTGGTTTAAAATACAATTTTCAAAGAAACACAATCTGTGTTAAGGCTTCCATTACTGTGGTGTTTCCCCTCATGAAGGAAAATCACTGACTTGCTCTTTAAGTAAAGTTTGTGTGATTAATCTGTAATGTTCCAGTATTAAAATGCCAGAAAAAGTTGCTTCTGTAGTTGGTATAATTTACAGTATTCTCCAGATTCTGGTAGTACTGAAATAGATGGCAAATATTTCTACTAACATTATATGTTGATGGTCTTAAGGTACCCATTCCCAGACTAAAACCGTGTCTTCTGCTTTGGACTAAATTCCTCTTGATTGCCTTTGGGTTAGAAGTGTGTTTTGCTTCCTTTTTTGCAGGATGATGAGCCAAGGAATGAGCATTGTATTATTGGGATAGGGGAATTCTTCTATATTAAAGAGCTCTTTAGCTCAAAATGATAGGTTACTAAATGAGCCCACCCAAATTTTCAAACTATTACATTTGCATTATGATGATGGAGCCATATTCTTTGGTGCTGTATCTCCCCATCCCACTTTCTCTTTGATAGCTTCCACACTCAGAAATAAGTGTGTCATTGAGCAAAGAGCATTGTGAGATAAGTGTTTAGGGCATGTTGGACCCATGTTTTCATCTGTGTGTTTGTTTGCCCATCTATGGCACATTTAAGTCCCTCACTTTTCTCTCATTTGTCCTAAATAAAAATTACCAAAAATAAATGACTTTGAGATCTTAGAGAACATAATCTTTAGATAAGGAATTGGCTGTCTATTAAATAAGTGAGCTTTGCAAAGTTAGACATTGTTTTATTGGATTTAGAAAAGTGGCACTTCTTCCAGAAACCTAAAATTAATCATCTAGGATCTTTAGAGATTAAAACATCTATGCCAAAAATGTAGGCACAGAACCCAATATTCTACTTGCAGCATTACTGAGAGTCCCTTTAGTATCTTAAATTTCCACTGTCATCAATATAGAATGTTTAAAATCATGAAAAGTTCCCAAAATCATCATGATAGGGAGTGCATAGTAGATCATTTATCTCTTGCAGCAACTCTGAGAGGAAGACAAGCATAGAATTCCAAAAAGTTAACAGAGGAGTGACAGCCATTTCAACTGAGACTCAAAGTAAGAATCTTAGATGATTAAGAAAGGTAGAGAGAGTTAGAATGAAGAATTAAGAGAGAAATGAAATAAGATACAATTATCTGTGATTGAAACTAGGGTTGGCAGGGATATGAGGGACACAATCCAGACTTCCTTTACTATATACTATCTATCTAATATTCAAAGGTCAACCTAAGAATTATTATTATTATTCCAGACAGGCAGTGTCTCATCAATTCAGGTTCCAACTAATATGAGCAAGTTCTGTTGAGACAGTACAACTGTTTTTACCCTCTTCCATTGTACTCAAGACTGACATCACTAGTCATCCTGTAAATCCAAAGGCAATCGTAGCATTATAGTGACTAAGAGTATGGATTATGGAATAAGACAAATAAATCTAAGTACCATGGTAATCTTTGCCATTTAACAGCTATTGCCCTTAGTCAAATTAGTTAATTTTTGAACCTTTAATATTCTTATCTGCCAAATGGGAGTGAAAATAGAAATTACTTATCAGGGTGGTTGTGAGGTTATCCAGGTACTTAATGTACTTTATGGCACATACTAGTAGTAAGTGCTCAAAAAAAAATAAGTGCTGTTATTATTACAGAGATTCAGTCAGTGAAATATTCACTTTGCATGATTTTGGATGCACCACCCCACTGTTCACCATCTCTCATCTGCTTGCTGCTGTCTGTGATCCCTTTAATAGAGGGTCAGGCTTTTCCTTTTACAATTATAGTTCAAACTTCAAGCAGCCCTTGGGAAGGGAGAATGTATTTATTTAAATTAACACTAAGTTGCAAATGGCTGCTATTAGCTTGTTTCTAAGTTTGGAATTTGGTGGTGGTGGTGGCCGCGGGGTGGTTTCCAGAATATTGGGCACTAAAAGTCTCAGAGGAGGGAAAAGCAGGACAAAGAGCTGACAACCTCATGAGTTTTTCCAGAGATATCAATCTCTAAAGGAACATTGGATAATTATTTGATTTACTTACTGTGGAATGTCGGGATCCTGAAAAGCTGCCTTCACTATCATATCATTTTTCAGAATTAGCCCAGACTCTGGTTTGAGTAATTATGGGATAGCCACTAAAGGTTCTTGTGGAACTTGGATAAGAGGTCCATATAATATACACTAGTGGCCCAATGCACAAAATTAGTGCATGGAGGGAGGTGTCCCTCAGCCCAGCCTGCACCCTCTCCAATTGGGGACCCCTTGGGGGATGTATGACTGCTGGTTTAGGCCCAATCCCTCTCACAATCTGGGACTGCTGGCTCCTAACCACTCACCTGCCTGCTTGTCTGATTGCCCCTAACCCCTCTGCCTGCCTGCCTGATTGCCCCAAACCTCTCTGCCTGCCTGCCTGATTGCCCATAACTGCCCTCTCCTGCCAGCCTGGTTGCCCCCAACTGCCCTCCCCTGCTGGCCTGATCTTGCCCCAATGGCCCTCCCCTGCCAGGCTGATCTTGCCCCCAACTGCCCTCCCCTGCTGTCCTGATTGCCTCCAACTGTCCTCCCCTGCCAGCCTGATCTCATCCCCAACCGCCCTCCTCTGCCAGCCAATTTGATTCTGATTGGTCAGTTTCTATGCCAGTCAGCATCAAAAGCTCTGCCTCCTCGGCAGCCATTGGCTCCTCACAGTTGACCCAGATTTGGTTCTGATTGGTCGGTTTCTATGCCAATCAGCGTCTCTGGGCCTAACAATGGGGCCTGATCAGAAAGGCGGGGCTGATCAGCAGCCCCGGTGGAGGCCTGGAGAGAAATGGAGGTGTGGGTGCTGGCCCTGCCCGGAGAGAAAGAGAGAGGCAAGTAATGATCAACAGCTGCCACACAGGCTATGGATCAGACACTGCTTCTCTCTTCAGGCCTCTCTCTGGGCCTGATTTGCAGCCCCCTCAGCAGTTAGTGCTGGGTCACTGCACCTGCAGCCGCAGCAGTCAGTGCTGGGTTGCCATGGCAATCCAGCACTGACTGCAGAACTGACTTCCAGTTGGTCGAGCCTCCGGTCATGACAGACCCAGGGTTTTTATATATTAGGGTTATAAAATGCACATATTCTTGAGAACCTGTGATGATACAAGCAAAGTTTGAGTTATTTTCTGGTGGCATTGCCTCTGCTTTGTGTTCCCTGTATAAAAATATGCATGCCCCAGTCCCCAGGTTCCCTATACTTCCCTACTCTACCCTCACTGCTCTTAAATGGCGAATGGATGGCAGATAACATTTTGATTCTCTTTTTTTTGTTCCCACTTCATGCCAGACTTTCATTAAAAAATAAATGAGGAGATGCATTTTTTATTTCTAGTTTTCCTCTAAGAAAATCACCCTGCAAAGGACCTTTCTATTCTTTTTCTGCCAATGGGCTGAAAAAAGTTCAGCTTCTACCTGAAAGGTCTTATCTTTTTGTCATATGAATGAGCTCAGAGCAGGTCTATGGGGACAGTGTTATCTGAGTAATGATGGGAATTTATGTGTCTTTGGATTTCTGCCTCTTTTTCTGTAGTGGAAAAATGAATTTGTTAATGGTAGAAAAACTCAACTGAAGCTCCTTATAAAATCCTCTGTATATAAATGCCAGGAGAGAGCCACTCAATACACAGTTGATAAATGAAATTTCTTTTTTCTTCCTGCCTTGCATAGAGCTGTTTGTCTTATATTAATGTAAGTCAGGTGGCTCATGTTCACTGGTTATAGTATTTTGAATTTAGTGGGCAGGCTGTGGTTTTGTGGAGTAAAATGAATTAGCTTATAAGGGACCTTATGACATGTTTGTGTTTGCCAACAAATTTAGATGGAGAGAGAGGGAGAGAGGGTGGGAGGAAAGGAGGATGAGAAGGCAGGAGGGAGGGAGAGAGAGAAAGATAGAGATGGGGGAGACTGGACACACACAGAGGGAACTGTATGTAATTAAGGATATGCAAAAAGAACTTACAACACAGGGACGACCACTGTAGGTTTTGAAAGAGGCAGATTCTGAGAAAAAAACAACACTTTAATATTTTGAACATAACCATCCCATCATTAGTATAACTGGAAGAGTATAATTTTTGACTTCCTAAAACTCCAAATCCAGGTGCTATATGCAAAATACTAAAAAAAAATCATAGCCTTAAAATAAATTAATGTCCTGTTGCCTTAGGGCAGGGGTCCGCAAACCAAGGCTCACGAGCTACATGCAGCTCTTTGGCCCCTTGAGTGTGGTTCTTCCACAAAATACCACAGCCTGGGCGAGTCTATTTTGAAGAAGTGGCATTAGAAGAAGTTTAAGTTTAAAAAATTTGGCTCTTAAAAGAAATTTTAATCGTTGTACTGTTGATATTTGGCTCTGTTGACTAATGAGTTTGCTGACCACTGCCTTAGGAAACTGAAAATTGTAATTTTCACTTTATTATTTATTCATCACAAAGTCCTGGATAAGTCAATAACCTCTCAAAATCTCAATTCATATCTTTATAGATGGGCTGATGAACAATCCTACCTAATAATAGACAAATATGCAAATTGACCATACCTACAACACACCCACAAGCCACACCCACCATCCAATCAGAGCGAGTATGCAAATTAACCCAACCAAGATGGCTACAGCCACAGAGAGCAAGGTTTCCTAGGTAACAGAGGAAGCCAAGCTTTCTGCCTGCCCTTTCCAGGCCTAAGCCTCCACTCAACCTACAAAGTTTCAATTATAGAAGGTAAACAAATTCAAACAGAAATGGCAGCAGAATGGAGCTTGAGAGAGCAGGCCAGGGTTGCTGCCGGCAACAGGGGAAGCAAAGCTTTCCACACACCCTGGCCAGACCCAGGCCTCCGCTTAAGGCTACAAAGTTTCAATTATAACCCCAACAGAAATGGCTGCTGGCGTGAGGGAGCCCCAGGCTTGGCTCCGCTCCAGGCTACAAAGTTTCAATTGTAGAAGGAAAATAAATTCCAGATACCAGGGCCTCCGCTTGCATTGCCAGGGGGCGTGGCTGGCCTGCAAACCACCACAGGCCCCTCGCTCAGGCCACCCCACGCCCCAAGGGAACCCCACCCTGATCAGGGACACCCTTCAGGGCAAATCAGCTGGTCCCCACCCCTGTACCAGGCCTCTATCCTATCTAATAAAAGAGTACTATGCAGATTGATCATCACTGCAACACACAATATAGCTGCCCCCATGTAGTCAAAGATTCTGCCCCCATGTGGACACAAGATGGCCACCACAAGATGGCCAGCAGGAGAGGGCAGTTGGGAGGCACCCTGCCTGCAAGGTAGGGCAGTTAGGGGTGACCAGGCCGGCAGAGGAGGGAAGTTGGGGGCAAATAGGCTGGCAGCAGAGTGGTTAAGGGGTGATCAGGCTAGCAGGCAGAAGCGGGTAGGGGCAATCAGGAAGGCAGGCAGGCAAGCATTTGGGAGCCAGCAGTCCTGGATTGTGAGAGGTATGTCTGACTGCCCGTTTAGCCCCGATCCCACCCGGATCGGGCCTAAACGGGCAGTCGGACATCCCTTGAGGGGTCCCAGATTGGATAGGGTACAGGCTGGGCTGAGGGACAACCCCCCTCCGTGCACGAATTTTGTGCACCAGGCCTCTAGTGTTACAATAATGTTGCTTAGATCAACAACCAAGGTGATATTTATATGTGTAATATTTTTAGAACAATATAATTGTGAATCAGATACTACTGCCCCCTATCCCCCCGTGTTATTCTTCATGTCCTGGTGTCCTGAGTGCTTTATTCTTAGCACAATATGGTTTAGCTGAGAGAGAAGTGACCTTAGAGTCAGGGAATTTAACTTCTCATTGTATTCTACAAATTAATAGCTGTGTGATTTGTCTTGTTCAGTATTTAGGTTTCTCATCTGTAGAATGGAGTATACTAGTAGTACCTACCTTACAGGGTCGTTGTAAGGATTAAATAAGGTAATGCATATAAAACACTTAGGAAAGTACCTACTCCATAGTAAATTCTCAAGAATGATAGTGATAATATGAGGCTGATGAAGTAATTCTTCTTGGTTTGCTTTCCCTCTTCTTCACTTCTCTGTATCTCCTTCTCATTTTAAAATCTTTGGCAAAATGAGAATGGTTTAAAAAACTATGGTACATCTACACAATGGAATACTACGCTGAGGTAAAAAAGGAATTCTTACCATTTGCAACATCGTGGATGGAACTGGAGAGCATTATGCTAAGTGAAATAAGCCAGTCAGAGAAAGATAAATATCACACGATCTCACTCATTTGTGGAATATAATGAACATAAACTGATGAACAAAAACAGATCCAGAGACAGAGAAGCATTGATCAGACCATCAAACCTCAGAGGGAAAGTAGGCGAGGGTGGGGGGAATGGGGAGAGATCAACCAAAGGACTTGTATGCATGCATATAAGCATAAGCAATGTACACAGACACCAGGGTGGGTGAGGGCATGAGTGGGGGAGGTGTGGGGAGGCAATGGGGGATAAGGACACATATGTATATCTTAATAAAAAAAGAAAAAATATTTGCAAAATGTAAGTCCTATAAGAAGCCTTTCTCGACTAACAGTTTACTGTTATCACTACTTGGCACCTCTTAAGCACCTATATACATAGTTTACATCACTTTAATTTGCTTTTTGCCAAATTTTTAATGTAAAATGAGGAAGATGATCATTGTTAGGACCCTTCAACTTCTAAACTCTTTTATTCTGCATTTTGGGATCTGTGCACAATCTTCAGATTCCTGAGCACATAGCCATTTGTGAGTGGATCTGTAGTGAATGCTATACGCAAGTTAACAGATGGTATGGTGTGGTTGTTTTGAGGGGTAATTGCTCTTTCATCTTAATTTCCTCCCTTTGGCATTCCTTTCTTGGAAGCTACTCAGTGGCAATGTCATGAAACATGGGGTGAAAATCAAACTGAAGTAGTAGATCACTTGTCTATTTCAGAAAAAAATTACAGTTAAAAACTAAGGACCAGTGAAGTTCTACCAAAGTTATGCCTTTTCACCCTAGTATTAGGGGACAAATAAGTCTAAAGGTGCAATGGACTTAGATTGTTCATTCCTCTTTTCCTAAGCAAGGTAGCTATATCTATTTCAATTTTCCCTAAAGTTTAAGAAACCTCCTCTTCCCTAGCTAACATATCACACCTCTCACAGTTGGTCAGTTCTTAAAATAAAACACTCTGAACCAAATCTCATGTTCTTTCTTCTATGGAGTCAGTTGTAAACTGCTAACTTTACTACAGATTTTCTCTCCTCTTCTCCTCCCTCTCCCCATATCTCCACACACTTTTTCTCTTGATGTTTTTTATTTATCTCTTCTTCCCACCATCCCCATTTTAAGCTCAGCCTGAATCTATCCTCTTTCTTTCTAGGGATAATTTCTCTTTCATCACTATATTTTTTTTTACAAAAAAGTAGAGATATTTTTAATGACATTTAATAAGAATTTTTTGGTTGTAGTAGTTCAGTGCTCCCTTAAGGAATATTTTAATGGCTTCTTTTAATTTGTTACAGTTGCCTTCTTGTTACAGTTGCTTTCCTCCCACATGGCTCATAGCACACTAGTATGAATGGACAAGACTCTTAGTAAACAAATGTCGATCAGTCAATTGCCCTTTTTAAAAAAATATATTTTTTCATTCATTTCAGAGAAGAAGGGAGAGGAAAAGAAAGAAAGAGAGAGAGAGAGAGAGAGAGAGAGAGAGAGAGAGAGAGAGAGAGAGAAACATCAGTGAGAGAGAAACATCAGTGACGAGAGAGAATAATTGATTGGCTGCCTCCTGCATGCCTGATGCTAGGGATTGAGCCTGCAACCCAGGCATGTGCCCTGACCAAGAATCAAACCGTGGCCTGCTGGTTCATAGGTTGACACTCAACCACTGAGCCACAATTGCACTTAACATGACCACACAACAGATGTTAACCACTAATGTTTAATCTCCAGGGAAGTTCTTATCCACCCCATTTTACAGATGCTGGGTGTAAAATGATTTACTCTAAGACATAGCAAGGATCAGAGGAGAGGAGAGTTTGTGTTATTTGGATTGGTTATGTGACTCCAGGGCATTGTTCTGTTTTCCCATTGGAAATCTCAAAGGCTGTAGGACTGACATGAAGTTTTCATTCCTGTTACAAAAGGGATACCTCCTCCAGTTTAGGAGAGATGTTGCTTAGGGAAACTGCAGTCCCAAATAGCAGTGGGACCAGAAAGATCAGTGAGTCAGAAGCATTACTGTGAGATGGAAGGAAATAACTGGTGTGCCTAACTAGCCCATGGGGCATGTTTGATAGAATCCAAGTGTGTCTAAAACGTTGGCATCTGTATAGATATTGGCCTTTCAGTTTGTTTCTTAGGTTTTACTCTTATAGTTTGCCTGCTGTTATCTGTGTCACTGGCAATTTCGTTGACCACAACACTTCAAATGAATCACAGCTGAGTCTCCTTGAAGTTTCCTTCCTTCTAACATTGCCAGTTTCTTGCTCATGTTGGGGTTTAAAATGTCTCCTTTCAAAATATGCCTGGTGAATTTCAAGTCTTTAGCTTCTGTTTCCCTCATGATTTCCTCTAACCTGGGCTATTTTGACCTGGATGTTTTCATTAAGATAAATGTCAGAATTTCTATCAGATGAAATCAATTCTTTTGTTTTATTGGACTGCAAGTTTACTGAGGCCCAGTCTGTTTAGATTGCCTTTTTCTTTGTGGTACTGTATGGGCATTTATCAAAGATGATCTAAATAACATTTTCTATATTGTTAAAACACCCTGCGATCACTCTTTTCTTTCAATAATTATTGAGGTGTTTCCTGTTTGTTTTTTTCTTTTTATTGGGGTTTTTGTTGTATAGGGGGGAAAGCCCTGATTCAGGCATCTGGATTCAAGTCCTGGATCTGTTACTAACTCCATTTGTGATCTCAAGCAACGTATTTCCTCTATTTAGGCTCTAGTTTCCTGTAAATGAAGCATTTGGACAGGACTGATTTACAGGGTCTCATTATTGCTGAAACTTTATGACTCTTCATTGTTCATTGACAATGAAAAGATTATTGGGGGACTGGAAGGCATTTTTTATGTCAGTAAATGAAACTCATTTTGGGGAGCAAGGTTCTTGTGTTTCAGCTGAAAGAATCATTTTCAGAAGCCCCCACAGGAGGATGGGATGTGGAAGAAGGCTTTATTGGCATGGAATTACATTTCTTGGGTTCCAAAGTCCCCTGCCCCTTAAGGCAGTCTGGAAAAGGTGCAGCTGGGAATTCAGCAAAGTCAGAATCAGGGACAATGTCCAGAGTTTTCATTGCATGTTGTAGCTGGGTGTGGTTCAGCCTTCAGGCTGGATTAAAGTCCATTTGTCCATGTGTGGAGCCCAACATGACCATGAGGTATGTGGGGCAGAAGGGAGCATGCCCCTGCAACAGGGGTCACAGGATCCATGTGCCCTGGAACCAAGAACCTGAATTTCCTTTGTTCGGAAGCATATATATATATATATATATATATATATATATATATAGATAGAGAGAGAGAGAGAGAGAGAGAGAGAGAGAGAGAGAGAGAGAGAGATTGCAGTGTCCACGCCCATCCTGCTCAATTACCTGTTACCAGGTGTAATTGATGTAATTGAGTGGCAATTAGTCTCCCATGTCACCCAGACTTCACTGGGCATGCATCTAAATTGTCTATGTCTAGTCCCTTTCCCCATCAATCAACAGGGAATAGACTTGGAGAATGTTAAATGCAGCTTTTTGGCAAAGCTCTGTAAATAGCATGTCTATATCTTTAGGTCTCCCCCTTTCACCCCTTTCCTGTTAAATAATAACCAGGTTGTTACAATGGTATCCTTTTGGATGGATTTTCCTCTGTATTTCTAAAGAGCAAGGAAGGATGGGAAATTTGACTCTTAGTCATGGGGCTTTGGTTGTAAAAATTCTTCCATTATGGCAAGGAAATGATGTTACGATGAAACATTGGTGGAGCTAGCTTGTGTTAAGCATTCTGAGTTTCTTCCTCCTCTTTGACTTCTGTTTGAATGTATTTAGCTTAACTTTGCTTTCAAGTGTGTATTTTCAAGGAAATGGTTCTTCTTTTCTTTTATACCCAATTCATGGTCTCATCATCCTTCTCCCTTACTGAATCATCCATTTCTGAATAGTTTGCAATTTTCAACTTAATTAGGTCTTTCCCCTAAGTGAAGAACACAGCTGTTCCCTCTTTGATGCTTTGGCAGTTGCCTCTGCCTTTCCCAAAATGGAATATTTATCTCTTTCCTTGGATTTCTTAGCTGGTCATTAGTTTAGGACTAGTAGCCCATCTCCTGGTAATGGAACTACCAAATTTCATGGCCAGAGTTGTTCCCATTACCTTTGGTGCCTTTTAAATCCTTTGTGGGCTTAGTTAATATGAAATGGGGATTTAGCAATCTTTCAAAGCTCCATTTGCCTTATAATCTCCAGTGATTCCATTGTTCAGCCTTTTGAGATACTGATTCATCTATGAGGAGAACCTAGCCCAATGCCCCCATTGTAGTTTGATGGAGAAATAGAGGATTAGAAGATACTAAATGTACTTTGTTCCTGAATTAAATGGTCCTCATTTGTCCACTTTACAGATTCACCACTTCAGTTCCTAAGAAGTTATCTTACCAGTTGGTCTTTCCCTTTACTTTTATGTGTAAGCATTTCAGAAAGCAATTGCTGTTTTTCCCTAGGTGTTTTGACTTTATCTGACCCTCTGACCTTTAACTTTATGGTTACTCACATCCATTTTTAATTGTTGGGATTTGCAAATATCATACCTTGCCCATACAGCACAGATATTAAGTCAGCTTCTCCACTCCATTCCAACTTCTCTCTCACATCATGCATCCTGTTATTCAAGCTAAAACCTTCTATATTGTTGGTTTAGTACTGTCTTTCCAAATGTATGTGGTACAGCCTGTTTTCCTGCCCCAAGTGCCTCATTCAATTTAATACTCATACTTAGCATATTAGGCATCTTGTCAATATTTCCTTTCTGAGGTCTATTTTTTAAAATTTGAATGCATTCTGCATGTGTTTTTCCCCCCCTTAAGTGATGAAGTCTGCAACAGTGTCAGAAATAGCTCTATGCCTAGGAGGAAAGGGAAAGAGCATTGCTCACATTTTCAGAAGGAGTGTTCAAGGGCAAGCTCTTGACAAAATTGTATCTACAGTGTCACTATATCTATCTACCTTCCTGTCCATTTGGGAACACAGGCATTCCAATACTCCCCTTGGGTTTTCGTAGTTTCCTTCATCATTAGCACTTCTATTCAGGGTCCTGCATTCCCAGGCTTTCTTTGCTTGTTTCCTGCTTCTCACATATATACTTATCTGTTCCATGTTCCATTTCCTCAAGGTACTAATTATTTCAAAGGACCTGTTAAAATCACTGGTCTCCCTTTCCAAGTAGCATTTGAAATCTTAATGTGATGATAATACAAAGAATAACTAATGGTGGCATTTGGATCACCAAGGAAGCCTGAAGGGAGTGAGGTTTTTAACATGGGTTTTCCCAGCAGCCCTTCCTTCATACCCCACCAGTAATTGGCTACAGTGTTTAAAGATAAGGACAGCTAGGGCTCCATCTCTTACAAAGCTTTACAGTTTCCTGATAGATAACAATACCTAACATGTATTGAGTTCTTTCTTTGTGCCCGGCACTGCTTAGCTTGGTTTACATGTATTTCCACTTTTAACCATCCCAACAACTTTATGAGGCCAGTGTTATTTTTTTTTTTCTATCTTACACAGTAAAAGGTACAGAGAATAACTAACCAACTTCCTTAGGATAGGGCTATTAAATGGCAGAACTGGGACTTGAACTAGGCCCTCTTACTCCAGAGCCCACACTTCCAGAGCCTCTGAGAGAGGGATGGTGCTATTTTCAAATACATGCTTCACGGAGAGAAGCTGTATTCAGATGTGCTGCGGGGTAGTAAGCTTCTTTTTGGCAAGGAGTAGATCAAGTCTTGAGTTGTTACAGTAGATGTGACTTGTTTATTTCTCATTCTTCTAGAGAGAAACTTTTCTGTTTTTGCTTCCCTGCAAGCAAATGTCGTATTGCAGCAGGAAGTTTTGCCTTTGATTTTCTGCACCCGCAAAATTAGCAATGTTAAATTTTTTTCTTCACCAGTCCCTATTGCTTTAGGTCCAGGATGGTTGCCAAGTGCCTAGGGCCAAGCTTACACTCAACCTTTTTCCTACTTTTGGAGCTGATGGTGCTGCAGGAGGGCTCTAGTTGGTATTGGTGAGCAGAAACATAGAAACTCCGGGCAGGGGTTCTGAGAAAGGGATAGCAGATTCTCCCATAAGCTTAGGGGCCAGAATAGCTAGAAACCCTATTTCACTGAGGTAGTGCCAATCTCTTCACTATAACTAGTTTTTCAATGTATTCATATGAATTGTTTTCTGACATGGATGGTTGTGTTTCCTGTTATTACTGCTTTTCCTTCTGGACTGAGTTTTTATTGACTGCTGCTTACTTAGTAGCCAACACCTGTGGGCTACTGCAATCATGGTAATGAACACTCTGCTCATGGAGGGAAGAATTTTCTCTCTTTTCCAGTAGCTGTTAGCCCAACATAGGGAATTGAATACATTCATTTACTCTTCGTTAGATAAACAAGATTAAATCCAGAATGAAAGAGGGAGCAGTCTTACCCCTGTCTGTGCCTTGCATGCTTTCCAGGGTCTGCACAGTTCCAGCTGTGTAAACATGCTCGAAGAATTTAGGTATTGTCTAATGGAAGAGGATTACAATTTGGGAGAGGCCCACCAATGGCTGGGTTGGAGCCAGACATTTTTCCACCCACTCCACTCCACACCCTGTGAGGTCGAGGTCAGCTTACTCAGCTCCTAGAGTTAGAAGTGAAGATGGGACAGCTGGTGTTAATTATTCTATTTTACAGCTTCTTATCACTAGAGGTTGAGAACTAGGCAAGGGTTAGGGAAATCTAAAACCATATAATCAAAGATGCTTCAGTTATGGTGCTAGGAAACAAAGGAATGGAAGACATTGGACAAAATAAAGAACCCACAAATATTTAATATGACAATAAAAATGTCTTGAAATTGTAGCTGCATTTATATTTAGTTTGAGTCTCTCTGTGGTTACTGGAAGCAAGGACAGATAAATATGGTTTGGAAAGAACTGATGTGTACTGATATCTGGATTGAGCTTTGTTCTTGAGATTTATTTAAGTAATGACCAGCTCAATAATGCTAAAAACTTTTCATATATGAGCATTATTATTGTGGAAGGAAATGTGGTTTCTCCATAACAAACAGAAATATTACAGATTATCTAATTTCTCCATCTCCACCTTCTACCCACAATTATGTGCACATTTGACTCTGCTCAATTCAGTACAGCCTGGAATCTAGTAATTAGTTCTGTTCCTCTAAAGAGGCACATAGACATGCATATCTCTGAGCTCCAATGTATGGGCTTGTTAAGATAGAAGGTTTCCATGCTTTAGATTCTTTAGGTTGTACCAAGGAAAGCATCAGTGATAGTTAATACAAAGGCAGCTGACTTTCCATTGGATGTGAATGTCAGGACATGGTCCTGATCCAGGAAGAAAATAAAGCATTACCTTTTTAAAAAATTATCTTTATTGTTGAAACTATTACAACTGTTCTCTATTTTTCCCCCATTGACCAGTTCCTGCCTGTTCCCACCCCTCCCACCAGGCCTTCACTGCATTACTGTTTGTATCCATGGGTTATCCATATATGCATATAAGTTCTTTGATGAATTTCTCTCCCCACCCTTTCCCTCTTGAGAATCTTCAGTGTGTTGCAAAGCATTACCTTTTAAATGCACTGGGATGCTCTGTGTTTAGGGATAACCCAGTCAGTTATATTCACTCCTGATAGAACTGACTACTGAAAACTATTTTCTGGAGCATCTCACTTCAAAACAGTGTGTCTGAGACAGAATATTTTCTTTATAGGATGGAAAGAGTCTGGTTTGAGAAGAAAAACTAGTTTGGTAGAGTACTGAATTTGAATCATATGGGAAGTGTTCAAGAATAGAAAGGGGAGGAAAATTCAATAATTTGCTATTTTCTATAATATTGGGATATCAGGGAAATAGAGAGTTCTAGGCTATGATGTATACACATGCATTCCTTTGTTCACTAGCTGTAGTAGTCTGGAGAGGTAGAAACAGTACCTCAGACTAGCAGCAGGGCATATGAGAACCCCTCTTTCATCATATTTAACTGTGGAGGGGGA
Organism: Eptesicus fuscus; assembly: GCF_027574615.1. Lineage (NCBI taxonomy): Eukaryota > Metazoa > Chordata > Mammalia > Chiroptera > Vespertilionidae > Eptesicus > Eptesicus fuscus. The sequence goes on along the minus strand of NC_072473.1, from coordinate 69,500,924 downwards.
ATCCTGTCAATACTGTTCACATAGTGCCCTAGATTTTGAGACTGGGCCAGTAATACTATGCTGAATGCTGTAATTGCAGTACGTGAAGAACTTTCCATAACATTTAGCTCTTGAATGCTTGTCTGAATCATTAGGTATGAGTATTATGGGTGCCATATTAGCACTGGAATTTCTGAAACAAAAAAAAGAAAACACATTTGGCTTGCACTTAATCTACAATCACTTACACTTAAGCTGTTGATAGTTGATTGGTATCTATAGACTCCTGGACTTGTGCCATGGGACTCCTGAGTATATTTGATGGGTAGAACAGAGAGGGAGGCTATAGGTTTTGGCAAGCTATAATTCCCATTAGTCAGGCTGACTATATCTGACACTAGAGATTCCAGTTCACCAAGATGAAGGTTACTTCTCTAGGCTTTGGCTGAAAGCCCAATGATATTACCGTCAAGGAGAGGAGAGGACCAGTGACTCATTAGACTGCGAGTTTCTAATGAGTAAATAGTTGTAGTTTACTGAATCACCTGTTGATTTTTTTGGTAGACAAAATTCACGGCAACTTTTTTGGAATTTGAGGAAATTTTAAGCTTTTAAATTTTATTTCACAGTGAATGTTAACTATTCACTCTCTCAATAAGGAAATATGGGCTCTTTTATAGGATGTGTAGAATATATTTGCAGTTGTACAGTTACTATTACTCACCTCAATTTTTTCTTGTAAGTGATGCTGGTAACACAACCTGCTAAGGAAATTCCAGACACAGCTGTTTCTAATATTTGGTGGGGCTTACTCTGAAGGTTCCTTGGTGAGGAGGAAATGTCTCAGAGAGCAGGTCTTTTCCTTAATAGTGGATTTTCTTGGCCACTGCTATTTTTTCTGATTGCCTCCGTATAGCTTTTACAGAGGCATGAATTTCTAGGCAGAAAGATTTTATGTGATGAGGAAAGGCTACAAAGTTGAAGAAAGAGAGACAAAGTCTGAACAGAATAGTGAAACAAGAGGATATTTTGGACATGGCAGAGATGGGTTGAATACTATGGAATGGGGACAGGGAGATGAGATGAGAAAAGAGGAATGAGAAGTAATTAATGGGAACACATTATTTATAAGTGAGAATAAAAGGCCCACTGAATTCCAGGGGAACCTTTCTTTATGAAATGCCTACAAATATGTTGAAATTTTATAAAGGCAATTCCATCTAGCAATTGCTCTGCTAGAACTTACAAGCTGCAGTTCATGGATTATTCTATCTAGTTACTTTCCCCCTGCCCTGGACAATCTTTGGGATGTGGTCAGGAGAAAGTAAATAGGACAGATAGAAGATTTCCTCCCCATAGAGTCCAAAGAGCTTCCTTAAACAAAGGCAAGATATGAACATCATACAATATTTTACTTTCCAAACAACTTTCCTGAGAACTACCTTGGAAATTCTGTGGCTTCCTCGTAGTTCCCAAGTAATTTCAGAAATATTTCGGTACTCTGATTTGTTTCACTTTTTTACAATAAAAGTTGGCTTGTGTTAAAAAAAGAAAGAGAAAGAAATCACAGCTTGTGTCTAGTTGGGTGGTGTAGAAAGGCGAGCTCTTGTATCAATCATATTCTCTCTGTAAACACAGATGACCAGAAAGGAAGGCTTGTTAATGGTAATGCAGACCAGAAAAAAAGGCTATTATTTTCAGTCTGTTGAATAGTACAAAAATGCTTCTCAAGCACTGGGCTCAGATGTTTCTTTTTATTAACCATCACACAAGGAATTAGACTCATTTCAAACAGTTTGTTTTCCCACTCTTGTCTCCATAAAATCATTACTCATGAGTGGTTTCTTTGTTGAAATACTGTTGACCTCCCATATTGGAATGATAACAGGGTGCTAAACATATAAACATTTCAGGTTGCATTAACTCTGGAAGAAGGGGGATAAAGATTCCCTAGGAGAATAAAATCATTCCTCAATGTCATTGGTTGTTAATGTCCTTTAAGCATCTTATTCAGGAAGCTATGTCAACATTACAATTCTGGTGTGTGTGTGTGTGTGTGTGTGTGTGTGTGTGTGTGTGTGTGTGTGTGTGTGTTTAATAACAGTGGTAGGAGGTTTTAAAATATAATTCTTTATCTGTACCACTCTTTTTTCCCTTTTTCACCCCTGCCCCAAATCCAGGACCATTAGGATAGATGAAGGAGTTGTGACATGTTTTTAATAGATGAGCAGACAATGAGCCTTAGCTCTTCAGCTGGGCACTGTTTACATTTTGCCAAAGATGATTGTTTCACCTGCAGTTTTAATAACAAGCTAGATTATTTGATGTTCACTAACTGATATAACCAAATAAAGATTTCAAAGTAGAATTAAGGGGATAAGAACATTTTAGGGCCAAAGAAGGCATTTTCTTTAATAATTTTAATTTACTCTTAGAATAGTTTTATGTTAGAGTCCAATATTATATACTAAACAAGTCTGTAGCCTCCCTCACCATAACTGCCAAATTGGAATCTTAGATAATAGAAATTGTGTGGACTTGAATAAAGCTTCAAATTTTCTACTCCCAGTTCTGTCATGTTTTCTGAACATAGAACTCGACTCCTCAAGGCTTCTCCAGACACAGCATGGCATTCCTTCATAGCCCCATGTTTCAAGGACCCAGTCATGAAAGATTTGCATTTTAACCAACAGGGGCAAATACAATAACATTGAAGTTCAGGAGACACAGTGTTTTGGAAAAACTGATTCTTCCAAGGGTATAAAGATACATGATCTGTACTAAATGGAAAGAGCATTTAAATTTACCAGACTGCTTTTTTAGTAATCTTTAGGTTTGTTCCATCGATTTTTTCCATCTTTATTGAGATAGAATATATATATAATGCTCTATTGTTTTAACTTGTGAATGGAAATGAGTATTTACGATGCTAAGGACTGGTGATGGTGATGGTGATTGTGTCTGAATGTGCATGTGTTTGTGTTTGTCTGTGATTTTTTATATGTGGCCATAATCCAGGCTTACTATGTATCCTCTTACATAGATTTTTCTAGAGCTATGTTAGAGTGTTTTAAGTCAGGTAATCTCAACCAAAACGCCTTTTGATACTCCTATATTCAGAGGTCGAGCCAACTCAGAAAAAGTCCTCACAGCTGTGTCCCAGAGAGATTCCAAGAATTCCTTGATGCTTCAGATGGAACAGCTATTCCATCTTTCAAAGAAGAGTTGGACAAGCTAAAGGTCGGGGGGGGGGGGTCCTACTGGAACAGCCATGTGCTAATGGTGTAAAATACTTTTTCTTTCTAATAAGAGCAGTGGAACAAGCATATGATGCCTTAAAGTTACCAAGCTCCCTCAATGAATAGATTAATTGGCCTCACTTCTGAATTTGTCTACTTGCATTTGAGGCAACACCCTGAAAAATACACCTTGCTTTCTCTCACTAGTATGATTAAGTGGATCATTGGAAAAAGAGTAATTGTAAATACCTCTAAGGTAAAGAACAAAAAATAATAATGAGCCTTGTATAAGAATGATGGATAATGACAAGTAAACATAGAAGGTGGTGTTTGATCTCTTCAGTTTTGGTATTCATTATTCATAGTTATTATTCATAAATTCCAGCACAAATGTTAGGCTTGCACCCCAGTGACTCATTTGCATTTTACTTTAAGTTGATTTCTACCTGGTTTTGCAAACAAGTATTTAATGGTTTTGGTTGTCTCTCACTATCCATATGTTGCTATAGCTTGTCTTTTACACATAATGGCTTCTATCCCTCTCAAACTCTTTATCTCAGTCATTCATCTCATTCCATCCAATATTCTCTCTCTCTCTCTTTCTCACTCTCTCTTTCTCTCTCTCTCTCAAAAAGATTTCTAACGTGGAAAAGTGATATTTGAACAGATCCCCCTAAGGCAATCAATTTACTTTTAATTTGTCTGGAACTAAGCTTTTTTGTTGTTGTTGTTGTTGTAATGAGGAAGGAGTGAAATTGCTTTAAAATTTATTAGCTTCCAGGAAAATATTTGAAATGAATTTTTTTTAATGATTTTGCTGTTTGCTATACCCAGAAGCAGTGTCATAGCAATTACAGTATTCCATATGTTTGCTAGAGCTACACTGAAATATCAAGATAATGCTAGACTTTTTATGAGGCTTTTGTTGGTGACAAATAGTATAACCCAGGTAGTTAATAGATAGTAATCCTTCTGACACTCTTATTTGCTTTTAGTGACTATTTCTAATGATTGCTACCTAGCTGATGACATGACACACTTTGAAAGAGACAGTGATTGGTTTACTGAACACTGTATTTTTCCAATGAGAAAGAAGTCATTGGAGAAGTACTATATTGTTTCTTAGCTTCCCCACCGAGTACCATGAACATTTTGGCAGTCAAGAATCTTTAAAAAATTTGGAAGTTATAGTTACAACATTTTTATTGACTCGTGTATAGCATTGTCTGTTGTCCTGGGACTTGACTGAGGGAAAAGTCATTTCCTGTTAAGAGGAACACCAGCTGCTGGGTGCCTTTCCCCCCCTAACATTACATTTTCATTAAAAAGGGAAGATTTTTCTCCTGGTTAGTATGCCCTGTCCCTCTTGCTTCCATACTAGCTCTATTTGTGCCATCCTTACTATATATTCTGTCCGATACCCAGAAGCTCATGACCAGCATAAAAGTGCTTTCCCCCCCCCTCAAGTTAATGATGTGTTAGCAATTTCCTTATTTTCTAGAAAAGAGTGAAACCAAGTTGATGATAACTTTAGGTTCAGCGTTACTTGTAAGCATCACCTGAAGGCTCTGTCTTCCCAGCAGTATAACTACCTGTAGAATGTGTGAAACAGTCTATTTTTAATCTGCACAAAATCAAACAATTAGCTTGAACTCTTCACAGAAGTGAATACGCTTGTAGGTGTCCTACAGATATAGGCTAAGGGACTTAATTCTGTGGATGTCTTAGAATGAAACTTTTAAAAATTGTCCTATTTTAAAAGGTTTGCTCAGAGTGCTCTTTCTTTTGGGGAATAGTTCAATGGCCTTTTGTGACCCCTCATATTTTACGTGTAAAGATGTTTTATCAAATTGTTTCTAAGCACCTAGATGAAGTCCAGCATTTTATCAGATATTTTTCTCCACCATAGAAGACAAAATACAAAGGTTCCAGTCTAATAAATCTCTGCTTATCTCAGTCACTGTCAGCACCTCTTATTTCTTAGTCTCAATTTTCCAGGCAGCCTTCTGCTTCATTTCCTTGCTTCCCATGCATCAGCACAAGTTATTTATACTTATACACATCTTGAAATCTCTTCTTTATGGATTGAATTGAATTGAGCCCAAGTACAAAAATGAAAACTCCAGGAACTATTGAGATTGCCCAAATTGCAACTTAAATATTAAATTCTCAAGCACTTATACTTCAATATGTTTTAACTTTGTCTCTTTGACCAGATAAGCACTGTAGATTTCATTGAAGATAATACAATTACTTTGAATTCTGAAATGGGCATCTTTTAGAACTAGTTTCATGTTGCACTGGTTGTTAAGTGAATTTCAGGTGCATAAACTGTGAGTGAGGGGAGAGGCCAATGTGTAATTTGGCATCATAGAGGCAAAATATGGATTGGCACTTGCTAACTGATACTGAACAAATGGTCTAGGAAAAGGTTGGGGTTCATCTATCTTTCATCCATCCTCTCAAGCTAAAGCTAAACTTTTACAGAATTCCTGCTGTTTAACTACCCTAAAAATGTCAACTGATGCTGATCAGAGCTGGCTTTTCTCTCTGCCTATCTTCTCTCTTTTGGCAACATTCCTTTGCCAGTTCAGGAACTTTGTTCCCACACACTTTCCTCCACTTTGCCCTTCCTGAGGTATCTTCACCTGCAAACATTTCTAACCTTTCTTATTCCATCAAAACTTTCCTGGGCCCCCTTTATCCAGTGTTTTGCTCTGTGACCAAAGAAAACTGTCAATCTCAGTTTGGTAGTTGATCCTCTTCTTTTTAAAATCCTTACCTGAGGTAATGTTTTTTGTGTGTTGTCTTTTGTTTTTGAAATTGGTCTGAGAGAGAGAGAGAGAGAGAGAGAGAGAGAGAGAGAGAGAGAGAGAAATATTTACATGAGAGAGAAACATTAATCCATTGTCTATCATATGTGCCCTGATCTGGCATCAACTCTGCAACCTGGGTATGTGTCCTGACCTGAAATCCAATCTGACATCTTTTGGTGTATGGTATGATGCTCCAACCAATTGAGCCACACTGGCCAAGGCTGGATCCTCTCATTTTAACAGGAACCTTTAAGGCCTGTGCCCAGATGAATGAAAAATGTGGAAATTTTTCTCCATGTTTTAAAGGATGATTTTTGGATAGCTTATCTTTGGCATCTGTCAAATAATACCACATTGGTGTTTCAAATGCCAATCAAAGTTTTGACATCCTATCACTTCTGCCTGTTGTCTGTCAGGCCATAGTTCTGTAGAAAGGGAATCTAATAAGCAGGAGTCTGGGGAAGAAGAGAATTTTTAAAAAGCATTAGGGAGGAACAAAAATGGTGGGAAATTCTGAAAGAAAGAGAAAAAGGAAGAAAGTAATAAGTAGCTATTTGTAGTGTATTTTGCAGTGTAAGCCTTTTCACACTAGAATGTCTAAAGGATAGCTTGATGTCATTGGTTTAAAAGTCCCTAGAAATATCTGTCCTCATTCAGGTGCCCTTGAATTTACAGATGGAGATCTATCTTTTCTTGCCAAAACTTTGAGTCCTTTGGGAAGTGAGTATAAACTTCTCCCAGAATTACAACCTGGGAGGGCTCTGAGAAGTTGTCATTTGCAAGCTTCTAAGCCCTTATTATTTGTGCTAAATGCTCAAATGATATTTAAACACCCAAAAGAAGCCCAATACTTAAGATGTAAATCAGATCAAAACTAAGATATGTAATATCTTAATCAATAAGGAAATTAAAAAGGACACATATGTAATACCTTAATCAATAAGGAAATTAAAAAAAATAAGATGTAATGTCTAATGCCTAGATAGTGTTTCCTGCTCCCCTCCCTCTCTTCCTCAATTCTTCCCTTCCTTTCTTTCTCCCTCTCTTTTTTACTGAGCCCACTGCTACTTTGCTTGCCTTTTTAAGTTACAGTTATAGAATGGATGCCCTTTTTCCCAACTCTTTGCAGGCCTTAAAATGCTTTTAAGAACTCTTTCCCAGATAATTCTTTCCTTTGATAATTCTCTCATATATTTGACTGGAGCATCAGTTTTACTATGTGTATTTTAATTAATTTTGCCAGAAAGAGTCAGCATCTGCAATGGGTCTAAAAGGCTCACCATAGGTCTCATTTTTTGGCTTATATTTTATAAGAATTAACAATAAGGAGAGACAGGAAAAAAATGGCGACGGAATAGAGTCCGGTTTGGAGTCTGGTCCTGGGGCGGAGAGTGGGAGAGGCAGAGGCTCGCAGAGGGAGTGTATGTGGGCAAGCCAAGGGACAGCTAAACTCCAGGAGAAGGTGGGGGAGTGCTGGGCAGTGTTCCCCTGACCGTGCAGCACCCACAGGGGCTGGGTCCCCTCCCGGAGCTGCGGGCTCACGGGGCACCTCGCCATCTTGCAAGGAAAGGAGGATTTTATTGGAAACCTGACTTTCCCCGACAACTGCAAAGACTGAACTGCTGCGAGCACCAGACCACCGGTCCCCTATCTGCGCAAACATTCAGATTCAAAGGAACTCTTCACTGCACCACGGAAAGGTCAGATTTCGCCTGAAATAAGCTGCGGTTTCTAATCCCCGCGGTGGGTGAGGGAAGCGCTGGGTGAGGGAAGCGCTGCAGCCGCAGGACCGGCAGGAACCGGGAGGTCTGTGCCTAGAAAAATCAGCGGCAGTTGGAATTGCCGTGATCCGTGAATGTGGAGGGGGTTCTTCTGAGCTGCTAACAGAAGTGACCTCTTGAAAGCAACTCATTTTGGTCTGACGAGGAGGGTCAGACTAAGAATTTTCAAAGGAGTGCAGTATCCTTAGTCTGGCGCACAGACCCACTGTCAGCACACTTGGGCTCTTTCCGACTCTGATTGCTAAGCCCAATACATAGAAAAACCCAGGTGGAAAGGCCCTGAAAGACTGCAGGGGGAAGTTGTTTTTTTGGAACCTGGGGAGCAGAGCTGGGTGTGACCATCAGAGAGGCAGCTCTGAGGCGCACACCTCCACAAACCAGTAGTGAGTGCCATAGAGGGGAAAAAAAAAAAAAAAGCTAGAGAGGCCCGGAAGTCAATTCAGAAACACTGCCACCCAGGGGCTGAAACGCTAATTGTCTCTGGTGTAATCAAAAATAAATACGAGAAATTAAGACACGGCCGGCTTAAAAAGCAGGACTAGCTTCCAACACTGAGGAGCCCTGGAATGAAGCTGAACTGAAATACCGCCCAGACTGGGAAACAGGCGTACCAAACAGAATAATAGAGGAAGTGAATGACAGCCGCTACTGCACATTTTAGTCTTCCTATTTTTTAATTTTAAATTCTTTTTTCAATTTTTTATTCTCATTTTTTTATTTTTTTTATTTTCATTTTTTTGCATCTTTTACTTAAGAAACTATTTCTTTCTTTTTCCTCACTCGATTTTCACCTTTTTAATTATTACATTTTTATTTTCAATCAGAATTATTATTACTATTATTTTACTTTTTTTTAAATGTCAGTTGATTTTCTCTTTCTTTTATATTTGGATTAGTGTGCCACATTCGATTTGCATCTTTCCCTTACAATCGTTTTACCCTATCTCAAAGCTAACACTATGCCATCACTCTCCTCCTAACCTTTCCCCTTTTGGTCTCCTGTTTATCTTAACCCTTTCTGGCTTTAGATTTTCCCTACTTTTTCAGTTTACTCTCTGCTAAAAGTTCACCCTACTTATATATCTAATTCCCAACCCCCTGCTCCAAATCCATACAAACCTCTCTCTACGCTACCTTAAAAAAATTATTTATCTCTCTGGCCTTTTGTTGTTGTTTGCTTGAAAGTTGATTAGATTGAATTTTTATGCTTTTTTATGAGATTGTTTTGATTATTCTTTTTGTTGGTTTGGTTGGTTCTTTTGTTTGCTTTGTTTTTGTTTGTTTTTTACTTTTGTTTTCCCTTGCGTCACTTGATATTAGCTGGTGTTGCAGTTTGTATTAATCTCCAGGCTCGTGTTGCTGGAATTTGCTGGGAATAGTGGTTGTTCTAGTGGAGTTTACTCCCCATATATATAGTTTGTTCCCCTTTTCTCTCTTAGTATCATTCTTGTCTATCTTACTTTTTTTTCTTTTCTTTTTCTTTTCTTTCTTTCTGCTCTTTTCCCAAGTTCAGATTCACACTCTTTTTTTTTTTTCTTTTGTTGTTGTTCTTTCTTTTTACTCTCCCTCTTCCACTCCTATTCCCTAATTTGTCTTTCTCTGGTGGTCACCTTTATTGGAAGTTATTAATATCGTGAATACAATTCTGTTCAGTGCCTTGTTTGTTGTGCCTGGTTGTGTTGTATTTTGTACCTTTAAATCAATGCCGGAGAGAGAAATCTATATAACCAGACATCCGGAGAAGAGAGACCATGAGGAGACAAAGAAATAGCCCCCACAGAAAATAAAAGCAGGCAACACCAGAAAAGGAAGTAAACGATTTAGAGGCAAACAACCTATCAGAGAAAGAATTCAGAGAAATGGTCATAAAGTGGCTGAAAAGGATGGAAGACAAATTTGACAATATGAGTAAGAACCAAGAAGAAATGAAGAAGAAACAAGAAGAAATGAAAAATGACATCGCTGCTGTAAAGAACTCAATAGAAAGCATCAAGAGTAGACTAGACGAAGCAGAGGACCGCATAAGTGAGCTAGAAGACAAGATGGAAAAAAATACCCAATTACAACAGCTTCTAGAAACAAAAATTAGAAAGATTGAGGAGAGCCTACGGGAACTTCGGGACAACACAAAACAAAACAACATCAGGATAATAGGGGTGCCAGAAGGAAAGGAAACTGAGCAAGGAATAGAAAACCTGTTTGAAGAAATAATAACAGAAAACTTCCCTGATATAGGGAAGAAAAAACCCACACAAATCCAAGAAGCTCACAGAGTTCCAAGCAAAATTAACCCCAAAAGACCGAAGCCAAGGCACATTATAATTAAGTTGGCAAACACCAACGACAAATTAAGAATCTTAAAAGCAGCCAGAGAGAGACAGACAGTTACATACAAAGGAACCCCCATCAGACTAACAACTGATTTCTCAACAGAAACTCAACAGGCAAGAAGCGAAAGGAAGGAAATATACAGTCATGCAAAGGAAGGGTCTCAATCCAAGAATACTGTACCTAGCAAGGCTATCAATCAAAATTTAAGGTGAAATAAGGAGCTTCACAGACAAAAAAGTACTAAGGGAGTTTATCACCACCAAACCAGCAATGAAAGAAATGCTAAAGGGTCTGCTGTAAAAAAAAAGAGAAAGAAATAGGAAGCAAAGAAGGAACACAGGGGTATAGAATAAAAATGGCGACAAATAAGTACCTATCAATAATAACTTTAAATGTAAATGGATTGAATGCCCCAATCAAAAGACACAGGGTAACAGACTGGATAAGAAAACAAAACCCAGATATCTGCTGTCTACAGGAAACCCACCTCAAAAAAAAAGGATGCATACAGACTGAGAGTAAAGGGATGGAAAAAGGTTTTCCAGGCAAATGGAAATGAAAAAAAAGCGGGGGTTGCAATACTTATATCTGACAAATTAGATCTCAAAGTGAAGGACATAACAAGAGATAATGAAGGCCACTTCATAATACTAAAGGGAGAAATCCAACAAGAAGAAATAACTCTGGTAAACATATATGCACCCAATACAGGAGCACCAAGATACATTAAAAAACTCCTGGAAGATATCAAAGGAGAGATTGACAGTAATACAATCATAGTAGGAGACTTCAATACCCCACTATCACCATTGGACAAATCCTCTAAACAAAAAATCAGCAAAGAAACATCAATCCTAAATGACTCACTAGAACAGATGGAATTCATCGACATCTTCAGAACATTTCACCCCAAAGCCACAGAATATACATTCTTCTCAAGTGCACATGGGTCATTTTCAAAGATAGACCATATGTTAGGACATAGGCAAAGTCTCTCCAAATTCAAGAAGATAGAAATCATATCAAGTATCTTCTCAGATCACAGTGGCATAAAACTGGAAATCAACTACAATAAAAACAACCCAAAGAAATCAAACACTTGGAGACTAAACAGCATGCTATTAAACCATGACTGGGTTACCAAAGACATCAAGGAAGAAATAAAAAACATCATGGCAACAAATGACAATGAAAACACAACAATGCAAAATCTATGGGACACAGAGAAAGCAGTCCTGAGAGGGAAGTTCATAGCTCTACAAGCCTACTGCAAAAAACAAGAAACAATGGTAATAAATTACCTAACCCAACAACTCAAAGAGTTAGAGAGAGAGCAACAAGATAAGCCCAGTGTAAGCAGAAGGAAAGAAATAATAAAGATCAGAGCGGAGATAAACGACATAGAGACCAAAGAAACAATACAAAAGATCAACAAAACCAAGAGTTGGTTCTTTGAAAGGATAAACAAGATTGATGGACCTCTAGCCAGGCTCACCAAGAAGCAAAGAGAGAGGACCCAAATAAACAAAATCAGAAATGAAAGAGGTGAAATAACAACAGATCCCGACGAAATACAAAGGATTGTTACAAAATACTACGAACAACTCTATTCCAACAAACTGGACAACCTAGAGGAAATCGACATATTCCTAGAAAAATACAACCTTCCAAAACTCAATCAGGAAGATTCTAAACAGCTCAACATGCCAGTAACTATGGAAGAAATTGAAGCAGTCATCAAAAAGCTTCCGGCAAACAAAAGCCCGGGGCCAGATGGCTTCACAGGAGAGTTTTATCAAACTTTCAAGGAAGAACTAAAACCTATCCTCCTCAGACTAGTCCAAAAAATTCAAGAGGAAGGAACACTTCCAGGCTCCTTCTATGAAGCCAGCATCACCCTAATACCAAAACCAGATAAAGACAACTCAATGAAAGAGAATTACAGGCCAATATCCCTCATGAACATTGATGCCAAAATCCTCAACAAAATTCTAGCAACTCGGCTCCTGCAGTACATCATAAAGATCATACACCATGACCAAGTAGGATTTATTCCAGGAATGCAAGGATGGTAAAATATCCTCAAATCAATAAACATGATATATCACATAAACAAATTGAGAGATAAAAATCACATAGTCATATTAATTGATGCAGAAAAAGCATTTGACAAAATCCAACACCCTTTCTTGATAAAATACTCTCAACAAGGTGGGAATAGAAGGATCATACCTCAACATAATAAAAGCTATATATGATAAACCCACAGCAAACATCATACTCAATGGGCAAAAACTAAAACCATTTCCCCTAAGAACAGGAACAAGACAGGGATGCCCACTCTCACCACTCCTGTTTGACATAGTACTGGAAGTATTAGCTACCGCAATTAGGCAAGAAGAAGAAATAAGAGGCATCCAAATTGGAAAAGAAGAAGTGAAGCTGTCCTTATTTGCAGATGACATGATATTGTACATAAAAAACCCAAAAGATTCCATCAAAAAACTAATAGACTTAATAAATGAATTCGGCAATGTAGCAGGATACAAAATTAACGCCAAGAAATCTATGGATTTTCTATACACCAATAATGAACTTACTGAAAGAGAGACTAAAAAAGCAATCCCATTTACCATCGCACCAAAAAAATTAAGATACCTAGGAATAAACTTAACTAAGGAGGTAAAAGACCTATACGCAGAAAACTACAGGACACTGAAAAAAGAGATAGAGGAAGAGGTAAACAGATGGAAGAACATACCATGTTCCTGGATTGGTAGAATCAACATCATTAAAATGTCCATACTACCCAAAGCAATCTACAGATTCAATGCACTCCCCATCAAAATACCAACAGCATATTTCACAGACCTAGAAAGAACTCTCCAAAAATTCATCTGGAATAAAAAAAGACCCCGACTAGTCTCAGCAATCCTCAGAAAGAAGAATAAAGTAGGTGGGATCTCAATACCAGATTTCAAGCTGTATTACAAAGCCACTGTTCTCAAAACAGCCTGATACTGGCACAAGAACAGACATATTGATCAATGGAACAGAATAGAGAACCCAGATATCGACCCAAACCACTATGCTCAATTAATATTTGACAAAGGAGGCATGAACATACAATGGAGTCAAGACAGTCTCTTCAATAAATGGTGTTGGGAAAATTGGACAGATACATGCAAAAAAAATGAAACTAGATCACCAACTTACACCATATACAAAAATAAACTCAAAATGGATACAGGACTTAAACATAAGACGGGAAACCATAAAAATACTAGAGGAATCCACAGGCAACAAAATCTCAGACATATGCCACAAGAACTTCTTCACTGACACTGCCCCTAGGGCAATGGAAGCTAAAGAGAAAATTAACAAATGGGACTACATCAAAATAAAAAGCTTTTTTACAGCAAAAGAAACCATCAACAAAACAACAAGAAAGCCCACTGCATGGGAGAACATATTTGCAAATGCTATCACTGATAAAGGTTTAATCTCCAACATCTACAGGCAGCTTATGCAACTTAATAAGAGGAAGATAAATGATCCAATAAAAAGATGGGCAACAGACCTAAACAGAATATTTTCAAAAGAAGACAGAAGGATGGCCAAGAGACACATGAAAACATGTTCAAAGTCACTTATCATCCGAGAGATGCAAATCAAAACAACAATGAGGTACCATCTCACACCTGTCAGAATGGCTATCATCAACAAATCAACAAACGACAAGTGTTGGTGAGGATGAGGAGAAAAAGGAATCCTCGTGCACTGCTGGTGGGAATGCAGACTGGTGCAGCCACTGTGGAGAACAGTATGGAGTTTTCTTAAAAAACTGAAAATGGAACTCCCATTTGACCCAGTAATCCCACTCCTGGGAATATATCCGAAGAAACTAGAAACACCAATCAGAAAGGATATATGCATCACTATGTTCATAGCAGCACAATTTACAATAGCTAATATTTGGAAACAGCCTAGGTGCCCATCAGTAGATGACTGGATCGGAAAACTGTGGTACATCTACACAATGGAATACTATGCTTCCATAAAAAAGAAGGAATTCTCATCATTTGCAGCAACCTGGATGGAATTGGAGAACATTATGCTAAGTGAAATAAGCCAGTCAATGAAAGAAAAATACCACATGATCTCACTCATTTAGGGATAGTAAAGAACATTATAAAGTGGTGAACAAAAAGATAGATACAGAGACAGTAAAGCATCAAACAGACTTTCAAAGTACAGGGGGAAAGTTTGGGAAAGGTGGGGGAGTTATGAAATCAAACGAAGGACTTGTATGCACGCATATAAGCATAAACAATGGACGCAAAACTCTGGGGGGGGAGGGCATGTGTGGGTGTGGGGTGGGGGGGGTAATAGTAAGATATGTACACATATAATACCTCAATAAAAATATTAAAAAAAATAAAATAAAAAAATAAAAGAGGTCAATAATGCAAAAAAAAAAAAGTAGTGAAGCTGTCCTTATTTGCAGATGACATGATATTGTACATAAAAAACCCAAAAGATTCCGTAAAAAAACTAATAGACTTAATAAATGAATTCGGCAATGTAGCAGGATACAAAATTAACGCCAAGAAATCTATGGCTTTTCTATACACCAATAATGAACTTACAGAAAGAGAGACTAAAAAAGCAATCCCATTTACCATCGCACCAAAAAAATTAAGATACCTAGGAATAAACTTAACTAAGGAGGTAAAAGACCTATACGCAGAAAACTACAAGACACTGAAAAAAGAGATAGAGGAAGACGTAAACAGATGGAAGAACATACCATGTTCATGGATTGGTAGAATCAACATCATTAAAATGTCCATACTACCCAAAGCAATCTACAGATTCAATGCACTCCCCATCAAAATACCAACAGCATATTTCACAAATCTAGAAAGAACTCTCCAAAAATTCATCTGGAATAAAAAATGACCCCAAATAGCCACAGCAATCCTGAGAAAGAAGAATAAAGTAGGTGGGATCTCAATACCAGATTTCAAGCTGTATTACAAAGCCACTGTTCTCAAAACAGCCTGGTACTGGTACAAGAACAGACATATTGATCAATGGAACAGAATAGAGAACCCAGATATCGACCCAAACCACTATGCTCAATTAATATTTGACAAAGGAGGCATGAACATACAATGGAGTCAAGACAGTCTCTTCAATAAATGGTGTTGGGAAAATTGGACAGATACATGCAAAAAATGAAACTAGATCACCAACTTACACCATACACAAAAATAAACTCAAAATGGATACAGGACTTAAACATACGACGGGAAACCATAAAAATACTAGAGGAATCCACAGGCTACAAAATCTCAGACATATGCCAAAAGAACTTCTTCACTGACACTGCCCCTAGGGCAGTGGAAGCTAAAGAGAAAATTAACAAATGGGACTACATCAAAATAAAAAGCTTTTTTTACAGCAAAAGAAACCATCAACAAAACAACAGGAAAGCCCACTGCATGGGAGAACATATTTGCAAATGCTATCACTGATAAAGGTTTAATCTCCAACATCTACAGGCAGCTTATGCAACTTAATAAAAGGAAGATAAATGATCCAATAAAAAAATGGGCAACAGACCTAAACAGAACATTTTCAAAAGAAGACAGAAGGAAGGCCAAGAGACACATGAAAACATGTTCAAAGTCACTTATTATCCGAGAGATGCAAATCAAAACAACAATGAGGTACCATCTCACACCTGTCAGAATGGCTATCATCAACAAATCAACAAACGACAAGTGTTGGCGAGGATGCGGAGAAAACGGAACCCTGGTGCACTGCTGGTGGGAATGCAGACTGGTGCAGCCACTGTGGAGAACAGTATGGAGTTTCCTCAAAAACCTGAAAATGGAACTCCCATTTGACCCAGTAATCCCACTCCTGGGCATATATCCGAAGAAACTAGAAACACCAATCAGAAAGGATATATGCACCACTATGTTCATAGCAGCACAATTTACAATAGCTAAGATTTGGAAACAGCCTAGGTGCCCATCAATAAATGACTGGATCAGAAAACTGTGGTACATCTACACAATGGAATACTATGCTGCCATAAAAAAGTAAGAATTCTCATTATTTGCAGCAACCTGGATGAAATTGGAGAACATAATGCTAAGTGAAATAAGCCAGTCAATGAAGGAAAAATACCACATGATCTCACTCATTTAGGGATAGTAAAGAACATTATAAAGTGATGAACAAAAAGATAGATACAGAGACAGTAAAGCATCAAACAGACTTTCAAATTACAGGGGGAAAGTTAGGGAGAGGTGGGGGAGTTATGAAATCAAACGAAGGACTTGTATGCATGCATATAAGCATAAACAATGGACGCAAAACTCTGGGGGGTGAGGGCATGTATGGGTGTGGGGTGGGGGGGTAATGGTAAGATATGTACACATATAATACCTGAATAAAAAAAAAGAAAAAAAAGAAAAAAAAGAAAAGAAAAAATGCTCAAAAAAAGTTGTATTAATACAAATATAATGGTGTTCTGAAAAAAAAAAAAGAATTAACAATAATTTTATTTGATGCCAAGAAACAATGTTTGATATTTGAACAACATTCATTTCATAAAATAGACACTTCTGCTATTGTATTATTGACTTATCACAGTATAGGTCCCATTAACTATTGTTAAAATGGGAAACTTCAAGGTACATGGAAAATGTATTTTCAACTGGACATTAAAACATAAGAGATCTCTTTACGATCTGCATATAGTGTGAGGGAAACCACTCAAAGGTTAAGACGACACTTGCTTTAATGTTTGGAAGTGCTACATTTACTTTATTGCTTCTGACAAAGCTACATTCCGTATTTTCCGGCGTATAAGACGACTGGGAGTATAAGATTTTCCTGGGTTAAAAAGTCGTTTTATACGCCGGAAAATACAGTAGTCCAATATATCTAATCCATTATATCTAATCCCACCAATATAGTCCAATATACCATATTTTCTGGCGTATAAAACGACTTTTTAACCCAGGAAAACCTTATATGCCCAGTCGTCTTATATGCCGGAAAGTACGGTAGTTTTCTTTATATGTTTCTATAGTATTTCTACTAAATGGAATAGTTATTTCCACGTTTAGGAAATGGCACAGTATCAATGGCACAGTATCTGGTATGTTGACCAAGATTCTTTATTATGTTGCTATCACTTTCTTGTACCCTTTTCATTCAATTAAATTAAACTTATTTAGTTCCTGCTATAAGCTATACCCTTTGCTAGTTTCTGTGGGTATGACAGAGAACAAAACAGGTACAAATTTTGTTCAAACTTTATAATTTAGCATTGAATATAGATATTACACAAATAATTACACATATTGAATGCTATAAAAGGCATGAGACCTACCTTTGTCTAAGGGATAGGGGAAGGATTCCCCAAGGAAGTTAAATTTGAGACTTCAGGGGTCATGTATCAGTTATGGACAGTGTTCTACTGCTGGTAATAAAGACCCTCCTCCCTCACTAAAGAAAATAAAGCAGTGGATTAAGCAAGAGGGAGGCTTATATTTCCTCTTATATAACAGGTTCAGGTATAATGAGCTAGGTCTATAATATATTCAATACCCTAAAGTCCTTACATCTTCTATGCTGTTATCCATGGCTTCCATCCTCAGAGTTGCCTCATGATAATAAGATGGATACTGTAAGAAAGATAAATATCACATGACCTTACTCATTTGTGGAATATCATGAACAACATAAACTGATGAACAAAAATAGATCCAGAGACATAGAGCATCAAACAGACTAACCTCAGAGGGAAGGTGGGGGGATGGGTAAGAGATCAACCAAAGGAGTTGTATGCATGCATATAAGCATAACCCATGTACACAAACAGTAGCGGGGTGAGGGCATGTGCTGGGAGGGGGGGTGGGGATGATCAGGGAGAGGTCAATGGGGAAAAAGGGGACATATGTAATACATTAAGGAATAAAAAATTAAATAAAAAAAGATGGATACTGTAGCTCAGCCATTATGTCTCCATTCTAGACAGGACAAAGCAGGAAGGAATAAGCATAAAAGGGTCTCAGACTAAGTCAGCTCCTCTCCATTTAAGGAGGGTTTTTTTTTTTAATATCCTGCTTCCATAACATTGGCAATCTTAGTTACATGGCCACTCCTATCTACAAGGGAGGCTAGGAAATGTAGTTATTTTAGCTGGTCCATTGCCAATCCTAAGAGAAGTAGGGTCTATTTCTAAGTATTAAAAATAGATATGGCCTTAGCTGATTTGGTTAAGTGGTAAGAGTGTCAGTCCGTAGACTGAAGGGTCAAGGGTTTGATTCTGGTCAAGGGCATATACCTCAGTTGCAGACTTGATCCAGGCCCTCAGTCAGGGCATGTGTGGGAGGCAACCAATAGATGTGTCTCTCTCACATCAATGTTTCTCTCTCTCTAATCTCCCGCTCCCTTCCACTCTCTCTAAAAATCAATGGAAAAAATATCCTCAGGTGAGGATTAACAAAAATAGATATGGATATGGATATTTAGTAGGCAGTTTATGTCTGCTTCAGATGAGTAGGAGTTAGGTAGGTCAAGAGGGGAAACTTCTTGAGTTATGTTTTCTTGATTAGATGCACATGACCAATTTGAACAACTGTCTCTTTATAATCATTGCTACAATGTCTTCCATTATATCTTACAAAAATTAGTCCTGTTTTGGTCATAGATTATCTTGTTCATGATATGATTAAGCTAAGTGTATGTATATGCGTGCAATCCAAGAAGCTTTTCTGATTTACACATAGCTTGCTTGTAGGTTATGTAACTGCTGCTACTTAGAAGTAGCTAGCTATTTGAGCTTTCAGGAACTGGAACTCACTTTAACTTTCCCTTTCTGCCTCATTGTTTACAGATCACTTCTGAGGCGATAACACATTGTTCTTTGAACTGTTACTTTGAACTATTTTAGTGTTGGAGTTTTGTCTCTGATCATTGGAATCTTTGAGTTAATACACCCAAACTCTGGATCACTGTAAAGAACTGCCAGCATTATTGAACACATGTATTGTGGTTGGACATCTATACAAACCCAACAGAGCCTCTCAGCTCTTTTATTCCACTAGGACTTTGAACGTTTTAGTAAAGTCTGAGATGGTGTTTTCATCATGTTCTTTTTTTTTTATCTTTGGTTGAGACTATGGGTAGGCTCTTTCTAGTGTGGAAGCACATTGCTTGCTCACATCGAACGAGACAGCAGCTTCACATCCTGAGGAGAATAGTAATTGCTGCAAAAAGTTTTGATATTATCTACACAAAATAACATATTCTGTTCTTTTTCTATTTTAATTACTTATCCATCACGACTTACTCATTGCTGCCTCTTAGGCCTCCCATGCTCTCACAAGACTGATGATTTTACTTAAGATTTAAATATATTTTTGCCAGAGGTTTTGGGATTTTCTCACCAAGGTCCCTAAATGACAAATTATGACAAAAAATACTTATTACAACACAGATTGAAGAAGCTTTATTTTTCTCTGTTTTTATTCTTTTATTTTTTATCTAAAGTAATATGATCTGCATTGAACTAAGGAGTTCTATGGCCTCAAGACTTGTGTCCCTCTTCCAAACTTACTCTATTTGTTTTATTATTTTATTTTATTTTATTTTGAAAATCCTGGGGACAGGTTCAGAGGCAGGGAAGACCAATTTGCAAATTCATCATTTACACCTAATCATGTGAACATTTGAATTTATCTATATGTGGTAATTAGTTTGAAGTCCCACAATTCTGTGGATTTTAATGTCTTACATTTTGCTTTGCTTAAGTAAGGCTCAAGTAAGTACTTTCAGAGAAAGATGTAGCAAGGTATAGAGTTACAAAAAGGCTCCTAAGAGCAATCTTAGCACTAAATTAGTGAGATTTTAGCCTACATCTGTTTTAACTAAAGACAGCATTTTGACAGTTAATTTGTGATAACACAAAATGGTTCCTTTCTAGTCTCATATCTCCATCACCAGACATAATACTACATGATGGCAGGCATATAGTCTGTACAAGTCCTATGCAATTCCAGAATTAGTTTCTTTGCTTTTTCACATCTGGTTTGTCTTCATTGTTCTTCTTAAGGGGCTTTGTATTGTGATTTTCTCATTTTTAATACAAACATAGTCTTTTATTAAACTGAAGTTTTGATTTTTAAAAAGTAATTCATCTTCAGTGCATTTATGAATGTAGGTTACCTTGGGCTGAGAATATATTCTTCTATATTCACCATGTTTTCTTTCATATTTTATATGTCTATAAACACTAAAGCCAGATTGGATTTTATCTTAATTGTATTGACACAAATGTCACCAATTAGTGTATGGTACCAAAAATGATAAGCAACAAGTCACTGGTCTTGGTCAAGATTTAATGAAATAAAGAAATCAGATCTAAGCCAGGGTGAGACATTGTGAATGAAAAACTCTTAGATTCAATTCTTCACTTGCATGAAGTAAGAGCAGTGCACAAAACAAGTTCACATAATTAATACAAGAAAATTGCATATTATTCTAGCTCATATAGAACTGAGGTAAGCTTAGCTAGATTGGTGGGACAGCCTTAGACTGATTGCATTCCTTGGAGTGCTGAATTTACTTTTTCCTCTTTCCAAAGAATGATTTATTCACTAGACAGTGGGTAAGCTGAAAGCAAGTACTGTCTGCAGAAAAACTTCTGAGAAGACTGAGTTTCCTACTCTACTCTAACTAGATTCATAAGATCTTTGAGGTGTCTGTCACTGGGGTCTCTGCTCTCACTCTGTGTGCTGGGGCTCCAGGACTCCTCCTGCTGTTCATTTGGAGCAGCCTACTATAGGGAAGGAACACTGTACTTAGATATGGGGTAACAAATGCATGGCATTTCCCTACTGAATTGTGTTTTAAAAAAACAACCTGTATCTCCAAATATGAAGACAGCCACTTGATACTAAAACTTAAAAGAAATTCAAGCTCTATGTTGAGCCCATTGAGAAGATTCCATTGGAATGTAGTTTACCATTGTTCTGCTTTAGAAGTGTGAGCAAGTGGCCTATAATATCAGTCTGAAGGTCAGCTGGGATTTTCTCTTAATAGCTGGTCACATGTCCATGGTTATAGGGCTAAAAGGCTAAGGCCTATATGCCTTTGTGTCCTAAATTAGGACCAAAAAGGACAGGGATCTCATAGCATTCTGGACATTTTTTGTTGGCTTCCAGGGGACACTTGTTTAGATTTGTAGAAACAGAAGTTAATTATTGAACTGTTCCCTCACTTGCAACTCCTTATTCTCCACCTCCAAACGAACACTCACACTAATTCTTTAGAGCTATTACTTGGAAAGATATGAGATGGGCCTCAGAGAAGATAGAGAGGAAGAAACATATATTTGGGAAACTGAAGATATAAATTCTTTCCTTCTGGAGAGATCGTAGGGTCTCCTGGGGAAAGCACTAGATTTGAATGAAACTGATTGTGGGTGGATCAGCCATAGACTCTTTTTTTTTTTTAAGAATTCTTTTTTTTATTTTAATGAATCTTTATTGTTCAGATTACAATTGTTTCTCCTTTTCCCCCCCCATATCTCCCCACCACCCAGTTCCCACCCCCCCTCTGCCCTTACCTCCCCCCCGCTGTCCTTATCCATAGGTGTATGATTTTTATCCAGTCTCTTCCCATACTCCCCACACAGACACTCCTTTCCCCCTGAGAATTATCAATCCATTCCCATTCTATGCCTCTGATTCTATTAAGTTCACCAGTTTATTCTGTTCCTCAGATTTTTAATTCACTTGACTTTTAGATTCACTTGTTGATAGATATGTATTTGTTGTTCATAATTTTTATCTTTCTTCTTCTTTTTCCTCTTTTTAAAGAATACCTTTCAGCATTTCATATAATACTGGTTTGGTGGTGATGAACTCCTTTAGCTTTTTCTTATCTGTGAAGCTCTTTATCTGACCTTCAATTCTGAATGATAACTTTGCTGGGTAGAGTAGTCTTGGTTGTAGGTTCCTGCTATTCATCACTTTGAATATTTCTTGCCACTCCCATCTGGCCTGCATGGTTTCTGTTGAGAAATTAGCTGATAATCGTATGGGAGCTCCCTTGTAGGTAACTAACTGTTTTTCTCTTGCTGCTTGTAAGATTCTCTCTTTGTCTTTTGCCCTTGGCATTTTAATTATGATGTGTCTTGGTGTGGTCCTCTTTGGATTCCTTTTGTTTGGGGTCCTGTGCGCTTCCTGGACTTGTAAGTCTATTTCTTTCATCAGGTGGGGGAAGTTTTCGTTCATTATTTCTTCAAATAGGTTTTCAGCATCTTGCTCTCTCTCTTCTTCTGGCACCCCCATAATTCTGATGTTAGTTCGCTTGAAGTTGTCCCAGAGGCTCCTTACACTATCTTCAACTTTCTGAATTCTCTTCTCTTCATGCTTCTCTGGAGGAGTGTCCTTGGCCTCTTTGTATTCCAAATCTTTGAGTTGATTCTTGCGATCCTGTAGTCTGCTGTTGGGTCTCTGTATAATATTTTTTATCTCAGTCAGTGTATGTTTAATTTCTAGTTGGTCCTTTTTCATATCCTCAAGGGTCTCATTGAATTTATCGGCCTTTTCCATGAAATTCTTGAAAAACCTTATAACCGTGGTTTTGAACTCTATGTCCAGTCGCTTGTTCTCCTCCATTTCTTTGGTTTGTGATCTGTTTCCTTGCCTCCTCATTTTCTCTGCTTCCCTGAATTGGTAGGGTAGCTTTGTGTACTAGGTGTCCTATTGGTTCAATGGGTCAGCCTCCCAGTTACTTGAGGTGGACACTCTTGGTGTACCCTTGTGTACTGTGTGTCCCCCAGCAGGAGCTACAGCAAGAACTAGTTTTCTCCTCCTTTGCTTGGGCAGTTTTGGAGCAGTCTGACTAGAGCTGCAGTTAATTTGGTTAAGCCGCCACAGAACAGGCCATTTATATGCAAAAGCCGCTGTGTGGAGCCTGGGCGGGGTCTCAGGGCGTCACTAGGCTGGGGCGTGGCCAACAGCGATGGCTGCCGTCAGCTGTCTCTGCCTTTCCACGTTTTCAAGTCCCTGCGCCCCGCGCTCCAGCGCAGTAAAACAATGATTTCTGGGCACACCTCTGCAAAAAAGGCACTCTCACTTTCCCACCCGATGGCCGAGAGTCCAGCTTCTCCCTGTAGGCATCTGGGTCCCCCGCGTGTCCCCAGAAACTGGATTTCAGAGTGATCGGGAGCTTGTCTCCCTGTGGGTTGAAGAAAAGCCGCGCACCCAGTCGCCCGCTGCCAGCCCGATTCGAGCGCCTCCGTACCTCACTCAGCTTTTCAGCGTTTGTGCTCCTTTTTCTCCTTAGTTGTAAATCTACCACTTAGCCAGCTTTCCCGTGGTTCTGGGTGGTAGACGTTTTGTCTTTTAGTTGTATTTTTGAAATTGTTGTGTGAGGCAGCAAATTAGTTGTTTAACTATGCCGCCATCTTGGTCCGGGAACCTGCCTCCCCAGCTGGAGGATGAAGACACAGGCACTGTCCTGAATAGAAGAACATCTATCCTCTGGGAGTTTGGGGATGGGTTCCGTTCAGCCATAGACTCTTCCACTTGTAATGTTTAGGTCTACATAAAGTGTTTCTCAAGTTGTCCCAACATATTTCCCTTAGTTTTTATGCTCTTCGCCTCCCAGGAACTTATGCAAATTGGATGATGATAGGCTATTGGATAGATAGCAGCACTAAGAGTTTTCAGGGGAGGGGCAGATACATCCTTCATTTTGCAGAGGGAACCATGCAACCCTGACTTGGAACTGTGCCAAAGTTTGCAGAAGCATTGTCTTATCTATGTGGAAAGCACTTATCTTGTTGGTGATAATGCTAATTTATTTTGTTTCAGCTGCAAAATTCTGAATGTTTCATTCTCCAGCACTGAAATGGGGCTTAAAATGGCCATCTTAAATTTAAATTGTCAAATTGTGACCAGGTATCAGGAAGAAATTTTACCTTTGGTATTCTTTTCAGCAGTTTAAACTAGGCCAAGGGTCATATCCCACAGTTTTGTTGAATTCTGAACTCAGCCTGGATTATGCCTGGCCATTTAGTTGCTTCCAATATATTTTCTCAAAATGAGAAATTATATACCCAACTAACCTATTATTTCTTGAGCCCCTTTCCATGTGTCCCTTTACTAAAATAGCCTTTGATGATTGAGGCAGAGCAGTGCCTCTTTGGTATGTTATTTACTCACTGAAAACAATCAAACAACAACAACAAAAGAAATACAAGTGTATAAGGAAAGTGTGTTATATGTAGACTGATATCAGGCAAGGCACTGAAGAGTAGACTTCCTCCTCCTACAAAAGAGCAGTCACAACATACATTTCCAATTTTTGGGGGTGCCATGCACTTTTTGTCTTTGTGATCTTTCCTGTCTCCCTACCTCCTCTGATCTTTCCCCAGAGTTTTTTTTTAATAAATGTTAAGCTGCTTGTATTTTGATGCTTTATTCAATATGATGAAAATTTTCATTAGGTCAACCTCATGCCAAAATGTAACATAAATATAAATGGTTCTGGAAAACTAGGGGTGTAAATTAGACCTTGAGATTAACAGTTCTACCAATAGACAGGCAGAAGTTAACCTGGCCTCATGCTTTCATGAAACTCATGTAGAAAGCCTCTCTGAGAGCCAAATTAAAAACTTAACCTTAAATGAACTTAATGTGAAAAGAGAAACACATCTCACCAATAATTATGAGTTCTATCTGCTGAGATTGTCCATGATAGGGCTAAAGAAATCCATGGAAGATTTATTTAAGAAATATGACCTTAAAAATCTGCAGATAAAGAAGATAAGGAGGGATGGCTACTTGGATATAATTAAATGATGCTCAACCTATGAGTGATGTGTGCATAGGGCCAATGAAGTTTATGGGTCAGATGGAAGGAAGAGAGCTCATTATGTTCATTCTAATGGGAAATTAAGTTATGCAAATAGCTTAGTGAGAAGATTGACTGGTGGGACTGGTGGTCAAAAAGAAGTGATGCCGAGCAGCCTGCCCCATCTGAAGAACAGCAGCAGCGTGCAGCCAGCCCCAATCCAAGAAGCAGCACCCACATGAGCAGCCCACGCTGTCCAATGAGCAGCAGCTGTGCACAGCCTGCCCCATCCAAAAGCAGCAGCCTCGTGATCAGCCCACTCCCGTCCAAGGAACAGCAGCTATGCTAGCAGCCTCCCCCACCAGCCAGAGGAGACACCACTGCTGCGAACAGCACCCACCAGAGGAGCCACTGCCAAATGAGGAGCAGCCACTTCTGTGACCACCTGAGGAGCAACTGCAGCCCAAGGAGCCACTGCCACCCAAGGAGCAGCCCGTGCATGACTTGACATCTAGATCAGTCGTTGAGACCAAAAATGGGTAGACAGAGAAACCCCCAAAGGAAAGAAAAGGAGGAATCACCAGAAAAGCAGCTAAGTGAAACAAAGGCATGCAATATGTCAGAAAAAGAATTCAGAATAAGGGTCATACAGTTAATAAACTGGATGGATGAAAAAATCAACAACTTATGTAAGAATCAAGAAGAAATGAAGAGGGATATAGCTGCAATAAAAAACACCATGGAAAGTTTCAACAGTAGACTAGGAGAAGTGGAGGACCAAATTAGCGAATTAGAAGACAGGGAAGCAAAACACACTCAAACTGAACTGCAATTGGAGAAAAAAATTAAAAGACAGGAGGAGAGCTTAAGGGAGCTATGGGACAACATGAAACAAAGCAACATACGAATAATAGGGGTGTCAGAACAACAGGAAGAGGAACAAGGGTTGGAAGACATATTTGAAGAAATAATGTCAGAAAACTTCCCTGAAGTGGGGAAGAAAAAAGTCACACAAGCACAGAGAGTCCCAAACAAGATGAACCCCAAAAGACCTACACCAAGACACATCATAATTACAATGGCAAATGTTCAGGACAAAGAGAGAATCTTAAAGGCTGCAAGAGAGAGACAGAAAATTACATACAAGGGAGCTCCCATTAGATTATCAAATGATTTCTCAACAGAAGCACATCAGGCCAGAAAAGAATGAAAGGAAATTTACAAAGTAATGCAAAGCAAGGGACTGAATCCATGAATACTCTATCCAGCAAGGCTATCATTCAGAATTGAAGGGGAAATAAGGAGCTTCACTGGAAAAAAAAAAGGCTAAGGGAGTTTATCACTACCAAGCCAACAATGCAAGAAATGCTAAAGGGACTGGTGTAAAAAAAGAAACAGAAAGGTAAGAAGAGCACAGGGGCAAATAATAAAAATGGCTACAAACAAGTACCTTTCAATAATAACTTTAAATGTAAACAGATTAAATGCTCCAAATCAAAAGACATCCAGTGGCTGAATGGATAAAAACACATGACCTACATATTTACTATTTACAAGAGACCCACCTCAGAACAAGGGAATCACACAGATGGAAAGTGAAGGGATGGAAAAATACCTTTCAGGAAAATGGAAATGAAAAAAAAAAAAGCTGGGGTAGCAATACTTATATCTGACAAAATAGACCTCAATGTGAAGGCCATAACAAGAGATAAGGTAGACCACTTCATAATACTAAAGGGATTGATACAACAAGATGATATAACCCTGATAAACATATATGCACCCAATGCAGGAGCACCCAAATACATTAAAAAAAAACAAAAACACTCCTGCAAGATATCAAGGGAGAGATCGACAGCAACACAATCATAGTAGGTTACTTTAATACACCACTGACATCACTGGATAAATCCTCTAGACCATTGGTCGGCAAACTCATTAGTCAACAGAGCAAAATATCAACAGTACAACAATTGAAATTTCTTTTGAGAGCCAACTTTTTTAAACTTAAACTTCTAACGCCACTTCTTCAAAATAGACTTGCCCAGGCCATGGTATTTTGTGGAAGAGCAACACTCACGGGGCCAAAGAGCCACATGTGGCTCGTGAGCCACAGTTTGCCAACTATGGCTCTAGACAAAATATCAGCAAAGGAACAGCAATCCTAAATGACTGACTAGATCAGATGGACTTAATTGACACCTTCAGAACATTTCACTCCAAAGCCACGGAATATACGTTCTTCTCAAGTGCACATGGGACATTTTCAAAAATAGACCACATATTGGGTTACAAGAAGTCTCTCCAAACTCAAGAAGATTGAAATCATATCAAGCATTTTCTCACACCACAATGGCATAATATTAGAAATAAACTAAAATATAAACAACCCCCCAAAATTCAAACACTTGGAAGCTGAACAGCATGCTACTAAACAGTGATTGGGTTACCGAGAGATCAAAGAAGAAATTACAAACATCCTGGAAACCAATGACAATAAAAACACATCAATCCAAAATCTATGGGACACAATAAAAGCAATCCTGAGGGGGAAGTTTATAGCTCTACAGGCCTACCTCAAAAAACAAGAAAAAATGGTAATAAATCATCTAGCTCTACAACTCAAAGAATTAGAAAGAGAGCAACAAGAAAAGCCCAGCGTGAGCAGAAGGAAGGAGATAATAAAGATCAGAGCAGAAATAAATGACATAGAGACAAACAAACAAACAAACAAAACAAAAACACAAAACAATACAAAAGATCAAGGAAAATAAGAGCTGGTTCTTTGAAAGGATAAACAAGATTGATGAACCTCTACCAGGCTCACCAAGAAACAAAGAGAGAGGACCCAAATAAACAAAATTAGAAATGAAAGGCAAAAAACAACAGACCACACAGAAATACAAAGGATTGTTAAAAAATACTATGAACAACTCTTTTCTAACAAACTAGACAACCTAGAAGAAATGGACATATTCCTAGAAAATTACAACCTTCCAAAACTCAATAAGGAAGATTCTAAAAATCTCAAAAGGCCAATAACTATGGAAGAAATTGAAGCAGTCATCAAAAAGCTTCCAGTAAACAAAAGCCCAGGGCCAGACGGCTTCACAGGGGAGTTTTACCAAACATTCAAGGAAGAACTAAAACCTGTCCTCCTCAGACTATTCCAAAAAATTCAAGAGGAAGGAACACTTCTAAGCTCATTCTATGAAGCCAGCATAACCCTAATACCACAACCAGATAAAGACAACACAATGAGAGAATTACAGGCCAATATCCCTCATGAACATAGATGCCAAAATCTTCAACAAAATTCTAGCAAATCAGATCCAGCAGTACATCAGAAAGATCATACACCATGACCAAGTAGGATTTATCCCGGGGATGCAAGGATGGTACAATATCCGCAAATCAATAAATGTGATACATCACATAAACAAACTGAGAGATAAAAATCACATAGTCATATCAATTGATGCATAAAAAGCATTTGACAGAATCCAACACCCTTTCTTGGTAAAAACTCTCAGCAAGGTGGGAATAGAAGGATCATACCTCAACATAATAAAAGCCGTATATGACAAACCCACAGCCAACATCATACTCAATGGGCAAAAACTAAAACCATTTCCCCTAAGAACAGGAACAAAACAGGGATGCCCACTCTCACCACTCCTATTCAACATAGTACTAGAAGTACTAGCCATTGCGATCAGACAAGAGGAAGAAATAAAAGGCATCCAAATTGGAAAAGAAGAAGTAAATCTGTCATTATTTGCAGATGACATGATACTGTACATAGAAAACCATAAAACTCCATCAAAAATTATTAGACTTAAAAAATGAATTTGGCAATGTAGCAGGATACAAAATTAATGCCAAGAAATCCATGGCATTTCTATATACCAATAATGACGTTACAGAAAGATACTAAAAAAAGAATGCCATTTACTATCGCACCAAAAAATTTAAGATACCTAGGAATAAACTTAACTAAGGAAGTAAAAGACCTCTACTCAGAAAACTACAGGACATTGAAAAAAGAGATAGAGGAAGACATAAACAGATGGAAGAACATACCGTGTTCATGAATTGGTAGAATCACCTTCACCAAAATGTCCATATTACAAAAAAAAAAAAAATCTATAGATTCAATGCACTCCCCATTAAAATACCAACAGCATATTTCACAGACCTAAAACAAATATTCCAAAAATTCATCTGGAATAAAAAAAAAAAAAATACCATGAATAGCTGCAGCAATCCTGAGAAGAAGAACAAAGTAGGTGGGATCTCAATACCAGATATCAAGCTGTATTACAAAGCCACTGTTCTCAAAACAGCCTGGTACTGGCACAAGAACAGACATATAGATCAATGGAATAGAATAGAGAACCCAGAAATCAACCCAAGTCACTATGCTCAATTAATATTCGACAAAGGAGGCATGAACATACAATGGAGTCAAGATAGTCTCCTCAATACATGGTGTTGGGAAAATTGGACAGATACATGCAAAAAATGAAACTAGACCACCAACTTACACCATACACAAAAATAAACTAAAAAATGGATAAAGGACTTAAACATAAGACGGGAAACCTAAAAAAAAATACTAGAGGGATCCACAGGCAGCAAAATCTCAGACATATGCCAAAACAATTTCTTCACTCATTCTGCTCCTAGGGCAATTAAAACTATAAAGAAAATAAAGAAATGGGACTACATCAAAATAAGAAGGTTTTTCACAGCAAAAGAAACCATCAACAAAACAACAAGAAAACCCACTGCATGGGAGAACATATTTGCCAATGTTATCACTAATAAGGTTTTAATCTCCAACATTTACAGGAAACTCATGCAACTTAACAAAAAGAAGATAAACAACCAAAACAAAAAATGGGCAATGGACCTAAATAGATACTTTTCAAAAGAAGACACAAGGAAGGCCAAGAGACATATGAAAACATGTTCAAAGTCACTAATCATCCAAGAGATGCAAATCAAAACGACAATGCAGTACCATCTCACATCTATTGAATGGCTATCATCAACAAATCAACAAATGACAAGTGCTGGTGAGGAATTGGAGAAAAAGTAACCCTCGTGCACTGCTGGTGGGAATGCAGACTGGTGCAGCCACTGTGGAGAATAGTATGTAGTTTTCTCAAAAAACTAAAAATGGAACTCTCATTTGACCCAGTGATCCCACTTCTATGAATATATCCCAAGTAACTATAAACACCAATCAGAAAGTATATATGCACCCCTATGTTCATAGCAGTACTATTCACCATAGCGAATATTTGGAAACAGCCTAAGTGCCCATCGGCAGATGAGTGGATTAAAAAACTGTGGTACATCTACACAATGGAATACTATGCTTCAGTAAAAAAAAAGTTCTTACCATTGTGACAGCGTGGATGGAACTGGAGAACATTATGCTAAGTGAAATAAACCAGTCAGAGAAATATAAAGATCACATGATCTCACTCATTTATGGAAAATAATGAACAACATAAACTGATGAACAAAAATAGATCCAGAGACAGAGAAACATTGATCATTTATGGAATATAATGAACATAATCTGATGAACAAAAACAGATCCAGAGACAGAGAAACATCGATCAGACCATCAAACCTTAGAGGGAAGGTAGGGGAGGGTGGGGGTAAGGGGGACAGATCAACCAAAGGACTTGTATGCATGCATAGAAACCTAACCAATGGACACAGACAACAGAGGGGTGAGAGCATGAGGCGGGGGGGATCGGGGTAATGGGGAATAAGGACTCATTTGTAATACCTTAATCAATAAAGAAATTTTAAAAAAAAAGAAGTGATGTGATTGGGCTTTCAAAGATAGCATGATACCAACCCAAATTTAAGCACTCTATATCATTGACAGGTAGGGTGGATATGTGGTTGGAAGTGCTGTTGCTCAAAAACATGGCTAAAACTTCTCAGATATACTGACTGTTGGATTACCTGCTCTGCTTCCACTTCTTCTGCTGCTGTAACCACTCTCAAATACAGTTGATTTTTAGCAGGACTTGATACAATGCTGGCTCTCAGTACCTTGACTATCAGGATAAACTTTTTTTTTTAAATATAGCATTTTTTTACCATAGTGTGCATTTTTATTTTTATTGAACTTATTGGAGTGACATTGTTTAACAAAATTATATAGGATTTAAGTGTACACTTTCATAATACATAATTTCCATATTGTATTATATGTTTACCACCCAGATTCAAGTCTCTGTCTGTCACCATTTATCCCCTCTTTACCTTCTTCTACCTCCTCCCACACCCTTTTCCCTCTTGCAATCACCAAACTGTTGTCTGTGTCTATGGGTAGTTGTTTTTAATCCCTTCATCTTTTTTACACAGCCCTTCAAACCCCTCCCCTCTGACAATTGTTTCCCTTTAGGTTTTTAGTTTTGTCAGCAGTGGGAACAGTGACAACAATAATAAAAAGGGGACGTGTACAGGGGAAGGTCTACAGCCTTTTAAAAATCCAATTCTTGCCCAGTCACAGTGGTTAGTGGTTGATCATCAACTTATGAATCAGGAGGTCATGGTTTAATTCCTGGTCAGGGCATATGCCTGGGTTGCGGGCTTGATCCCCCATGGTGCAAGAGGCAGCCGATCGATCAATGATTCTCAGCCATCATTGATGTTTCTATCTCTCTCTCCCTCTCCCTTCCACCCTGAAATCAATAAAGATATATATATTTTAAAAAATCCAATTCTTCACACTTGTCCCAAAAGGCAATAAAGGACTATCTATAAGTGCCATTCCCCGGAAGGGCCTGTGGACACCTAAGAAACCAGAAGGTTGGGGAGTCAGAATGATTCCTGGGAAAAACTGATGTAATTGACATTTTATTTTCTCCACACAGATCAGAATGAGGGATTTCACTGCAGGGAAGAATGCCGGATTCTTGGCCACTCTGACAGGTGCTGGATGCCCCGGAACCCCCTGCCCACCCGTTCCAAGTCCCCTGAAAATGTGCGGAATATCATCGCTCTGTCCATTGAAGCTACTGCTGCTGATGTTGAGGCTTATGACGACTGCGGCCCCACCAAGCGGACTTTCGCAACCTTTGGAAAAGATGTCAGCGACCACCCCACTGAGGAGAGGCCCACCCTGAAAGGCAGGAGG
Source organism: Eptesicus fuscus (assembly GCF_027574615.1). Classification (NCBI taxonomy): domain Eukaryota; kingdom Metazoa; phylum Chordata; class Mammalia; order Chiroptera; family Vespertilionidae; genus Eptesicus; species Eptesicus fuscus. Next base: position 69,468,712 of record NC_072473.1, on the reverse strand, counting down.
ACTGTCGATGTGACCATCTGCAGCCCCAAAGTCAATGGCGCTATCCGGGAGGCGGGCAATGGCTGTGAGGCTATTAGCCCTGTCACTTCCCCTCTGCACCTCAAGAGCCCTCTGCCCACCAAGCCTTCCGTGTCTTACACCGTTGCCCTGGCACCACCTGCCCGCGATCTGGAGCAGTATGTCAACCATGTCAACAGTGGTCCTTCTCGGCCCTCTGAAGCTGAGCCTCGTGGAGCTGACAGCGAGAAAGTCATGCATGAGGTCAACCCCATTCTGAAGGAGGGTCGCAACAAAGAGTCTCCTGGCATGAAGCGTCTGAAGGATATAGTTCTCTAAACCAGTCTCGGGGAAGAAGAGAGAAACCATGCTGGCTAGCGAAGAAGCAGGAGCTGATCATTTTAATTACTCACCAATGGTTGGTTCTTGAGTGGCTGTATTTCAGAGCTTTCCCTAAATGTATTGTTTATAAATGACTATCATTTTGTGACAATCCCTCTTGTTTCAACAAGCAGTAGGGGTGTTCGGTTGGAGCAAATTAGCTTTGGCTTGAGTTGTTCATGGGGCCTTGATGTTGGGAAAACAGATGAATTCAGTTGTGAAAAGTATTATGTATAAGTGTTTGAATTTATATATTTTTCTATGTCAAAATTATAATATAAATTACATTGTTTGTGGAGGATTACATTAAAAAAAAAAAAGCTCTGGACACTTTTAATAAGCTTGCCACTGTTTTGTAGTGTAGGCAAGTTAATGGTCATTTATTGTGTACTACTCATTGATTCAGTGATGTGAAATTGAGCCCCTAAAAGATTGTTTCTGAAGCTCAAGTAGTTTCCAATGCTGCTACTTTGCTGTGGACACCCCTGCTTTAAGAACCCTTTTGCTAGCTGTGCTATTGTTGTATTTGATATTGCAAATTGCTATGTGCGTGGTGATGGCAAAAGACTTTTAGAGATTGGTGTGTTGTTTTTTCTTAAAAAATAAGTAAAACTATAGATAAAAACAAAGTGCAAACTGAGATGGCAAGTGAATAAGCAATACCACACGTATAGATAAGTACTTGGGGATACTCACTCTTGGAAGATACCCATGGAGTGATTGCTCACACCTTGCAGATATTTTGCCTGCCTTTCAGTCTTCTGCCCAGATCTGTGATAGATCGTTGCAGAAAGTCATTTTTTGATATTCTGCTATCTAATTTGCAGTTGTCAGAAATACTGTGCTGAAAGTTACATGAAATCAATTTTTCTAATTTTCAGGCCCTGAACAGGAAAGTTGCTCATGAAGTTATCATTTTCCAGGCTTAGAAATTTCCTGATTCCAATCACCTAAAATTAAAAAAGACTGAATCTATTTTGAAATCTAAATTAGCATCTTTTTAGATACACTTCCTGATTCAGTGTTTCCCAGTCATGATTAGAATTACACTACAAAGCATGTCATGGGGTGGAATTGAGAACTCCATGTTGCTCTGTTTTGTAGGATTATAATTTGGGATTGTATAAGCAGTACAAAATGTACTTTTAGGAAAAGACAGGTAACAGGTAACAGCATCACTAAATCATTTACTGTGCCTTCTATATGGAGACACTTGAACACTTGAACTCATCTTTTTATGACTAATACTTTTTTAAAAATAAAAATGTGAACAGGAAACCATTAAAATAAAAATTCTTTAGATTTAGCTAACTCTTTGCTGTAGGCTAGGAATACACCTTTTTTATTAACAAGTTTGTTATACACATTTTTTGTTTAACATTCTTTCAACTCCCCCATTTATAAACTGTCTATTAATATTCACTAGCCAACATAGTATTCTTGCAGCTTAAGATTTAATTATTTTAAAATAAACAGATATATCACCTTTGCTCTGCCTTGTTCTTAAAAGAGTTGTTTCTAGAGAAACAAATTTTGTGGTTCTGTTCGCACTGGTTTTAGTTTTTGAAATTCAAGAGTACCCAGAAAAAAAAGCTTAGAGCAGCTGTTCTCAACCTGTGGGTCGCTACCCCTTTGGGGGTCAAACGACCTTTTCACAGGGGTCGCCTAAGACATCCTGCATACCAGATATTTACATTACGATTCATAACAGTAGCAAAATTGCAGTTATGAAGTAGCAATGAAAATAATTTTATGGTTGAGGGTCACCACAACATGAGGAGCTGTATTAAAGGGTCGCGGCATTAGGAAAGTTGAGAACCACTGGCTTAGAGGTTAGAGCATTAGAATAGCAAAAGAGAATTTATTTTCTTAAGTTTAGGTAGATAAGTCAGCTCCTTTAAATGTTTTAGTTATTTTTTACCTGAGTTCCTGGCTTTATACATTATTAGGAATATTTTCTTTTATGGGGTGTAAAGGTTTTGAGGGAGGGTGGGTAAGGCAGTGGGAATGGAGTTAGGTAGGGGCAAATATTTCTGAAAAAGAACCTATAATAAAGCTACAAATTCATCCTTATTTCTTATTCAGTGCTGAATACTACCTCATGCAAAATATTGGTGTGGCTGCAGATTTCCCTCTAAAACTGAAGCAATTAGTAATCAATTACCATAGCATCTTCATCTTGGCTCATTTTATTCTCTCTGATACATTTTTTCCCTTTGACCCATTTTAGTAGTAGATTTTGAATTAGGTATGTATTTCTGTTTGCAAATGACTATTTGATTAACACATTAAAATAAACTCTTTTCACTCTAAGTAATGATGACTACTGTAGAATTTAGATATTATGTTCTTACCTATCACCTCAAGGTCACTTTTAAGTCAAATTTGACTATTTTGGTTCCAGTGTATTTCTTATTATGCTTAGTGGGAATAAAGAAACTGAAAAGATGTGGAAAGTGGAAACATTAAATATTATGTGGCTATTGAGCCAGAAAGGCCACTGGCTACCATGCCTCTTATCAGCCAAGTTTAAAATGGTTAGAGTAACAGTGGCATTGATTTTGCCTCTCTCTCTCTCTCTCTCTCTCTCTCTCTCTCTCTCTCTCTCTCTCCCATTTCCCCCCCCCCCACCCCCCGAATTCAGAATCCAGCTATAGAACAATCATTTGTCCCTGTCAAAACATTTTGTTCTCAGTGGGAAGTCAGAGACTTTTTGGCTTTCATACCCTTTATTGAGCATGTTTAGAGAAGTCCCCTTATTAAGAAAATATCTCTCTCCACAATTTTCTGATGTATACATCCTCCCAGAAGCACAAGTGCATCCTAGGAGGGCTCTGTAAGCTGGTTTTATAGCAAATAAGAATTTTGTGCAAGGATCCTAAATTTCAATTTAGCTTATATTTTTCACCCCTTTTTTTCAACATGACTGATGAAAAATCACAAAGGCTAGAGAGCCAAATATTCTTACTTTTCCCTTTCTAAATATGTTATAAAATTAGATATGCAGAAGCAATTTTAGTTCCTAAATCCTAGGGAAGTCTATTTCATTTATTTTGATGTCCCTTTTGGGGAGGAGTTAGTGTTGAGACATAACTTGCTCTACTTGTTTTGGGCATACCCCAGGGCAGGTAAACTTCTTCATTTGACATAAAGGGTTTACTTTGCATTGATTGATTGTTTTTCCCAACTATGGGATTATACTATATACAAGGAATAGGAAGAGGAGAGCCATGCTATGTGGAATCTCTTTTTTTTCCTTTTCATATACCAATTAATCTTTGAACCTGTTCAGAATGAACCTTACTATCCCTTTGATCCTCTTAAAGCCAGTAGAGTAAATTATGGCCCACATTATTGCCCAAATAGTTAATGGGCCAAGGGATCCTCCAGTAATTAAAGGACAGTAATTCTCAAAGTGTAGTTCCTGGACCAGCAGCAACAGCATCACTTGGGAACTTATTAGAAATGATCATTCTCAGTTCTCACTTAGACCAATTGAAGCAGAAACTCTGTGGGAGGGGCCTAACAATCCATATGGATCAGATGCCCATAAAAGGTTAAGGGCTTGTTAAAGCACAGATTGATGGCTCCAAACTTGGAGTTTCTGATTCAGTAAATCTGGGGTGAGGCCAGAGTCTTTGTCTATTTTAAAATTCCCAGGTGATGCTGATGCAGCTAGTCCAGGAGCCACAGTCTGAATATCACTGTTCCAGAATAAACCTACCTAATAGAGCTAATTGCACCTAACGTGCTTATTTGAACTAATTCATTGACATGGTGACCCATTGATTCTTAATTAAAAAAAAAAAACGTTAAAGGAATACAATTTAGAACACTGAAAACTGGAACCACCCAGAGTATCATTCCGGTAGTATTACTTCAACCTGCAACTGACTGAATGAAGGGAATTCAGTTGAATTTTCCAATAGCTCTGTCATGTCATTAATAACAAAAACAAAAGTGGTCCACTTGAAGCAACAAGGACATAGGGCAGTTTGGGGAGAGGCAGGGTTATAGGGGACAGCTTGACTGGGTATCCAGGGTGGGAAAACAATTATTATTGTACATAATAGAAGTTCTGACTGGAATTCCATTCCTTTATGGGGATCATTTTGATGTAGAATGTTCCCCGAAGCATCCTGACAAGTCTGGTCCACTTGGCTCTTTCCACAGGGTAATAAGACCCTAACTGACTTTGAAAAACTGGCGTAAATGAGCTTAAGAAGTCCATTGTATACAGTCCTAGTGTTTGCCTTCTCGGTAAAATTACATTTGAGGATGTCATTTCATGAGTCAAATTGTATCTGCTGATACTGAAGTGTATTGAAATGTTGTTCTTTAGTTTAAGTATGTAACAAAGTAATATTCAATGGGGATGTGTGGGGGTGGGACTGGGTGGCTTTATATTGATATTGAAATATTCCAGAGCAAAACACATTGTCCTAATGAAGTTGTTGCAGCTCTCTTTGTTTTCTTGTGAAGCTGGAATTGGCCTGTGGGTCATTTGTTGTGCAAAAATTAATTAATTTCAAATATAACTCATATTGCTTTTGTAAAACAAAGAAAATCAACCACCTTGTCTGAAATATATATTGTGAGGCGCTCTTGGTAAGGAACAACCCACGAAAACCTGATCTTGATTGGAAAGCATTGTAGGTCATTAGGGAAAACTGATGATGCTGATTGTTGCTCCAGCTGTATTGGCAATTAAAGATAAGCTTGCTACTAACTAAAAGTTGCTGTCAACTTTAGCAAACAAACCAGCTAACACCATTACAGCACTGGTTAAGTAGATTTTTACTGGCACTGGCTGGAGTTCAGCTGAGGAAGGCTAGGATACAGACTTTAATGACCAAGAGCCAGACTAGCTCAAGCTAGAAATTCAGCAACAAATACCTCCGTGTGTTATTTGAATGCTAAGGTATTAGTTGCAAAAGGCTTAGGCCTTCGCTCCTCTAGTGAGGGGAATGAGCCTGATGACACTATTACTGTTTACCTGTCAAACCAGGGTGGAAATTTAGAAGGATGCAAGTAAAGTATGTCTCATTAAGCAGTCTCTGTTGCTGATTATATGAAGATGAAATTGTTGTATATGATGATCTTATGTTATGTACATTTTTCACAGTGATTGAATCATTGTAAAAAGAAAAAAAAAGACAAAATACAATCACCGCTCTGTCTATTTTATGAAGATGATAAAGCAGCTTTATTAAATTATTACAGTTATGTTTTAAATGGTGTTATCTGCCACATTGTTTCCTTTTATCTGGTGGTTCTCTGTTTCCCCCTTAAATGTGTTTTCTCTGCTTCAAAAATTTAATGCATTTTAGTATTAAAGGCTATTATGGAAAAATTATTAAGTGTTTGGTGAAATGTGTCTTGGAGAGTGTTGGTTGGCTTGGGGGTGGGAGTGACTATTTAGGCCTAGGAGGTCAGCCCTTGGTGAGGTCATTGGTGTTCAGACTCAAGAGGTTCTTGCTTTTTTGATTTCACTCAATTGCCAACTCTCTAAGATGAGACTCTCCTTCAGCTAGGCTTTAGTCATTTCCTGAGTGCTTCCCTTCCTTCCCTCCCCAGTCAATACCTTTATCTGTGGAGGAAGATCCATTCATATCCAGAATGGTAAAGACTTTCCTGGGTGGTACTTTAAACAAGAGCACTAAAATCATTCTTTCTTAAAAAAAATTATTTTTTTTGATTTCAGAGAAGAAGGGTGAGGAAGAGAGAGATAGAAACATCAATGATGAGAGGGAATCATTGATTGGCTGCCTCCTGCACGTTGGACCGAGCCTGCAACCCAGGCATGTGCCCTTGATCAGAATCAAACCTGGGACCGATGCTCTATCCACTGAGTCAAACTGGCTAGGGCTAAAATCATTCTTTAAAATAAACCATTTTGGGCCACCTTCACAGAGAGTCTTATCTGAAGAATTAATTTTTAAAAGGTGAGAAATAGTAGACGCTGACAGCAGGGGAAAAGAGACTTTAAAACAAAGATGACCTGGCTGCCCCTTTTATGCCTTCAGGTTTGAAAGCAAAGCAACAGTAGAGGCTCTCACTTTGCACATAACAAGGTTGTAGTGAAAACCCTGACAAGCTTTCTTTATCCAAACTATTATTCTCTGCGACTTAACACTCAGGCTGTAAGTATTCATTCTGATTGCAACTGGCAGTAACACACACACACACACACACACACACACACACACACACACACACACGGCTGAACATTTCCAAGTAGGGCTTTTGGTGGTTAAAGGCTATGTAAATTGCTTAAATTGCTTCAGCATGACCTATTGTCTCTGGACAATTAAAAATGATCTCAAGGAAATCCTGGATCTCTATCTTCCCATTATTTCTACACTCCTGTATTGAATTGAGATTGCATCGTGTTCCCCAGAATTAGACCTAACACCACAGCAATAGCCAGCTATATTACTTAGCACCACAGTTTAGCAGATGTTATATCAGAATGTAAATACAGACATGCTGGGACACATGAAATCACATACACTGATGTATGTACAGATGTTCATACAGAGTCACAAATGTTCATAAAGATGTATGGAAAGGAGGCTGGTCTGTTACTGGCTTGAAGGCCATTATGTTATTGGTCATTACAAGTGCTTCTGGTAAGTCCACAGAAAAAGTGCAAAGAAAAGATGTTTCTTTTGTCCTCTTCCATCGGCTTTTTTTGGGGGGGCGGGCATGGCTCAAAGGGAATGGCAACTCCTTCTTAAAATAACATCCTTCAAGATATGAACAAGAGAAGAATCAATTCTTATATGATAAGGGGCATACTAGTAAACATATGCAACATAGATATATCCAAGGCCACAGACAAGTACTGTAACTTTGCCTCAAGTGAAAGAGTAATCACATTAGAAGCATAAGCTCAAATCTATTCAAATTTATAAAGCAAAACAAAACAAACTGCTTGTGACTCATATCATGTGTGTCATTGATTTGCTGTGTGTGGGGTCAAGTAACCATGGTGTGAATTGATGACAAAGAGGGCAGTTTCTGGTAGGAGGTGGCAGTGGCTCCAGGGAAAAATATAGGACTAACCTTTTTTATTATTCTGGTTTAGGGGTACAGATATGGCTTAGAGAGGCATATAAGTGGGTCACTTTTAAGAGGATGGGACCCTTAACCTCTCAAACAAAATTCTCCAGGATAGGGGCAGAAAGGTGTTTTCTTAGTGTTTTAGATCTTAATCTTCTTGCATGTTGACAAATGGCCTACTTACACATGTCTGGCAATCTAACACTGTAATACTGCTTTTGATGTGAAGAAAGAGGGCCGGTGGGAAGTGACACAAGATTCTCTCAGTTACATGAAACTCCTGGCTCACTGGATGTACCCACACCTAACCCTGTCAATGATCCATGCACTGCAGGGAGTCCACAAAGTCCTGTTGGGAATCCCTGCTGTTTTTGCTTTCTTTCTCTCTGAGTTTCTTGACTTCCTTCAGGTGCCCAAAGCCTCAATTTCCTTTAGTTGTCAGTTTCTCTTGTATGCCCCTAACTCCCCAAACAGAGCTCTCATCTCTTTTGTATCTCCCCTACTTCCCTTCCTACCCCTTCTGGGGTTTTTCTCTACTATGGTTTAAGGGAGCCAAACTTTTATTTAGCAGCAACTATATGTCAGACACTTTATGAACATCATCCCATTTCATTCTCACAGTAACCTTGTGTGGTAGATGATGATATTTCCATTTTAGAGGCATAGAGAACTTAGGGGACTTGCCCAAGGTCACACAGTTACTAAACAGCAGAGCTAGGATTTAAAACTATGCCTGTTCAACCATGTCTGTTAGAAATTATTACTCTTTTCTGCTACTCTTAAGGGGCAGGTAATCAACCTGATAAGTTCTTCCTGACTAGAGTATTAAAAAGGAATGCTAATAAATTCAATAAAAAGGAAAAAAAATGAATGCTAATGTCTTAAGGCATTTATCCAAACGGAAAATATATTAACATTTTAACAGATCTTTGGGAACCCAGTTCATGTGATGGTCCAAAGAAATAATTGTAGCCATGGGATTTTCAGGCCCAGGAGCTTTTGATCAGCCTCATAGGAATCTCCCTACTTTTTCTATACCCAATGCCTGCCTTTCAAGTTGCATTCGTCATGCATGACAGGTCTATGGCTCCTTTTAGAGTCTATGCACTCTAGCTAGTCAACAGCCCTTGAAATGAAGGTCTGGTAACCCTATATTCATCTGTCCCTCTGGTGGTAAGCAATCTGTCAAGGATGTATTCATGTGTGTTACAGGTCAGCATAGCTGGAGTCAATCCCAGTATATATTCATAACAGGCCTTGGTTACTTGTTCAGATCCAGAAAGTTGGTTGAGGTTGAGGGAGGTTGATGGATAAAGGGGTGGTAGTGTTTGTGTGGAGGGGAGGCATACTTGAAAAAAGAAATTGAAACTCCAGGCTATTATAAGGAAGAATCTCAAGGAATAAAAAATTAGCTAGAAAAATGGCTGAATCAGTTGTGAGCACTTTACCACCAGAGGCCTAGGAATTGTTTTTCATTCCTGCTTCATAGTTCAGGTGGAGTTGAAGAGGTATGGATAATATCCCAAAGGCCCTTCATCTGGTCTTTCTCAGTGGGCAAGGGCCCTGACATGGAGCTATATTAGGAAGTAAAGTCAGATAAAGAAAAGTGGGAAGGGAGGAGAGAAATGATCTCAATTGCATGCATAAAGTCTTTGGTGATGAATATACCAGCTTCCCCAAAGGAGGTATCGATATAAAGAATTTAAAGACCAACCCATTTTTAAATTCCTGTTGTTAAAGTGTTCTTGCCAGTTTGCTGTGGTTTCCCAGCACTTTCTTAGTCTGAGATGTGGTTCAAGGGATTTTGGATGTCAGAATTGAGTTACATGCAATGCTAAACACTGAGATGCTTTGACAACACTATTCTAGGATTCATTTTTTCCCTTTTAGCAGAAAAACATGGAGTGCCAGAGTCCAAATTATCACACAGGAGCTTTCCCCAAAATGTATGATAAGCTTTCCTCATTCCCACTGCCACCACTGTGAGCCAGGCCATAGCATCCCTTATCTGGATAACTGAACTAGTCTCTTAATTTGCCTCCTCTCATTCACCCTGCCTCTCTTCATCACATTTTCTTCACACCACCAGCCAGAGGATCTGGCTAAAATGCAATGCTGGCTAAATCACAACTCTGCTTAAAACCTGTCAATTGTTTCTCCTAAAATGTAGTCCAAATTCTTTAACATGGACTACAAGGGTGCTTTTCAATTTTATTTTTGATTGCTCCTCATAGTAAGACATGCATTTTGCATCACTAATCAATATCTCACACATATAACTGACACAAATATTTTACAGACAGTACTTATCCTTGTTACCTTCAATGTACTTGTAGATTTTCTATTCAACTCTGTATGCCAATGGTCAGTAAACTTTTCTGTAAAGGTCCAGATGGCAAATATTTTAGGCTTGAGGGCCATATGGTCTCTGTTGTTATCACTAAACTTTATCATTGTAGCAGTGTGCACAAATACCTTTGTTTACAATTCCCAGGACTTTGTGCATACCCCAGTTTTCAGATGCAGAGCACCCACTCTCCAACCCCAAACAGTAAGCACTCTCACTATAGACACTTCAGTATCACACAATGCCTTACTCACAGGCCCAGATCTTGAGTGGCTCCACATGAACTCCCCCTTCATATGCCATACTTCTTATTTTTTACATTTCTTCCCCTGGAAGTATGAATGAAGTATTTATCTAACCTTGATTAGCAGGCAATGAGCTAGAAAATAATTTTCACGATCAATAGAGAATGAAAAAAATGCAATGAGTCACAATTAACACTCTTTTCTCTTTCTCAATATACTGTATATAATGCTCACATGTATGAATGTTAATAAGTACATACATATATATGATAAGCAAATCACACTTTAACAAATTTAGTCTTCATACCAACTTCACAAAACAAATATTTTCAAAGACTGCAACTCTGAGGAAGAAACAGATTCCCTTGTTTCTTGCTCATTAGCTTCAATTTTTAGATTATGTCACCTACTCACCCTACAAATTTTGAGGGAAAATGCTGAAGATGGAATCTTATAGTTTTCTTTTCCGACTCTTCTCATTCTAGTGTTACCATTATGTTTGTGAAATCAGGACAACTATTTCCCCGACTCTTTCTTCTACCTTTAAGCATTAATCTATTTCTGAACTTTACAAGAAATCTGTGCCCCCTTCCATTCAGAGCCTCAGATACTATAACTACTCCTAGGCCTCTGGTGGTAAAATGCTCACAACTGATTCAGCCATTCCCCCAGCTAATTTTTTATTCCTTGAGATTCCTCCTTACAATAGCCTTGAGTTGAGTTTCAATGTCCTTTTCAAGTATGCCTCCCCTTCCCATAACCACTACCACCCCTTTATTCTTCAAACTCCCTCACCCATTGCATGTGGCACAAACTTTGAGGGGCCTGGAGAAGCATCATGTCTGAGTGCTTGCTAAGTACCATAATTTTTGAAGAATGGATTGACAGTAGATTAGACAATGGGGAAAATAAGTGGAAAATTCTTGCTAAAATCTAGGCATGAAGTGTGAGAACTAAATGAGGACAGTGGCAATGGTCCTGGAAAGAAAACTTAGATTTTTTTATATGATTAGAAGTAAAAGGGCAAGAATAAGAGAAAAGAGCTGATATATGAGAGAATTTATAATGGTCTGATCAGAGGAAAATGATCATATAATACTATTTTCTACCTTATCCCTCAGCTACAGTCCCACTAACATACACACAACCACACACACACACACACACATACACACCTATTGTAGCTCCTGATTGTTTCATTCAACAAATATTAATTGAGCACTTACTATATACCACAGACAATCTGCTAGGTGTTGGGGATATAGTGAAAAAAACAAACTTTACCCTCACGAAGTTTATATTTTGTGGGGAAAATAGACAATAAATGAATATAATATATATTATGTCATTGTGATAAATGGTAAGGAGAGAAAAACAACCAGGAAGGGAAAGAGAATAGTAAATTTATAGAGGGTTATTGAAACTTTAGTTAAGGCAGCCAGGGAAGGCCACATGGGTATCTGGTCCAAAGATAGGAGGCATCTCCAGGCTTTGAGCAGAGCAATAATCTGATTCAGAATTTAACAGTATTACTCTGACTGATGGACTGTAGAGATCAAAGGCAGAGCAAGGAGACAAGATGGTAGCTTGAACCAGAATGATGTCCATGGAGGTTAGAAGTGGTCCAATCTGGATATATTGTGCACTGCCTCTTTGCAGTAAAAAAAAATAAAATAAATAAAATATATATATATATACACATAGGCATAGCAATATCACCTGGAGAGTAACAAGGACAATTGTAAAATGCTGAGGAGGCATGAGGTCCTGATGGGTAAGACAGAATAGAAGGAAAGATAATTATGAGAAATAAAAATCGGGACATGTGGGAGAGAAAATACAGGTAATTAGAACATGTTTGAAATCAGTTTTCAGTATAAGATGTTTCTGATTATGTAGACTGGGTGATTATCATGCCTTTCACAGTGTCTATTTTCTTGTAAAGTAAAATGATTTGCAGCATTGTGGAATAAAGAACGTGTTCATTTTATATGTATAGATTAGGGAGATACTTGTTTTTCTCCAAGCTAAATGAGACAAAAAGGACATTTTAATTGACCCTGGGAAAAGTAATTAATGAGTTAGAAGAGCTCCATTCATTTTTTTTTTTGAGCAGTACTCCCTGTATGGGTGGACTATAGGCAAAATTCCTTCTCATCTGCTTCCCAATAATCAAGTGTGTGATGCCACTTGTGGGGTTCAGGACCATATGAACAACTTAGATTCTTTCTTTTTTAAAATTTTTATTTTATTGTTTAAAGTATTACAAATAGTAGTACATATGTCTCCTTTTCTTCCCCATTGACCGTCCCCCGGTCTCCTCTACCCCCCGGCACATGCGCTCACCGCCCCCCAGTGTCTTGTGTCCATTGGTTATGCTTATATGCATGCATACAAGTCCCTTGGTTGAACTCCTACCCTCCCCAACACTCCCCAGCTTCCCGCTGTAATTTGACAGTCTGTTTGATGCTTCTCTGCCTCTGTATCTATCTTTTTGTTCATCAGGTTATTATGTTCTTTATTATCTATAAATGAGTGAGATCATGTGGTATTTGTCTTTCACTGCCTGGCTTATTTCACTTAGCATAATGCTCTCCAATTCCATCCATGCTGCTGCAAATGGTAAGAATTCCTTCTTTTTATAGCAGCATAGTATTCCATTGTGTAGATGTACCACAGTTTTCTAATACACTCATCTACTGATGGGCATTTAGGCTGTTTCCAAATCTTAGCTATTGTAAATTATGCTGCTATGAACATAGGGGTGCATATATCCTTTCTGATTGGTGTTTCGGTTTTCTTGGGATATATTCCTAGAAGTGGTATTACTGGGTCAAATGGCAGTTCCATTTTTAAATTTTTGAGGAAAGGCCATACTGTTTTCCACAATGGCTGCACCAGTCTGCATTCCCACCAGCAGTGAAGAAGGGTTCCTTTTTCTCCACATTCTCTCCAGCACTTGTCATTTGTTGATTTGATGATGATAGCCATTCTGACAGATGTGAGGTGGTACCTCATTGTCGTTTTGATTTGCATCTATCAGAGGATTAGTGATTTGAGCATGTTTTTATGTGTCTCTTGGCTTTCTGAATGTCCTCTTTTGAAAAATGTCTATTTAGGTCCTTTGCCTATTTTTTGATTGGGTTATTTATCTTTCTTTTGTTAAATTGTATGACTTCCCTGTAAATTTTGGAGATTAAACCCTTATCAGAGATAACATTGACAAATATGTTCTCCCATGCAGTGGGCTTTCTTGTTGTTTTGTTGATGGTTTCTCTTGCAGTGCAGAAGCTTTTTATTTTGATGTAGTCCCATTTGTTTATTTTCTCCTTAGTCTCTCTTGCCCTAGGATCTGTGGCTATAAAGACATTGCTATGACATATGCAATTTTTCTGCCTATGGAGTTTTGTAGGATTTTTATGGTTTCCTGTCTTACATTCAAGTCCTTTAGCCATTTTGAGTTTGTTTTTGTGTATGGTGTAAGGTGGTGATCTAGTTTCTTTTTTTTTTTTTTTTTGCATGTCTCTGACCAAATTTCCCAGCAACATATATTAAAGAGGCTGTTTTGACTCCATTGTATGCTCTTGCCTCCTTTGTCAACTATTAATTGAGTATAATGGTGGGTAAATTTCTGGGTCTTCTATTCTGTTCCATTGGTCTATATGTCTGTTCTTGTGCCAGTACCAGGCAGTTTTGAGAACCGTGGCTTGGTAAGATAGTTTGATATCTGGTATTGTGATCCCTCCAACTTTGTTCTTCTTTCTCAGGACAGCTGTGGCTATTTGGGGTATTTTTTTAAAATTTTATCCCAGATGAATTTTTGTAGAGTTTGTTCTAGATCTTTGAAATATGCCATTGGTATTTGAATGGGTATTGCATTGAATCTATAGATTGCTTTGGGTAGTATGGACATTTTAATGATATTGATTCTACCAATCCATGAACATGGTATGTTCCTCCATTTGTTTATGTCTTTCTCTATCTCTTTTTTCAATGTCCTGTAGTTTTCCAAGTATAGGTCTTTTATGTCCTTGGTTAACTTTATTCATAGATATCTTAATTTTTTTTGGTGCAATGGTAAATGGGATTGTTTTTTTCATTTCTCTTTCTGTGAGTTCATTATTGGTGTATAAAAAGGCCATAGATTTCTGGGTGTTAATTTTGTATCCTTCTGCATTGCCAAGTTCATTTATTAGGTCTAGTAGTTTTTTTATGGAGTCTTGGGGGTTTTCTATGTATAGTATCATGTCATCTGCCAATAAGGACAGTTTTACTTCTTCTTTTCCAATTTGGATGCCTTTTATTTCTTCTTGTTTAATCGCTATGGCTAGTACTTCTAGTACTATGTAAAACAGGAGTGGTGAAAGTGCGCTTCCTTGTTTTGTTCCTGTTCTTAGGGGAAAAGGATTTAGTTTTTGCCCATTGAGTATGATGTTGACTGTATGTTTGTCATATAGGGCTTTTATTATGTAGAGGTATGACCCCTCCATTCCCACTTTGCTGAGAGTTTTTATCAAGAAAGGGTGTTGGATTTTGACAAATGCTTTTTCTTCATCAATTGATATGATTATGTGATTTTTGTCTCTCATTTTGTTTATGTGATGTATCACATTTATTGATTTGCAGATATTGTACCATCCTTGCATCCTTGGAATAAATCCCAATTGATCATGGTGTATGATCTTTCTAATGTATTGCTGAATCCAATTTGTTAGAATTTGTTGAGGATTTTAGCATCTATTTTCATCAAGGATATTGGCCTGTAGCTCTCTTTATTTGTGGTGTCTTTATCTGGTTTTGGGATTAGGTTAATGCAGGTTTCATAGAAAGAGCTTGGAAGTGTGCCTTCCTCTTGAATTTTGTGGAATAGTCTGAGGAGGATAGGTTTTAGTTCTTCTTTTAATGCTTGGTAGAACTTGACTGTAAAGCCATCTGGACCAGGGCTTTTGTTTGGTGGAAGATTTTTGATCACTGTTTCAATTTCTTCGGTAGTTATTGGCCTATTCAGGTTTTTCTATTCTTCTTGGTTGAGTTTTGGAAGCTTGTATTTTCCTAGGAATATGTCCATTTCATCTAGGTTTTCCATTTTGTTGGAATAGAGTTGTTCATTGTATTTTTTTTTTTAACAATCCTTTGTATTTCTGTGGGGTCTGTTTTAATTTTGCCTCTTTCATTTCTGATTTTGCTTATTTGGGTCCTCTGTCTTTGCTTCTTGGTGAGCCTGTCTAAAGGTTCATCAATCTTGTTTATCCTTTCAAAGAACCAGCTCTTGGTTTTGTTGATCTTTTATATTTTTTATTTTTTTGGTCTCAATTTCATTTATCTCTGCTCTGATTTTTATTATTTCCTTCCTTCTGCTTACGCTGGGCTTTTCTTGTTGCACTCTTTCTAACTCTTTGAGTTGTAGGGTTAGGTAATTTATTACCATTGTTTCTTGTTTTTTGTTTTGTTTTTTTTTTTTGGGGGGGGGGGATAGGCTTATAGAGCTATGAACTTCCCTCTCAAGACTGCTTTCATTGTGTCCCATAGATTTTGGATTGTTGTGTTTTCATTGTCATTTGTTGCCATGATGCTTTTTATTTCTTCTTTGATCTCTCTGATAACCCAATCATTGTTTAATAGCATGCTATTTAGCCTCCAGGTGTTTGATTTTTTAATTGTTTTTATTGTAGTTGATTTCTAGTTTTATGCCATTGTGATCTGAGAAGATGCTTGATATGATTTATATCTTCTTGAATTTGAAGAGACTTTGCCTGTGACCCTATATATGTTCTATCTTTGAAAATGACTCATGTGCACTTGAGAAGAATGTATATTCTGTGGCTTCGGGGTGAAATGTTCTGAAGATGTCAATTAATTCCATCTGATCTCGTGAGTCATTTAGTATTGATGTTTCCTTCCTGATTTTTTGTTTCGAGGATTTGTCCAATGGTGATAGTGTTGTATTAAAGCCCCCTACTATGACAGTATTGCTGCCAATCTCTCCCTTGATATCATCTAGAAGGTTTTTTATGTATTTGGGTGCTCCTGTATTGGATATGTATATGTTTACCAGAGTTGTTTCTTCTTGTTTGATTGCTCCCTTTAGTATTATGAAATGGCTTTCCTTATCTCTTGTTATGTCCTTCACTTTGAGATCTAATTTGTCATATATAAGTATTGCTACCCCAGCTTTTTTTTTCATTTCCATTCACCTGAAAAACCATTTTCCATCCCTTCACCATCAATCTCTGTGAGTGCTTTTTTTCTGAGGTGTGTTTCTTGTAGACAGCAGATATATGGATCATGTTTTCTTATCCACTCAGCTACCCTATGTCTTTTGATTAGAGCATTTAATCCATTTACATTTAAAGTTATTCTTCAGACCCAGAAACAAGGAGGCATGGATCAGACTGTCGGGCCTCAAAGGGAGGGTAGGGAAGGGTGGGGGTAAAGGGGAGAGATCAATCAAAGGACTTGTGTGCAAGCATATGAGCCTAACCAGCGGTTAAGGACAACAGGGCGGTGGGGGCATGTGTGGGGAGGGGTGTGGGATTGGACTGGGGGGATGAGGACAAATATGTGATACCTTAATCAATAAAGAAATTAAAAAAAATAAAAATAAAGTTATTCTTGATAGGTACTTGTTTGTGCCATTTTTATTCTTTACGCCTGTGTTCCTTCTTCGCTTCCTATTTCTTCCTTTTACAGCAGACCCTTTAGCATTTCTTGCATTCCTGATTTGGTGGTAATATACTCCCTTAGTCCTTTTTTGTCTGTGAAGCTCCTGATTTCACCTTCAATTTTGATTGATAGCCTTGCTGGGTACAGTATTCTTGGATTTAGACTCTTCCTTTGCATGACTTTGTATATTTCATTCCATTCCCTTCTGGCCTGATGTGTTTCTGTTGAGAAATCAGTCTCTAATCTGATGGGGGATCCTTTGTAGGTAACTTTCTGTCTCTCTCTGGCTGCTTTTAATATTCTTACTTTGTCGTTGGTATTTGCCAATTTAATTATAATGTGCCTTGGCATCGGTCTTTTGGGGTTCATTATGTTTAGGACTCTGTGAGCTTCTTGAATTTGTGTGAGTTTTTTCTTCCCTATATCAGGGAAGTTTTCTGTCATTATTTCTTCAAACCGGTTTTCTATTCTTTGCTCAGTTTCCTCTCCTTCTGGCATCCTTATTATGCAGGTGTTGTTTTGTTTCATGTTGTCCCAAAGTTCCCTTAGGCTCTCCTCCTGTTTTTTTAAGTTTTTTTTTTCTAGATGCTGCTCTGCTTAGTATTTTTTCTATCTTGTCTTCAAGCTCACTGATGTGTTCCTCTGCTTCTTCTAGTGTACTGTTGATGCTTTCTATTGAGTTCTTTATAGTAGCGATGTCATTTTTCATTTCTTGGTTTTTACACATATTGTTGAATTTGTCTTCCATCCTTTTCAGAGACCTTATGATCATTTCTCTGAATTCTTTCTCTGACACATTGCTTGCCTCCATTTCCTTTACTTCCTTAAAGCTTTACCAGTGATAACATTTGCAAATATTTTCTCCCATACAGTGGGCTTTGTTGTTGTTTTGTTGATGGTTTCTTTTGCTGTGAAAAAGCTTTTTATTTTGATCTAGTCCCATTTGTTTATTTTCTCTTTAGCTTCCATTGCCCTAGGAGCAGTATCAGTGAAGAAGTTCTTTCAGCATATGTCTGAGATTTTGCTGCCTGTGGATCCATCTAGTATTTTACTGATTTCCTGTCTTATGTTTAAGTCCTGTATCCATTTTGAGTTTATTTTTGTGTATGGTGTAAGTTGGTGATCTCGTTTCATTTTTTTGCATGTATCTGTCTAATTTTCCCAACATCATTTATTGAAGAGACTGTCTTGTCTCCATTGTATGTTCATGCCTCCTTTGTCAAATATTAATTGAGCATAGTGGTTTGGGTCGATATCTAGATTCTCTATTCTATTCCATTGGTTTATATGTCTGTTCTTGTGCCAGTACCAGGCTGTTTTGAGAATAGTGGCTTTGTAATACATCTTAATATCTGGTATTGAGATCCCTCCTACTTTATTCTTCTTTCTCAGGATTGCTGTGGCTATTCAGGGTCATTTTTTATTCCAGATGAATTTTTGGAGAGTTTTTTCTAGGTCTGTGAAATATGCCATTGTTATTTTAATGGGGAGTGCATTGAATCTATAGATTGCTTTGGGTAGTATGGACATTTTAATGATGTTGATTCTACCAATCCATGGACATGGTATGTTCTTCCATCTGTTTACGTCTTCCTCTATCTCTTTTTTCAGTGTTCTATAGTTTTCCGTGTATAGGTCTTTTACCTCCTTAGTTAAGTTTATTCCCAGGTATCTTAATTTTTTTGGTGCAATGGTAAATGGGATTGCTTTTTTAGTCTCTCTCTGTAAGTTCACTATTGGTGTATAGAAATTCCATAGATTTCTTGGAGTTAATTTTGTATCCTGTTACATTGCCAAATTCATTTATTAAGTCTATTAGTTTTTTGATGGAGTCTTTTGGGGTTTTGATGTACAATATCATGTCATCTGCAAATAAGGACAGCTTTACTTCCTCTTTTCCAAGTTGGATGCCTTTTATCTCTTCTTCTTGTCTAATTTCAATGGCTAATACTTCCAGTACTATTTCGAACAGGAGTGGTGAGAGTGGGCATCCCTGTCTTGTTCCTTTTCTTAGGGGAAATGATTTTAGTTTTTCCCATTGAGTATGATGTTAGCTGTGGGTTTATCATAAATGGCTTTTATTATGTTAAGGTATGATCCTTCTATTCCCACTTTGTTGAGAGTTTATATCAAGAAAGGGTGTTGGATTTTGTCAAATGTTTTTTCTAGATCAATTGATATGACTATGTGATTTTTATTTCTCAATTTGTTTATGTGATGTATCACGTTTATTGATTTGCGGATATTGTACCATCCTTGCATCCCTGGATAAATCCTACTTGGTCATGGTGTATTATCTTTCTGATGTACTGCTGGATCCGATTTGCTAGAATTTTGTTGAGGATTTTGGCATCTATGTTCATGAGGGATATTGGCCTATAATTCTCTTTCATTGTCTTGTCTTTGGTTTTGGTATTTAGGGTGATGCTGGCTTCATAGAAAGAGCTTGGAAGTGTTCCTTCCTTTGAATTTTTTGGAATAGTCTGAGGAGGATAGGTTTTAGTTCTTCCTTGAATGTTTGGTAAAACTCCCCTGTGAAGCCGTCTGGCCCTGGGCTTCTGTTTGCTGGAAGCTTTTTGATGACTGATTCAATTTCTTCCATAGTTATTGGCCTATTGAGCTGTTTAGATTCTTCCTGATTGAGTTTTGGAAGGTTATATTTTTCTAGGAATATGTCCATTTCCTACAGGTTGTCCAGTTTGTTGGAATAAAGTTGTTCGTAGTATTTTTTAACAATCCTTTGTATTTCGGTAGGGTCTGTTGTTATTTCACCTCTTTCAGTTCTGATTTTGTTTATTTGGGTCCTCTCTCTTTGCTTCTTGGTGAGCCTGGCTAGAGGTTTATCAATCTTGTTTATCCTTTCAAAGAACTAGCTCTTGGTTTTGTTGATCTTTTTTATTGTTTTTTTTTGGTCTCTATGTCATTTATCTCCTCTCTGATCTTTATTATTTCCTTCCTGCTGCTTACACTGGGCTTTTCTTGTTGCTCTCTTTCTAATTCTTTGAGTTGTAGGGTTAGGTAATTTATTACCATTGTTTCTTGTATTTTGCAGTAGGCTTGAAGAGCTATGAAATTCCCTCTCAAGACTGCTTTCGCTGTGTCCCATAGATTTTGGATTGTTGTATTTTCATTGTCATTTGTTGCCATGATGTTTTTTATTTCTTCCTTGATCTCTCTGGTAACCCAGTCATTGTTTATTAGCATGCTGTTTAGTCTCCATGTGTTTGATTTTTTTGGGATTTTTTTATTGTAGTTGATTTCCAGTTTTATGCCACTGTGATCTGAGAAGATGCTTGATATGATTTATATCTTCTTGAATTTGAAGAGACTTTTCTTGTGACCCTATATATGGTCTATCTTTGAAAATGACCCATGTGCACTTGAGTAGAATGTATATTCTGTGGCTTTGGGGTGAAATGTTCTGAAGATGTCAATTAATTCCATTTGGTCTAGTGAGTCATTTAGGATTGATGTTTCTTTGCTGATTTTTTGTTTCGAGGATTTGTCCAATGGTGATAGTGCGGTATTGAAGTCTCCTACTATGATTATATTGCTGTCAATCTCTCCCTTGATATCCTCCAGGAGTTTTTTTTTTTTAATGTATTTGGGTGCTCCTGTATTGGGTGCATATGTGTTTACCAGAGTTATTTCTTCTTGTTGGATTGCTCCCTTTAGTATTATGAAGTGGCCTTCCTTATCTCTTGTTATGTCCTTCACTTTGAGATTTAATTTGTCAGATATAAGTATTGCTACCCCAGATTTTTTTCATTTCCATTCACCTGGAAAACCTTTTACCAACCCTTCACCCTCAGTCTGTGTGCGTCTTTTTTTCTGAGGTGGATTTCTTGTAGACAGCAGATATATGGGTCTTGTTTTCTTATCCAACCCGTTACCCTATGTCTTTTGATTGGGACTTTTAATCCATTTACATTTAAAGTTATTATTGATAGGTACTTATTTGTTGCCATTTTTATTCTTTACTCCTGTGTTCCTTCCACGCTTATATAATATATATATTTATAAAGCATATATATATATATATATATATATATATATATATATATATATATAAAATATATATATATATATATATACTAGAAGCCTGTTGCACAAAGTTTCGTGCAATAGACTTTTCCTTCACCTGGCTGCCGGCACCCGTTTTCTGCCAGGAGCAGTTTTCCTCTGGCCACCCGCCAATCAGAGCGCCTCCAGCCAGCAGGATCGGCCACCCAGAGAGGAACTCCGATCGGCGGGTGGCCAGAGGAAAACTGCTGCTGCCGGAAAACTGGTGCCAGCAGCCACGCAATCGGCCACCCCGAGTTCTGCCACCAGCATCTTCCGCCGGCCCCATGGGTCCTTCCGCAGCGCCGGCCATTTAGGCTGGCGGGAGGAGCGGGGGTCGGGGACTCGCGAGTCCCCGCCCCCACTCCTACCGCCAGCCAATCGGCCACCCTGAGTCCCGCCCCCCGCGCCTCCAGCCGGCCCAATCATGGGCGTAGCGGAGTGATGCAATTTGCATATTACCTTTTTATTATGTAGGATATATATATATATATTACAGCAGACCCTTTAGCATTTCTTGCATTGCTGGTTTAGTATTAATATACTCCTTTAGTCCTTTTTTGTCTGTGAAGCTCCTGATTTCACCTTCAATTTTGATTGATAGCCTTGCTGGGTACAGTATTCTTGGATTTAGACCCTTCCTTTGCATGACTTTTTATATTTCATTCCATTCCCTTCTGGCCTGATGTGTTTCTGTTGAGAAATCAGTTGCTAGTCTGATGGGGTTTCCTTTGTATGTAACTTTTTGTCTCTCTCTCTCCTCTTTTAAGATTCTTACTTTGTTGTTCGTGTTTGCCAATTTAAATATAATGTGCCTTGGCGTTGGTCTTTTGGGGTTCATTTTGCTTGGGACTCTGTGAACTTCTTGGATTTCTGTGGGTGTTTTCTTCTCTATATCAGGGAAGTTTTCTGTCATTATTTCTTCAAGCAGGTTTTCTATTCCTTGCTCAGTTTTCTCTCCTTCTGGAACCCCTATTATGCAGATGTTGTTTTGTTTTGTGTTGTCCCAAAGTTCCCTTAGGCTCTCCTCCTGCTTTTAAATTTTTTTTCCTAGAAGCTGCTCTACTTGGTTATTTTTCCCCACCTTGTCTTCTAGCTCACTGATACAGTCCTCTACTTCTTATAGTCTACTCTTGATGCTTTCTATTGAGTTCTTTACAGCAGCGATGCCATTTTTCATTTCTTCTTGTTTCTTCATTTCTTCTTGATTCTTACTCATATTGTAGAATTTGTCTTCCATTCTTTTCAGCCACTTTATGACCATTTTTCTGAATTCTTTCTCTGACAGGTTGCTTGCCTTTATTTCATTCATTTCCTTTTCTGGTGATGCCTGCTTTTCTTTCATATGTGGGCAGTTTCTTTGTCTCCCCATGGTCTCTTCTCCAGATGTCTGGTTAAGTAGTTCTCTCTCTCCTTATCCCAGGCAAAATCTGACCTTTCCGTGGTGGAGTGTAGAGTTCCTCTGAATCGCTTGTTTGTGCCAATTGGTGACCGGTGCTCTGGGGCTCGCAGCTGTTTGGTGGTTGCCGCAGTTGTAGATTTTCAAGCTTCTTATAACATCCACGTTTTCCTTCAAGATGGCTCGGTCTCCGCATCTGAGCCCATAGCTCCGGGAGGGGACCCAGCAGCAGTGGTGGCTGCCCGGTCAGTGGAACCATGTCCAGCAGTCCACCCCTTCTCCTGGAGTATAGCTGTCCCTTAACTTGCCAACAAATACTCCTTATGCAACCCTCAGCTGTTCTTTCTTTCTGCTCCAGGACAAGCCTCAGGACCCTTCTGTATATTCTGCTGCCATTTTTCTCACCACCCTCCTTTTCTTTCATATGCAATATATTTCTTTGTCTCCCTATGATTTCTCTTCTCCGGGTATCTGGTTATGTAGTTCTCTCTCTCCTTTTCCTAGGTGACATCTGACCTTTCCGTGAGAAGGTGCAGAGCTTACCCAAGTCCATGTATTCACACTGCTTGAGATCCGGTGTTCCTGGGTTCGCAGCTGGTTCCTGGGTGTTGTGGTTGTAGAGTCCCAGGATGTATAGGCTTCCGATAACAGCCACTCTCCCCTTCAAGATCTAGATTCCTTCTTATTAGTGGAAGGCTGGAAGCAGAATGTCATATTTGGAAATTGTTTGGGCCTCAGGGTTTGAAATTTATTATGAACAATGTCAAGGATATGTAATAGTTGAGAATATTGTAATGAATGATGTCACCATCATATATCCTTAATAATTGTCAATACCCTTGGGCTTTGTATTTCACAGAGAATAAAGGGGAATGTGAACCCTAGGTTAGACTGTCTTTTAGAGTTCTGACATTTTTATTTTGATACCCCTGCAATCAGAAAACTGATTGTAGTCTGGTCCAGAAATAGGAAGCATCTCCAGGTTTTACATAGCAAAGAACATAGGTGAGAGAGAAAAGGGGAATGATAACTTTTAAAAATTGTAAAAAATTTTACCGCCCAGCTGGTGTGGTTCAGTGGTTGAAGGTTGAGCGATGAACCAGGAGATCACTGTTGGATTCCTGGTCATGGCACATGCCAGGGTTGTGGGCTCAATCCCCAGTGGGTGGCATGCAGGAGGTAGCCAATCAATGATTCTTTCTCATCATTGGTGTTTCTATCTCTCTCTCCCTCTTCCTTCCTCTCTGAAATCAATAAAATATATTAAAAATTTATTTTTACCAAGGACAATTAGAAAACCCTGAGCTGATGGTGGAGCATAACCCTTCAGAGGTTATGGGGTTGGCATATTATGGTTAACTTCTTTCTCTCTGAAGTTTTCAGCTCAGTTTATTCGTTCTACTTGTGGCATTTTTATTTTTGATGAAAGACTAATTCACTGTTATATTTCATCATTGAAATCCATGGGAAAAATAATCTACTTTGCCAATAGTTGTTTTTCACTTGCCTTCTTTTGCAATGCATTGGCTTTTTAAATTTCAAGTCATATGTTTCTTGAATGATAAAAGGTCTTTACAGTTTACTATAGTGTTTCCTCATAGAATAAATGTCAAGTTTAACTTTGTACCATCTTCACTGCTCTTACCTCTGAGTCTTAATTGCATTGGAGACAAAAAAGTGTGTGTGTGTGTGTGTGTGTGTGTGTGTGTGTGTGTGTGTAAGGGCGATCAGGGATTCTAGGATTGGTTGAGTGAGAAGAGGGAGTACTTAACAATTGTTTCCACTCTTTTGGTCAGTAATTGTTGCCAATAAGGGATAATTTTGTTTGAAAATAGCTAGTTTTACACGAAGAACTCTGTAGTGTGGTTATATATGCAAAGCACATGCTCATTTGCCACAAACTGGTCTTGGGGTTAGTGGTGTGGAGGCCTGGGCGGTCCAGAAACTGCACCTGTGTGGATCTTGCATATAGTAATTTTTCATTTATTTTCAGATAGCAGGCCAAATAGTTGTCCTGGACTTATACTTCCTGAAGTCTCCAAAGACAGCTGAAGATGTTTGAAATCCTTCCTGACACGTTGTCAGGGAGCTGCACCTGGCTTTGATAAACTAAGGAGTAATGTGATTAAAAAAAACACACAAACAAACAGCGTCAGTCAGAAGATAGTGAGCACAAAAAAGCCTTCCTCCCAGGACAGCATAAGAAAGAGAATTGCACATTGGGAAACCTCAAGGAAATTAACACGCTATCTTGGATTGCCACTTAGTGACAGTGACGCTTCTCATTGAGACTTCTCTGGCTATCTTAATTAAAGTTTCAATAACCCCTTTACCATCACCTTTCCCTGTCTGATCACTCTCTACTCCTTAGACTTTATCAATCTGACATAATATATAGATGCTGCCTAGCAATAAGACAGAGGTAAGAAAGCTTTGTAGGAAGCGAGGTCTTTCATTTTTTTTTTTCCACCTGACAACTCAGGCCCAGTCAAAAAGAGGTGAAACCCAAGGGCATTTCAGAGAAATAGATCTGATATGAAGATTGACCCTATATGACAGTAGGCTTTATGGGTAGCAACTTCCCACATAGGTCCTTACAGATTGCACATCATAGAATGAAAGCTTGAATAATGTTAGCCACCATTTGTTGAGTATTTAGTATGTGCAGGTACCATCAAACTGAAATATATATATATATTCTCACTTAGTCCACGTAACATTATAGCAAGATAGTTTCTACAGGTGTGGCAAAAGTAGCTTTACAGTTATAAGTATGCAGAACAGTTTATTTTTTGTGTTATTATTTATTAACTAGAGGCCCAGTGCATGAAATTTGTGCACTGGGAGGGGGTGTCCCTCAGCCCAGCCTGCACCCTCTCCAATCTGAGACCCCTTGGGGGATGTCCAACTGCCGGTTTAGGGCCTAAACAGGCAGTCAGACATCCCTCTCACAATCTGGGACTGCTGGCTCCTAGCCACTCACCTGCCTGCCTACCTGATTGCCCCTAACCGCTCCCCTGCCAGTCTGCATGTTCAGTCGTTTGGTTGTCCCTCACTATTCCCTTGCCAGCCTGGTTGCCCCGGGTTTCAGGCCTAAATTGGCAGTCGGACATCCCCCAAGGGCTCTAGGATTGGAGAGGGTGCAGGCTGGGCTGACAGGATCCTCCCCTTGTCCAGCAATTTCATGCACCAGGCCTCTAGTGTTATAATAAATATCCAGGCACTTAGACCTTTTCTGTGCTTTGAATATACCCTTGAAATAGTTTCTAAAAAGTAGGATTATAAAATAAAGAGATCTTCTAAGTTGATCAATAAGACAATGATGCTAACTTCTGCCACTTTTATCCAACATAAGCCTAGCCAGAGCAATTAAGCAAGAAAAATAAATAAACGGTATCCAAATTGGGAATTAAAATTGTCTATTTACAAATGACATGATCCTTGTATGTAGAAAATCCTAAAGATTCCACACACAAAAACTATTAGAAATAAACAAATTCAGTAAATTTTCAGTATACAAAATTAATATACACAAATTAGTTGCATTTCTATACACCAAAGGTGAACTATGCAAAACTGAAATTAAGGAAACAGTCCTATTTGCTATAGCACAAAAAAAAAAAAAAAAAAAAAAAAAAAAGAAAAGAAAAAAAGAAAAGAACAAAATACTTAGGAATAAACTTAACCATGGAGGTGAAATATCTGTACAGTGAAAACTGAAATACTTTTAAAAAGAAACCAAGGGAGACACAAATAAATTGAAACATCTGCATATATAGATTGGAAGAATTAATATTAAAATGTTCATACTACCCAAAGCAATCTACAGATTCAGTGATATCCCTATCAAGATCCAAACTGCATATTTTATAGAAAATATAGGTGAGTGGTTAGGGGGTGGATCAGGCTGGCAGGCAGAAGCAGTTAGGGGTGATCAGGCAGGCTTGATCACCCCTAACTGCCCCCCTGCTGGCCTAGTCACCCCTTACTGCCCCCTTGCCGGCCTGGTCGCCTCCAACTGCCCCCATCTGCAGGCCTGGTTGCCCCAAACTGCACCCCCCCTGCTGGCCTGGTCATTAACAACTGCCCCCCCTGCTGGCCTTGTAGCCCCACACAGCCCCACAAATGTTCAGTCATTTGGTCGTCCCTCACTAACCCCCCTGCCAGCCTGGTCATAGGGAGCCATCTTGTGAGGGCATGATGGTCAATTTGTATATCACCTCTTTATTATATATGATATTTGCACAGTACATATGTGATACAGGCGAGGGAGGCAATGGGCATGAAAGGTCAAACTTCAACAACATCAGTTTCCCATGAGGAAAGCCTGTCCAACCCTAGATGGACAACATTCATTCATTTACTTTACAAATATTTCTTGAGGGCCTAACCTGTGCTAAGCAGTGTACTATGCTTCAGTGGTACAGATGTGAATAATATCTGACTTTCATATATCTATACATGATCTGTTTTAAGTGCTTTATGTATAACCATTCAGCATATTTGTATTGAACACTTATTGTGTGCAGGTACATTCTGGGCACTGGGGTTACATGGTTGAACAGAACAGACAAAACAATCATGTCCTAATGGAATTTATATTCTAAACCTCATGACACATTTATGAGGTCGATTCTATGTTTAGGCCCATTTTATAGATGAGGAAGCAAGACAGACTGGTAAATAACCTATTCAAAATCTCACTGGCAGAAAGTGGCATAGCCAGGCTTACCAGCAGGTGGTATGGTTCCCCAGACTGCTTTTAACTATTGCCTTCTACTACTTTTCAAAGTAGAACAAGTCTTTGCACTCACGGGGCT
Source organism: Eptesicus fuscus (assembly GCF_027574615.1). Lineage (NCBI taxonomy): Eukaryota > Metazoa > Chordata > Mammalia > Chiroptera > Vespertilionidae > Eptesicus > Eptesicus fuscus. Next base: position 69,441,733 of record NC_072473.1, on the reverse strand, counting down.
ATTTGGGGCGAGTGACAAGAAAATTAACAACTGTAAAATTACCAAAATAGCAGTAGCTGACACGGATTGAGTCCTTAGTCTGTTCCAGTGTTTGTGTTAAGAGTTTGACATACTTTCTTTTAGTCCATCCTCCCCAAAACACTAAGGATAGATAACATTATGAATCCCATTTTACACATAAAATAACTGTTGGACTTCACATCAAATGTCCCTAACTACTGTATTATAGTGGTCTCCAAATAGGTCTTTTAAATATATTACCCAAATACATAGTCCAGCTTGCAGAATATCAAAGTTGTCACCTCCCCATCCTCAGTCCTTGTTATTACTTACTTTTAAACCACTAATGTATGTAATCTTTGGTAGCTTGTCCAATACCATAGGAGCTACGTGTTGGTCTGAGGGTCTCTGAAAGGCCACATATGTTAACTACTTGATTTTTGAGGTATTGCCAGCTTGATGTCTTCAGAAGGTCTACTAAGTTTGGTTTGGTGCTGCCGGGTGCATTTTGTATGGCATTTCAAAAAAGGTAGTGTCCCTGAGTAAAAAAGCAGCATGGCATAGTGCTTAAACTTGTCATCTTCAAACTCATACAGCCTTACTTTTTTCAGCATGGTAAGTTACTTAATCTTTCTGTACCTTAGTATCATGGCACTAAAAACTTCTTCTAGAGGCTTTAAGAGGAGGGAAAAGTCTATGTTAAATAGGGATTAGGAGAACTACATATTTTTCCAGTGCCCTGTGTGTATCTGTGAATGTAAAAATATAGACTCATCTCACTGTTTCCAATCTCCCTAACCCAACTGACTACAGTATAAAAAGGTATCCTTGCCATTCATTCAGCCATCCTTTATGATATTCCATTTAGAAAATGTTATATAATGGAATCACATAAAACTGCATTTCATATGTATTCTAATAATAAGAGTTCACTATTGACCACATTTGTGAAAAAGAATATCAAATAATGATTTGCCACTTACTTATCATGTAACAGTTGAACATTAATATTTATTGCTAGATGTTAGCAATTTTATAGAGCTTTGCTTAAAATATTTGGTGCCTCACAATCTGTTGGCACAAAAAGTATAACAAAGCAAATAACAGGAGAATAGATTATAATGGAGTCTGAAAGTTCACCTTTAAAAGGGAAACTTATTTCCAGAGTGAACATCTGCTCCTAATGTGGAATATGGGGCCATAGCTGAGGCTGCTGTACTTTTAGCAGATGGAATTGATGTGGACTAGAAATTCACAGAGCATTCGAGGCTGACGTTTGTCACCTCACCAGATTGTTTCCTGGATAGTTCATTGTCTAACGGCTTTGAACCTGCAAATGTGATATGAGTACACATTGTCTTCTGAGTAAAAAGAACTTTCTGTGTATTGATTTCAATATTATTCTTGTTGGGGCATACATGGCTTGGATAGTTTCATGTTTCCCTGTATTGTACATATGGAGAGATCACAATCCATCTGTCTGTAGATGCATTTGTAAGAATTGAATGATAAAGGCATGGTTATCCCATATAAAAAGAGCCTATCAGGTCAATTAACACACTTCCCCTTAACCATGGCAGCATTTCTCCCTCAACAATCAGTCTGGCCTTTGTCCAATTTCACTTTAAAGGAAAAGCATTTGCAAAATTCCCTTTCACATAAGGCTATTAGCCTCCTGATTTTAATGTCTTCTTTCTTCCCTCTCCCCACCCTTTTTGGTCAACAGTTCTTTTAAAATAATGAAATTTATTCTGTATTAAATTTCTCAAAGATCTAAAACTTTATTATAATATATATGATATATAATAAACTTTATTATAATATACATATAGCACAGGGCTGTGCTAAAAGAATATTGTGTGTGTTAGTAACTTTACATTATATTAACTTCCTATTGTGCCCAGAAGTGGAAAAAAGCAGAGCCCTTTAGTAGTACAACTCATTTCTTTAACAGCCAAACTTAAAGACAGGTTGTCATAGTCTGAGGGTTAAATTTAACACAATATATTCATATTTTTAAAATGACAGTTAAAATGTGATTTGGGGACTCTTGGACTTTGTGTCAAAGTCTCATTCCTATCTCTAAAAGAAGAGGATAATATATTTAATATATTTGGCTTAGTACCTATGGCTGATGATGGGCTAATGGACACTAGAAATATGTGGAGGGATATATTTAGATAAGAGAGTCTAGTGATTCATGCATGCTTATCACATGATGTTTTATTCAGAGTTATGAGTAAGCCATAATAAGCACAGTGCTATAATTTATAGTTGAACATCAATAAAAAAAGATGAATATTAGTAGTGAAAAATAAGCAATAACTAGAAGAGATCCAAAAATTACTGTAAATAAAAGACTTTTCAACACTCTCCCTGTGTGTCTATAGAAAGAAGAGACTTTTAACTCTGTTATTTTTAAACAATAAAAATTAAAACAAAGGCATTGGCAATTGTACTACACATCAATCTTAAATATGTATAGACCCTCCTGGAGGTAAGGAGCACTTTATATTTTTCAACAACCACAAACCTTGAATGACCACCTAATCTATGGAAAGCACTGTGCTAAGAGCTATGGGAAGAACAAAAGGGTATATATGATTAACTCTTTTACATGTAAAATGACATATGCTTTCTTGGCCATATCCCCTTTATATTTTTGACAATTTATCAACATGTGACAATCTGAAATATCAAGGCTGCTTAACAGCAACATGATTTCAATATAGAGAGTCAAGTAGTGATGCATATATTTGTGAAGCCCAAAGGACACATTTCACGGCAATAAGACTCCTGTGAATCTAACTCATCCTCTAGGGCTAAGGACTAGAAGGCATCAGAAATACAAAGCACCTGCACCTTTACAGATGAGTATTAATCAGTTATCAGATCTGGCTTTGAGTCTGAGAAGGAATCCCATGGTGTTTGTTGTATTTTTCAGGTGTCTTGAGAGCTTGTTTGGAGGTTCTAGCAGGGGAGCACAGCTACTCCTATACCCTTGACCAAAGACTAGTCCTCTCTTCTGGGGGGGAGGTCGTCCTCTTCCACTGAGTGCAGCTTTGGGAGGGAGCACATGAATCCGTGAGGGAGGGGGGAGACACCTGCCTAGCCAGCCAGATCAGCCAAATCAACCCTGGCAATCAATGGGGTGACAGATGTCAGAGCCAGATGGCCCTCATATCCTGTAGCCACATATCTTAATGCTCTAATCCTTTGGAGGATGGACTCTTTTTTTTTCTCCCACTTGGTACATGATCTCTTAGTAATGCATAGATGGTCAAAACTATTTAGACATAAAGTTTGGAATATTGAAGCATTATGGCATTGTGTATGTATGTGCATTAAAAATTTTTGAATAGAAAGCATTTGGTTTTTCAAAGAGTTCCTTTCTCTCATTTAAAATGTTTTTAAATCTATCTATCTATCTATCGATCGATCTATCTCTCATTTATCAATATCTATATTGATATATAGATAGATTTTAAATACATTTTATTGATTCCAGAGAGGAAGGGATAGGCAGCGAGAGAGAGAAACATCAACAAGGAGAGAGAATCATTGATCCGCTGCCTCCTGCAAGCCCCCCACTGGGGACTAAGCCTACAATCCAGGCGTGTGCCCTGACCGGAACCGAACTGTGACATCCTGGTTCATAGGTCAACGCTCAACAACTGAGCCACGCCGACCAGGCTAAAATATATTTTTTATTGTTTATAGTATTACAAATATCTCCCATTCTCCCCTCCCCCACTCCTGGCAACCCCTACCCACTCCCCCAGGTCTTCACTACTCCATTGCTCCTGTCCATGGGCTATGCATATAAGTATATAAGTTCTTTGGTTTATCTCTTCTCTTTCCCCCAACCCCACATTGAGGTATGCCAATCTGTTCCATGCCTCCATGCTTCAGGTCATATTTTTTTAAATTTCTTTATCGATTAAGGTGTTACATATGTGTCCTTATTCTCCCATTACGCCCCCCCCATTACCCCCACTCATGCCTTCACCCCCCTGTTGTCTGTGTCCACTAGTTAGGCTTATATGTATGCATACAAGTCCTTTGGTTGATCTCCCTCCCTTAACCCCACCCTCACATACCTTCCCTCTGAGGTTTGATGGTCTGATTGATGTTTCTCTGTCTCTGGATCTGTTTTTGTTCATCACTTTATGTTGTTCATTATATTCCATAAATGAGTGAGATCATGTGATATTTATCTTTCTCTGACTGGCTTATTTCACTTATCATAATGCTCTCCAGTTCCATCCATGCTGTTGCAAATGGTAAGAACTCCTTTTTTACCGCAGTGCAGTATTCCATTGTGTAGATGTACCACAGTTTTTTAATCCACTCATCTGCTGATGGGCACTTAGGCTGTTTCCAAATCTTAGCTATGGTGAATTGTGCTGCTATGAACATAGGAGTGCATATATCCTTTCTGATTGGTGTTTCTAGTTTCTTAGTATATATTCCTAGAAATGGGATCACTGGATCAAATGGGAGTTCCATTTTTAGTTTTTTGAGGAAGCTCCAAACTGTTTTCCACAGTCTCTGCTCCAGTCTGCATTCCCTCCAGCAGTGCATGAGGGTTCCTTTTTCTCCACATCCTCACCAGCACTTGTTTGTTGATTTGTTGATGATAGCCATTATGACAGGTGTGAGATGGTACCGCATTGTCATTTTGATTTGCATCTCTTGGATGATTAGTGACTTTGAGCATGTTTTCATATGCCTCTTGGCCTTCCTTCTATCTTCTTTCACAAAGTATCTATTTAGGTCCATTGCCCATTTTTTGATTGGGTTGTTTATCTTCCTTTTTTTAAGTTGTATGAGTTCCCTGTAAATGCTGGAGTTAAACCCTTATCGGTGATGACATTGGCAAATATGTTCTCTCATTTATTGTAAATTGTGCTGCTATGAACATAGGGGTACATATATCTGCAGTGGGCTTTCTTGTTGTTTTGTTGATGGTTTCTTTTGCTGTGAAAATGCTTTTTATTTTGATGTAGTCCCATTTGTTTATTTTCTCTTTAGTTTCCATTGCCCTGGGAGCAGTATCAGTGAAGATATTGCTTTGGCATATCTTCATATGTCTGAGATTTTGCTGTCTGTGGATTCCACTAGTATTTTTATGGTTTCCCATCTTATATTTTAGTCCTTTATCCATTTTGAGTTTATTTTTGTGTATGGTGTAAGTTGGTGGTCTAGTTTCACTTTTTTTTGCATGTATCTGTCCAATTTTCCCAACACCATGTATTGAAGAGACTGTCTTGACTCCATTGTATGCTCATGCCTCCTTTGTAGAATATTAATTGAGTATAGTGGCTTGGGTTGATTTCTGGGTTCTCTATTCTATTCCATTGATCTATATGTCTGTTCTTGGGCCAGTACCAGGCTGTTTTGAGAACTGTGGCTTTGTAATACAGCTTGATATCTGGTATTGATATCCGTCCTACTTTGTTCTTCTTTCTCAGGATTGTTGCAGCTATTCGGGGTCTTTTTTTATTCCAGATGAATTTTTGGAAAGTTCGTTTTAGGTCTGCGAAATATGCTGTTGGTATTTTAATGGGGAGTGCATTGAATCTATAGATTGCTTTGGGTACTATGGACATTTTAATGATGTTGATTCTACCAATCCATGAACATAGTATGTTCTTCCATTTGTTTGTCTTCCTCTACCTCTTTTTTCAGTGTCCTGTAGTTTTCCGTGTATAGATCTTTTACCTCCTTAGTTAAGTTTATTCCAAGGTATCTTAATTTTTTTGGTGCCATGGTAAATGGGATTGCTTTTTTAGTCTCTCTTTCTGTAAGTTCACTATTGGTGTATAGAAATGCCATAGATTTCTTGGCGTTAATTTTGTATTCTGCTACAGTGCCAAATTCACTCCTGGTCTTATTTTATTAGTCAATTCATTTTGTTCATTATATTCTACAAATAAGTGAGGTCACATGATATTTGTCTTTCTTGGATTGGCTTATTTCACTTAGCATAATAGTTTCCAGATCCATCCATGCTGTCCCAAGGGTAAGAGATCCCTTATACTTATAGTTGCATAGTATTCCACAGTGTAAATGTCCCACAGCGTTTTTATCCATTCATCTACTGATGAACACTTGGACTGTGTCTAAATCTTAGCTATTGTAAATAATACTTCTATGAATATAGGGGTGCATATATTCTTTCTGAGTGGTGTTTTGGATTTTTCAGGATATATTCCAGAAGTGGGAACTCTGGGTCAAACAGAAGTTCCATTTTTAATTTTTTGAAGAATCTCCATACTCTTTTCCATAGTGGCTACACCAATCTGCATTCCTACCAGCAGTGTACTAGTGTTCCCTTTTCTCTGCATCCTTGCCAGCACTTCTTGTTTATTGATTTTTTGATGCTAGCCATTCTGACAGGTGTGAGCTGATATCTCTTTGTGGCTTTAATTTGCATTTCTCAGATGATTAGTGAGTTTGAGCATTTTTCATATGTCTCTTGGCCATTTGTATGTCTTCTTTGGAGAAATGTCAAGTCAGGTCTTCTGCTCATTTTTTCTTTGATTTTTCTTTATTGATTAAGGTTATTAAATATGTGTCCTTATCCCCCCATTAATGTCCTCACCCCTCTAGTGTCTGTGTCCATTTGTTAGGCTTATATGCATGCATACAATCCTTTGGTTGATCTCTCCCTCTTCGTCCCACCCTCCCCTGCCTTCCCTTTGAGGTTCAATGGTCTGATTGATGATCTGTTTTTGTTCATTAGTTTTTGTTGTTCATTATATTCCATAAATGAGTGACATCATGTGATATTTATTTTTCTCCAACTGACTTATTTTGCTTAGCATAATGATCTCCAGGTCCATCCATGCTGTTGAAAATGGTAGGAGTTCCTTTCTTTTTACAGCAGTGAGGTATTCCATTATGTAGATGTACCACAGTTTTTTAATCCACTCAACTACTGATGGGCACTTAGGCTGTTCCCAAATCTTAGCTATTGTAAATTGTGCTGCTGTGAACATAGGGGTGCATATATCCTTTCTGATTGGTGTTTCTAGTTTCTTGGGATATATTCCTAGAAGTGGGATCACTGGATCAAATGGGAGTTCCATTTTTAATTTTTTGAGGAAACTCTATACTGTTCTCCACAGTGGCTGTTCAACATAGTACTGAAAGTGCTAGCCATAGCAATTAGACAAGAGGAAGAAATAAAAGGTATCCAAATTGGAAAATAAGTAAAACTGTCATTATTCACAGATTACATGATACTGTACATGGAGAACCCTAAAGACTCCATAAAAAAATTATTACAAATAATAAATGAATTCAGCAATGTAGCAGGATACAAAATTAACATCCAGAAATCTATGGCATTTTTATACACCATTAATAAACTTACAGAAAGAGAGATTTAAAAAATCCCATTTACCATTGCACACAAAAAATTAAGATACCTAGGAATAAGCTTTACTAAGGAGGTAAAAGACCTGTACTCAGAAAACTACAGGACACTGGAAAAAGAGATAGAGGAAGACATAAACAGATGGAAGAACATACCATATTCAGGGACTGGTAGAATCAACATCATTAAAATGTCTATACTACCCAAAGCAATCTATAGATTCAATGTACTCCCCATTAAAATACTAATGGCATATTTCACATACCTAGAACGAACTCTCCGAAAATTCATCTGGAATAAAAAAAGACCCCCAATAGCTATAGAAATTCTGAGAAAGAAGAACAAAGTAGGTGGGATCTCAATACCAGATATCAAGCTGTATTACAAAGCCACTATTCTCAAAACTACCTGGTAGTGGCCCAAGAACAGACATATAGACCAATGGAATAGAATAGAGAACCCAGAAATTGACCCAAAACACTATGCTCAATTACTATCTGAAAAAGGAGGCAAGAGTGTTACAATGAAATCAAGACAGTCTCTTTAATACATGGTGTTGGGAAAATTGGAAATACTAGTATACATGCAAAAAAATGAAACTAGACCACCAACTTACACTGTACACAAAGATAAACTCAAAATGGATAAAAGACTTAAATGTAAGACAGGAAGCCATAAAAATATTAGAGGAATCTACAGGCAAAAATATCTTAGACATATGCTGAAGTAATATCTTCACCAATACAGCTCCTAAGGCAATGAAAACAAAAGAGAAAATAAACAAATGGAACTACATCAAAATAAAAAGCTTTTTCACAGCAAAAGAAACCATCAACAAAACAACAAGAAAGCCCACTGCATGGGAGAACATATTTGCCAATGTTATCTCCAATAAGGGTTTAATCTCCAGCATTTACAGGGAACTCATACAACTTAACAAAAGGAAGATAAACAACCCAATAAAAAATAGGCAATAGACCTACACTGAGTGGCCAGATTATTATGATACTGAATGCATAATAATCTGGCCACTAAGAATATATATATATATATATATATATATATATATATATATATATATGAATATATATATATATATATATATATATATATATATATAGAGAGAGAGAGAGAGAGAGAGAGAGAGAGAGAGAGAGAGAGATCCGGTGCATTAATTTGTGCATGGGTGGGGTCCGGCCAGATTGGCCAGGGGGAGGGGACATGGGCGGTTGGCCAGCCTGCCTGCTTGTTGAACTCCTGGTCGAGGGAACAATTTGCATATTAGCCTTTTATTATACAGGATATATACTGAATGGCCAGATTATTATGCATTCAGAGATCATAATAATCTGACCACTCAGTGTATATAGATATTTTTTTTTTCTTCAGCTTTTATTTATTTATTTATTTATTTTTCACCATTTATAAATTTTATTTTTTTATTATTTTTTTAATGAATCTTTATTGTTCAGATTACAATTGTTTCTCCTTTTCCCCCCCATATCTCCCCACCACCCAGTTCCTACCCCCCCTCTGCCCTTACCTCCCCCTCCCCCCGCTGTCCTTATCCATAGGTGTATGATTTTTGTCCAGTCTCTTCCCATACTCCCCACACAGACACTCCTTTCCCCCTGAGAATTATCAATCCACTCCCATTCTATGCCTGATTCTATTAAGTTCACCAGTTTATTCTGTTCCTCAGATTTTTAATTCACTTGACTTTTAGATTCACTTGTTGATAGATATGTATTTGTTGTTCATAATTTTTATCTTTCCTCTTCTTTTTCCTCTTTTTAAAGAATACCTTTCAGCATTTCATATAATGCTGGTTTGGTGGTGATGAACTCCTTTAGCTTTTTCTTATCTGTGAAGCTCTTTATCTGACCTTCAATTCTGAATGATAACTTTGCTGGGTAGAGTAATCTTGGTTGTAGGTTCCTGCTATTCATCACTTTGAATATTTCTTGCCACTCCCGTCTGGCCTGCATGGTTTCTGTTGAGAAATTAGCTGATAATCGTATGGGAGCTCCCTTGTAGGTAACGAACTGTTTTTCTCTTGCTGCTTGTAAGATTCTCTCTTTGTCTTTTGCTCTTGGCATTTTAATTATGATGTGTCTTGGTGCGGTCCTCTTTGGATTCCTTTTGTTTGGGGTCCTGTGAGCTTCCTGGACTTGTAAGTCTATTTCTTTCATCAGGTGGGGGAAGTTTTCGTTCATTATTTCTTCAAATAGGTTTTCAGCATCTTGCTCTCTCTCTTCTTCTGGCACCCCCATAATTCTGATGTTGGTTCGCTTGAAGTTGTCCCAGAGGCTTCTTACACTATCTTCAACTTTCTGAATTCTCTTCTCTTCATGCTTCTCTGGAGGAGTGTCCTTGGCCTCTTTGTATTCCAAATCTTTGAGTTGATTCTTGCAATCCTCTAGTCTGCTTTTGGATCTCTGTATAATATTTTTTATCTCAGTCAGTGTATGTTTAATTTCTAGTTGGTCCTCATTGAATTTATCGGCCTTTTCCATGAAATTCTTGAAAAACCTTATAACCGTGGTTTTGAACTCTATGTCCAGTCGCTTGTTCTCCTCCATTTCTTTGGTTTGTGATCTGTTTCCTTGCCTTCTCATATTCTCTGCTTCCCTAAGTTGGTAGGGTAGTTTTGTGTACAAGGTGTCCTATTGGTTCAACAGGTCAACCTCCCAGTTACTTGAGGTGGACACTCTTGGTGTACCCTTGTGTACTGTGTGTCCCCCAGCAGGAGCTACAGCAAGGGCTAGTTTTCTCCTCCTTTGCTTGGGCGGTTTTGGAGCAGTCTGACTGGAGCTGCAGTTAATTAGGTTGAGCTGCCCCAGAACAGGCCATTTATATGTAAAAGCCGCTGTGTGGAGCCTGGGCGGGTTTGTAGAATGTGCGGGGTGGGGTCTCAGGGCTGGGCGGGGTCTCAGGGCGTCACTAGGCTAGGGCGTGGCCAACGGCGATGGCTGCTGTCAGCTGTCTCTGCCTTTCCACGTTTCCAAGTCCCTGCGCGCTCCAGCGCAGTAAACAATGATTGCTGGGTGCACCTCTGCAAAAAAGTCACTCTCACTTTCCGACACGATGGCCGAGAGTCCAGCTTCTCCCCGTAGGTGCCTGGGTCCCCCGCGTGTCCCCAGAAACTGGATTTCAGAGTGATCGGGAGCTTGTCTCCCTGTGGGTTGAAGAAAAGCCGCGCACCCAGCCGCCCGCCGCCGGCCCGATTCGCGTGCCTCCGTACCTCAGCTTTTCAGCGATTGTGTTCCTTTCTCTTCTTAGTTGTAAATCTTCCACTCAGCCAGCTTTCCCGTGGTTCTGGGTGGTAGACGTTTTTTGTGTTTTAGTTGTATTTTTGAAATTGTTGTGTGTGGCAGCAGATTAGTTGTTTAACTATGCCGCCATCTTGGTTCCTCCCAGCATTCTATAGATATTTTTTTAAAAAAGACATACAGAAGACCAAGAGACATATGAAAACATGCTCAAAATTACTAATCATCCAAGAGATGCAAATGAAAATGACAATGAGGTACCAACTCACAACTTTCAGAATGACTATCATCAACAAATCAACAAATGACAAATGCTGGCGAGGATGTGGAGAAAAAGGAACCCTCGTGCACTGCTGGTGGGAATGCAGACTGGTTCCCATTTTTTAATTGGATTTTTTGTCTTCCTTCTGTTGAGTTGTATGAGTACTTTACATATTTTGGATATTAACTCCTTATTTTATATATATATCTTTGGCAAATATGTCCTCCCATACAGTGGGTTCCTTTTTCCTTTTGATGGTGGTTTCTTTTGCTGTGCAGAAGTTTTTTATTTTTATGTAGTCCCATTTGTTTATTTTATCCCTAGTTTCCTTTGCCCTAGGAGATGTATTGGCAAACATATTGCTGCATGAGATGTCTGGTATTTTACTGCCTATGTTCTCCTCTAAGATTTTTATGGTTTCATACCTTACATTTAAGTCTTTTATCTATTTTGAGTTTATTCTTTTGTATGGTGTAAATTGGTGGTCTAGTTTAATCTTTTTGCATGTGTCTGTCCAGATTACCCAGCACTACTTATTGAAGAGACTGTCTTTACTCCATTGTATGTTCTTAACTCCTTTGTCAAATATTAATTGACTGTAATGGTGTGGGTCAATTTCTGGGGTCTCTGTTCTGATCCATTGGTCTATATGCCTGTTCTTATGCCAGTACCAGGCTGTTTTGGTTATAATGGTTTTGTAGTATAGTTTGGTATTCGGTATTATGACCCCCCCAACTTTTTTATTCTTTCTCAAGATTGCTGTAGCTATTTGAGATCTTTTATGGTTCCATATACATTTTTGGAGCATTTGTTCTAGTTCTGTGAAGTATGCCATTGGTATTTCAATAAGGATTGTGATGTAATGCTGGGGTGATATCCAGCATCTAGAAGTGTTCAGGAATCTGGAGAAGGCGGTGCATGTAAATTACTAAAGAGACTAGAAATATAATATAAATTTATAATCCATGGGGGAGCCAGAGGAGGGCTTAGCTTCAGTAATCAAGTTCTCTGAATCTCTGGACCCTTGGCTCTTTATTAACACAAATTGCCCTAAAGCAAAGTAGATATACATATCAAAGCCTAAGGTTTAGTACAGTAGGCATTGTCAGTATTGGGGGAACTGCCTTTGGCTGTTCAGATGTTTGGCCAACAGGAGGCAATAACATGTAGATTAAAATGCCCTCAGCTGTCTGGCAACAAGCAATAATTTATGCATCTTTTTTCAGGTTTGGGGAAATGCTTTTCGGCCATTCCAGCAGGCAACAATATGTATTCAGCCCTGCTGAAGCCTCAGGTTCCATCAACCTTTTGATGAAACTTCTTGCATTTATGACATGCTGGAATTAGCCTCCAGCAGTGATGAATCTATAGATTGCTTTAGGCAATAAAGACATTTTAATTACATTAATTCTTCCAATCCATGAACATGGTATATGCTTCCATTTGTTTGTATCTTCCTCTATTTCTTTTTTCAATGTCATATAATTTTCCAAGTACAGGTCTTTTATGTCCTTAAATTTATTCCTAGGTATCTTTTTGTTGTTGTTGTTGTTGTTATTGTTGTTGTTGCAATGGTAAATGGGATTGCTTTTTTAGTTTCTCTTTCTGAGAGTTCATTATTGGTATATAAAAATGCCATTGATTTCTGGATGTTGATTTTGTATCCTGCTACATTGCCAAATTCGTTTATTAAGTCTAGTAGTTTTCCAGTGGAGTCTTTGGGGTTTTCTACGTACAATATCATGCCATCTGCAAATAATGAGAGTTCTACTTCCTCCTTTCCAATTTGGATGCCTTTTATTTCTTCTTCTTGTCTGATTGCTGTGGCTAGGACTTCCAGTACTATGTTAAATAAGAATAGTGAAAGCGAACATCCTTGTCTTGTTCCTGTTCTTAAGGCAAATATTTTTAGTTTTTGTCCATTGAGTGTTATGTTGGCTGTAGGTTTGTCATATATGGCCTTTATTATGTTGAGGTATGATCTCTGTATTCCCACTTTACTGAGCTTTTCACTCATTTTTGACATTTATGATTTTAACAAAAACAAAAGCTCCAACCTGCATCGCATTGGGCTTATTTTGAAACTGCCACTGAGCTTTTCCTCTATTTTATAGAATTATTATTATTTTTGTGTGTGTGAAGCATCTGGTAGTCAATCAACAATGGCTGGGGAAGAAATTAGTGGGTAAGACCAACATAGAGTTTTAGCTTTCTTATTAAAAGTTAAGAATGTAGTGCTCATCTATAAAGGTCATAGCTAACATTCATAGGTACTTCCTGTGAGTCGGGATTTACTTTACATAAATTCTCTCACTATAACTCTGTGATTTGGGTAATATTATTACCCTCATCTTGCATTTGCAGCAATGGAGGAACAGAGATTAAATAACTCACCTTCCAACTCACAGTTTTAAGTGGCAAAGCTGGATGTCATACTCAAGTAGTCTGGCTTCATAGCCCAAGAGAGTAACCACTTTGTGAAACTGTTCTACTACAGGGACCGACCTGACTATTGTGTGGCTTGGTCATTGGTATTTTAAAAACATCTTCCCTAGGGATTCTGATGAGCTTCCAGGGTTTAGAAGCTGTCTCTCAAAGAAAGCTGACCTTGCTTCTTTGAAAAATAGCATTGTCCAGGTCTGAGCGGGAAAGGGAGGCAGACAGTAGAGATGTTAAATGAGTCATTCGTGATAAATACCCACCATATGGTCAAAATGAGTCCCACTGCCTCCCATTGAGGGAAGCAGACACTTTGTGTATGAATGTACTGTTTGTTTCCTTATGTAGTGGTTTCAGTTCAAATTAAATGTTTCACATCAGACAAGTAACTAATAACAGATGATCTCCTCCCACAGTGGTACAGTAACAAATATGTAGTAATTTGAAAGCTGGAAAGAAAATTATTACTCCCAAAGATGCAATAAATATATGATATGCTTAGAGAGTCCTTTGATGAAATGAACACTGAAGGTGCTGCTAGCAGTACTTCTGCTTAAGAAAAAAAAAAAGTAAAAAAAGAAGCATTTAAAAATGCTGTCTGATCTGTCAACATTTTGTTAACATGTACTACCTTGAGGATACAACTTATAAGTAGAATCTTCAGTGAAGCAAAAACTCATTCCTTCTTCACATCACAGGAGTGAAAACTGGCAAGAAGAACAGCCAGGCATAACATTTTTGCAGTTTAAAAGTAATTTAGTAAGATAGGGTGCTTCTTCTCCCTTTTAAAAGTATTTTAATTGGTCTCTGAAAAGGGCAATGGCTAAACACGATTTTCTTCAGCGAGGCACCCCGATGCCTGCCTGCAAAATCCATTTCCATTCCACTCTCTCAGCACTCACAATATCCTGGGAGATATGCTATTTCTCCTCTCTCTGCCAGGCTCCCTGTTTCAAGAACTGTAAGGAAATCAGTCTCAGCCTCTATACTCAGTTGCCTCTGACCCTGAGCTACAGCATTAGCAGAGGCAAGAAAGAAGTTCAAGGCCAGGACTAGCAGCTGCTGCTAGTGTTCAGTCCCTAGGGAGAGTCCAAGGTCAGGTCTCTGCCCAGGGACTTGTCTGCTTAGTGCTTGCCATAGCCAGCCTTCCTCTTCTTGGAGCCTAGTGAGTAGGATGTCACAGTGAAAGGCAGCAGCACCCCACATTGAGATTATACTTTCACCCTACATATATTTTGAAATATGAATAAATACACAAGAAGCTGCCAAAAATCTACAGGGAGGTCCCATGTACTATTCACCCATCCTTCCCCAATAGTATCATCTTGTATAACTATAGTACAATATCAAGCCCATTAAATTGATATTGCTACAATTTACAGAGCTTATTAAGATTTTACCAGTTATTGATGCACTCCTTTGTGTGTGCTAGTGTGTATATAGTTTTATGGAATTTTATCACATGTGTAACTATCTTGATTGCTGTAGCTATGTATTAGGCCTTACAGCAGGAAGAATAATTTCTCTCCTACTTTTTAGAAGAAAAAAAAACGCTCCATTTATTTTTCTACCTCTTTTCTCATTCTATTCTCATTTCAATCAAGAGTGCATTCATCAGCAACATTTCCTACCCCCCAAATTGGCTATTGCTAAGAGTTCATTCTATCTAGTCTGAATGGAGCTAATGCTTTCTGGAGGTGGACAGACGTACCAACTCACTCAGGGGAATTGCCAGATGCACAGCCTAGATTTTCCTTGGGTAAGGGAATGAGGCAATTGGAGGATACATTTGGTTTGCTTTACCACTAATTCTTTAGAAATATACCCCCAAACATCTCAACCAGAGTCATCATCAAGGAGAGTTGTCCGATTATTGCCTCTGTGGTTTTATCCATTATGGGGAAGGTGAAGATCACAGGGGTTAAAGCATTGGCTTAATTAAAAAACAAATCAGAGCAAGACAAACAAAACAAAAAACACCTCTAACTTTTTAATAAGGTCAAGTTAAAGTTTGAGGGAAAATTACTTTCTGGTGATGTGATATAGTCTAAGGAGTGCACCAAGGTGTCCTCAATCCCCAAGGTTTCTCCCCAACTTCTGACTAATCAGATACCACTTCATCCCTTAAGCATAAGTTTTTTTTAAAAACTATCTTTATTTTTGAAAGTATTCCTGACGTCCCCTTCCTCCCCGCCATTGACCTCCTCCTCCCCACTCTTGTCCCATCCTCAGGCCTACATCACACTATTGTCTGTATATGCACATAAGTTCTTTGATTGATATCCTCCCCACCTCCACTTCCCTCTAAGAATCCTCAATCTGTTGCATGCTTTCATGTCTCTGGATCTATTTTGTCAGATTGTTTTGCTCATTAGATTCTACATATAAGTGAGATCATGTGATACTCATCTTTCTCTGACTGGCTTATTTCACTTAGCATAATATCCTCCAGGTCCTTCCATGCTATCTTAAAAAGTAAGAGATCCTTCTTTTTATAGCTGCATAGTATTCCATTGTGTAAATGTACCACAACTTTTTATCCACTCATCTACTAATGGGCACTTGGGGGCTGTTTCCAGATCTTAGCTATTGTAAATAATGATGCTATGAACATAGGGGTTAAAAAATCAGCAGAGGACCTAAATACACTTCTCCAAAGAGGACATACAAACGACCAAGAGACATATGAAAAATGCTCAACGTCACTAATCATTAGAGAGATGCAAATTAAAACCACAATAAGATATCACCTCACACCTGCCAGAATGGCTACCATCAATAAATCAACAAACAAGTGCTTGTGATTTTGTGGAGAAAAAGGAACCATAGTACACTGCTGGTGGGAATGCAGACTGGTACAGCCACAATGGAAAATAGTGTAGAATTTCCTCAAATAAATTAAAAATGGAACTATCATTTGACCCAGTGATACCACTTCTTGGAATATATCCCATGAAGCATGAAACACCTTTAGCATAAACTTTTAAGTTCCTATAACATGCAGGCATCCCCAGCAGGGCTGATGATTTAAACACTTTTTGATAATTTATATCTTAGTATGGGTATGTGCATTTCATCATTTCTTGAGACTGGATATTTGTGGGGAAAAGCCTACAAAGGTGTTGGGAACTTGATTTTTGAGGGGCCAGAGAAGGGCCCAGAATGGAGAGGTCAATGGTTCTGAAGTGTAAATTTGTTCTGATTATAATGCTTTTTAAAGACAACTTTGTCTTAGACTCTCAGCTTTCTGAGCCAACTTATATTTTAGTTAGATGTTTACCATTATTAAAGCAAAACAAACAAAAAAAGTTCTATCTTTGTTTTCCTATGCTCTATGTTCTATTGAACATTTGGTTATTCTCAGATGTTTGAGGAAGTTTGAAATAGAACACTTGGAAAGCTGCCATATACGTGAAAGGAAAGACACCATTGAATTCTCTTTAATTCATTTTGATTACATGTGGTTCAATTCAATTCAGTTCAATTCAATTCAACATTTATTGCATGGTATGCAAATTCCAGGCACTGATCCACAGTACTCAATATGTGTTAAGTCAATAGAGAATCATTTTTGTGACATATTAGTGATACCCAAGTCAGTCAGTCAGTCACTCCATTCTCACTCAGACACAAAGTTGTGTGTGTGTGTTTTTAAGTAAAGACAAAAGGAAGCTAGGTTATCAACTGAGGATTAAAAAAGGATTTCTGAATGGAACTCACATCTCTTTGAGTCAAATTGTGACATGCTCCCTGGAGGGTGAGTCCATAATTTCCTTGCTTTTTCTCATCTGACATGTCAGCCGTGGATCAGAGGACTGCTGAGAGGAGTGGGATTGGACATGATAGTCAGACCAAGATAGTACGATAATGGTATATTCAGCCTCAGAGCAAGCATCTATTATTAGGATTTATTCCTAAAAATGGTTGTGGGTTGATGCCTCCATTACAAGCCTCACACCATGATTTCAGTGAGCTGCATAACAGAATGCTCATTATGTTTTAAAAGAGATACAAGCTTGTGCCCACTTGTGTCAAGCTAGGTAAGTACAAATGGGTTTAAATCTTAAAGCACCTTCAGTGGCTCCTCCTGTCATGTTGATCTATCGTGGTGCCTTGCTAACACAACAGTGGCCTTGCTTCAGAAAATGATGCTAGCTAGTTCTTGGATCCAATTAAACTTTGGGAGCTGAGAAAAGAAACTGGATCCAGCAGAAGTGAATTTCCACATCATATACCAAGCAGCTTTAAGTTTTTCCTCAGCCTGATTCTTCAAAAGTCAAACACCCTCAAATGCACAGACCTCTGAGGCAGTCATCACCTTCAAACAGGAAAGTCATGTAGCCCAGATGAATAGCCACTGTGACCATTCTGGCCAGTAGGCATCCAAGACTTCTTAGGGAATTGCAAGTTGGAACTGGTGAAGGAGAAGTCCAGGTTCTTTTCCTGGCTCTTGAAGCACATATAGTAACCTGAGAAAATCTCTATTTCCCTCCCCATAAACTTCTCACATAGCCAGTGAGGTCAACCTAAATCACACTTCGCAACATGCCACTGACAACTGTGTGGGTGTGAGGAAAGTGGGGTGAGAGGCAGGTGTGAGAAATATGTTAGATCTTGATGCACAAAGACAGCAAGTCCTGCATTCCTTGTAAATCGGGAAGCCTTTTAGTGGTAAGGAAGCTTAAAAGTAGGCATGATGTCTGATTTAACTGCCTAGTAAGCAAAATCTTCCAAGTTGAGGTTTCCAAAGTAGGCACATCTGACTTGTTATTAAACAAACCATTTATAAGTTATGTTTATGAAACCCAAAGGCAGTGGGAAAGTAACTCAGTTCTTGCTCACCTGAGAAGTAACTCAGTCAGTAACTGGAATGTTTTGCGGGGACAGGAAACACTGTGAGAAGGAGAACATCTAGTCAACTATTTGTACACTGAAATCAAATTATTTAGGAGCCATCTTGTGCTTTTAAGGCTTTTTCAGGTCATTATTTTTGTCTCCTCCACTCTTTTGGGTATTGCTTCTAGGGTAAGAATACAGGAAGTGTTACTAATTAACATCTGTAACATGTCAGCATTACTGATCAAAAGGTTCAGTGGAAACATATGGGAAAAATTTAGCTTTATTGGTAATCAAAGAAGCAAATTAGAACATTAAGATTCTCCCCCCCCCCATCAACATAGTAAAGGAGGGAAAATAAAAATACTAGAGATGAAAAAGGTGAAAAAGGTATGATGAAACAGGCACACTCAAATGTTGCTGTTGCTGGTAGGAGTAGAAATTAGTACAAATCTTTTGGAAAATAAATTGACAGAGTTTATACCTTTTGATGCAATAATTAAACTTCTGGGAATCTATGGATATCTTCAATGAGTAATATTAAGTAAGTGAAGTTTCAAGCATAGATATGCTCATTGTGGCTTATTTTAGCCAAATATAGAAGAAAACCATAATGTACGAGAGTGTGGGAATATATTTAAGTATATTATAGCATATCCACATGGTGCATTATTAGGCAGTCATGTAAATATGTGCTTATTGCTTATAATATCATGGGAAAATACTTACATTGTAAAATTAACTGGTTGAAAAGGGGCACATGCCTTTACATATAGAGTGAACATAACTGTATTTAAAATATGTATATAAATGTAAAAAGGATGGAAGGAAATAGAACTGAATGGTAACAATGGTTGATTTTGGGTGGTGGCATTGTAACTGATTTTTTTCCTGATTTTCATTTTTTAGCTTCCCCTCCCCAAATTTTCTACACTGAACATATGCTATTGTTATAATTGGGAAAAATTTTATTCAAAAATATTCATTAAGGGTTTGGGGTGGGAATTGACAAAATGAATTTGGGAGATTATACAGGGATTTTATTTAACTGTATTCTTATTTCTGTTTCCCCCAGAGACTTGAGAAATAGTTATATTTAAGTCTCAGGCTATGTGACCCTGCACAGCTCATTTTACACATTCTTCTGACTATAAATGGCACTGTCCTAGGCCTTATATAAGAGAAAAGAAAAAACAGATAGCCATTCCTTATTGAATGCTTACTAAGTGTTGGGCATTAGGCTGAGTTATTGGCATTTATTATATTATTTAATCCTCATAGAAAACTCTTTGAGGTAAGTTATGTTATTATTATATCCATTTCATAGACATGAAAACTAAGGCTTAGAGAGGTTAGGTAACAATTTAAGCATACAGCTAGTGAACAGTAGAGTAAGAATTCAAATCCATGTCTTGCTTCCAGTAAGTGGGTAAATAATAAGAACTACAAAACATGTTACAGGTTGGACACTTTTGCCTGAATGTATCAGAAAACTCTACTAACAATTGTTTAAGCCATCAGATCACTATATTGTTGCTTACCATCAAGCCTGGTGGTAGGTGATTTAGGGGTGTTTCAGCAGCTCCATGGTCCCTGGACACTGGGTAGCCCTCCTTAGAATTCTTTTGGCCTCTCCTCATAAATTCAAGTTGGCTGCAGAACTATTAACCATCATGTCCTCACATGTAAGTGTTCTAGACAGGGACAAATAGAAGGAGCTCTAGTTTTACAGCTTTTTATTATGGAGAAAAATCTTTCACAAAAGCCTCTGCATAAAATTTCTATTTATGTCTCTGTTGGGAGACAATTCTACAATAGTCACTTGGATTTCAGCATGTCTTGTGAGCAGAGACAATGACTGCCTTTGTTCTGGACTATCTTGTTCAAGGACGTTTATCTAGTAAATAGCCTTGGAAGACAGAGATAATGCCTTCTTCAGGGCAAAGAGCAGCCCTGCTTACTGCCCATTAAAAAAGATTTGTGCTTACTAAACTTGGGGTTCCTCTCCTGTAATATAACACACTGAGTCTGCCATTGTCATGTAGTTCCCTATATCATCCTGTGGGAATTGGGGATCAGGCTCAAGAAAATGCTAGTATCCTGGTCAATCATGGATGCTGCAGTCAGTGATAAAGTCCTTTGTCTCTGGCTCAGAAGTCATGTGTCTTCTGCAACTATCCATAACCCTGTGGCAGGTTAACTCATTAGCTTGAAAGTAGGGTAGAAATCTCAGACCCTTCACTATTCTTGACAGTCTCATTGGCCATTAGTTTTTCTATATGACCACTTCTAGCTGTGAGGGAAGCAAAGGTAGATAGAGATTGTGTAGAAAAATTAAATGGAATACTCATATTTGACTTAGATAAATTAGAATTCATTCATTGGTGCTGGGCACATTGCTCTCCAATCAATGTTTCTTTTGGCAAGAAAATAGGGAAGAGTAGATATGAGTTCATTCTTACCCCAAAGTCCAATCTTCTAAGTAGCCCACAAAGTAAAGATGGAATACTGGGGTTTATAATGAGCTCTGTGAATGTGAAAAAGTCATTTTGCCATTGTCCCTCAGTGGTGTCACATGCAAGATTAGACTGGGCATTTATTTTGCAGAGTCATGGCAAATAATAATATGAATAGTGGCTCTGGAGTTTCATGGGTGTACAATGGCCAAAATATATTATTACTATAAATTATGCAATTAAAAGGGCAAATCAGTTGAGAACTGTTGTTAAATAGCTTAACCCTCTAGAAGTTCCCATCCTATAGAGATCAGATAGATACAACTAGAAAGTAGAGGCCTGGGTTTGAGACCTAATTTACTCCTTCTTGATTCATTTTCTTCATCTATAGAATAAGGACTTTGAATTAGTGTCTTTCAGGTCTGATACTTTATATATTTGTAGATCAGGATAATTAACCCTAATCATGTACAAAGAGTCTGCTATTGATCACTCCCACTTGTACTTAGCACACATAGATATCACATGCTGGCAGTATGATACATAGACATGCTAAGACATGAACTTTGATCCGCCTAAATAGTTCATGTCAAACTCATGTTGAAGCTCTGCTCCTTTGTGGAGTTAATTTTTAGTTTACCTTTTGTATATGTCAAATCATTCTGCAGTGGGTGATGTCCAGATGGGACTAGGAACTGAAAGACCATTAGTTTTAGAACTGGCATTTCAGTTATCTTCTGGATTGTTCCTTATTCTATGAATTCCATTAGAGTGAAAGCTTATTTCCAGAATTTTTCCTATCTGGTATATTTAATGTCCTATTAAATTGTGTGACCTGTGAAGGCTCCATAACTCAGCTCACAGAGGAATTAGGGTGAGATGAACCTCATGCAGAGAAATTTCCAAGTCATCAGCTTTCTTTTGGGGGCTTCTCTTTGTCATCTTCTTCAAAAACCTGTCACCGTGGAGTGTTTCTTCTGTGCAAAAGGGCAGGAGGAAGCTCAGTCTGTTTGGAAACTGTCATTCTTTATGCACTTCTCTGTGATAGATAGAAAAACACAGTAGGCAATAAATCTTGTTCTGGGAGTATAGGACAGAAGGGCAGTGAGAAATGCATCCAGCACAGATGTCAGAACTGCAGCAGGAATTATTGCGTCTTGGTGGTCACTGCACTCTGGTTCTCATGGAAGATTGACAATCTCAATATTTAGCAATGCCAGTTATGGCACTGTCTAAGCTCCCACTGTCTGCACACTACTCTTCTAGGCACAGCTAAGGGGGGGATAAAACACATGATTACAGGATATTTCTGTCTAGCTTCAAAAAGCAATATTTTGTGGGGTAGAAAATGACTTACAGTAACATGTGCAAAACAGCATAGAAATTAATTCAAATTATATGATGAAACTAGAATAGGGATGGACTTTGGTAGCCCATAATGAAAAGGTGATTATAGTGAAGAAGGGTTAACTAGAAAAGGCTTCCCTGAGGAGATATTTAAACTGAATTTTGAATGAAGGAGGCCCATAACACATATACACAGTGCTCCTGGCACCATTCGTTTATGCAGTACATATTTATTTGGCATCTGTTGTAGCATAGCTCTATGCAGGGTGCTCTGGGGGATACACAGAGATACAAAGCTCCATCTCTGCCTTCCCCCAGAAGCTTCAAATCTGTTAAGAAGGTTCACTTTTCCCCCACTCCTGATGCTTCATTCATATGGAGTGACAATCCATTAACATAGAACTCTGGCCTCTTTCTGTCCCCTTATCCCCACCTCTCCTGGGGAGAAGGTATGACGGCTTTGATTAGTGAATTTGAAAGGTGCTGAGTAGGTGTCACTCAGCCATGCCCTCCTGATTTGTTTGAGAGCTTTGTAGTTTGAGTCTTTGTTCAAAACACATTCTGGTCTGCTCCTGTACACCTTAAGTTGAAAAGGTGCAGTTTCCCACATGGGGAGGCCTACTGACTTCCAGTGTTACTTGTGACTGGGGGTTAAGTGTATCAAGTTCTGGAGTTCAGGATTAGGAAGCCCACCTAGCCTATGTCCTTGGATCTAGACTTAAGCAGTCTGAATTCTTTGTCTAGCAAGTAATTGATCAAAGGAATGCTATTTATTTGGGTTCCTCAACCCACCCTCACTGAAGTCCTAATAGGAGGTATGAGACAAGCCCTTATATAATTACAAGAAAAGATGAATGTGGTAAGTACCACAAGTATAACTTGGCTCCTTTAAGATTCTCTTTTTGACCCTGCAAAGCCTGCCACCAATATAGAAAATGAGTATTTTGTGAGAATCTCAGCATTTACAGAATTTGTTTCAGGCTGGCCATTTTTCACTTGCTTTCAATTGTATCTCGACTTCCTGGTTGTTGACATTCAACTCCTCCTCTCATTTCTAGTTCAGTTCTCTCTTCTGGTTTCTTGAGTTGTGTATATGGTTGCCTAATTCACATCTCCACTTGGATGTTGCACAAGTTACTCCAACTTCAAGTGATCAAAATTGAACTCTTGAGTTCCCACCACTCCCCTCCTAATCTGTACCCCTCTCAGTTTTCCTCATATCAGTAAATTGCACCACTATTCATTGCTCAAGCAAAAGATTTTTGTATGGTCAATATCTGTGGTGATTTGGTCAATGTCTGCTTCTTTTGGGGATTATCTCACTCTTTTATTTTCTCTGCTGTAACTAATGTGCCTTCCAAAGTGTCAGGGACAAGAAAAACAATAAAAAAGAGAAGAACAAATGTCAGGGACATAGTGAGCACTCAATAGATATTTGATGAATAAGTATATTTTATTAATTAACCCCAATTCTAGCCTTTTCAATTTGCTGTAGCAGTTTTCTTGGCTTTGGACCTTTGGTCCTCCCCCTCCCCCTTGAATTCTAGCATCATCCTGCTATTCTCCCACCAAGACTAAACTGTGCTTTGGTCCTAGGCCAGTACAGATAGATTATTTGGTGAATTCAGACAGGGGGTCTAGGGTGGTAGAATTGTGGAAGGTTCATGAAGGAAGAATAATTTGATCTAGGCATTGAAAAAAGCAGAATTTTAGTATGTGTGTGTGGGGGGGTGGATGCAAGGGAAAGAGATATTTCTGCCAGAGGAAGTCACTAAGAAAAATTATAGATATAGAGAATGAGTATTTTGGGATCATGACCAATAGACTGATCTATGAGGGGGTAGAATGAAAGCTACAATTGGAAAGGTAGGCTATAGCCAGTTTGTGGAAAGAAAGAGTACCTAAAGTTCATCTAGGAAACATGAATCTGCTTGGTAAAAGTGTGCAATATGAACTCTTCACTAAAACTGTTATATTATAAATGATAGCTGCATAGACAGAGTATGAAATTAAAATCTGTTCCATTAGGTTATGACCAATTTCCTTGTGAGATGAGTGTGGCTGAATTTTAGAGAATTTCACAGAAATATGCTACTTTTGACAACATTGATATTTCTTGTAAGATTCTTCACATCCTCAACATTCTTTCAGATTTGCTGTGAAATTCTGAAAGTGCAATTATTCCCCTTGTCATCTCCTGAAAACATATGTTTCAGGCTCATCTGTTCTGTGGGCACTCCAATTTTCCCTTAGATTCCAAGGATAAATAAACCCTGGCTTAAGACAGTGGAAATGAGGTGGTTTGAGGGAGGGTCTTATTCTTTCGTTGAGACGTTTCAGTTAAGAAGCCTCTACTGGCTGCAGCATCAGGAAATAATTAGTGTATTATATACTAGTAGAAGAGTGTGAAAAATTGTTCAATTTTAAGAAGAACAATTGTTGAAGAGAAAATGGTTCCATTTTCCCAGTTCCTCACTTTGTGCTGTCTGCTTGCTTTTGTGAATTAGAGACCACCCAGAAAGTTGCTGTTTATAGCAGTGGTTGTTTCAGAGACTCATTTCTATTTTATTTTTGCAGAAATATTTTCTCCTTTGGGTGGACTCCACAGGGACTGGGGATTTTCCTGAGATTACTGGGCCTGGCCATGTTGTATATGAGTGAAAGGAAAGAATGTCTTCCTCTCTTCAGTGTGATTTAGGAGGACTGTAGAGCTTTCTTCTAAAATGTGAAGAGCCATCATGTGGGAAAGTGAGTAGAAATTCTTTGAAGCTCCAGAGGACAGATCTAGTACTAATGGGTAGAAGTTATAAAAAGGCAGACTTTTGTTTATCATAGAAGCTTTGTATCAAAAAGGATGGGCTGCCTAGTCAATAAATAATCTTTGTATTTATGAAAGTATTGAAATAGAGTTTGAATGGCACCAATTATGGATGCGGTAGATATTAAATCTTTTTTTTAAAATATATATTTTATTGATTTTTTTACAGAGAGGAAGGGAAAGGGATAGAGAGTTAGAAACATCGATGAGAGAGAAACATTGATCAGCTGCCTCCTGCACGCCCCCCACTGGGGATGTGCCCGCAACCAAGGTACATGCCCTTGACCGGAATCGAACCTGGGACCCTTGAGTCCACAGGCGGACGCTCTATCCACTGAGCCAAACCAGTTAGGGCAGATATTAACTCTTGCTTTGTAAGGTAGGAGGTTGGATAACCTCAGAGTTCCCTTTCCATGCTCTGTTCATATGTGAATCCTATTGCCTGAATATGGAATTCTATTCATGTTTTAAGACCAAGCCCTAATCTCATTTTCTGCATAAGGTTTTCTATAGCATTTGTCCATTCTCCACAGTTGACACCAACTATTTATGGCCTTATGTTGGTAGTCCAAAGTGTCAAAACAGCTATCCTTAGGTATACAGAACACAAACACAAAAAATACTACTTTTTACATATGATATGTACAACAACTTTTTCTAACTTTTAGCCCATTCCTGAATTTTCCTCTACCCTTACTGCCCAGCCCCATTTGTTTGGCAATCCAGGATGGGGTGAGATCCAGAGAAGGGATAAAGATATCTATTTCACACTATTTATCTTGCCTTTATCTTGTTTAAGACCCTGTCCTAGGGAGAATAATTTGAGCTAGGCATCAGTGAAGAAAATGCATCAGTGAACAAAAAAGAAAAAAAATATCCCTGCCTTTGTGAAGCTTACATGTATGTAAAGTACCAAGCACATAAGGAACACTCAATATATATTAACTTCATTTCTTTTCTTTTTTTTTCTTTTTTATTTTTTATTTTAATGAATCTTTATTGTTCAGATTACAATTGTTTCTCCTTTTTCCCCACATATCTCCCCACCACCCAGTTCCTACCCCCCCTCTTCCCTTACCTCCCCCCGCGCTGTCCTTATCCATAGGTGTATGATTTTTGTCCAGTCTCTTCCCATACTCCCCACACAGACACCCCTTTCCCCCTGAGAATTATCAATCCACTCCCATTCTATGCCTCTGATTCTATTAAGTTCACCAGTTTATTCTGTTCCTCAGATTTTTAATTCACTTGACTTTTAGATTCACTTGTTGATATATATGTATTTGTTGTTCATAATTTTTATCTTTCTTCTTCTTTTTCCTCTTTTTAA
This sequence comes from Eptesicus fuscus, assembly GCF_027574615.1. Classification (NCBI taxonomy): domain Eukaryota; kingdom Metazoa; phylum Chordata; class Mammalia; order Chiroptera; family Vespertilionidae; genus Eptesicus; species Eptesicus fuscus. The sequence continues at coordinate 69,415,589 of NC_072473.1, read as the reverse complement.
AGAATACCTTTCAGCATTTCATATAATGCTGGTTTGGTGGTGATGAACTCCTTTAGCTTTTTCTTATCTGTGAAGCTCTTTATCTGCCCTTCAATTCTGAATGATAACTTTGCTGGGTAGAGTAGTCTTGGTTGTAGGTTCTTGCTATTCATCACTTTGAATATTTCTTGCCACTCCCGTCTGGCCTGCATGGTTTCTGTTGAGAAATTAGCTGATAATCGTATGGGAGCTCCCTTGTAGGTAACTAACTGTTTTTCTCTTGCTGCTCGTAAGATTCTCTCTTTGTCTTTTGCTCTTGGCATTTTAATTATGATGTGTCTTGGTGTGGTCCTCTTTGGATCCCTTTTGTTTGGGGTTCTGTGCGCTTCCTGGACTCGTAAGTCTATTTCTTTCATCAGGTGGGGGAAGTTTTCGTTCATTATTTCTTCAAATAGGTTTTCAGCATCTTGCTCTCTCTCTTCTTCTGGCACCCCCATAATTCTGATGTTGGTTCGCTTGAAGTTGTCCCAGAGACTTCTTACACTATCTTCAACTTTCTGAATTCTCTTCTCTTCATGCTTCTCTGGAGGAGTGTCCTTGGCCTCTTTGTATTCCAAATCTTTGAGTTGATTCTTGCAATCCTCTAGTCTGCTTTTGGGTCTCTGTATAATATTTTTTATCTCAGTCAGTGTATGTTTAATTTCTAGTTGGTCCTTTTTCATATCCTCAAGGGTCTCATTGAATTTATCGGCCTTTTCCATGAAATTCTTGAAAAACCTTATAACCGTGGTTTTGAACTCTATGTCCAGTCGCTTATTCTCCTCCATTTCTTTGGTTTGTGATCTGTTTCCTTGCCTTCTCATATTCTCTGCTTCCCTGAGTTGGTAGGGTAGTTTTGTCTACTAGGTGTCCTATTGGTTCAACGGGTCAGCCTCCCAGTTACTTGAGGTGGACACTCTTGGTGTACCCTTGTGTACTGTGTGTTCCCCAGCAGGAGCTACAGCAAGAACTAGTTTTCTCCTCCTTTGCTTGGGCGGTTTTGGAGCAGTCTGGAGCTGTAGTTGGTTAAGCTGCCACAGAGCAGGCCATTTATATGCAAAAGCCGCTGTGTGGAGCCTGGGCGGGTTTGTAGAATGTGCGGGGCGGGGCCTCAGGGCGGGGCGGGGTCTCAGGGGGTCACTAGGCTGGGGCGTGGCCAAAGGCAATGGCTGCCATCAGCCATCTCTGCCTTTCCCGTTTCCAAGTCCCTGCGCCCCGCGCACCAGCGCAGTAAACAATGATTGCTGGGCGCACCTCTGCAAAAAAGTCACTCCGAGAGTCCAGCTTCTCCCCGTAGGCGTCTGGGTCCCCCGAGTGTCCCCAGAAACTGGATTTCAGAGTGATCGGGAGCTTGTCTCCCTGCGGGTTGAAGAAAAGCCGCGCACCCAGCCGCCCGCCGCCGCTGGCCCGATTCGCGTGCCTCCGTACCTCAGCTTTTCAGTGATTGTGCTCCTTTCTCTTCTCAGCTGTAAATCTTCCACTGAGCCAGCTTTCCCGTGGTTCTGGGTGGTAGACGTTTTTGTCTTTTAGTTGTGTTTTTGAAATTGTTGTGTGAGGCAGCAGATTAGTTGTTTAACTATGCCGCCATCTTGGTCCTGCCCAAGGTCTTCTTCATTTCTTTTCAAATCTCCTCAGCTAATATGACATTAAATAAGTAACATTTATTGAACACCTACTATATGCTGTGTGCTTACACATGTGATCTTATTCAATCATTGAAACTCAAGAAGTAAATCTCCTCATCTATACTGTTACAACATAAAAACAAAGGTCACAAGAGTAAGTATTTTATCCAAAACCAAAATATAAATAGAGTAAGTATAATTTGAACATAGGTCTAATTTCAGACTCATGTTCTTTCATTATGCTGCTTCCAAGAAGCATAAGTTTCTTGGTTATTCTATGGCTGGTAGCTTTCTACATAGCTGAAGATAGTTTTTTTAAATAAAATTATGGTCTCTAAAGACTTGATTATCATACTTTAAGCTGCATAAGAATTGCATAGGAAGCTTGATAAACATGAAGATATCACAATTCAGGTGAACTCAGGAATCTGCATTTTACAAGTACCTACCTGCAAGTAATTTTGATGTCCACAGTCTATGGAACATACTTTGAAGTACCTAAGGTCCTTTACAGTTCTAACACTTTGTGTTTCAATGAAATTTTAAGTAGTCCCAATTTTGTTGTTTATAATGCCTAAAGTAATTATGGATTCATTGGCAGTCAATGTAGTCATCATCATCATCAACTCACCAGCACCATCAGATATAGTTGTCCTTCATTTGCAAGCTACTTGATTTATGTATTGTTCTTTCTGGGGAACACCTGTGGAAGGATCGACCCTTCCTCCTCTGCTGCTACTTCATGGCTGGCTGGATGCCTAGCCCATACAAAATAAACAAAATCAAACAGTTCTAGGGTGGGCATTATAAAGCCTTTATGGTACAATTAGTGACTTGTTTTTAGATCATATCCATGTTATGGATTTGGACTATTCATCCCCACTGAAGGCCTGTTTCCCCCCCACCTTCTAAATTTACTTTTCCTCCCATGACCATGATGCCACCTCCCACCACCTTTTGAAAATGTTGCCTTAATGGACCCACTGTTGATAAGAGAAGCTTTGTGCTTTGTATCTTAACTGCTGAACCTTTGGTTTAAAGAGTAAGGCTGATTGGGTACTGGCAATAGGTGGTATAAGGTTTTAATAACTATGTCTGGTAATTTAAATGCTCTTCCATTCAAAAACATTATAAGAGGTTAGAGTATCCCTCATATTATCTTAGCATGGTTCTGGGCCCTCACTATAGAATTGATTGATTACTCACAATAATAATAGCTAACAATTATAGATTAGTCACCATGTGCCAGCCACTATACTGTTTTACATGCTAATCACCTGTTCTAAGAACCCTTGTATATACTTTTGAGGTCTACATTTTACAAATAAGGAAACTGGCTGGAACACGGAGATCTTAAGCATCTTGCTCAAGCGCACACAGCTAGGAAGTCATACAGCCAGGATTTCGACCCAGTTTAATGACAGAGCTTTCTCCTCTGTTCTCAACCTGTGCACTAGCCTATATAATAAAGAGGTAATATGCAAATTGAATGTCACACACTCACACAATATGGCCACCCCCATGTGGTCACAAGATGGCTGCCACAATATGGCTGGCAGGGGAGGGCAGTTGTGGGTGATCAGGCCAGCAGAGGAGGGCAGTTGGGGGAGACTGGGCCTGCAGGGGAGGGAGGGCAGTTGGGGGGGGGGGACCAAGCCTGCAGGGGAGGGCAGTTGGGGGGGAAGAGGCCTGCAGGGGAGGGCAGTTAGGGATGACTGGGCTGGCAGGGGAGGGCAGTTGGGGGTAACTGGGCCTGCAGAGGAGGAGGGCAGTTGGGGAGGAACAGGCCTGCAGGGGAGGGCAGTTAGGGGTGACCAGGATGGCAGGGGAGCAGTTAGGTGTCGATCAGGCTGGCAGAGGAATGGTTAGGGGGTGATCAGACTGGCAGGCAGAAGTGGTTAGGGGCAATCAGGCAGGCAGACAGGCGAGCAGTTGGGAGCCAGCAGTCCCGGATTGTGAGTGGAATGTCCTGTGGGATCGGGCCTAAACTTGGTCTTGGAGAGGGTGCAGGCTGGGCTGAGGGACACCCCCCCCCCAGTGCACAAATTTCATGCACCGGGCCTCTAGTAAGCTTTATAAAATTGAAAGGGAAGTATCTTAAGGAATTTTGAACACCTGGATCTGAGATTAAGGGTTTTCCAGGTTAAGCTGGAAGAGAAAGGGATTCAATCATGTTTGAGTATATTAAAACACTAGAGGTCCAGTGCATGAAATTCGTGCATGTGTGCAGTCCCTAGGCCTGGCTGGTAATCAAAGCACGAGTGTCTGGCATGGAAGGGCAGGTCCCAGCTGAGCTCTGGGCCCTGGGCAGCATCTGGGCCCCAGGGCCCCCACGTGCCCCCCTCCACCTGAGTCATGGCGCCTGAGTCCCCACATGGAGATGTGGTGAGTGGGGCTGGATGCCATGGGTTGGGGCACAGTGCAGGCCTCTGGGCCACCCAACAACACCGCACAGAAGCCAGGCATGCAGCTTGCTCTCTCCCAGCCGGCCTTGCAGACCGGCTCCTGTGCAAACCCACGGAGCCTGACCTGCCCCTGCAGTCCCAGTGGCTGCAGCCCAGCTCACCCTAAAGGGGCTGTGTGGGTGAGGGGCAGGGTCCTTGTGGGCACCTGCCCCTAAGTGTTGGGGGGGAAGGGTGGGTTTCCCTGGCGTGCGAGTGCCCTGGCATACCGGGGGAGGGTAGCAGTGAGAGTGAGAGTGAGCTTGGTGGACACCCCGCATTCTCACCACACCTCTGTCCCCTTCACCCCTGTCTCCAGGTAGCCAGTGAGAGGTCGCAGCTCCCCCAACCAGGCGCCATAGGAGGTTGGTCGCCACCACTCACCCTAGGGCCTGCTGGCTGCTGGTTTCTGTCTGCAGGGCAATGGATCTGGGCCAGGCCCCCACCCAGTTCCCTTAGTGCCTGGGAGCCAGGAGGCGGCCCTGTCCCCTGCTGCTCGCCGCTATTGCTGGCCTCCTTGGCATGGCGCCACCTGCTCACCTGCTCCACCACCCTGCCGCAGTCTCGCTCTCATCGGGCGCCCATCAGGGCCCGTGGCACCTCCACTGCTGCCTACTGCCAGCTCTGCATTGCCAGTGCCTGCCATGTTCTGTGCTGTCCCTGGTGGTCAGGTCATGTCATAGCGAGCGGTTGAACTCCTGTTCAAACTCCCGGTCGAGGGGACAATTTGCAATATTAGGCTTTCATTATATAGGATAGGATATCTCTTGCTAACACATGCCTGTTTTCTCTTCTTTCTCCTTTATATTAATAAATCTTTTCTATATGTCCTTGTTCTTGGTAAATAGCTAATGATAATGGCTACCACCTGTATTCCTCAAAAAAGGATTGAACATTAGAATGCAATTACAATTAATGTGTACAAAAATGAAAATTGTCAAATTAACACAGAGTATTACAGTGTAGAATGTAATGCAACAATACTTTCAGCATAGAAATAAGCATAGACTAATCGGTCATTACTGCTTACCATTGACAAACCTGCATGCTCACAGCCAATTTTTCCCTCATCTTTATATGGGCAGTATCTCTAGAAGCAGCCAGAAAACACAGTAGCTCAGTGCTTGCTTGGATCTCAGCCTTCCCTCACCATCTCCTCTTTCCTTCCCTGTATTTGTGACATGGAGTCCTAGTCCTTTGCACATTTATTACTGTTCCTGTTACTCTTATTATGTAGTTTTTCTGATTTAAAAATAATTCCTGTTCATGTAAAATTAAACTTGTAAAGAAAAAGATGAGCAGCAAATCCTCCTTCCTCCTTACCTCTACTCACTCAGTAGTAGTCACTAGTCACTTAAGTTTCTCATATATCCTTCCAGAAAGTTTCTATGTAGATATAATATTCAAGTAAATATACAAATATATTTAAAAATACTAATGCTATTATAGTCTTTGTCAATCTGATTGGTAGAAAAAAATGTTTTAAAATCCTCAGAGACACAGATATCAGTATGGTGATTACCAGAAGAAAAGGGAGTGGGGGCAGGTAGAAGAGGGTAAAGGGTGGATAAATGGCGATGGAAAAAAACTAGACTATAGGTGGTGAACACACAATACAATATACAGATTATGTATTATAGAATTGTACACTTGAAACTTATTTAATTCACCAATGAAACACCAGTAAGTTAAACAAAAATACAATTTAAAACATTAAAAAAATGGTGCTTTATTTTGCACTTAAAACTATTTTTTAAAATATATTTTTATTGATTTTAGAGAGAGCGGAAGGAAGAGGGAGAGACCGAAACATCAATGTGAGAGAGAAACATTGATTAATTGACTTCTGCATGCCCACTTCTGGGGTTTGAACCTGCAACCCCGGCATGTGCCCTGACTGGGACTCGAACTGGAGACCTCTTGGTGCATGGGATGACATTCAATCAACTGGATCACACGGGCCAGGTCTATTTTGCTCTTTTTAATTACAGGTGCGGTAACATATGTTTGTATGTTTATTGGTAATTTGCACTTTTTATTTTGTGAACTGCTCATTTTCTATTTATTTCTTTTTCTTATTGAATTTTAATAGATCTTTGAATATTAAAGAAATTAGCCTTTTTCTCCTGTCAAATATATAACAAATATTTGTTCTTTGTTTGTCATTTGTCTTCTGTATTTTTAATGGCAATTTTTTTCATTGAGAAGGTTTTAATTTTTATGTAGCCAAATTTATAAAAAATTTTCTTCAGAGGTTCCAGGTTTTATATTTTCATTTGAAAGTCCTTTACATTCTAGTAATATATTAAATTTTCCTTTAGGTTTCCATCTACCCCACTTTAAAAATACATTTAAAATTTTTATTTTAAAAGTAATATTGAGGGACTTAATATGAACTAGATACTCTGCAACCCTTCTAGGAGGGTTCTAGAAAGATTAGATAAATTATAACAAGTGTTCTATTAAATACATAACAACTCTAAGAAAAGTATAGAATATTGTTAGTATGCAGAAACAAAGAGGGAAAATCAGAGATTTAAACATATATTTTATGATATGAATGCTCCAGAGGGAGATAGAGGTAACATCAGAATCAGTACTCTAAAGGCTTGTGTTTTAACATCTATATGGGGATGAGAGATAAAACCTTGGGTCAATGCAAAGTACCTCTCACATAAAACCAGAAACATAAAAGCCTACAATTTCAATGAAAAAAAACAAGAACTAGAAAAAATTACATGCAATAATACAGAGAAATAACAAGGAAGTCTATAATTTGTCTGGGATCTGGGTGAGAAAGGCTGTCGTGAAAATGTGCAACAATGGGTCCATGTCTCACAGGTTTGGAGTCTTAATTTATACTACCTGAATGGTTTAAGAACTCTCAAGTCAAGGATTTAACATAAAATTAGGTCCAGGTAAAATTTGTTCCATTCATAAATCCAGGCCACAGAAGATTTTCATTTATAAAATCCTGCTGAGGAAGAGCTCATATCCCAAAATTACATTTAAAAACACACATATCACCATGAATGATAAGTGCAAATACAACAAGGAACAGGATTAGAATTCCAAGAACCATCACAAAATAGGACAATCAGATATAGTTCATAAAATTAGAATGTTTAAAATCATTGTAGAAATAAGAAAAGACTGAAAACATTAAAGAGTAATAAGAAACTATGCAAGCAGACAGATTGTAAATAAAAATTTGCATTTAAAATAGAGAATAGAGAGACCAAGAAGGAAGCAAAATTCAAGTAAAGAGTGGCTAAGAATTTTTCATCATTGATCAAAAACTTGAATCCACATTTTGAAAGTACAATGGATCCCTAGCAGGAAAACAAATAATAATCTATAGTTAGTCTCATCATAATGAAATTACAAAACCCCAAGGAGAAAGAGAAGATCTTATGAATAACCCGTGGACACAGACAATAATAGTGTTGTAGGCCTGGGGGGGCAGATGTGGGCTGGAGGGGGTCAATGGGTTAAAAAGAGGACATCTGTAATAATTTAAACAATAAAGAAATATATAATAATATCTTAAAAGGCAGCAGAAAGGAAGGACTATTTATCTGCAAGGAATAATGATTAGACTGACAGTAGAATTCTCCAAAGCAACAATGGAAGTCAGAATAAAGTAGAATAATGGCTTAAAAGTGAGGATGAAATAATGAACACTGAATTCAGGAAAAGGGAGTGAGGTGTAAGAATGGCAGGCAAGTAAGAAATGAGTAAACATGAGTAAATTTAATAAGCATTTACTCTATAAAGTATCAATAATACTGATGACTAATTTGAGGGATATAAAAATAAGATAGAACTAAAAATACTCACTGTGTTAACAATGTAAGATGAATGGGAGGTAATTAAATTTAAAGAATTCAGTGGAGTTACAAAAATCCACTGGGAAAAGCATTGTATTCAAGAAAGAACAATTCTCTTAAATTAATATAAACTCCAATATAATTTGAAACAAATTTGAAAGAGGATGTGTCTCTGTGAGTGTTTATACTGTATAAGCTGATTCTAAAATTTATATAGAAGAGTAAAGGAGCACAAATATCCAAGAAAGTTTTTAAGGAATAAGATGGTAAGAAAATGTGTGGAATTCATTCTACAAGATACTAAAATTTACTATAAAATTCTCTATTAAGGCAGTGTGATATTAATACAGGGATCACCAATTAGACCAATCTCAGAAACAACACATGAATATATGTAAACTTGATAGACACCAATAAGGAAATGATAGGCTCTTCAATAAATGGTGATGAACCAACTAGTAATCCACATGAAAATAAATTTGATTGTTTCCTGATACCATACATTCAATCAGTTCCAAATATCCTACAGATATAAATTTGCAAAATAAAGTATTTTTAAAAATTGAAAAAAATGAGCATTTAGAATAAAATATGACATTGAAATAAGCAAGAATGTCTTAAGCAAGACAAAAAAGCATAAACAATAAAAACCATAATTATAGCTTTTACTACACACTTACTAAATTCAAGACAGTCTCTTACCATAATCCCTACCCTGGCACAGAACCATACAACCAGAAGGAAATCCACAGGCCCCACCACATATCCTTGGGCAGGGAAAGAGTTAAGTTGCATGGCTAATATGCCAATCTTTTCAAGGATGCTTGTGGGACTTGCTTCGGCCTTACCTGTTCCAGAGCACTGACAGGGCCTGACATACTCTAAACATCTGGGAGTCAGTGAGAACAAAGATGACAGTTTAAGTTAGCATGATATATGTTGCCATAGCCCTTCCAATCTGCACAGAGTGAGTAGGTAAAAAAATCCACAGATCCTAGCTTCTCTCTGAGGAGGGAAAGTATTAGACCAAGTTCCAAGTTCCACACATTCAAAGTTCCAGTTTTTCCAAGGGCTTCCTCGGAGACTGGTTTTTGTCTTGCTTATCTCAGAATGCTAAAAGAACCTGGAATACTCTAGGTGCCTGGAAGCTGCTAAGAAAAAGATGGCAACTTGGACTATTACAAAGTTATGAAGAGTCCCCCAGAATCTGTGGCAGGTCTGATTGGTAAGGGTCATATCTGTATGACTTTAGTCCATGAAGACAGGGTGAGCTGGATATTTTTTCTAATACACAAAGAGTCAAGGAAAATGAAGAAACAGAGAAATATCCCAAACATATGAACAAGATAAATTCCCAGAAACCAATTTTAATTGTTTGTCTATATATCCTATCTAATAAAAGAGTACTATGCAGATTGATCATCACTGCAACACACAATACAGCTGCCCCCATGTGGTCAAAGATCCTGCCCCCATGTGGGCACAAGATGGCCACCACAAGATGGCCAACAGGGGAGGGCAGTTGGGAGGCACCTGGCCTGCAAGGGAGGGCAGTTGGGAGGCACCCTGCCTGCAAGGGAGGGCACTTGGAGGTGATCAACCCTGCAAGAGAGGGCAGTTAGGGGTAACCAGGCCGGCAGAGGAGGGAAGTTGGGGGCAAACAGGCTGGCAGCAGAGTGGTTAGGGGATGATCAGGCTGGCAGGCAGAAGCAGTTAGGGGCAATCAGGAAGTCAGGCAGGCAAGCAGTTGGGAGCCAGCAGTCCTGGATTGTGAGAGGGCAGTCGGACATCCCTTGAGGGGTCCCAGATTGGAGAGGGTACAGGCTGGGCTGAGGGATAACCCCCCTCTGTGCACGAATTTCGTGCACCGGGCCTGAAGTAAATCCACAGGCTCCATAGGATGATAATATTTAAAGGGCTGAAAGAAAAAAAAATCTGCTGAGCAATAATAATAGTATACCTGCAGAATTCTCCTTTAAAAATGAAGGATGAAGATTTTCTTAGACAAACGAAAGCTGAGAGAGTTATGTACCACTATACCTGTCTTACAAGAAATGTTAAAGAGAGCTTTTTAAGTTGAAATAAAAGGACACTAAATAGTAATACAAAAGCATATGAAAGTATAAAACTCAATGGTTAATGAAAATATATAAATAAATACAGAATAATACAATACTGTAACAGTGGTTGGCAAATAATTAAAAAATAGAAAGAACTTATGGACGTGGAAACCAGTATGGTGATTGCCAGGGGGAGAAGGGGCATGTGAAGGAGGGTATATGGAGGATAAATGGTGATGGACAGAGACTTGACTTGGGGTGGTACAGTGGACGTGTTGTAGAATTGTGCACCTGAAACCTGTTTAATTTTGTTAACCAGTATCACCCCAATAAATTAAATTTAAAAAGTTAAAAGACAAAAGTATTAAAAATAACAATGGCTATAAATATGTTAATTGACACAGAATCTAAAAGATGTAAATTGTGACATCAGTAAATAAAGTGTGTGTGAGAAGAAGTAAGAGTGTAGAGTTTTGTATGTTATTGAAGTTAAATTGTTATCAGCTTAAAATAGATAATTATAAACACAATGTCTTTTTTGTAGGCTTCATGGTTACCACACAAAAATTACATACAGAAGATACACAAAAGAAGAAGATAAAGGTATCAAATATTACCACAAAATCAATAAAACACAAAGACAGACAGGAAGAGAAGAAAAATGTAAAAACCTACAATACAACGGAAAACAATTAACAAAATGGCCATAATAATAAGTTCATCCATATCAATAATCCCATTAAACACAAATGAATTAAATTCCCAAAAGATGTGTCTGAATAAATAAGTAAACAAGTCCCAACTATCAGAGGCTCACTTTAGATTTAAGCACACATGAAAGTTGAAACTGGAGGAATGGAAAAACATAAGTCATGCAAATGGTAAACAAAATAGAACACAGGTGTCTATAGTTATACCAGTCAAAAACTAAAGAAATTCATGATAAAAGGGTCAATTGATTAGGAAAATATGACAATTATAAATATGTATATGCTAACATCAGAACACTTAAATATAGAAAACAAATATTAACTGAACTTAAGGGAGAAATAGACAGCAGTACAATTGTGGGATATGCCAATACCTCATTTTCAACAATGGATTGAATATTCAGACAGAAATCCAATAAGAAAGCAACAGACTTGAACAACACTCTAGAGCAAAGGGACATAATACACATATACAGAATAGTCTACCCCAGTGGTCGGCAAACTGCGGCTCGTGAGCCACATGCAGCTCTTTGGCCCCTTGAGTTTTTAGCAAAGGCCAGCTTAGGAGTACCCTAATTAAGTTAATAGCAATGTACCTACCTATATAGTTTAAGTTTAAAAAATTTGGCTCTCAAAAGAAATTCCACTTGTTGTACTATTGATATTTGGCTCTGTTGACTAATGAGTTTGCCGACCCAAAGTAGCAGTATACAGATTCTTCTCAAGTGCACACAGAACATTCTCCAGGATAAATTACATGTGAGGCCACAAAACAGTTATTAACACATTTAAGAAGATTGAAATCACACCAAGTATTTTTTTTTCACAGTGGTATTAAAGCAGAAATGAATAAAAGGAGGAAAATTGGAAAATTGATAAATATGTGGATATTAAACAAAACAATTCTGAATAATCAATAGGTCAAAGAAGAAATCAAGGGAAAATATCTTGAGACAAATGAAAATTAAAATAACTAAATTTATGGGATATAGCAAAAGTTGTACTAAGTGTGAATTTCATAGTAATAAATGCCTACAATAGAAAATAAGATCTCAACCTAATTTTTATATCTCAAAGAATGAGGGGAAAAAAGAACAAACTAAGCCCAAAGTTAACAAAAAGAAGGAAATAACAAAGCTTTAAAATAAAAACTAAGTATAATTTGAAGTCAGGTAGCATATCTCCAACTTCATTCTTTTTTTCTCAGGATTGCTTTGGTTCCATAGAAATCTGATGATTTCTCATTCTATTTCTTTAAAAAATGACATTGGCATTTGGATGGATATTACATTAAATCTGTATATTGCTTTGGGTAATATGGCCCTTTTAACTATGTTGATTCTTCCAATCCATGAACATGGGATATTTTTCCATTTTGTTGTGTCTTTTTCAGTCTCTTTTAATAATGCTTTGTAATTTTCAGTATATAGGTCTTCACATTCTTTGTTAAGTTTATTCCTAGGTGTTTTATTCTTTTGGTTGCAATTGCAAAAGTATTTTTTTTTCATTTCTTTTTCTGAAATTTTGTTGTTAGTATACAGTAAGGCAATGGATTTTTTATACATTGATTTGTATCCTGCAACTTTACTATATTTGTTTGTTTCTAATAGTTTTTGGTGGAATCTTTAGGATTGTCTATATACAGAATCATGTCATCTGCAAAGTGACAGTTTTACTATTTGGATGCCTTTTATTTCTTTCTCTTGCCATATTGCTCTGGCTAGGACTTCCAGCACTATGTTGAATAAGAGTGGTGAGATTGGACATCCTTGTCTTGCTCCTAATCTTAGATAAAAAGCTTTCAGTTTTTCACCATTGAGTATATTATCTGAGGGTTTATCATATATGGCCTTGATTATGTTGAGGTACTTTCCTTCCATTCCTATTTTATTGAGTATTTTAATCATAAATGGATGTTGTATCTTATGAAATGCTTTTTCTGTATCTATTGATAAGATCATATTACAGAGTTACTATAATGAAAGCAGCATGGTATTGGCAGAGAAACAGACACAGATCAATGGAGTAGAATAGAGAGTCCAGCTATAAAACCACAGGTGTATGGACAAATCATTTTCAACAAAGAAGCTAGAAACAAACAATGGAGTAAACATAGCCTTTCCAATAAATGGTGCTGGGAAAACTGGAAAGCTACATGCAAAAGAATGAAACTGGATTTCAGTTTGTCTCCATGTACAAAAATTAATTCAAAATGGATCAAAGACCTATATACAAGACCCAAAACAATAAGTTACATAGAAGAAAATATAGGCACCAAACTTATGGACCTTTATCGTAGAGAATATTTTATGAACGTGATCCCACAGGCAAGGGAAGTAAAGGCAAAAATAAATGAATGGGACCATATCAAAGTAAAAAGCTTCTGCACAGCAAAATAAACTAACAACAAAACAAAACAAAGAGGTAGCCAACCAGATGGGAGATGATATTTGCAAACAATAGCTCTGACAAAGGTTTAATTTCCAAAATATATAAAGAACTCCTAAAACTCAACACCAAACACACAGCCCAACCAAAAAGCGGACAGAGGTCCTACCTAGTTTTGCTCAGTAGATAGAGTGTTCGCCCAGGGACTGAAGGTTCTCGGGTTCAATTTCCTTCAAGGGCTCATACCTGGGTTGCAGGCTCGATCCCTGGCCCTGGCCGGGGAGTGTGTGTGGAGGCAACCAATTGATGTGCCTCTCTCACAGCGATGTTTCTCTCTCTGACTCTCCCTCTCCTTTCCACTCTCTCTAAAAATCAATGGGAAAATGTCTTTAGGTGAGAATTAGCAGACCAATGAATAAATAAATGAATAAAGTGGGCAGAGGACCTGAAAATACATCTCTCCCAAGAAGACATATGAACAGTCACTAGATATATGAAAAGACATTCAATCTCACTAGCAATTATGGAAATTCAAACCAAATCTACAATGAGATAACACCTCACACCTGTTAGAGTGGCTATTATCAACAAGAAAAGCAATAGCAAGGGTTGGAGAGGTTGTGGAAAAAAGGGAACCCTCATTCACTGCCAGTGAGGATGTAAACTGGTACAGCCACTATGTAAAATAGTATCGATGCTCCTCAAAAAATTAAGAATAGAGTTACCATATGACCCAGCAATCCCTCTTCCGGGTATCTACCAGAAAAAATATAAAACATGTGTTTGCAAAGACATATGCACCCCTATGTTCATTGCAGCATTATTCACAGTGGCCAAGACATGGAAACAACCAAAGTGTCCTGTGATAGAGGACTAGATAAAGAAAATGTGGTACAGATACACAATGGAATACTACTTAGTCATAAGAAAGAATGAAACACCGCCATTTGCAACAACATGGATGGACCTTGAGGATATTATGCTCAGTGAAATAAGTCAGTCAGAAAAAGCTAAGAACCATATGATTTCACTCATAAGTGGGATATAAAACTGAAACTCATGAACACAAACAGCAGTGTGGTGGTTGCCAAAGGAAAGGAGGTAGGGAGTGAAGGGGGCCCTAATATATGGTGACAGCAGAAGATTTGACTTTGGGTGGGGGGTATACAGTGCAATATATACATATCTTGAAACATAGAAAGCCATATCTGAAACCTATATGATCATATTAACCAATTTTATCCCAATAAAATTGGTTAATATGATAAAAAAGGAAACAATAAAATAGAGACTAAGAAAACAATAGGAAAATATCAGTGTAACTGACAGTTGACTTTTAAAAATTTTTTCTTTATTGTTGAAATTATTACAAATGTCCCTTCTGACCTCCTCTTCCCCATTCCCACCCCCTACCCAGGCTTCACTGCACTATTGTCTGCATCCATGAGTTATGCATTATGCTCAATTAATATTTGACAAAGGAGGCAAGAGCACGCAATGGAGTAAAGGGAGTCTCTTCAATAAAAGGTTTTGGGATAATTGGATAGGTATATGCAAAAAATGAAACTAGACCACCAACTTACACCATACACAAGAATAAACTGAAAATGGATAAAAGACTGAAATGTAAGTCATGAAACCATAAAATTCCTAGAAGAAAACATAGGCAGAAAAGTATCAGACATCTCACGTAGCAGAATTTTTACTGCTACAATGCCTAGGGCAAGAGAAATAAAGGAAAAATAAACAAATGGCAAAAGAAACCAGCATCAAAATGAAAAGGGAACTCACTGTATGGGAGAACATATTTGCCAATGATATATTTAATAAGAGTTTAATTTCCAAGAGTTGATTTTTTGTAAAGATCAATGAAATTGACAAACCTTAAGGTAGACTAAAAGAATCAAAAAATAATATAATAAATGAAAGAGGAGACATTACAACTGATACCACACAAATACAAAGAATCGAGAATATTATGAACAAGTATACTTCCCCCAAAATTGGACAACCTAAAAAAGATACACCCTAGAAACACACAACTTACCAAAACTGAATAAAGAAGAAACAGAAGATCTGAACAGACCAATTGTTAGAAAGAAGATTGAATCAGTAACCAAAAACCTTCCAACAAAGACAAGTAAAGAACCAGATGGCTTCACCAGTGCATTGTACCAAACATTTTAAAGAATAATACCAATTCTTCTCATACGCTTAAAAAAATAGAAGAGGAGAAAATACTCTAAACACAAAAGCCAGACAAGGACACTGCAACAAAAGAAAATTATAAGCCAATATCTCTTATGAATATGGATGCAAAAATCCTCAACAAATAACTTGCAAACAAAATTAAGTCATATATGAAAAGGATCATTTACCATGATCAGTGGGATTAGTTCCTGGGATGTAAGGTTAGTTGAACATATGCAAATCAATTACTAGTAATGTGATATACCACATTAACAGAATGAAGGATAAAAATCACATGATCATTTTAACAACTGCAGAGAAAGCATTAGACAAAATTCAACATATTTTCATAATAAAAATGGAGAAATAAGTATAGAAAGAGTGTACCTCAATATAATAAAGGCCATATATGACAAACCCACAGCTAATATCATACTAAAAAATGAAAAATAAAAGCTTTTCCTTCAACATCAGGAATAAGACAAGCATGCCTACTTACATCACTTCTAATTAACACAATACTGGAAATCCCTTTCAGAGCAGTTAGCCCCCCTCCAAAAAAAAAAAAAAAAGAAAGAAATGAAAGAATGAAAATAAAAAATGAAGTAAAATTATCTATGTTTGCAGATGATATGATCCTTTAGGTAGAAATTTCTAAAGACTCCATTAAACATTTAGACTAATAAATATATTTCATATAGTTACAGATTATAAATTCAACATATAGAAATCAGATGCATTTCTATACATTAATAACTAACCATCTGGAAAAAAATAGAAAAACAATCCTATATATAGTATCATCAAAATGGATAAAATAGTTATGATGAACTTATCCAAACAGGTAAAAGACTTGTACATAGAAAATTACAATGCACTGATCAAAGAAAGTAGAGAGGACATAAATGAATGGAAAGACATTCTGTCTTCATGGACAGGCTTATTTAATATTTTTAGAATGACCTTATTACACTAAGCAATCCATAAATTTAATACTACCCCCATTAAAATCCTAAAAGGATTTTTTACAGAAATAGAAAAAAATCCTAGAGAACCACAAAAGACCTTAAATAGCCAAAATTATTTTTATAAAGAAGTATAACCTTGGAGGCATCACACTTCCAGATTACAAAATATATTACAAGTAACTAAAACAGCATGATACTAGCATAAAGACAGACATATAGACCAATGAAATAGAATAGAGAACCCAGAAATAAACCAATGCATGTATTGTCAACCTAGCTTTGATAAGGGTGCAAAGAATGTACAATGCGAGGAAAGGATAGTCTCTTCAAATGGAGTTAGAAAAACTTGGTATACACATCAATTGGTTGCCTCCACACACCTTATGCAGTACACAAAAATCAACTCACAATGGATTAAAATATTAAATGTACATTTGGAACAATAAAGAACTTAGAAGAATATATAAGAGAAAAGCTTCTTGATAATGTTCTTATCACTGCTTTCTTAGATATGATGTCAAAAGCCCATGCAACAAAAGAAAAAAAATAGACAAGTGGAACCATATGAAACTAAAAAGCTTCTGTATAGCAGAGAAAATAATCAACAGAGTAAAAAGGAAACTTAAAGATTGGGATAAAATATTTCCCAGCAATGTATCTGATAGGGTGTTAATTTTTAAAATGTGTAAGGAGTTCCTACAACTAAAAAACAAAAAAAAAAATCTAAAAATTAAATTAAAATGGGTGAAGGACATGAACATATATTTTTCCAAAGAAAACATACACAAGACCAACAAGTATATGAATGATGTTAAACAACATTTATTATAAGGGAAATGCAAATACAAATTACCTGTTAAGATGGCTATTATCAAGAAAATAAAAGATAACAAGTGCTGGCAAGGAGAAATTGGAGGCCTGAGCAGTATTAGTAGGGATAAAAATGGTATATCAGTTTTGGAAAAACAATATGGAGGTTCCTCAAAAAATAAAAAGTAAAAAATAGAATTACTATGTGATGCAGCATTCCCATTTTGGGGTATATATCCAACAATTGAAACCAGGATCTCAAAGATATATTTACATTCCCCTGTTCAATACAGCATTATTCACAATAGCAAAAGTATGGAAACAACTCAAGCGTTCATAAACAGATTAATGAATAAAGAAAATGTGATATATATATATATATATATATATATATATATATATATATATACACACACACACACAATGGACTATTATTAAACCTTAAAAAGTAGATCCTGACATTTGTGACAGTGTGAATGAACTTGCAGGACTTTATGCTAAGTGAAATGAGCCAGCCACAGAAGAAGGACAGATACTGCATAATTCCACACAAATGAGGGGTGTAGATAGTCAAACTCACAGATGCACTGAAGCTATTAGCAGTATTCAGAGGCTTAGGGGAAATGATGAGTTTTTGTTCAATGAGTATAAAGTTTCAGTTATTCTAAATGAGTATGTTGTAGAGATCTGTTATAAAATGTAGTGCCTAGAGTTAAAGAAATTTTAAGAAGGTAAATCTCACATTAATTGTTATCGACACACACAAATACATACTAGATAAAAACTAAGGAACACAAGAAAAATTTGGGAGGTGTTGGGTATATCTATCAGCTTGATTGTGTCAATGGTATCATGGGTGTTTGAGTATGTCCAAACTCACCAAACTGTACACATCATATATGTGCAGCATTTGTTTATAATTTGTACCTCAATAAAGCTATTAAAAACAGGATTAAGAACTTAAAAGTAAAATTGGATACTGTAAAACTCCTATAAGAAAACATAGGGGAAAAGCTTCAAAACATTCTTCTTCGCAGTGATTTCTTGAATATACCAAAAGCACAGGCAACAAAAGCAGAAGTAGACAAGAGGGATGACATTTTTTAAAAAGCTTCTGCATTGCCAAGGAAACAACTAAAAGAGTGAAAAACCAACAGACGAAATGGGATAAAATCTTTGAAAATTATACCTTTCGTACACAGTTAATATCCAAAATATATAAGAAACTCATTCAGCTTATGGTAAAGATGGTGGCATCGATAATTGCAGTACTCACACCTTCCCATAACCATGCCAAAAATACAGCTGAACTATAGAACAGCCATCATTCAGAAGGGCCTGAAATCTACAACTGATATAAAGTAAAAGCCACATTGAGACTGGTAAGAGGGCAAAGGTGTGGAACAAGCTGTTCCATCACCCACATAAAGTGGATAAAAATTTGGAGAGATTATTTCAGCAGAGATCCCCCTTTAGGTGCCAGGGGTCCAAGCCCTGCACTAGGTCCCTCAGACAATGGTTACAGTGCTTGGAAAAGAAGTCCCCATAACTTCTGGTTATAAAAACCAGTGGGAATTGTGGCTGAGTGAGAGAGAAAGAGAGAGAGCTGTTAAAGTCCCAGGCAATTCCTCTTAAAGGGCCAGCACACAGACTTATTTGGATTCACTCCCTCTGAGTTCCAGTGCTAGGGCAGCAGTTCAAAAGGCACCAGAGACATACAGGAAGGAACTGAAGTGTCTGGCAACAGGGCAAGAACTGAGGGAGCAGCTTGTACTCAGAAGTGTTGGCAGAGGCCATTGTTCCTTTGTTGAGCCCTTTCATCCCAGAGCTGGCAGGCAGGAAGGCAGCATAATCTAATCTCCATCAACCTGGTTAACAAGCCTAGGTATTTCCCAAGACTCTGCAACACCAGCTGGCGGGCCCATCCAAGCTGTTCCAAGGGGCTCTTCCATATGAATGGCCTGTCTTGGCTCTTGCTTAGGATTTTATTAAAGTTTCTCAAAAAAGAAGCATCTGGACTCAGTATACCCCACACCTTTCACTAAGTGGATCCAGGCATGGCACTAGTGCCAGCTGGCCTTGCTTCAGAGCTTGTCCTTTCCTGGGCAGCTCCATGCCCAGCATAAATAACAGCCATCTGCAGATCACTTTGTAGCTCATGCTGAGTGCCACTGGGAAGAACACAGGAGGTATCTGACTGGGCCTGCACCTCATGGGAGGAACCAGAGCCAACACACTCAGTGGAAAGCTTCAGAACACATTGAAACACCACCTAACCAACAGCAGACTCAAGGCATGGATTCAGTGGTCACTAGAGCCCTGCTGAAGTGAGTCCTGTTCTGAGGGGTGGGGTCACTGTTGATTCTCTATGATGGTCTCAGCCAATTATTGCAGCCAATTGCCCTGGGGGAAAATCCATCCTATTGATGTGCCAATAGCATTAAAGGGTCAACTACAAAAGAAGGGTGTATACAGCCCACATGAGAAGGTCACACCTGGAGTGCCCAGTTTGGGTGAACAAGGAGGCTGTGCAACTGGATACTAGAGGACACCTACTATATTAGAACACTCTAATAAGTCCATGAGACATAGAAGCTCTACATAATATATAGAGACAAACATGGGGGGGGGGTGCCAACATGAGGATACAAAAATGTCCCAAATGAAAGAACAGAACCAAATTCAATAAAAAAACTACACAATGGAGAAAAGCAATCTACTAGATGCAGAGTTCAAAGCACTGGTTATAAGGATGCTCAATGAACTTAGGGGAAGAGCAGATGAACTTAGAGAGAATTTCAACAGCATAGAAAAGGACATAGAAACCATGAAATAAAAAAAATAAACAGCCATAAATGGAAGATACACTAACTGAAATGAAGAATAATTTACAGAGAATCAACAGTAGGTTAGATGAAGGCAAGAATCAAAGCAACAATATGGAATACAGGGAGCCAACAACAACAACAACACACACACACAATCAGAAAAAAAAAAAAAGGATTTAAAAAATGAGGATAGGGTATGACAAGTTCAAGCATACCATCATTCATAACATGGAATAGCCAGAAGGAGAAGAGAAAGAGCAAGAATATGGAAGAGTCAGGATGGCAGCGAGAGGGAGAGTGAGAGTGAGTGAGGGAGCGAAAGGGGAATGTGTGGTGTGTGTGTATGTGAGTGATGGACAGTTAGATCCTTCAGGACTTTCAGGGGCTGGCGACTCACACTCTCTTAGACAGGGAGCACCTGCTACCACTGCAAGCACTCCCAATGGCTGGTGCTGACACAGAAACCATGCCATCTTGGAGCAGAGAGCTGCTGTAACTAGGAGCCCAGCCTTACAGACACCCAGACTGACCTAAGACACCACCTGGGACCCTACAACCACTCTGGCCAAAGACCTGCTACTGCAGCTGCAGACTGACAGACATTGGGACTCAAGCTTCTCCAGCCACAGGCTCATGTGAGTCCTGGAGTGCACGACCCTCCCCCTAACCTGCTGCCATGACACAGGCCCTACATGTTCCCAGTGCCTAGGCTCTATAGTGATTCTCAAGGTGCATGACCCTCCCACCAAGATCTCCGATTCAGCTACGGACCCTGCACAGTAATAGCAAAAATGGGGAGACAAAGAAACAACCCCCAAAGACAGAAAAGGAGGAAGTGCCAGAAAAGGAACTAAATGAAACAGAAGCATGCAATATGTCATAAAAAGAATTAAGAGTAAGGGTCTTACAGTTCATAAAATGTATGGATGAGAAAGTCAACAACTTATATAAAAACCAAGAGGAATTAAAAACGATATAGCTACAATAAGAAACCCAATGAAAGATTTCAACATTAGACTAGAAGAAGCAGAGGACCAAATTAGTGAGTTGGAAGACAGGGCAGAGAAACACAACCAGCTAAACAGCAATAGAAGAAAAAATTAGAAAGCTGGAGTAGAGCCTAAGGGAGATTCGGGACAAAATGAAATGAAGTGACATACATATAATAGGGGTGCCAGAAGGACTAGAAGAGGAGCAAGGATTAGAAAATCTATTTAAAGAAATAATGACAGAAAACTCCCCTGATTTGGGGAAGAGAAAAGTCACAAAAGCAGAGAGAGTCCCAAACAAGGTGAACCCAAAAAGACCCATAACAAGACACATCATAATTACAATGACAAATGTTAACAACAAAGAGAGAATCTTAAAGGATGCAAGAGAGAGACAGAGAGTTACCTACAAAGGATCTCCCATTAGATTATCAAATGATTTCCCAACAAAAACATATCAGGCCAGAAGGGAATGGAATGAAGTATACAAAGTAATGCAAAGCAAGGGACTGAATCCAAGAATACTCCATCCAGCAAGACTATCATTCAGAATTGAAGGGGACATCAGGAGCTTCACAGACAAAAAAAAGCTAAGGGAATTTATAAATACCAAGCCAGCAATGCAAGAAATGCTAAAGGGACTGTTGTAAAAAGAAGAGAAAAAAAAAAAAAGAGAGGGAAGAAAGAACACAGACACAAAAAAAAATAAAAATGGCTACAAACAAGTACCTATCAATAATAACTTTAAACATAAATGGACTAAATGCTCCAATCAAAATACATTGAGTGGCTGAATGGATGAGAAAACATGATCCATATATATGCTGTCTACAAGAGACCCACCTCAGAACAAGGGGCTCACACAGACTGAAAGTGAAGGGATGAAAAATTTTTGTTCAGGGAAATGAAAATGAAAAAAAACTGGGGTAGCAATACTTATATCTGACAAAATAGACCACAAAATGAAGGCCATAACAAGTGATAAGGAAGACCACTTCAAAATATTAAACATATCAATACAACAGGAGGATATAACTCTGGTAAACATATATGCACCCAATGCAGGAGTACCCAAATACATTAAAAAAAACACTCTTGAAATATATCAAGGGAGAGATCGACAGCAATACAGTCATGGTATGGGACTTAAATACCACATTGACACCACTGGATAATCCTCTAAACAAAAAAATCAGCAAAGAAAGAGCAATCCTAAATGACTCACTAGGTCAGATGAATTTAATATCTTCAGAACATTTTACCCCAAAGCTACATAATATACATTCTTCTCAAGTTCACATGGGACATTTTTAAAGATAGAACACATACTGGGACACAGGCAAAGTCTCTTCAAACTGAAGAAGATTGAAAACATATCAAGCATCTTCTCAGATCACAATGGCATAATATTAGAAATCAACTACAATAAAAACAATCAGAAATTTCAAACACTTGGAGGCTAAATAGCATGTTATTAAACAATGATTTGGTTACCAAAGAGATCAAAGAAGAATTAAACAATATCCTGCATACAAATGACAATGAAAACAGAACAATCCAAAATCTATGGGACAGAGTGAAAGCAGTCCTGAGAGGAAGTTCATAGCATTGCAGGACTACTCTTAAACAAGAAAAACTAGTAATAAATTATATAACTCTACATCTTAAAGAATAAGAAAGAGAGAACCAAGAAAGCCCAGGGTGAGCAGCTGGAAGGAAATAATAAAGATCAGAGTGGAAATTAAAGACATAGAGACAAAAAAAAAATACAAAAGATCAATGAAACCAAGAGAAGGTTCTGTTAAAGGATAAACAAGATTGATGAACCTCTAGCCAGGCTCACCGAGAAGCAAAGAGTTAGTGGCCAATTATACAAAATCAGAAATGAAAAAGGTGAAATAACAACAGACCCCACAGAAATACAAAGGATTGTGAAAAAAAAATACTGTGAACAACTCATTTCCAACAAACTGGTCAACCTAGAAAAAAATAGACATATTCCAAGAAAAATATGGCCTTCAAAAACTCAATCGGGAAGAATCAAAGAATGCGAATAGGCCAATAACTACTGATGAAATTGAAATAGTAATAAAAAAAACTTCCAGGAAACAAAAGCCCTGGAGTGGATGGTTTGACAGGGGAGTTTTACCAAACATTCAAAGAAGTACTAAAACCTATCCTACTCAGACTATTCCAAGAAATTCAAGAGGAAGGAACACTTCCAAGCTCTTTCTATGATGCCAGCATTACCCTAATCCCAAAATAAGATAAAGACACTATAAAGAAAAAGAATTACAGGCCAATATCTCTGATAAACATAGATGCTAAAATCCTCAACAAAATCCTAGCAAATTGGATCCAGCATTACATTAGAAAGATCATACACCATGACCAAGTGGGATTTATTCCAGGAATGCAAGGCTGGTACAATATCCGCAAATCAATAAATGTGATACATCACATAAACAAAGTGAGAGACAAAAATCACATAATCATATCAATTGATGCAGAAAAAGCATTCAACAAAATCCAACACTCTTTCTTAATAAAAACTCTCAAAAGAAAAGCCTTATATGATACACCTACAGCAAACATTATACTCAATGGGCAAAAACTAAAACCACTTCCCCTAAGAACAGGAACAAGATAGGGATCCCAAATCTCACCACTCCTGTCAGACAAAGTACTGGAAGTGCTAGCCATAGTGATCAGACAAGAAGAAGAAATAAAAGGCATCCAAATTGGAAAAGAAGTAAAACTGTCATTATTTGCAGACTAGAGGCCCAGTGCATGAAATTCGTGCATGGAGGGGGTTTGTCCCTCAGCCCAGCCTGTACCCTCTCCAATCTGGGACCCCTCAAGGGATGTCTGACTGCCCTCTTACAATCCAGGACTGCTGGCTCCCAACTGCTTGCCTGCCTGCCTTCCTGATTGCCCCTAACCGCTTCTGCCTGCCAGCCTGATCACCCCCTAACCACTCCGCTGCCAGCCTGTTTGCCCCCAACTTCCCTCCTCTGCCAGCCTGGTCACTCCTAACTGCCCTCTCCTTCAGGGTTGATCACCTCCAACTGCCCTACCTTGCAGGCCTGGTCCCTCTCAACTGCTCTCCCTTGCAGGCCTGGTCCTTCCCAACTGCCCTCCCTTGCAGGCCAGGTGCCTCCCAACTGCCCTCTCCTGCTGGCCATCTGTGGTGGCCATCTTGTGTCCACATGGGGGCAGGATCTTTGACCACATGGGGCAGATATATTGTGTGTTGCAGTGATGACCAATCTGCATATTACTCTTTTATTAGATAGGATAGAGGCCTGGTACAGGGGTGGGGGCCAGCTGGTTTGCCCTGAAGGGTGTCCCTGATCAGGGTGGGGGTTCCCTTGGGGTGTGGGGCGGCCTGAGTGAGGGGCCTGTGGTGGTTTGCAGGCCAGCCACGCCCCCTGGCAACCCAAGCGAGGCCCTGGTATCTGGAATTTGTTTTCCTTCTACAATTGAAACTTTGTACCCTGGAGCGGAGCCAAGCCTGCTACTCCCTCCGAGGCCGGCAGCCATTTGTGTTGGGGTTATAATTGAAACTTTGTTGCCTTAAGCGGGTGAGCCCGGCCAGGGTGTGCAGAAAGCTTTGCTTCCCCTGTTGCCAGCAGCAACCCTGGCCTGCTCTCTCAAGCTCCATTCTGCAGCCATTTGTTTGAATTTGTTTACCTTCTATAATTGAAACTTTGTAGCTTGAGTGAAGGCTTAGGCCTGGCCAGGGCAGGCCGAAAGCTTGGCTTCCTCTGTTACCTAGGAAACCTTGCTCTCTGTGGCTGTCACCATCTTGGTTTGGGTTAATTTGCATACTCGCTCTGATTGGATGGTGGGCGTGGCTGTGGGCGTGGCTTGTGGGTGTGTCAGAGGTATGGTCAATTTGCATATTTGTCTATTATTAGATAGGATAACACATTATTATAAATAGAAAAAACCTAAAATTTAAAAGAAAAACCCTACTGGATTTAATAAATAAATTTGGCAATGTAGCAGGATACAAAATTAACACCCAGGAATCTATGGCCTTTTTATACACCAAAAATGAACTCAAAGAAAGAGAAACTAAAAAAACAATCCCATTTCCCATTACACAAAAAAATGATGATACCTAGGAATAAACTTAACTAAGGAGGTAAAAGACCTGTACTCGAAAAAATACAGGACTTTGAAAAAAGAGATAGAGGAAGACAGTAACGAATGGAAGAATATACTGGGTTTATGGATTGGTAGAATCAACATAATTAAAATGTCTATATTGCCCAAAGCAATATATAGATTTAAGGCAATCTCCATTAAAATACCCATGGCATATTCTACAGACCTAGCACAATTTCTTTAAAAATTCATATGGGATTTAAAAAAAAAGACCCCAAATAGCTGCAGCAATCCTGAGAAAGAAGAACAATGTTGGAGGGATCACAGTACCAGATATCAAGCTATATTACAAAGCCATGGTTCTCAAAACGGCCTGGTACTGGCACAATAACATACATATAGACCAATAGAATAAAACAGAGCACCCAGAAATCTACTCAAGCCATTATGCTCAATTAATATTTGACAGAGGTGGCAAGAGCATAGAATGGAGTCAAGATAGTCTCTTCAACAAGTGGTGCTGGGAAAATTGGACAGATACATGCAGAAAATGAAACTAGACCACGAACTTACACTGTACAAAAAAATAAACTCAAAATGAATAAAGGAGTTAAATGTAAGACAGGAAACCATAAAAATATTATTAGAATCTATAGGCAGCAAAATATCAGACATATGTCATAGCAATATCTACTGATGCAGTTCATAGGGCAATGGAAACTAAGAAGAAAATAAATAAATGAGCCTCCGTCAAAATAAAAATCTTCTGCACAGCAAAAGAAATCATCAACAGAACAACAAGAAAGCCCACTGCGTGGGAGAACATATTTGCCAAAGTTATATCTGATAAGGGTTTAATCTCCAAAGTTAATAGGGGACTCATACATCTTAACAAAATGAAGATAAACAATCCAATCAAAGAAAAAGGCAAAGGACCTAAATAGACATTTTTTCTAAAGTGGACATACAGAAGGCCAAGAGACATATGAAAACATGCTCAAAGTCACAAATTATCTGAGAGATGTAAATCAAAATGACAATGAGATACCTTCTCATACCTATCAGAATGGATATCATCAACAAATCAACAAATGACAAATGCTTGTGAGGATGTGGAGAAAAAGAACCCTCGTGCACTGCTGGTGTGAATGCAGACTGGTGCAGCCACTGTGGTGAACAGTATGGAGTTTCCTCAAAAAATTAAAAATGGAACTTCCATTTGACCCAATAATCCCACTTCTAAAAATGTATCCCAAGAAACTAGAAACACCAATCAGAAAGGACATATGCACTCCTATGTTCATAGCAGCACAATTTACAATAGCTAAGATTTGGAAACAGCCTAAGTGCCCCATCAGCAGATGAATGGATTAAAAAACTGTGGTACATATACACAATGGAATACTATGCTGCTGTTAAAAAGAAATAACTCTTACTATTCCCAACAGCATGGATGGACCTGGAGAGAATTATGCTAAGTGAAATAAGCCAGTAGGAGAAAGATAAATATCACATGATCTCATTCATTTGTGGAATATAATGAAAAACATAAACAGATGAACAAAAATAGATCCAGAGCTAGAGAGACATTAAACAAACCATTAAACCTCAGAGGGAAGGCAGGGATGAGTGGTGGTGGTGGGGGGGGAGAGATCAACCAAAGGACTTGTATGCATGCATATTAGCATAACCAATGGACAGAGACACTAGCAGTGTGAGGGCATTTGCTGGGGGGTGGCGATGGCTGGGGAGAGCTCAATGAGGGAAAAGGAGACATGTAATACTATATGTAATACTTTAAACAATAAAGAATTTGAAATGTGGAAAAGAAGAGCAAGAATTTGAACAGATATTAAAAAATAATTGAAAACTTTCCTAACCTGGTTAAGGAAATCAACATACAAGTCTTGTAAGCACAGAGTCCTAAACAATATGAACCCATCGAAGCCCACACCATAATGAAAATGCAAAAGCTTAAAGACAAAGAGAGCATCTAAAAGTAGTAAGAGCAAAGCAGTCAGTTACCTACAATGGAGTGCCCACACAACTGTCAGCTGATTTCTCAACAGAAACTTTGCAGGCCAGAAGGAATTGGCAAAAAATATTCAGTGATTCAAAGCAAGG
The DNA here is from genome assembly GCF_027574615.1 of Eptesicus fuscus. Lineage (NCBI taxonomy): Eukaryota > Metazoa > Chordata > Mammalia > Chiroptera > Vespertilionidae > Eptesicus > Eptesicus fuscus. Next base: position 69,388,495 of record NC_072473.1, on the reverse strand, counting down.
ACCTACAACCAAAATTATTCTACCCAGCAAAGCTATTATTTGGATTCAAAGGACATACAAATAGCTTCCCAGACAAGGAAAAGCTAAAGGAGTTCATGACCACCAAACCAATATTACATGAAATGATAAATGGTCTTTAAGAAGAGAAAAAAAATATGAACAATAAAATGGTAATAAATACATCTTTCAATAACTGAATTAAACAAATTAAGTATAAAGTAGAACAGAAACAGATTCATATACAGAGAACATTTTGATGGTTGCCAGAGGGAGAAGGGTTTGGGGATTTGCTGAAAAAGGTGAAGGGATTACAAAATACAAATTGTAGTAAAAAAATAGTCATGGGAATGTAAAGTACAGGGTAGAAAATCTACTGTATATATGTAAAACCCTAATATGCAAATAGACTAAATGGCGGAACAACCAAACAACTGAACAACCGGTTGCTATGATGTGTGCTGACCACCAGAGGGCGTGTGCAGAACATGGCAGGCAATCAGCTGCGATGGGATGGTGGAGCAGGTGAGTGGGGACACCAAACCAAGTTGAGACTCTGGTCGTTGTCATCTGAGCGAGCCTCTGGTGGTTACTGAAAATTCTTTCCTCCCTCCTGCATGCCACTGTCCCACCCAGCACTCATACCTGCTACCGGTGCAAGCCCTGCTAGCACCCGCTGCCAGTGCTGGAGCTGCCACTCGTACCTGCTCCTGGCGCCTGGCGCTGGCCCTGATTGCTCTGTGCCATCAGTGGGTGCAAGCAGCAGCTGCCATCCCCAATCACCCCTCATGTCTTCTCCACCTTCCCTTGCTCCTGAGGGGCTATTGGGGCAGCAGCCTCTGCTTGCACCCACTGATGGCTCCCACCTCAATCTCTCAGTGCTGTCAGAGGCTGCGAGCAGGGCTGGCGCCATCACCACGTGGGAGTGGCGACAGTGGTGGGAACGGGACTGCCTGCAGACAGGGGACCAGGAGCTGCAGTGGGAAGGGCTGGGCGGGGGCATGGAGGATGGGCCAAGACCCACCCCTGTGCCCACTGCAGCCTCGCGGCCCACAGTTCCTTTCAAGGTGCATGCATTCATGCACTGGGGTCCTAGTATAGTCAATAATCCTATCTAATAATAGACAAATATGCAAATTGACCATACCTCTGACACACCCACAAGCCACGCCCACAGTCACACCCACCATCCAATCAGAGCGAGTATGCAAATTAACCCAAACCAAGATGGCTACAGCCACAGAGAGCAAGGTTTCCTAGGTAACAGAGGAAGCCAAGCTTTCCGCCTGCCCTTGACAGGCCTAAGCCTCCACTCAAGCTACAAAGTTTCAATTATAGAAGGTAAACAAATTCAAACAAATGGCTGCAGAATGGAGCTTGAGAGAGCAGGCCAGGGTTGCCGCCGGCAACAGGGGAAGCAAAGCTTTCCGCACACCCTGGCTGTGCCCACCCGCTTAAGGCAACAAAGTTTCAATTATAACCCCAACACAAATGGCTACCAGCCTCAGAGGGAGCCCCAGGCTTGGCTCCGCTCCAGGCTACAAAGTTTCAATTGTAGAAGGAAAATAAATTCCAGATACCAGGGCCTCCGCTTTCGTTGCCAGGGGGCGTGGCCAGCCTGCAAACCACCACAGGCCCCTCACTCAGGCCGCCCCATGCCCCAAGGGAATCCCCACCCTGATCCGGGACACCCTTCAAGGCAAACCAGCTGGCCCCACCCCTGTACCAGGCCTCTATCCTATCTAATAAAAGAGTACTATGCAGATTGATCATCACTGCAACACACAATATCACTGCCCCCATGTGGTCAAAGATCCTGCTCCCATGTGGACACAAGATGGCCACCACAGATGGCCAGCAGGAGAGGGCAGTTGGGAGGCACCCGGCCTGCAAGGGAGGGCAGTTGAGAAGGACCAGGCCTGCAAGGGAGGGCAGTTGGAGGTGATCAACCCTGAAGGAGAGGGCAGTTAGGGGTAACCAGGCCGGCAGAGGAGGGAAGTTGGGGGCAAACAGGCTGGCAGCAGAGTGGTTAGGGGGTGATCAGGCTGGCAGGCAGAAGTGGTTAGGGGCAATCAGAAAGGCAGGCAGGCAAGCAGTTGGGAGCCAGCAGTCCTGGATTGTGAGAGGGATGTCCGACTGCCCGTTTAGGCCCGATCCCTTGAGGGGTCCCAGATTGGAGAGGGTACAGGCTGGGCTGAGGGACAACCCCCTTCCGTGCATGAATTTTGTGCACCGGGCCTCTAGTATTCTAATAACTATGTATGGTATCAGATGGGTATGAGATTTATTGGGATGACCACTTAGTAAGTTATATAATGTCTAATCACTGGAGTGTACACATAATGTTGTATGTCAACTATAATCCTATATAATAAAAGGGTAATATGCAAATTGACCAAACAGCAGAACATCGGGTCGCTATGATGCGCACTGACCACCAGGGGCCAGACGCTCAATGCAGAAGCACTGACCACCAGGGGCCAGACGCTCAATGCAGTGTGCTCCCACATGGGGAGCACTGCTCAGCCAGAAGCTGGGCTCCAAGGCAGTCAGACATCCCCCGAGGTCTCATGGACTGCGAGAGGGCACAGGCCTGGCTGAGGGACCCCCTACCCCCGAGTGCATGAATTTTATGCATTGGGCCTCTACTTGAAAAATAAACACCGATTTAAAATAATATTTAAAAATGTGTACCATAATTGCCAAGTTACAAAGCTAAATAAATTTAAGTATTTCATGATTAAAATGGAACAAAATTTAAGTAAGTAGGCAAATGATATTTATAGTATGCTGGCAATGCCCAGTTTTATCCAGATATGAAAAGATTGTTTCATGTGATCCTGCTACAGTTATCTGAAGTTTAATGGTTAAGTTTCATTGTAGAAACTTACCTGGGATTAAATATTCCAACGTTGATTTCTATTGAAAACCTGTCCTGATGAAGGAAAATGATTCTATGTACAAAGAAAGATAGAATGAAATGCTTGTATATAGGAACCATTAGTAATATTTTTCCCTATTTTAATGACTTGTAAATTTTGCAGGTTGTAAACTAAATAAGTTATTAATCAGATAATAGGAATTGATTAAAAGTCACTACTTAAATATCTGAAAGTTGTTAAGAGAGTAGATCCTAAATGTTTTCATTACAAGGAAAAATATTATTTTGTAACTATATGAAGTGATGGATGTTAAAGTTATTGTGGTAATCATTTCACAATATATTAAGTCAAGTCATATTATACATCTTAAATTTATATAGTGCTATATGTCAATTACTAGTATATTTCAGTAAAACTGAAAGAATAAAAAAACGGAAGAAAGAAACGCATACAACTCAATAGCAAAAATCCAAATAACTCAAATTAAAAGTGGGCAAAGATTTGATTAGACATATATTTAAAGAAGACAAACAAATTCTAATGGATATATTTAAAGCTGTTTAATATCACTAATGATCAGGGAAATAAAGTCAAAACCACAATGAGATATCATCTCACACCTTTTAGGATGACTGTAATAAAAAATGAAAGTTCTTGTGAGAATGTAGAGAAATTGGAACTCCTGAAAACTATTGGTGGGAATGTAAAATGATATAGTGGCTATGCAAAACAGTAGTACTTCCTCAAAATATTAAAAATAGAATTACCAAATGATTCCTCAATCCCACTTCTGGGCATATAGTATATCCACAATAATTGAAATCGGGATCTTGAAGAGATAGTTGCCCTCCTGTCCAGTGAAGCCTTATCCTTAGTAGCCAAGAGGTGGAAACAACCTAACTGTCCATCAGTGGATTAATACATTTTTAAGGAAATGTAGTATATAATACAATTGAATATTATTTAGCCTTGAAAAGGAAGTAAATCCTGTCATTTGTGACATCATGAATGTACCTTGAAAACATTATGCTAAGTAAAATTAGCTAGTCACAGAAGGACAAATATTACACGATTCCACTTATATGAGATATCTAAAATAGCCAAACTCATAGAATAAAAGAGTAGAATGGTGATTGTCAGGGCCTTGCAGGAGGAAAAAATGTAATTGCCATTCAAAGGGTATAAAATTTTAGTTATGTAAGATGAATAAATTCTACAGATCTACTGTATAACATTTTGCCTATAGATACCAATACTACTGTATTGAGCGCTTAAACATTTGTTAAGAGGGTAGCACTCATGTTAAATGTTCTTACCACAGGAAAAAAAATCATAAATTTCAGCACTAATCCATTGTGCCCCAATTATTTGTCAAATTACTTATTACTGGAATCTATTATAATTTATATTCTTTTATTTTAATATTTAGGTTTATTAATGATATGTATTAAAATTAAATTAATTTTTGTATTGATCTTATGTCCTGCAATAATCTTACTTGATCTTAGCAAAAAGGCTGAGAAGCAATCCTTCGATAATTTTAATTAAGTTGTAGGAGCACTGAAAAATTATTTAGGATTGTCTACATCAGGGGTCCTCAAACTTTTTAAACAGGGGGCCAGTTCACTGTCCCTCAGACCGTTGGAGGGCCGGACTATAGTTTAAAAAAAAACTATGAACAAATTCCTATGCACACTGCACATATCTTATTTTGAAGTAAAAAAACAAAACGGCAAAAACACCCGCATGTGGCCTGCGGGCCGTAGTTTGAGGACGCCTGGTCTACATTAATAAGTGTTCCAGAAGTAAAAATAATTGTTGTTTATAAAAATAATAAATCATCAAAATGACAGACTATAATGTCATGTAAGTTAAAACATGAAAGGTACTAAATATTTTTATAGATTATACTACATGTCTATGTAGTAAACAATTAAAAACAAATATAGAAATATTAAACCTCAAATTAAGAATAATAGCTTAGAATTGTGTCTGTGAAGAGGGCAATGGGATAGGAAAATGTATACAAGCACATTAGGTAAAATGGGGGATCTGTCTATCAATAGACATAATAGCTATATATGTATATTTCTCTTTATTCTGTATGCTTGAAATATTTTATAGTTGGAAAGAGAAAAATAAACAACAAATGTATATATCAATAACCAAACCAAATAAAGTTAACTGCTATTATATTTTGGTAAATATCCTTCTATCATGTGGGTGTTTAGCTGTAGTAACAAATTACCATAAATGTAGTGGTGTAAAACAAATTTATTACCTTAAATTTCTGTAGGTTAGAAGTCTGAAATGGGTCTCATTGGACTAAGATCAAGTGTTAGCAGGACGCTGTTCCTATCTAGAGGCTTTAGTGAATAATTTCTTTCTGTGTGTGTGTGTGTGTGTGTGTGTGTGTGTGTGTGTGTGTGTGTTTCCAGCTTTTACAAGCTGCCTGCATTCCTTGGCTCATGACCCCTTCCTTTATCTTCCAAGACAACAAATTTGCATCTCACTGACAATTTCTCTGTAGTCACATATACTGGTGTAGGAAGATACATATGATCTCATTGGACTCACCCAGATAATCCAGGATAATCTTCCCATGCTAAGTGTGTACACCTGAAACTAATACAAAATAATATTGAATGTAAAATGTAATTGAAAAAAATTAAAAAGATAAAAAAAATAAATAGAATGAATAAAAAAAATAAACTGCTGCCCTGGCAAGTTGTTAAGTGGGTAGAGCATTGGCCCAAATGCTGAAGAGTCTTGGATTTGATTCCTGGTCAAAGGCATGTACCTGGGTTGCAGGTTCGATCCCTAGTCCCAGACTGGGCATGTGCAGGAGGCAAACAATTGATGTGTTTTTCACATCAATGTCTCTTCTCTTCTCTTCTCTTCTCTTCTCTTCTCTTCTCTTCTCTTCTCTTCTCTTCTCTTCGCTTCGCTTCGCTTCGCTTCGCTTCGCTTCGCTTCGCTTCTCTTCTCTTCTCTTCCCTTCTCTTCCCTTCTCTTCCCTTCTCTTCCCTTCTCTTCCCTTCCCTTCCCTTCCCCTCTCCTCCCCTCCCCTCCCCTCCCCTCTCCTCCTTCTCTTCTCTTCTCTTCTCTTCTCTTCTCTTCTCTTCTCTTCTCTTCTCTTCTCTTCTCTTCTCTTCTCTTCTCTTCTCTTCCCTTCCCTTCCCTTCCCTTCTCTTCCCTTCTCTTCCCTTCCCTTCCCTTCCCTTCGCTTCCCCTTCCTTCCCCTCCCCTTCCCTCCCCTCCCCTCCTTTCCCCTCTCTCTCTCTCTCTCACCTCTTTGTCTCTCTCCCTTCCACTGTCTTTAAAAATCAATGGGAAATATACACTGAGTGGCCAGATTATTATGATCTGTGAATGCATAATAATCTGGCCACTCAGTGTATCCTACCTTATAATAGAGAAACATGCAAATTGACCGCACGTCCGCTATGCCCATGATTGGGCCTGCGAGAGGCTGGGGGCGGGACTCCGGGTGGCCTATCTGGCCGTTGAGAAAACCAAGATGGCGGCGCCCAATCCTCTTAGTTCCGGGGGTCCTGGGGGTGATCGCAACCCTGGAGGGGCGTGGCCAGGCCGAGCCAGGCGCTTCCCAGGGGTCCCGGGGCCCATCACCACCCCGGGGGGGCGTGGCCGGGCCGAGCCAGGTGCTTCCCGGGGGTCCCGGGGCCAATCGCCACCCCAGGGGGGCGTGGCCGGGCCCAGCCAGGCGCTCCTGGGGCGGGGGTCCCCGGGCGATCTCCACCCTGGCCTAAATGGATGGTGCTGAGAGGGATCAATGGGGCCGGTGGAAGGAGCAGGTGGTAGTTGACCACCGAGGGCATCTGCAGCAGCCGGATGCAGAGCTCGGGTCCGCGTTCTCCAGGTTGGCCTCCGTGGGGTCCGTGTCGCACCCATAGTGGCCGAGTGGGCATGCTGGCATCGTAGCCCCAGCACGAGGCCAGCTTCCCAAGCCAGGCTGCGGAGGGAGGGAGGGCCTCTGGGCTGGGAGCACTCCCCCACCCCAGAGGACAGGGCACAGCGAGGGAGCAGCAGAGAGCTACTAGAGGTGGTGGGTGTGGTGGCCTGGCTTCCAAGAGGCTAGCTTCAGCTGCTGTGGCCTGCGCTGAGGTGGCTGGTGGTGGGGGCAACTGTGGGGGCATCTCCTGGGGCACTGGGAGACATGGGACTGCAGCCCAGAAAGCAAGGCTCCGGAGGACCTGGTCACCGACCCCCGGCATTGAAGCCGCCTCCTACAAGATGTATCCTAGCCTAGGTGTGTGGGAAGCAGGTTCAGGAACCTCTCCCTTTGCGGCGCCAGAGCCCAGGCCTGCCAGCGCCCCAGAGGAGACCCCCGCCAGGATTGGGGGCTTGACCAGTCTCTAAACCAGGGCGGCCATTAGCCCAGGCCTGCCAGCACCCCAGAGGAGACCCCCGCCAGGATCGGGGACGTGACCAGTCTCCAAACCGCCCGCAGCCCTAGCCCAGGCCTGCCAGCACCCCAGAGGAGACCCCTGCCAGGATTGGGGTCATGGCCAGCCTTCAAACTGTGGCGGCCCCTAGCCCAAGGAGGCCTCCTGGCCGAGGATGCCTGAGTCTGTTCTTGACCTAGGGCCGGGCTCTCCCCGCAAGGGACTCAGAAGCCACCAGAGTCTAACTGCCAGTCTCTGGGAGTGCATCCACTGTCCACCAAAAAGTAGGGCCATCAAACCATTCAGTCTCAGTGCAGGCACAGGTCCGTGGCTGACGGGGTGGAGGCCAGACCAAAACAAAACAGCAGAAACACCCTGCCCACCTGGGCGGGTACTGCTGTAGTCCACGTGGCCTGGGCAGTGTAGAAAGCGCTACCTTCTCCCAGGTCCTGTGCTGGCACCGCCGCCTTGCTCACCCTCAAGCCCCCCTGAGTCCTGACAGCAAAGTGTGTGGGGCATTCTGCAGGAGTTGTGCCCTTCTGGGTGCTTTTGCCCAAAGACACACTTTGGGATGAATTCAGAGCCACATCTCATTTCCCATGAGACTGGAAGAACCATGTAAAAGGATTTTGACAAAAGCTTTCCACATCTCTGTTTATTCTTTTGAATCCATAAAACGACCTTTAAAAAAGCATTCGGGCCACCAAAGAAAGAATGCACTTTCTGGCCAGAGCACGCAGGATTCTTTTGCCCAACAGGTTAAAGGGAGCAGAGCTGGCACAGTGGGAATGGCCCTGGTGCCCTATAAGGAGACCGGGGGAATGGGGTTGCCAAAATTCCATAAGCCTCTTGCCACCTTCTCCTTTGCAAACCACACCATCCAGATCCACCAGGACTGGAGGTAACTGGGAATCACAGCCGTGATTTGGGACATGGTGAGCAAATCTTGAGGGGCCTCTGAAAACATCTGCAATTGATTATAAGACTGGTCTTTATTTAAAAAGAAATAAAAGAACAGCTTTGTTGAGATATAACCCATATACTGTACATGTCACCTAAAGTGTACAATGAACTGGTTTTTTAAAGTAAATTCAGAGTGGTACAACCATCACCATGCTCAATTTTTAAATATCTTCATGACCCATCCCCTCCAAAAAAAACTTCTACCCACTGGAATCACTTTCCTGATCATCTTCCCCAAAATAGATTGCACTTTAAAGGTGGGTAAAGGAAAGTTGAGGGAAGTTAAAACACTGCACAAAGGATATTGTAAGATGACAAAGCCCAAAGTGAAGCTCATGTGTTTTCTTTAAAAAATATATATTTTTAAAATGTCAGAAAGGGAGAGGGAGAGAGAGATAGAAACATCAATGATAAGAATCACTGATCAGCCAAAACCGGTTTGGCTCAGTGGATAGAGCGTCAGTCTGCGGACTGGAAGGTCCCAGGTTCGATTCCGGTTAAGGGCATGTACATTGGTTGCTGGCACATATCCCGGTGGGGGGTGTGCAGGAAGCAGCTGGTCGATGTTTCTCTCTCATCGATGTTTCTAGCTCTCTATCCCTCTCCCTTCCTCTCTGTGAAAAATCAATAAAATATATTTTAAAAAAAAGAATCACTGATCAGCTGCCGCCCACAGGCCCCCTACTGGGGATTGAGCCCGAAACCCAGGCATGTGTGCCCCTGATCAGAATCAAACCTGGACTCTTCAGTCCACAGGCCGATGCTCTCTCCATTAAGCCAAACTGACCAGGGCCATGTGTTTTCTTCAAGTTCTGCGTGGTTGTAATGGTCCCCAAATCTATACTAATAAAAGGGTAATATGCTAATTAGAGTGGTTGTCTTCCGGACATCTTTCCAGACAAAGCCGCAGTGGCTACAAAGGCCAAGGCTCAGGCAGCCATAACCAGCTGCAGTGGCAGCAGCATTGGGGTTATGGGGGTGGTGCCTCCAGAGGGAGGCCAGACTGGGGGCCAAGGCACAGGCAGTTTGGGGTGATCAGGCTGATAGGGGAGGGCAAGGTAGGGGCAATCAGGCTGGCAGGAGATCAAGGTAGGGGCGAGCAGGCTGGCAGGCAGTGGGGTTAGGGACAATCAGGCAGGCAGGCAGGTGAGTGGTTAGGAGCCAGCGGTTCCGGATTGTGAGAGGGATGTCCGACTGCTGGAAGTTGGACATCCCCTGAGGGGTCCCAGATTGAAGAGGGTGCAGATTGGGCTGAGGGGCACACCTCCCCACCCTCCCACCCTCTCACCCTCCCACCCCCCCATTGCACGAATTTCGTGCACCGGGCCTCTAGTATCCTATAAAATAAAAAGCTAATAAGCAAATTGTCCCATCAACCAGGAGTTCAACCAGCAGGCAGGCCGGCCAACTGCCCATGTCCCCTTCCCCTGGCCAGGCTGGCCGGACCCCACCCATGCATGAATTCATGCACTAGGACTCTAATATATATATACATATATACATATATATATCCTATCTAATAATAGAGTAATATGCAAATTAGGCGTCACTCCGCGACAAAATGGCGGCCCCCATACCCACAAGATGGCGGCGCCCAGTACCCTCAGCCCCGCTGCTGGAGTGTCTGGTCTGTCACACCAGCAAACAGAGCACTGAGAGCAGGGCATGGTTGCTTCCTTAGTGCTGCGGCAGCGGGAAGCCGCCAGGCCCTGCGCACATGGAGCCGGTGGAGGAGCAGGGAATGGCGTCTTCCCGATGGTCGCCGTGGCGATCGGGAAGCCGCCAGGCAATCGGGAAGATGCCAGGCCCTGCACACACAGAGGCGGTGGAGAAGCAGGGCCTGGAGTCTTCCCGTTGGTTGTCGCGGCGATTGGGAAGATGCCAGGCCCTGCACACACGGAGCCAGCGGAGGAGCAGGGCATGGCGTCTTCCCGATGGTCGCCGAGGCGATCAGGAAGACTCCAGTGCCAGCAGAGCAGGGCATGGCGGCTTCCTGAGCTTGGCAGCGGGGAAGCCACCAGGCCCTGCAAAGCTGGGCATGGTGGCTTCCTTAGTGGGGCAGTGGCAGGGAAGTCGCCAGACATGGTAGACAGAGCCCAGACTGCAGGGCTTGGGGGCTTCCTTAGTGGGCAGTGGCAGTGGGAACACCCCCAGGCCCCGCAGACAGAGCCTGGACAACAGGGCATGGGGGCTTCCTTAGTGTGTCCATGTCTGGGAAGCCCCCAGGCCCGGCAGACAGAGCACACTGCAGGGCATTGGGGCTTCCTTCACATGGCACATGGCGGCAGCAGGCAGAGAGCGACAGCAGGGCATGGGGGCTTCATCTCTATGGCTGCAGGGAAACCTCCAGGCCCCATAGAGAGCAGAGAACGATGGGGAGTGGGCCTAAGCCATCAGTAGGATATCCTTTGAGAGCTCCTGGATTGTAGAGGGTGCAGGTTGGGCTGAGGGACCCCTGTGCACGAATTTCGTGCACCAGGCCTCTAGTCCTATCTAATAAAAGAGTAATATGCAAATTGACAGTCACTCCAACACAAGATGGCCGCCCCATGTGGTCAAAGATGGCTGCCCCTATATGGACACAAGATGGCCACCACAAGATGGCCAGCACGGGAGGGCAGTTGGGGAGTACCAGGTCTGCAGGGGAGGGCAGTTAGGGTTGATCAATCCTGCAGGGGAGGGAAGTTGTGGGGACCAGCTCTGCAGGGGAGGACAGTTAAGGGTGACTGAGCCGGCAGAGTAGGGCAGTTAGGGGGGCACCAGGCCTGCAGGGGAGAGAAGTTGAGGGGGACCAGGCCTGCAGGCGAGTGCAGTTGGGGGGACCAGGCCTGCAGGGTAGGCAGTTGGGGGTGACCAGGCCAGCAGAGGAGGGCAGTTGGGGGTGACCAGGCCTGCAGGGGAGGCCAGCTAGGGGTGACCAGGTCAGCAGGGGAGGACAGTTGGGGGCAATCAGGATGGCAAGGGAGGGCAGTTAGGGGTGACCAGGCCAGCAGGGGAGGACAGTTAGGGGCAATTGGGCTGGCAGGGGAACAGTTAGGCATCGATCAGGCTGGCAGGGAGTGGTTAGGGGATGATCAGGCTGGCAGGCAGAAGTGGTTAGGGGCAATCAGGCAGGCAGGCAAGCAAGTGGTTGGGAGCCAGCAGTCCTGGATTGTGAGCGGCATGTCTGACTGCACGTTTAGGCCCAATCCCAGCAGGATTGGGCCTAAACGGGTAGTCGAACCTCCCTCAAGGCATCCCAGATTGGAGAGGGTACAGGCTGGGCTAAGGGACACCCCCCCACCCTGTGCATGATTTTCGTGCACCAGGTATATATATATTGAGTGGCCAGATTATTATGCATTCAGAGATCATAATAATCTGGCCACTCAGTGTATTTACTTAGCATCTATCTGTTAGTCAGGCTTGTAGTAGGAAACAGATGGCACAGTCAGGGCAACTGAAGAGATATTGATGAAGGGAGTATTGGTAAATGTTTGAACAACATTAAAGGGATTATCAAGGGATGGCAAAGTACCCTGAGACTAACAACAATAGGAAGTGATTACCACCCTAGAGAAACAAGGGGAGAAAATGGTGGTACTGAAAACTGGAAAGGAAGCCCGTAATGAGAGGGCCACCTGATGACAACTGCCAAACTGCTGCCTGGCAGAAAGGAAGTGGAATGAATAAAGAATCAGACTTTGCTCTTATCTCATCTTCTCTTTATTTGTAAATGCCTCTTAATAGTTGGATCCAACTGAAAGCCTAAGGGAAAAGGAGCCCAATTGATGCAATCCATAGAAGTCCTTCTCTTGAAGCTCAGATCAGATCAAGAAGGGTAAAGCTAGATATGGTAGCACAAATAAAGAATATCCACTAAAGTCTACAGTATATGTTAGGCATTTTATGTTATCAGATTTAAGCTTCACAATAGCCTTTTGAGTTATCATTTATCCACTCCCTGCTCATTTTATAGATGAGTAAACTGATGCTTAGAAAGATTGATTGATTTATCTAAGGCCACACAATTAAATGATAAAACTAGGATTCAAATCCAGGTCTAACACAAAATCCTATGCCCTTAATCTGCTATGAGACACTGCTCCTTGCATTATTATTTAGGGCCTTTATGTGTCAGGCCCATTGCTAGTGCTGCAGATAATACAATATTAAAAATTCCCTGACTTCAAAAAAGTTAAATTACTATTCTTTACATGCATTGTATAATTTAATCATTATAATAACTCTATAAAGTAGAACTATTATCATCACCATTAAACAATTCTTTAACAAATAAAATAATATTATTTAAGTTTCTAGTGTGCATTTCTATAATTTTGTACCCATTATTCCACCCTATCTAATAAAGAGGGAATATGCTAATTGACCGTTATGCTTTCACAAAGATGGAGGCGCCCACAGCCAATAAGGAGGGAATATGCTAATTGACTGCCCCACCCTCAAATATGGCAGCACCCACAGCCACAAGATGGTGGTGCCAAGTACTCTCAGCCCTGCCGGGGCGGCAGGCACATGGCATGGCCGGGCCCTCCTCTAGGCGTGTCCAGCAGCTCCGCACACCTGCCTCCAGAGTCCTCTAGTCCTCCCAGCCCCCCAGCCCCCCATGGCTGGTCTGAGGTGCATACAAGCCTTGGATGGCAGCTGACCAGCCTCCCAGGTCTGCCCGAGGCTCAGACAAGTCTCTGATGGTGACTGCCCTGCTGCCCAGGGCCGCTTGAGGCTCAGGTAACCAGGGCTGGCCGAGGCTTGCGCTGCCGGCAGTGGCAGAAGCAGAGGTGTGATGGGGGCATCACCCACCCCTGAGGGCTTCCGGGCTGTAAGAGGGGGCAGGCCAGGCTGAGGGACCCCCCTGTGGGGGCCTGATGCTGTGGGGGCCAAACATGGCAGGGATCTCTCTTTTCTGCGTCCCTCGAGGAAAGAGAGATGAATGAACCGGTCCTAAATGGAGGCGGCCAGGGATTGAGAAATACTAGAACTAAAGAAAACAAGACGCAGAAATAGATTCATGAAGCTGGGGCTGGGTGGGACGCCATCTTTCCTCTCTGATGGAGAGGCAGCATGACGATGACGACCCTGAGCCACACAGCAGGTTTATTTTATATCCCCAAAATCCAGGAAGTAACACCAAAACTTAGGATCAAAGGAGCTTATTTGCATTCTTAACTAGGCCTTAGCATTACTGGATTTGCATTTCTAGACCCGCCCCTACTGACACCTGGGCTGCTATGAAGTCAGAACTGATTAACATGTCCAGCCTCATTGGGGAAGCATGTTCCCAGGGTATGCCTCGGCCTACACCCTGAGTTCAGCTGATGATAATTAAGGAAAATGCCCATGTGTCTTCCTAGGCGGCCCTCTACACCCCCCCCACCAGTGCATGAATTTTCATGCAACAGGCCTCTAGTTTAAAATAAATAAAAATGGATTTTACATTTTAAAGTGTTTGAAGAAAAAAAAAGAGTTGTATTTTGTGACACATAAAAACTTCATAGAATTCACATTTCAGGGTTCAAAAATTAATTTTTATTGGAACACAGCCATCCATGAGCATTTGTTTTATGTATTGCTCAATGAGGCAGTTTTTACACTGCAATGGCAGTGTTTAGTAATAGTGACAGAGACTTAATGGCATACAAAGCCTAAAATATTTACTATCTGACCTTTTCCCAAAAAAAGTTTTTTGGCATATGATTTAGAATCACTAAAGCAGTCATTTCACAAATAATAAGTGCTTACTATACATAAAATTGAACTCGGAACCACTTAGTCCTATGGTTTTCAAATTTCCTTTCCCATATTAAATCCCCTTCTCAAGTGAAATATTAGCTAATCCAAGAAGTAATATAGATAAAAACAGAGATGCTCTGATTACTGTCATGATAGGGATAGGTGTCCAAGGGTCTCACACAAATTGCTTTCTCCTTGGTCTTCCCTCTTGACTTCTTATATGGTAGCTCTTGAGCTACTCATAGCTCTACAGGCATGTGTAATACAGGTCCTTCATGGAATATTTTTTGAAAATTGCTGGGACATTTCATCCCTTTACTTTTACAGTGAAAGAGAAAGACTCAGAAAAGTTAAGTGATTTACCCAATGTAATCTAGTGGCACAGCTGAGACTATCACCCAAGTATCTGGATTTGAGTGTGTATGGTGTAGGGCAGTGTGAATATCCATGCAAATAAAATTTGTGAACAGGGTCAGCATTCTCTGTAGATGAAGTTTCTTCTGAACAAAGTTAAAATAGAATGTTAATACTATAAGTGCAGTTACAGGTCATCTAGTTCAAAGCTTCCATTGCACAGAAGAAAATATACGGGGTAAAGTAACTTCCTCAATGTAAACCAACGAGTTGCTAAAAGTTAGAATTTTGGCTTCCATTTCAGTGAAATTTACCTTAAACCAGGTTGTATCCTATTGTAGGTATGTTAATTTTGAAGGTAAATTGTATACTGAAATCACCTTTCAAAATATGAATAATCAGAGAAATAATATTTTAGTTTAACTTAAACTAGAGGCCTGGTACATGAAATTCCTGCATGGGGGGGGGTCCCTCAGCCTGGCCTGCACCCTCTCCAATCCGGGACCCCTCAGGGGATGTCCCTATTGCAATCCGGGGCTGCTGGCTCCTAACCACTCACCTGCCTGCCTGCCTGATTGCCCCTAACCCCTCTGCCTGCCTGCCTGCCTGATTGCCCCTAATTGCCTCTGCCTGCTGGCCTGATCTCCCCTAACCGCCCTCCCCTGCAGACTTGATCAGCCCTAACTGCCCTCCCCTGTGGCTTGATCACCTCTAACCACCTCTGCCTCTGCCCCCACCACCGTGGCTTTGTCCGGAAGGAGGACCAGACAACCAGAAGATGTCCAGTTGACCCAGTCTAATTAGCATATTACCCTTTTATTAGTATAGATAAGCAAGTCTTTATCATTTTTTGGTATAGCATCAACTGACTTGTGAGGTCCTGGCTTAAAAAAAGGAGAATTAAAAAGCTGCTTAGAGTTAGTTAGGAGCTGGCCTTACATGTAAGGTTATGAACTATGAATGTTTAAGCCAGCTCCTAATTACTCAGGAATAACCATCCAGACTTCTGACTAGACAGACCAAACCTTCCCTTTGCTGCTTACCTTCTGGTACTTTGAAAGCTGCTTGATGCGTGTTAAAATTATTGGTGGAAGAGATTATAATAAGTGTCTCAATACATGTCTTGTTGCCATCTGTAGATATATACTTTCTTCATTAGTTTGGCCACAGAGGAAAGGGCCATTTGATGCTTTGCCAAAGAGACACATGTAATAAGGGTAATTTAAAGACTCCCTTTGCCAATAATCCTCTTTACAGCACATAAGTGAGGTTGTTTACTGGGATTACAGATCTAGGTGCATTTTTTCTATATCTTCAGAGTTGTGTTGACTTCGAGCAACACAATTTCTTGATGTTAACAAACAGGTTAATTTTTCTCCCTAATGGATCTAAGATAACCACCTCCAAGTTTGTTGGAATTGTTGGTATTCTTTCTGTTTAGAAGCCAGGAAATGTATTACTTCCAGATATTCTTAAACCAGCCTTCAGATGTTGCCAAGTGGCTGTTGGTTGGTAAAATGGAATTTTTTTTTTGGCATAGTATATAGTTTGAACAACCGGAGTAGCAGGTTTCTTTTCTGAGGATGCTGTAAGTTTACAAGGAAAATGGTTACTGCATGACTGGATGGTATATTGTCTCCCTTTATTTTTAATTTAATTTCTTTATTGTTTAAAGTTTTACATAGGTTTCCTATTACCCCCTTGACCACTCCCCACCTGCCCCCAACCCCCAGCACATGCCCTCACCCCTCATCTGTGTCCATTGGTTATGTGCATATGCATGCATACAAGTCCTTTGGTTGATCTCTTACCCCCTGCCACCTTCCCTCATAGGTTGGACAGTCAGTTCCATGCTTCTATGACACTTCTATTTTGGTTCTTCAGTTTATGTGTTCATTATATTCCACAAATGAGTGAGATCATGTGATATTTATCTTTCTCCAACTGGCTTATTTCGCTTAGCATAATGTTCTCTAGTTCCATCCATGCTGTTGCAAATGGTAAGAGTTCCTTATTTTTTACAGCAGCTTAGTATTCCATTGTATAGATGTACCACAGTTTTTTAATCCACTCATATGCTGATGGGCACTTAGGCTGTTTTTAAATCTTAGCTATTGTAAATTGTGTTGCTATGAACATTGGGGTGCATATATCCTTTCTGATTGGTGTTTCAGATTTCTTGGGATATATTCCTAGGAGTGGGATCACTGGGTAAAATGGAAGTTCCATTTTTTATTTTTTGAGGAGACTCCATACTCTTCTCCACAGTGGCTGCACCAGTCTGCATTCCCACCAGCAGTGTTTGAGGGTTCCTTTTTCTCCAGATCCTTTCCAGCATTTGTTGTTTGTTGGTTTGTTGATGATAGCCATTCTGACAGATGTGAGATGGTACCTCATTGTAGTTTTGATTTGCATCTCTCAGATGATTAGTGGCTTTGAGCATGTCTCCTGGCCTTCTTTATGTCCTCTTTCTAAAAGTGTCTATTTAGGTCCTTTGCCCATTTTTTGATTGGATTGTTTATCTTCCTTTGTTAAGTTGTATGACTTCTCTATAAATTTTGCAGATTAAACCCATATCAGAGACAACATTGGCAAATATGTTCTCACATGCAGTGGGCTTTCTTGTTGTTTTTTTGATGGTTTCTTTTGCTGTGCAGAAGCTTTTTAATTTGATGTAGTCCCATTTGTTTATTTTTCTCCTTAGTTTCCATTGTCCTAGGAGTTGTGTCGGTAAAGATATTGCTACAACAATGTCTGCTATTTTGGTGCCTATGGCTTCTTCTAAGATTTTTATGGTTTCCTATCTTACGTTTAAGTCCTTTATCCATTTTGAATTTATTTTTGTGTATGGTGTAAGTTGGTCGTTTAGTTTCATTTTTTTTTGCATGTATCTAACCAATTTTCCCAACACCATTTATTGAAGAGACTATCTTTACTCCATTGTATGTTCTTGCCTCCTTTGTCAAATATTAATTGAGCATAATGGCTTGGGTTGATTTCTGGGTTCTCTTTTCTTTTCCATTGGTCTATATGTCTGTTCTTGTGCCAGTAACAGGCAGTTTCAAGGATAGTGGTTTTGTAATACAGCTTGATATCTGGCATTGGGATCCCTCCAACTGTGTTCTTCTTTCTCAAGATTGCTGCAGCAATTTGGGGTCTTTTTTTGTTGTTGTTCCAGATGAATTTTTGGAGAGTTTGTTCTAGGCCTTTGAAGTATGCCATTGGTATTTAATGGGGATTGCATTGAATCTATAGATTGCCTTGGGTAGTGTGGACATTTTAATGATGTTAATTCTACCAATCCATGAATACAGTATATTCTTCCATTTGTTTATGTTGTCCTCGATCCCTTTTTTCAGAGTGCTATAATTTTCTGAGTCCAGGTCCTTTATCTCCTTGGTTAAATTTATTCCATGGTATTGTAACTTTTTGGTTGCAATGTTAAGTGGGTTTTTTTTTTTTTTTTTTAGTTTTTCTTTCTTTGAGTTCATTATTGGTGTATAAAAAAGCCATATATTTCTGGGTGTTGATTTTGTATCCTGCTACATTGCTGAATTCATTTATTAATTACAGTAGTTTTTTGATGGAGTCTTTAGGGTTTTCTCTGTACAATATCATGTCATCTGCAAATAATGACAATTTTACTTCTTCTTTCCAATTTGGATGACATTTATGTCTTCTTCTGATCTGGTAGCTATGGCTAGCACTTCCAGTACTATGTCTAACAGGGGTGGTGAAAGTGGGTATCCCTATCTTGTTCCTGTTCTTCAGGGAAATGGTTTTAGTTTTTGCCCATTGAGTATGATGTTGGCTGTAGGTTTGTCATATAAGGCTTTTATTCTCATTTCCTGAGAGTTTTTATGAGGAAAGGATGTTTGATTTTGTCAAACATTTTTCTGCATCAATTGATATGATTATGTGATTTTTGTCTTTCAATTTGTTTATGTGATGTATCACATTTATTAATTTGCAGATATTGTACCAGCCTTGCTTCCCTGGAATAAATCCCACTTGGTCATGGTGTATAATCTTCCTAATATAATGCTGGATCTGATTTGCTAGAATTTTGTTGAGGATTTTAGCATCTATATTTATCAGGGATATTGTCCTATAGTTCTCTTTCTTTGTGTTGTCTTTATCTGGTTTTAAAATTATGGCAATGATGACTTCATAGAAAGAGCTTAGCTTGGAAGTGTTCCTTCCTCTTGAATATTTTGGAATAGTCTGAGGAGGATAGGTTTTATTTATTCATTGAATGTTTGGTAAACTCCCCTGTGAAGCCCTCTGGCCCCAGGCTTTTGTTTGCTGGAAGTATTTTAATGACTGCTTCAATTTCCTCCTTAGTTATCAGCCTGCTGAGATTTTTTATTCTTCTTGGTTGAGTTTTGGAAGGTCTTATTTTTTTAGGAATATGTCAATTTCTTCTAGGTTGGTTAGTTTGTTGGAAAGAGTTGTTTACAGTATTTTTTTATAATCCTTTGTATTTCTGTGGGGTATGCTATTATTTCCCCTCTTTCATTTCTGATTTTATTTATTTGGGTCCTCTCTCTTTGCTTCTTGGTGATCCTGGCTAGAGGTTCATCAATTTTGTTTATCTTTTGAAAGAACCAGCTCTTGTTGATCCTTTGTATTGTATTTTTGGTTTTTATGTCATTTATTGCTGCTCTGATCTTAATTATCTTTTTCATTCTGCTCACCTTGGGCTTTTCTTGATGCTCTCTTTCTAATTCTTTAAATTCTGGAGTTAGATAATTTATTACTGGTGTTTCCCATTTTTTGAGGTAGGCCAGTAGAGCTATGAACTTCTCTCTCAGGACTGCTTACACTGTATCCTATAGGTTTAGGATTGTGTTTTCATTGTCATTCATTTCCAGAATGTTTTTAATTTCTTCTTTGGTCTCTTTGGTAACCCAATCATTGTTTAACAGCATGGTATTCATCCTCCAAGTGTTTGAATTTTTTAATTGTTTTTTATTGTAGTTGAATTCTAATATTATGCCATTGTGGTCTGAGAAGATGCTTGATATGATTCCAATCTTCTTGAATTTGGAGAGACTTTGTGACCCAATATATGGTCTATCTTTGAAAATATCCCATGTACACTTGAGAGGAATGTATATTCTGTAGCTTTGGGGTGAAATGTTCTGATGATGTCAATTAATTCCATCTGATCTAGTGAGTCATTTATGATTGCTATTTTTTTTGCTGATTTTTTTGGTTTAGAGGATTCATCCAGTGATGTCTGTGGGTATTAAAGTTCCCTACTATGACTGTTGCGGGGGCCTGAATGCGGCGGGGATCTCCCTTCTCCACGTCCCATGTGGAAAGAGAGATGAATGAACCGGTTCTAAGTGGAGGCGGCTAGGGATTGAGAAATACTAGAAATAAAGAAAACAAGACGCAGAAATAGATTCATGAAGCTGGGGCTGGGTGGGACGCCATCTTTCCTCTCTGATGGAGAGGCAGCATGATGACGACGACCCTGAGCCACACAGCAGGTTTATTTTATATCCCCAAAATCCAGGAAGTAACACCAAAACTTAGGATCAAAGGAGCTTATTTGCATTCTTAACTAGGACCTAGCATTACTGGATTTACATATCTAGACCCGCCCTTGCTGACACCTGGGCTGCTATGAAGTCAGAACTGATTAACATGTCCAGCCTTATTGGGGAAGCATGTTCCCAGGGCGTGGCTCTGCCTACACCCTGAGTTCAGCTGATGATAATTAAAAGAAATGCCCAGGTGCCTCCCAGGCGGCCCTCTACATCTCACCCTTTCTTTTGTTTTTAAGCTACTATAATAAAAGTAAAATCTAAACATTAATAATAAAGCTCTAATTGCAAACAATGCCAATGCAAAAACTAAACTACATACATGTTATCATTTTCAAAACTTGAACGTTAAGAACAAAACTGGCTATTAAATAATAACAAAACAATGCTGAATGCAAAACAACAATAAGAGAGAAATCAAAACTATGGACATGTTAACATTTTTAGCTACTAAATGAAAGAAAGTCTCTTTTGCTGCTGATGTATATTTACTCAGAGTCCTTGGACTTGGCTGCGCAAGACTTTGCAGAAGACTGGCAGCTAACAGATGCTGGCATGAGCAGGAACATGGTTGAAGAAGTAGCTTCAATTTCTTGCTTTTCAGTTTTCTATTTCTTCAGCTTTGCTGTCATCAGGGCAGTACTTAGTCCTTTTGAGTGAAGGAACACAGGAGCTTCTCTGGGTCCATTGTGGTGACGGATGTAATGCTCTGGCACCCGAATTGGCTGCATTGCTCCTTCTGGAAAGATATAAAACACAACCTCTTCCCCACATTATTACTGAATCTGATAAAACTCTTGTCTGGTTTATGCTTCCTTCCACCTAGCTGACTCGGTGGAGGCTATTGTACAGGAGGCCTGATGCCTTTCACCTGCTGTATGATCCTTTGCATTACAATTCAAAAATTTTTAAAGTATAAAAAGCATGACTGAGCCTCTTTTGAGGTGACACATAACATCTGTCTCCCCCTTTTTGTTTTAATAAATGATTTTAAGAGTACAATTGGCTCTTTCCACTATTGAGTGACATTCATTTTACCAGATTTGATTATGTTTAAGTCTTTGGGCATTTACTCCTAAAGTTGACACAGAAAGGTGGATAACACACTGAGGACATTGCTTCCAATAAAACATGCAAATTGTCCTTCTCTAATATCATTTTAAAGGCTGAAAATTAAATGAAAAGTTCCTCTGAATTGTGTGCCCTATAGTAGCTGTTACAATAATTTTGGCCATACTTACCACATAAGCATTATTACTATAGGTTGATGGGCTCCATAGCAAAATCTGTTAAGGCATAAATAAGAGCTTGTATTTCTACTGAAATATAAGAAGTTTGAAGGATCTTTACTTCCCTGCTGCAGTAGATCTAGCCTTTCCAGAACTGGATCCATCTATAAAAATGGTTAATGCCTGAGGTATAACATTTCTTTTAATGTGGCAGTTATTATTAATCCCTGTGTTAGAAATAAGGCAAGCCCCTCAAGTCAGGGGTCCTGGTGGAACACAAAACAAACATTTTGACTTCTATGCAGGAGGATGTGCACACATGGTCGGGACGCATGTGCACACTGACCTTCCTTGCCCTTGGTCCTGGGCAACTTGTAGTAATGCACAGGTGCTGACTGCTAGCATGGCAAGGTGTCTTCACTATTTTTTATTTCTGGACTATTTCACCTCTGTTCTTGTGGGCCAATGCTTATTCTGTGGCTGGAACAGTTCTATCAGGTCCTCTCTGGGATCTGTTGTTGCAGGAATCCACATGGTAATATAAACATATTCTTGACCAAAGGTTAATAAAAAAATCTTTTCTATAAATTAGACTTGGAATCCCCTTTTAATTTTTGTCCAAACGATTTTTCTTTGGCTTATTTTGACACCATAAGATTTTTCATGGGTGCCTTGTCAGCATTATAAATGAAAAATAATTTTTAAAGTAAAATTTTAAAGCAATTAAGGCTTGATGTAATTTACTTACAGGATATTTCTTACAGGATATTATTCTACTATCCTTTTTGATTAATTATTATGAGGCTTTTGTAAGAAAAATTTTTTTTCTTAATGCAGTCTTGATAACTTTTTATTTTTAATTTTGGACAGAAATATGACTGCTTTGAATTCATAGCATGTTAAGCAATTTTACTATGAGATGAACCATCAATAAAATTTTTAGTTAATATTTCAGGAACAGTTTTTTGTCCAGTACAATTTTTTATGAATATTCACTTATTTCAATTAGCCAATTTAAGTTAATCTGAAATGAGGTTAATTTATTTAACTTTACTTGTCCTACATTATGGACAATAAATGACATTAAGTTTCTGTTATTAACCTTTAATTTTACATAAAACTTACCAGACAGGAAAAAACACAAATTATTTACTTTAGTTTAAGAGGCCAAACATATAGGCTTTCAATTACAATTCCTACAACATTTGAAAGAAACCTTTTTATTTCCTTCCAGAATAATTTTCAGGTTACAGAGAGTTTCATTTAAGAATCTTTGTCTTTATTTTTACAATAAGAAACCTGTATGGTTGCAGCTTGAAAGGCAAGCCTCAGGTGACTAGCTAGCTAAAGTACTCTCACAGTAAGGCTGACTACTAATTTACTTTCAGATTTAACATTTTAACAACAATCTTAGTTTACACTGTAAATATTAGTGAAATAGAATTTAAAATTTTAAAATTTCTCCTTTTTATTAAATTTATAATTATATTTTTAAAGTATCTTCTTAGGCTTATTTGCATATACAGAGGGATCATGGGAAGTCTTAACTAACTTTCATAGAAGACTTATTTAAATTGCTTATAAAGACATTGGCTTCTCATGTATCTTAATTTATATGAGACCTTGATTATATTTTAAAAATCTAATTTATAAAGTAACTTAAGTAGGTATCTTTAATTTAAAAAAGGCAAAGAAACTTATTCAATAAAACTTATAGGTTTGATACTTTATTGGTCTGATCTAAAAGCATTAACAGTGTCCCACCTCCAGCTGATTCAAAAATGCAGGCTGCTTGAGGCTTTTTGTCTTTCTTGAAATTCAACTGCTGTTGAAAATTTTGGCTATATTTAAGAAATATATTGTTTTTGCCTTTCTTACCGGTGAAAACTTTCAAAACATTTAATATATATGTATATAAGTAAAATATATTAATTAATTTTTATTTGATAAAGCTTTCCATGCGATTTCAAGTATCAATCGGTTTAATTTAAAAAAAATATTTATTTTAAGAGAGAACAGACTTTTGGAACATTTTAGGGCTCATAAAATGTCTAAATGTCACTCTCAGTCTTGAAATAACTTGGAAAGATCATATATATAATATATATTTATATATATATGATTTAAAGATTATATACTTAAATTATCTTAAAGAATATCCATTAAATTTAAACCTGGATCACAGAATTAATCTTCTATTTTAAATCAGACCAAGAAGTAACATATTTTGAATTCCTAATTATCAGAGAAAACACATTTTATTTTCTCAAAAACACATTATACTTTAGATATTTAGTTAATATCTCCCAAATCAATTGCACTTTAAACTTTCAGAGCTTGCAAGTCAAATACTTAGCAGTTCTTTGATTAACAACTCTTTTGTATTCTTAATAATAAATTTCTAAAACACAAGACATAATCAAATAGATTCAATTCTGTCCTCTAAATTTTTCATGAGGCAAATTTAGATGAATATTTTAGTGTTTTTCATTTCAAAATATCTAGATATTTAATAAACTTTTATTATTTATATAATTAAGCACACTTTTAAGATTTTTAAGCTGCCTAAGCCTAACCTATTTAAAGATGGGGAAACAGGTTTGGTCTATTCAAATGAAAATTGCCACATTCTTCTTTAAAGATGGCTGCTGGCAGGAACTTGCCTACCTGAATGCTGGGGGAAAGGCGACTACGCCTTCCTGCATTAACAAGGGGCATAGCCAGTCTTTATCTGGGCTACTTTATCTTTATAATATGTTCTTCAATAATTTTTGAGTTTCAAATCCAATTCCAATTATTTTAAGGCATTTACTTTGGATAAATTCTATGTCTTAAAGGCTTTAAGGTTAAATTTTTAACACTCTTCATTAGCATTTTAAAATTACTCTTTATTATGGAAATGCCAATCTGCTGCTGGAACTAGCCTGTGTTCTTTCCTTTTGGTCAAATCTGCCATTTTTCTTAGGAAAAAGAACAGTCTCGGGATTTTATTCTGTACAAAGCAAAGAGTCAAGCCCAGCTCAAAAAAACTATGCACACTCGCTTTTTAAACTGGCCTTTTCCCTTTACATGTGCACAGAAATCCCAGACACATTTCTAAATTTTTAAAACTTTTTTTATGGCAAGAAAAGAGACCTTAAACTAGCACACTGGGAGAGTGGTTTTCATATTGGATTGCCACATATGTCCCTTCCCCCACATCCTGCTTGCTCTGGGGGAAAGATTCAGTGATGGTCTGGCATCTACTGTTTTTATTTTATTTACTTTTTCAATTTTTATTTATTTTTATTTTTTAAGGAAAGAAAAAGATTTTTTAAGATAAAGAATTATTGGCAGTTGCTGAGAAGTTCCTTTTATTCTTTTCTACTTGGTTACAAGTAGTTTACATGTGGAGGCAGAGGAGGTGCAGATGGTATTCTTAGAGACTTGCACCCTTCCACTGCAGGCTGTAAGGCCATGGCTGTACCCCACTTAGACATTCTTAAACTCTCCTGTGCTGAATCAAGGCCATCAACAATTAAAATAGGAATTTTCTCTGGACTTTTGCTGAGTATTGGTCACACAACTGCTTTCTAACCTTTTCCCAGGTTTCATCAACAAAACTTAAGAAAGAAATCAAGAATTTGACTACAATTAACAGAACATCTTTGAGCACAGCATTAGATGTTTTCCCATATTTACACCCGGCTAATTCATAACACAATACACTCCCCCTACCTTACAATTCCTTAAATCTGTGGCGCGCGCAATTCTTGGGAGCGATCCCTTGACCCATACCTCTTGTTGCCTCTTTTGCGGCCCACGTTGGTCACCAAAATGCAGGGGCGCGAATGCGGAGGGGATCTCCCTTTTCCATGTCCCACGTGGAAAGAGAGATGAACGAACCCGTTCTAAGTTGGAAGCAGCCAGGGATTGAGAAATAATAGAAATAAAGAAAACAAGATGCAGAAATAGATTCATAAAGCTGGGAGCTGGGTGGGCCGCCATTTTCTCTGATGGAGAAGCAGCAAGACGATGACCCTGAGCCACACAGCAGGTTTATTTTATATCCCCAAAATCCAGGAAGTAACACCAAAACTTAGGATCAAAGGAGCTTATTTGCATTCTTAACTAGGACCTAGCATTACTGGATTTACATATCTAGACCCACCCCTGCTGACACCTGGGATGCTATGAAGTCAGAACTGATTAACATGTCCAGCCTTATTGGGGAAGCATGTTCCCATTGCATGGCTCTGCCTACACCCTGAGTTCAGCTGACGATAATTAAAAGAAATGCCCAGGTGCCTCCCAGGTGGCCCTCTACAGACTGTATTGCTGTTGATTTTTTCCTTGATAGCTTCCAGAATTTTTTAATGTATTTGGGTGCTCCTGCATTGGGTGCATAAATGTTTACCAGAGTTATAGTCTCTTGTTGTATGAATCATTTTAGTATTATGGAGTGGCCTTCTTTATCTCTTGTTATGGCCTTCACTTTGTGGTCTATTTTGTCAGATATAAGTATTGCTACCCCAGCTTTTTTTTTTTTTTCTTTTTTTTTTCATTTCCATTTTCCTGAAAGATATTTTTCCATTCTTTCACTTTCAACCTGTGTGAGTCTCTTGTTCTGAGGTGGATCTCTTGTAGACAGCATATATGCATATGGGCCATTCAGCCACTCAGTGTCTTTTGATTGGAGCATAGAGTTCATTTACAGTCCAGTTATTATTGGAGAGAAACCAAGATGGCGGAATAGGTAAGCACCTAAACTGCTGCCTCGCACAACAATTTCAAAACTACAAATAAAAGAAAGAACGGACATCATCCAGAACCACAGGAAAGATGGCTGAGTGGAAATTCTACAACTAGAAGGAAAGAGAAAAGTTCACGGAGAATCAGAGGAGCTGCAAAGGGCTGAGGTACAGAGACACGCGCACATAGAGGAAGGGCGGCTGAGTGCCTCGATGGCTTTCTCCAGTGGGAGGGAGAAGGAAGCTCCAGACAGCACTGAACCCCAGGTCCAACTGCACTGAACCCCAGTTCCAGGCGAGACCCTGTGGACCCAGGCTCATATGGGGGGAGTCTGGCCTGTCAGGTAGAGCAAAAGGCACACGGAGACTGGAGGAGCCTCGGAGGGCAGGGGTCTGAAGGTTCTCGCATGAGTGCAGGCAGAGAGAACTAACTGCTGAGGTTGCCGCTGGCTTTCCCTAGTGTGAGAGAGTTGGAAACTCCCAACTGCACTGAACCCCAGTTCCGACTATACTGAACCCCAGTTCTGGGCGAGCCCCTTGGGACCCAGGCTCTTAGGGGGAGAATCTGGACTGTCAGGCAGAAACTCAGGGGAGCCATGAAAGGAGGAGGTTTGGAGGCGTGCGCGAAAGTGCGTCCAGAGAGGACTGACTCCTGAGTGTGACGCTGGCTTTCTCTAGCTGGAGGGAACTGGAAGCTCCCGACTGCGCTGAACTCCAGTTCCGGGCGAGAAGCTGGGAATCCAGATTCATTGGTGGAGAAACTGGACTGTCTGACAGTGGGTGAAACTTGAGGGCGGCTTTCACTCAGAAGTGCTTGCAGCGATTACCAAAGACACTGAGACCCAGGGGCCTCATAGAGCAGGGCTGATGGGAAGCCAAGACTGTCTGCTCAGCACTGAGATTAGAGCAGGGCTGATGGGAAGCCAAGACTGTCTGCTCAGCCCTGAGATTCCGCCCCATCCAAGCTGAGCACAGAGGCTTTTGCAATTTTGCAAGTCTTGTCTCATAAGGCTGTCTCCAGCACAAAAGTTCTCCTGGCGTAGACACAGCTGATCCTCACAGCCAACTGGCCTGTCAGTGATACCAACAACAATCAAGACTTAACTACAACAAGGCTGTACACACAGTCCACAAAGGGGTGCACCAAGAGAGTCCACCTCAGGTAACTGGGGAGGCCAACCCACTGGGCCATATAGGACACCTAGCACACAAAGCTACACTACTAACTAAGGGAAGCAGCGAAAATGCGGACACAAAGAAACAGATCACAAACGAAAGAAATGGAGGAAAACAATGACTGGATATAGAGTTCAAAACCACAGTTATAAGGTTTTTCAAAAATTTCCTAGAAAAGGCCAATAAATTTAACCAGACCCTCGAGGATATGAAAAAGGACCAACTAGAAAGTAAACATACACTGACTGAAATAAATATATTATACAGAGACCCAACAGCAGACTAGAGGAACGCAAGAATCAAGTCAAAGATTTGAAATACAAAGAAGCAAAAAACACTCAACTGGGAAAGCAAAAAGAAAAAAGAGTCCAAAAATTTGAAGATAGTGTAAGGAGCCTCTGGGACAACTTCAAGCATACCAACATCAGAATTATGGGGGTGCCAGAAGAAGAGAGATAGCAAGATGCTGAAAACATATTTGAAGAAATAATGACTGAAAACTTACCCCACCTGGTAAAAGAAATAGACTTACAAGTCGAGGAAGCTCAGAGAACCCCAAACAAAACAAATCCAAAGAGGACCACACCAAGACACATCATAATTAAAATGCCAAGAGCAAAAGACAAAGAGAGAATATTAAAAGCAGCAAGAGAAAAACAGTTAGTTACCTACAAAGGAGCACCCATATGATTGTCAACTGATTTCTCAACAGAAATTATGCAGGCCAGACGGGAGTGGCAAGAAATATTCAAAGTGATGAATAGCAAGAATCTACAACCAAGATTACTCTACCCAGCAAAGTTATCATTCAGAATTTAAGTTCAGATAAAGAGCTTCACAGATAAGAAAAAGCTAAAGGAGTTCATCACCACCAAACCAGTATTATATGAAATGCTGAAAGGTATTCTTTAAGAAGAGGATGAAGAAGAAAAAAGTAAAGATAAAAATTATGAACAAATACATATCTATCAACAAGTGATTCTAAAAATCAAGTGAATTAAAACTCTGATGAACAGAATAAACTGGTGAATGTAATAGAATCAGGGGCATAGAAAGGGAGTGGACGGATAATTCTCAGGGGGAAATGGGTGTGGGGGGTGCAGGAAGAGCCTGGACAAAAATCGTACACCTATGGATGAGGACAGTGGGGGATAGGTAAGGGCAGAGGTTGGGGTGGGAACTGGTTGGAGGGGAGCTATGGGGGGAAAAAAGGAGAAACAATTGTAATAATCTCAACAATAAAGATTTATTAAATTAAAAAAAATAAAGTTATTATTGACTAGAGGCCCAGTGCATGAAATTCATGCACGGTGGGTGTGTGTCCCTCAGCCCAGCCTGCACCCTCTCCAATCTGGGACCCCTCGAGGGATGTCTGACAACCCATTTAGGCCTGATCCCGGGTAGTTGGACATCCCTCTCACAATCCAGGAATGCTTGCTCCCAACTGCTCGCCTGCCTTCCTAATTGCCCCTAACCGCTTCTGCCTGCCAGCCTGATCACCCCCTAACCACTCCCCTGCCACCCTGATTGATGCCTAACTGCTCCTCTGCCAGCCTGATTGCCCTTAACTGCCCTCCCCTGTAGACCTGGTCACCCCTAACTGCCCTCCCCTGAAGGCCTGGTCACCCCTAACTGCCCTCCCCTGTAGGCCTGGTCACCCCTTACTGCCCTCCCCTGAAGACCTGGTCACCCCTAACTGCCCTCCCCTGAAGGCCTGGTCACCCCTTAGTGCCCTCCCCAGAAGACCTGGCCCCCCCCAACTGTTCTCCCCTGGAGGCCTGGTCACCCCCAACTGCCCTTCCCTGCAGGCCTGTTTCCCCCCAACTTCCCTCCTGTGCCGGCCTAGTCACCCCTAACTGCCCTCCCCTGCAGGCTTGATTGCCTCCAACTGCCCTCCCTTGCAGGCCTTGTCCCTCCCAACTGCCCTCCCCTGATGGCCTGATCACCCACAACTGCCCTGCCTTGCAGGCCTAGTCCCTCCCAACTGCCCTCCCTTGCTGGCCATCTTGTGTCCACATGGGGGCAGCCATCTTTGACCACATGAGGGTAGCCATCTTGTGTGTTGGAGTGATAGTCAATTTGCATATTACTTTTTTATTAGATAGGAAGAGGCCCGGTGCATGAAATTCTTGCAAGGGGGGTTGTGTGTCCCTCAGCCCAGCCTGCGCCCTCTCCAATCTTGGACATCCCTCTCACAATCCACGGCTGCTGGCTCCCAACTGCTTGCCTGCCTGCCTTCCCGATTGCCCCTAACCACTTCTGCCTGCCAGCCTGATTTCCCCTAAGCACTCCCCTGCCAGCCTGATAGATGTCTAACTGCTCCCCTGCCATCCTGATTGCCCCTAACTGCCCTCCCCTGCAGGCCTGGTCACCCCCAAGTGCTATCCCCTGCAGGCCTGTGTCCCCCCCACTGCTGTTTCCTGCAGGCCCGGTCACCCCCAACTTCCCTCCTCTGCCAGCCTGGTCACCCTAACTGCACTCCGCTGCAGGCTTGATTGCCCCCAACTGCCCTCCCTTGCAGGCCTGGTCCCTCCCAACTGCCCTCCCCTGCTGGCCATCTTGTGGCAGCCATCTTGTGTCCACATGGGGGTAGCCATCTTTTGACCACAAGGGGCAGCCATCTTGTGTGTTGGAGTGATGGTCAATTTGCATAATTATTCCTTTATTAGATAGGATAGAGGCCTGGTGCATGGGTGGGGTCCGGCTGGTTTGCCCTAAAGGGTGTCATGGATCAGGGTGTGGGTTATCAAGGGCCATGGGGTGGCCTGGGAGAGGGGCCTGTGGTGGTTTGCAGGCTGGCCACACACCCCAGCAACCCAAGCGGAGGCCCTGTTATCTGGGATTTATTTATCTTCTATAATTGAAACTTTGTAGCCTTGAGCAGAGGCCAGGGCAGGCCAGGGAGGGCGGGAAGCTTGGCCTCCTCCATTGCTGGGTGCAACCCAAGCCTCTTGCTCTCTCCAGCTCCGTGGCTGCCACCATCTGGTTGGGGTTTCCGTGATACGTGGCTGGGGGAAGCCATGCACGTCAACAGTCAGGGGCTGGTTTGGGTGCCTGTCAGGCATGGCGGGTGGAAGCCCCACACTCCAACAGTCAGGGATGGCTCAGGTGCCTGGGAGGTGTAGTCAACGGGAGTCCGGCACACTGACAATCAGGGCTGGCTTGGGTGCCCAGGAGGCACAGCCAGTGGGAATCCCGTGTAGATTGTCTCTTGATTCAGAAAGTTTTATATTGGATATATGCTGAGAGAAGGTCAGATGTTATGGAGGCTGAATTGTGGAACTATTGCCCTTTTCCATTTCTTACAATAAGGGTCAGAAGGGTCTATTCTCCAACTCTAGCAATCATATTGGGCCTGAAACCTTGGTTCATAAAAAAAACATTATGGCTCTTTCCCATCTTGCATGATGGAGGGTGAAAAGAAAACTGAGAAGCCGGATACTAAGGAGAAGAAGCTGGATACTAAGGAGAAGAAACCTGATACTAAGGAGAAGAAACTTGAAGCCAAGAAGAAGGCTGATGCGGGAGTCAAGGTTAAAGCACCTAAGAAGGGGAAGCCCCACTGCAGCCGAAACCCCATCCTCGTCAGAGGAATTGGCAGATATTCCCGGTCGGCTATGTATTTGTGAAAGACCATGTACAAGAGGAAGTATTCAGCCCCTAAATCTAGGATTGAAAAGAAAAAGGAGAAATTTCTTGCTACTATCACAAAACCAGTTGGTGGTGACAAGAATGGTGGTACCCGAGTGGTTAAACTCCGCAAAATGCCTAGATATTATCCTACTGAAGATGTGCCTCGAAAGCTGTTGAGCCATGGCAAGAAACCCTTCAGTCAGCATGTGAGGAGATTGCGGGCCAGCATCACTCCTGGGACCATTCTGATCATCCTCACTGGGTGCCACAGAGGCAAGAGGGTGGTTTTCCTGGAGCAGCTGAGCTGTGGATTGCTACTTGTGACTGGACCTCTGTCCCTCTATTGAGTTCCTCTTCGTAGAACACACAAGAAATTTGTCATTGCCACCTCCACCAAAATTGATATCAGTGGTGTGAAAATCCCCAAACATCTCACTGATGCTTACTTCAAGAAGAAGAAGCTGCACAAGCCCAGAAACCAGGAGGTTGAGATCTTCAACACAGAGAAAGAGAAATACGAGATTACAGAACAGCACAAGGTTGACCAGAAAGCTGTGGACTCACAAATTTTGCAAAAAATCAAAGCTGTTCCTCAGCTCCAGGGCTACCTCTGCTCTCTGTTCGCTCTCACCAATGGGCTCTATCCTCACAAACTGGTGTTCTGAATTTCTTATAAGAACCAGATTAAATAACTGATATGTTTTAAACAATTATTATGAACCATTTGCATGCTGATGTAAATTAGATTATTAGCAGTACAGTGAGCTGTATGGGTGGGCTCCTGGGAGAGAAACAACTTTTCTTTTCATGAAATCACTGGATCTTCTATGGAAAATTGTTTTCATATTATATACTCTTGGTAATATTATAATGCAGTAGAATTGTTTACATACTTTTTATTCTGTGCTGTGACAGTTGTCTTTCTTAATCAGTAGTTTTACATAATTAAAAACATCATAAGCCTAAAATTAGAGACAGACTTGAGTTCTCTTTGGAGAAAATCTGGGTATCTTTGAATAATAACCTGACATCTGAGTCCAGCAGCAGCCCCAAAATTGACTACAGTCAGATTGTCACAGCCTCTATTAGTCAGCAATGTCTGAAAATAAATTTACCATCTGAATTCTATTCTTCATGACTAGAGTTCATGATTATAGTGATAAGAGTTGCTGGTTTTTCTGGGGATAGTTATAGTTTATACTTATAATTATTTGTAGCTACCACTTTTACCCTTAAAATGTCCCAGTTTGCTCACCTGGTGTGGCTCAGTGGTTGAGCATCAAGCTATGAACCAGGAGGTAACAGTTCGATTCCCAGTCAGGGCACATGCCTGGGTTGCAGGCTCCATCTCCTGTGTGGGGCATGTAGGAGGCAGCCAATCAATGAATCTCTCTCACCATTGATGTTTCCAGCTCTCTCTCCCTCTCCCTTCATCCATCTGAAATCAATAGAAACATTTTTTTTTAAATGTCGCAGCTTAAATGATAAAGTATATGGTTATTCTCTGATCATGAGCAAGCAACTACATTTTGAACATCAAATACTGTGCTGGCTGCTGTTCTGTGGGGACACCTCAAGACAAAATACATCATTGACTCTAGTTATCTTTTCCTTCATTGTAAGGCAGAAGGAAGAACATAATGTCAAGTTGACAGGTTGCAGAGTCATTGGCAAGACATTTTACTACTCACAAGCTTTTTAGATATCCTTCACTACCTTGGGATAGGGTAATTAATGGAAGCTCTTTCTTTTCCAATATTGCTTCCATCCTGAAGTGTAACTTTGGTTTCCAAGGCTCTGCATTGAGGAGACTCCTGATCATTTTAAATATCTTTGAAACCTGACATAAAAGAGCCCTTTTCTTGCCTATGTCATTCCCAGTACTTCATTTGATGTTCTTTTTTCATTTTGAAAACTTCTTAACCCAACCATGAGGCTAATATCCTATAACTTTCTAGAAATTCTCTTTAGGAGAAGTGTTCTCAAAAACAGAAAAAGCAGGCTTGATTTGTCAGCAATAAAGTCAGGAACATTTTGACATGGAGCTGCATTTTAAAAATATGCGATGTCACACACACACACACACACACACACACACACCCCAAACAAACTAAAGGACAATAAAAACTTATTTTTTTTTTTGAGTCTCCAAGAGTAAACTGGGATATTTTTTATAAAAGCTACATTTTTAACACAAAAGTTACTTTAAATCAGGATAATATAGACTCTTCTTATGTTAATGGTAACTATTTTTATTTTATTTTATGCAATATATTTAATGCCAATGCCCTATCTTCCTCAGGTGGTAAAATCAGCTTATACAGGATAGCTCCAACAAGATAAAGAACAGAAAAGGTTTCTGAAATGCATAAATCTCTGCACCTATGTGATGTAGTAGTATCATTGTGGATTAAAATATATCTGTGGC
This sequence comes from Eptesicus fuscus, assembly GCF_027574615.1. NCBI lineage: Eukaryota > Metazoa > Chordata > Mammalia > Chiroptera > Vespertilionidae > Eptesicus > Eptesicus fuscus. The sequence continues at coordinate 69,355,412 of NC_072473.1, read as the reverse complement.
TACTGCTGTGAAGGCAAGCTGGGTGAACTCTAGTGTGGTACTGAGAAAGGCAAACTCACATTGGGGGCAGTGATATTTAAGTCAGACACTCCTGGGATCCCAAAATCCTTTTGGAAGAGGAAATGTAGAGTTCCTGGTCTTTCCCTCTCCCTCTCCCTCTCCCTCTCCCTCTCCCTCTCCCTCTCCCTCTCCTTCTCCCTCTCCCTCTCCCTCTGTGAAACATCAGCCATAGTGATTCCTCGAATATTGGAGGTGGCAAACATTTAGGTATTGTATATTGCAGCTTATTGGGATTTGGATTGATAGGGTAAATGAGACCCACTAAGTTCTAACAGACTACAGTACTTCAACATCTTTTGGAGATGATTTTGAAATGGGTACTCAGTACAGTGGTTATTAAGGCAAAACTTTTGAATGTGGCTTTAAAGAGATGGTAAAGCCTGGGCAAAAAAAGGTTATAGGATGCATAATTCTATAAATTTCAAAGCAAGAAGGAATTTTAGATACCATCTAATTAACTTTTGATTATAATATACCAATCATATTTTTAAAACATGAGAAATGATATATACAAGCTTGCTAAATTTGAATATAGCCACATAGAGACATGCTTAAAGAAAAATGTTACCATTTCTATTATCAGCATATCATAAAATAATTGCCTTTTTTTTTAGTCCAATACCAATAAGTCCATAGGTTCAGAATTTCTCAAATTGACTAAATTTAGCTTAACAAAAAACTTACTACATTATCTTTATATAATTTTCTTTTGCTCAGTAATGTCTGATAAATATTTTGTCACTGACTGATACCTGTCTATAGACTGCTATCTGGGAACAACTGACTTAGTCCAACTATATTCATTCTACAGTTGAATAACTTAGAATGAGGGAAAATAATTTGCTTAGGGATTCACCACTGGTTAATAGCAGAGGTGAGGCTATAATATGAGCATTAGGAGTTTGGTCCATGATTGTCTGCCCTCCTGGCATAGAACATGAAGTGAGGGGAAATTTTAAATAAGGGAATCCATATATTATGACAATTTTTAAAAAACATGATTTTTTATTACAGTAGATGCTACTGAAAACTATATCTTAATAAATTTTTCTGGAGCAACTTATGTAAGTTTAGGACTGTGCCTTTCTGTATAAAGAGATAAATATAATTTGAGATACACAGCTGGCTGCATTGATTTAATTTATTCTTCCATTATCCAGTTGACTTTACAAGAGTAAACAGAGAGAGAAGTTAAATACAATGATTTCTTAAGTCAAGAGGTTGTGAAAATTGTTTAAATTCTATTAGTGTCTAAATATGAAATCTTGACAGGGGCTTTAGCACAAATTTTTTAATATACAAATGTTGGCGAGGCTGCCTCTTCATATCACTTTCAATATTTGTGTTGCATTAGAGCCAGTCAGTGAATCCAGTTGCTATGTGGAGCCTCAAATGCACAAAATGTATAACAAATGACTCTACGTGTGCTACCTTTATCTTGAAAATTCATGAAGATGGAGAATTGAAGGGGCATATGCCTTCACTTCATTATTGGTATTCACAACACAATTTACAGATTGCTGAGATCTCAGTGCTAACACTTATTCAATTTTTCAAACCCAAGACTAGATTATGTGGCCAACCATGGTACACCTACGTATAGATTAGAAGTTGACTGGTTCAGAGGATAGAGATGGACTGGGAGACATTTTTTTTTTTAAAGCAGTCTGCTGCCTATATGATAGCATGTGAGGGAGTCCAGAAAGGGTTCTTTGTCCTCAAATCATCTTAATCCTGTATCCTAGTGGCTCATTCCTTTGGCATAAGAAGCTTTTTCTTCCCTATCCATGGATAATTCCCAGAAAGGGAGAGGAAAATACACAGTATGTATTAGCTCTTAGCACTTTAGCCCAGAAGATTTTTTTCACAGTCTTTCCAAGGAAAAGTTGTTCAGAAAAGAACCAGAGAAAGTAAGTTACCAAAGTAAAGAAGAAAGGGAGGATGGCCCAAGGGAGCTATCTGTGGAGGGGAGGACTGTGGAATGCTGTAATGACTCTTTTTATAAACATAAGGGTAGGAGAAAGAAATTGGAAACCTGTCTAAGAGTTATGAAATTAGAGGAGAGTATTCTTTAAAAAAAAATCCTTTATTGTTTAAAGTATTACATATGTCTTCTTTCTCCCCCATTGACCTCTCCTTGGTCATTCCTCCCCCCTCCCCCCAGCACATGCCCACACCGCCTTACTATCTGTGTCCATGGGTTAAGCTTATATGCATGCATACAAGTCTCTCACTACCCCACCCACTTTCCCTCTGAGGTTGGATGGTCTGTTCAATGCTTCTATATCTCTGGATCATTTTAGTTCATCAGTAAATGTTGTTCATTATATTCCACTAATGAGTGAGATCATGTGACATATATCTTCCTTCCTATGGCTTATTTCGCTTAGCATAATGCTCTCCAGTTCCATCCATGCTGTTGCAAATGGTAAGAGTTCCTTCTTTTTTATATAGCATAGTATCCCATTGTGTAGAGGTACCACAGTCTTGTAACCAACTCATCAGCTGATGGGCACTTAGGTTTCCAAATCTTAGCTGTTGTAAATTGTGCTGCTATGAAAATAGGGGTGCATATATCCTTTCTGATTGGTGTTTCTGATGTTTTTGGGATATGTTCCTAGAAGTGGAATTACTGGGTCAAATGGGAGTTCCATATTTATTTATTTATTTATTTATTTATTTATTTATTGAGGAAATTTCATACTGGTTCCCACAGTGGCAGCAACAGTCTACATTCCCACCAGCAGTGTAGGAGGGTTTCTTTTTCTCTCCATCCTCGCCAGCATTTGTCATTTGTTGATTTGTTAATGATAGCCATTCTGACAGGTGTGAGATGGTACCTCATTGTCGTTTTGATTTGCATCTATCAGATGATTAGTGACTTTAAACATGTTTTCATATGTTTCTTGGCCTTCTGTATGCCCTCTTTCAAACGGGGTTTGTTTAGGTCCTTTGCCTATTTTTTGATTGGATTGTTTATCTTCCTTTTGTAAGTTGTATGAGTTCTCTGTAAATTTTAGAGATTAAACCCTTATCGGAGATAACATTGGCAAATATGTTCTCCAATGCAGTGGGCTTTCTTGTTGTTTTGTTGATGGCTTCTTTTGCTGTGCAGAAGCTTTTTATTTTGATGTAGTCCCATTCATTTATTTTCTCCTTAGTTTCCATTGTTCTAGGAGCTGTATCTGTAAAGATACTGCTACAACATATGTCTGATATTTTGCTGCATATGGATTCTTCTAAGATTTTTATGGTTTCCTGTCTTACGTTTAAGTCCTTTTATCCATTTTGAGTTTATTTTTGTGTATGGTGTAAGTTGGTGGTCTAGTTTCATTTTTTGCATGTATCTGTCCAATTTTCCCAACACCACTTATTGAAGAGACTGTCTTGACTCCATTGTATGGTCTTGCCTCCTTTGTCAAATATTAATTGAGCATAATGGCTTGGGTTGATTTCTGGGTTCCCTGTTCTGTCCCATTGGTCTATATGTCTGTTCCTGTGCCAGTACCAGGCAGTTTTGAGGACAGCAGCTTTGTAATACAGCTTGATATCTGGCATTGAGATCCCTCCAACTTTTTTCTTCTTTCTCAGGATTGCTGTGACTATTCAGTGTTCTTTTTTATTCCATATTAATTTTTTGAGAGCTTGTTCTAGATCTGTGAAGTATGCCATTACTATTTTAATGGGGATTGCATTGAATCTGTAGATTGCTTTGGGTAGTATGGACATTTTAATGATGTTGATTATACCAATCCATGAACACAGTATATTCTTCTATTAGTTTATATCTTCCTCTATCTCTTTATCAATGTCCTGTAGTTTTTCAAGTACAGGTCTTTTACCTCCGTAGTAACGTTTATTTCTATGTATCTTAATTTTTTTGTTTTAATGGTAAATGTTTTTTTGTTTGTTTGTTTGTTTGTTTTTAGTTTCTCTTTCTGTGATTTCATTATTGGTGTATAGAAAAAGCCATATATTTCTGGGTGTTGATTTTATATCCTGCTACATTGCCATATTCATTTATTAGGTCTAGTAGTTTTTTGATGGAGTCTTTATGGTTTTCTCTGTACAATAACATGTCATCTGCAAATAATGATAGTTTTATTTCTTCTTTTCCAATTTGGATGCCTTTTATTTCTTCTTCTTGTCTGATTGCTGTGGATAGCACTTCCAGTACTATGTCGAACAGGAATGGTGAAAGTGGGCATCCTTGTCTTGTTCCTGTTCTTAGGGGAAATGGTTTTAGTTTTTGACCATTGAGTATGATGTTGGCTGTAAGTTTGTCATATAAGGATTTATTATGTTGAGGTATGATCCCTCTATTCCCACTTTGCTGAGAGTTTTTTTTTTTATCAAGAAATGGTGTTGGATTTTGTCAAATGCTTTTTCTGAATCAATTGATATGATTATGTGATTTTTGTCTCTCAATTTGTTTATGTGATGTATCATGTTTGTTGATTTGCGGATATTGTACCAGGCTTGCATCCCAGTGACAAATCCCACTTGGTCATGGTTTATGATCTCTCTAATGTCATGCTGAATCTGATTTGCTAGAATTTTATTGAGGATTTTAGCATCTATGTTCATTAAGGATATTGGCCTGTAATTTTCTTTCTTTGTAGTGTCTTTATCTGGTTTTGGAATTATGGTAATACTGGCTTCATAGAAAGAGCTTGGAAGTGTGCCTTTCTCTTGATTTTTTTGGAAGAGTCTGAGGAGGATAGGTTTTAGTTCTTCTTTGAATGCTTCATAAAACTTTCCTGTAAAGCCATCCAGATCACGGCTTTTATTTGCTGGAAGTTTTTAAAATACTTCTTCAATTTCATCTGTAGTTTTCAGCCTATTGAGGTTTTTTTATTCTTCCTGATTTAGTTTTGGAAGGTTGTATTTTTCTAGGAATATGTCCATTTTGTCTAGGTTGTCCAGTTTGTTGGAGTAGATTTGATTTTATATATATATATATATATATATATATATCTTTTTTTACAAACCTTTGTGTGCTGTGGGGTCTGTTGTTGTTTCTCCTCTTTCATTTCTGATTTTGTTTATTTGGGTCCTCTCTCTTTGCTTCTTGGTGAGCCTGGCTAGAGTTTCATCAATCTTGTTTATCCTTTCAAAGAACCAGCTCTTGGTTTTATTTATCTTTTGTATTTTTTTGTCTTTATGTCATTTATTTCTGTTCTGATCTTTATTATTTCCTTCCTTCTTCTTACTCTTGATTTTTCTTATCGCTCTCTTTCTAATATTTAAGTTGCAGGGTTAGATAATTAATTACCTTTTTTGTTGTTGTTAGTCCTGTAGAGCTATGAACTTCCCTCTCAGGACTGCTTTCAATGTTTCCCATAGATTTTGGTTTGTTGTGCTTTCATTGTCATTTGGTTCCAGGATGCTTTTTATTTCTTCTTTGATCTCTTTGGTAACCCAATCATTGTTTAATATCATGCTATTTAGCCTTGGAGTGCTTGATTTTTTTTTACTGTTTTTATTGTAGTTGATTACTAATTTTATGCCATTGTTATCTGCAAAGATGCTTGATATGATTTCTATCTACTTGAATTTGAAGAGGCTTTCCCTGTGTCACAATATGTGGTCTATCTTTTAAAATATCCCCTGTGCACTTGAAAAGAATGTATAATCTGTTGTTTTGGGATGAAATGTTCTGAAGATGTCATCTGATCCAGTGAATCATTTAGCATTGCTGTTTCTTTGCTGATTTTTTTTTTTTTGTTGTAGAGGATTTATCCAGTGGTGTCAATGGTGTATTAAGGTCCCTTTCTATAATTGTATTGCTTTTGGTCTTGCATTTGATATATTCTAGAAGTTTTTTTTTTAATGTATTTGGGTGCTCTTGTATTTGTTGCATATATGTTTACCAGAGTTATATCCTCTTGTTGAATTGCTCCCTTTAGTATTATGAAGTTGCCCTCCTTATCTCTTGTTATGGCCTTCACTTTAAGGTCTATTTTGTCAGATATAAGTATTTCTACTGGATTTGCCTGAAAAAAATTGTTTCCATCCCTTCACTATCAGTCTGTGTGAGTCCTTTGTTCTAAGGTGCGTCTCTTGTAAACAGCAAATATATGGGTCATATTTTATCCATTTAGCTACCCTATATCTTTTGATTTGAGCATTTAGGCCATTTACATTTAAAGTTATTATTGATAGGTACTTGTTTGTCACCATTTTAATTCTTTATGCCTTTGTTCCTTCTTCCCTTTCTTCTTCTTCTTTTTTACAGCAGTCCCTTTAGCATTTTGTGCATTGAGAACTTGGTGGTAATAAGCTCCCTTAGCCTTTATTTATTTATTTTTTGTCTGTGAAGCTTCTGATTTCCCTTTAATTTTGAATGATAGCTTTGCTGGTTATAGTATTCTTGGATTCAGTCCCTTGCTTTGCACTACTTTGTATAATTCATTCCATTCCTACTCACCTGATGTGTTTCTGTTGAGAAATCAGTTGATATTCTAATGGGAGATCCATTATAGGTAACTTTCTGTCTCTCTCTGGCAGCCTTTAAGATTCTTACTTTGTCATTGATGTTTGCAAATTTAATTTTGATGTGTCTTGGTGTCGATCTTTTTGGATTCATCTTGTTTGGAACTCTGTGTGCTTCTTGGACTTGTGTGACTTTTTTCTTCCCCAAATTAGGTAAGCTTTCTGTCATTATTTCTTCAAACAGGTTTTCTATTCCTTGCTCAGCTTTCTATCCTTCAGGCACCCCTATTATGTGGATGTTGTTTTATTTTATTTTGTCCCAAAGTTCCCTTAGGCTCTCCTCCTGCTTTTTAAGTATTTTTTTCTCCAGTTGCTGCTCTGCTTGGGTTTTTTTTCCCTACCTTGTCTTCTAACTCACTGATGCTGTCCTCAGCTTCTTCTAGTCTACTGTTGAAGCCTTCCATTGTTTTCTTAATTGCAGTTGTGTCATTCTTCATTTCTTCTTGATTCCTTTACATTTTGGTGAAATTCTCATTCAGCTCCTTATAATTCTCATTGAATTGTGTGTATTTGTCATCCACAGTTTGGAGCATCCTTATTACCATTAATCTGAATTCTTTGTCTGACAAATTACTTGCCTCCATTTCATTTAATTCCTTTTCTGGTGATTCCTCTTTGTCTTTACTTTGAGGATTGTTTCTTTGTCTCCCCATTTTCTATAATGTTTTAATTGTTTCTATGTCTTAGATCCAATGCTTTGCTACCCAGGTTCTTTTAGAGGTGGTCCTATGTAGTTGGTGATTTTTGGGACCCAGTGGTGCAGTCTCTCAGATCTCCTGAGCTTGGTGTTTTAGTGAAGCCTCCTACTTGAGTTATTTGGGTTCTCCTGATGTAGTTGAGTCTTGATTATTAGTTTCTCATTCATGGATGAAGTCTCGTCATGGGTTGTCTGACAAAGTGACTCACCCCTGGCCTCATCATGTATGCTGTTGTAGATGTGCTTGTGGTTCCAGCTCTTGTGGAAAGGGTTGCCTGAGTTCTTATTGTCATGCTCTCACTGTGAGATCCTGGAGTCCATGGCCTGGGAAGGGTCTCGGGGCCTGAGGCTCAGGTAGTGTGACTCTAGCCCTTGTTGTGTGACTCTTGCTGGGGTAGTGTCACTCTGAAAATCACTGCAAAGGTCCTGGAGCATGTGATGGTGGGAGGCACCTGTCCTGTAGTCTTTGGATGAGGCAGTGTGACTTTGACCAGTGTGATTTCACTCTGCAAATCACTAGGGGGTCCAGGAATCAGTGGCTGGGCATGAAGGTATCTCAAAGCCTGTGGCTGAAACAGTTTGACCTTGTCCAGGTAGGTGAGCCCTCAGTAGCTCACTGAGGTGTCCAGAAGCTGGCCACTCTGGAGGGGGAAGTTGCAGATTCTGCTGAGAGTGCTGTGCACCTTTGGAGAAGCATGTGCTCAGCGGTGGCTCACAGAGGGTCCCAGGAGCTGCCTGCTGGGGCGGTGGGCTTGTGGGGCCTGCACATTGAAACAGTGCAACCATGGTTTCCAGATGCCAGCTGCCAGGAAGCAAGTAGTCACAGTTTCTGCTGAGGGAGCCATGCACCCTTAGAGGTAGGTGTCCTGCGGTCTGCTGGTCTGTGGGCATAGCAGCACAACTTTGGCTGGAGTAGCTACAGGGTCCTGGGAAGTGTCCAAGTGCAGTCTGGTGGTGGTGAGGCTGGGTTCCTAGTGGAGGTTGCTCTGTGCCCAAGCCCCACAGCCAGGGGAGTGCCCCCAGTGGTAGCAGGGGCTCTCCATCCAGGAGAGCCTGGTCTGCCAGCCCCTGGTACTCCTGCAGGATCTTATTGTCCCTCACTCACACACACATACCACACATGTCCACAAACCCCCTTTCACTCCCTCACTCACTCCATCTTCTCCCACACTACCATCCTGCCTGCTGCCATCTTCCTATCTAGAGGAGAGTATTTTTAAAAGACAGGCAATAAGGGCTGTAGGGGTTCAGACTATCTTCCATTATCAAATGATTTTCATTATCTCAACACACTGTTTGAAAGTTTTATACTTATATTTACAAGCAGGGAGAGGAGTAAGGGGCCTCATAGAAGGTGCCAAATGGCTTAAGCCATAGGAAACATTATGTGCTCTTGGAGTGATGATGGAGGTGGGAGGTATGGGGAGTGATATTGATAGCAATAGAAATCTGCCAAAGATGTAGTCAACAATTTGTTCATAGGCCAGTGTATTGACTGATACTTGGAGCTTTATAGTTTATGAAATAATTTTACACCTTAGAATTTATGATGCACTATCTCCATTGAATTATTACTCCATGTGATAGCCACAGCAGGCATTATTATTCTTACCTTATAGATGAGAAAACAGAGGTTAATTAACTTCAAATTACTTGCCTAAGGTCAAAGGCTAATTTGTGGCTGAACTGAGTCTAGACCCAGGTATTATGAATCCAAACCCAATGTTTTTTCAAGTAAATGTTGCTGACACTCAGTTTTTTGAAACTTGTTAATACTTTATACAATTCCAGGATTCATTTATTCACTAAGCATTTGACAGCCTGCTCTGCATAAATTTATGTGCATAGAATCCACCATCACACAGGTCTTATATAAATACTTTCTGAAGAAATGAGCATTAATTGACAGAGATATAGGATAAGTAGATGGTTTGGAAATTCAGAGAAATGGAAGGACATAGCATCTTTATTATTCAGGTCATCCCCTCTGACAACTGACTCCCCAAATAATTTGCTCTTTTAACATTCCTGACAGTGGGTGTCCAGTTTCTGTTTAAATATGTTTGTGATGAGGGAGGGACCCGTTGCCTCATAAGGCAGTCTATTGCATTGTTAGAGTGCCTCAACTATAATAACATTATGATATTTTTTAGAATTTCCCTCCTGTAATATTTTGCTACCTGGTTTAATTTATTTCCTCAAGAACAGTGATTCTCCACCATGTATGTGGGGTGAGCATGGTGGGTGCGGTGTGTATCAGACTCACTGGTGGGACTTTTTCAAATTACACATGCCCCTCACTATTCCTTACCTTCTGCTTCTTTCCCCATGCCCAGAGCTGCTTCTACAATCCTTGTCCTCAAATTTCTGTTCAGTACAAATATTCTCAGGTCTTTCAGCTAACTATCACACTGTTTTCTGTTCTCTTTCACCACTCTAATTTTTCTACTTTGAACTTTATCTAGTTTGTAAATGTGTCTCTTAAAATGTTGAAAACAATACCATAGATGTGGTTGGACTGGAGCAGGGTACTGTGAGACCATTGCTTTTTGTGAATGGGACAAAATAATTCTGCTAGTGTAGCTTTAGACTGCCCTCACATCTTTAGCAGTCACATCTCACTGCTGGATCATATTGATCTTGAGGCCAACTAAAATCCCCAGGTCTATTTCACACCAACTGCTGTCAAAACTAGTTTCTCCCTACCCTATTCTTGTGAAATTAATATTTTGAACCGGAATGCTGGACCTAGTGCATATTTCAGTTAAATTGAATCTTTTGGGTTTAGGCATTTTATTCTGGTTCATTGAGGTCATTTTGAATCCTGATTTGGTTATCCATCCTATTGACTATTTCTTCTAAGGAATGTGTATAGTGTTCACATTTTATATATTTGCCTTGTGTAATCATTCAGTTTGATATAAAGCTTTCTGTTTAGGGGGTAGTAAGGATTAGAGAAGGTTTCATGGAGGAGGTAGATATTTTTGTTAGGGTCCTGGTGGGGATTCCCTTATGATTCAAGGACATGAACTTTTCCTGATTAGGAGAAAGCCTAAAATGAGAACTGCTCATTTGTCTATTTATTCATTCATTAATTGAATATTTCCTTAGCTCCCATCATATCCTCAACATGATTCAAACTTCTTGGGTTACAGTTGTGAACATGAAAGTTATAACTGCCCTTAGGTAGCTTACAGTTCAGTTGGATAACTCTAAAATGTATCTCATAAGAGCTACACATAATTGTCAGAGAATGTTAAATACCCAAATCATAAGTTTACTCTTTTGGTAGCTTTCATATCTATGGAAGTTCAAATACAGTTATATTCTAGTTGAATCAATTCAACAAATACTTATTTACTAAGTACTTTGCTAGGTATTGAGATATAATGGTGAAAAAGAAATACATTGTCTCTGTTTTATTGAGCTTACAGTTTAATACAGATGATTAGGCTAGCAAATAAGCAATTATAATGCAGTGTGATGAGGTATGTTCTCTGACAGGAATAGTGTATAGTGTTCTGATCACATATAGCAGTATCAACTAACACAGACTTGTGGAGAAGGGATGGTCAGGGACACTTTTTTTAGAGAATGTCATTTTAGATGAGATCAGAAAGATGAGTAAAACAAGTAAAGTAGTAGAGGAAGAATATTCTAGGCAGAGAAATTAACTGATGTGAAGGCTTGGAGGCATAAAAGAGCATAGTACATTGGAACAACTGGAATGTGTTGGCAGAGCATAGAGCGAGGTCCTGCTAAGTCAGTTTGATCTACTTATTTAATTTGGGGTACTGAGTTGTTATTTGATACCACTTGTTTATTTCTAGGGAGCTGCTATAGAAGACAGATTGCTACTTATACCATGCTACAGGTTTGAAGGTGACATTAGAAAATGATGACACACATTTTCTTAAAGTCTAAATGTCTATGGTTACAGCTATAATAAAATTAAAGTTCCTCATTGGATATTTTTAAAACATAGTTTTACAAATTGGCCATTTAATTCAATCTTTCTAAGCTGTTTGACCCTGGGGATGAAGCTCATTCTTTATAAGCACTGCCTTCTGTTGAAATAAAAACTGCTCAATTGCTTTATGGCAGAAAGAAGCCTATTGTAATTAAAAATAAATGATAGTATAACTGTACTGTGCATGGACGCTAAATATTTCAGTGTGGGGGCTAGGAACTCAAGTTTTTATACAGTATGAGGTAAGTTAACCTAACAATTTGATTCTATGCAAAGGGTTTGAAAGGGAACAGATCTTTGTATTAAAAAAAAGGCTACTATTTGAGATATGACCCAATGAAGAGGGTCTCAGGGAGCATGTCTATAAGAAAAGATTTTGAAATTAAGGTAAATGCCTGAGGCAGGTGAGTTGAAGGGTTGATTAGGTAAATTTGATTATTTTGGGAGCAAAATCTTATGTTTGGTTAAAAAATCTGAGACTCTTGTTTCTCTGAGGATTCTTTCCCCCTAGCATGATATATATTGATTTCAGAGAGGAAGAGAGAGGATGAGAGATAATCATTGATTGGCTGCCCCCTGAATACCCCCCACTGGGGATCAAGCCCACAACCAGGGCATGTGCCCTGACCAGGAATCAAACCATGACCTCCTGGTTCACACTGGCTGGGCAGCACTTTTTTAAAATATAGAGAATATTGACATAATTTAACCTATTGATTTATATTATTTTTAATTGAAATATAGTTGTTATAAAATATTATATTACTTTCAGGTGTAGGCATGGCACTTTTAAAGATCTTGGAGAATCTGAAGCCATACTATAGATGATAAATCTTACAGCTGGATCCCAGCCTGTGGGATACCAGGGGGTAGATACGATAGTTGCATTTGAACTAGAATGCTAGGTAAGGCATATATCCAAATGGAGAAGAGATAATTCCTTTATTTTATACGTGAAAATATTAATAATATATTACTACTGATAACCAAGATTTATTAAACACAATATATGCCAGACAACATGGTAGATACTTTACATGCATGATCTTACTACAATTTTATGAGGTATTTGCTATAACATTATTACTCTCATTTTACAGGTGAGAAAACAAAGACCCAAAGATAAATACAGATGCTCCTCAACCTATGATAAGGTTAAGTCCTGATAAACCCATCGTAAGTTGAAGCTATCTTCAGCTAAAAATGCATTTAATGCACCTAACGTACTGAACATAATAGCTTAGCTTAGCCTAGCCTACCTTAAATGTGCTCAGAACACTTATATTAGTGTTGGGAAAAGTCATCGAATGCAATGAATACACTAGACCAGTGATTTTCAACCTTTTTCATCTCATGGCACACATAACCTAATTAGTAAAATTCTGTGCCACACCAAAAAAATTTTTTTGTTGTTGCCTCTTTGACAAAAAATAGGCATAATTTTGATTCATTCACACTGGATGGCTATTGTTGTGTTGGCTGTTGTCATTTTTTATTTGACAGTCTAAGGGAAAAGAGGTCAGTGCTTCTGACTAAATAGTCAGGTATTGCATGTTTTAAAATCTCTTGTGGCGCAAGGGTTGAAAATCACTACACTAAAGTATAATTTGTTTATCCTTCTGATCACGTGGCTGCCTGGGAGCTCTGGCTTGTCACTGCCCAGCATCACCATAGTATTGCACCACATATCACTAACCAGAAGAAAAAAATCAAAATTCAAAATATAAAGGACAGTTTCTACTGAATGTGTACCTCTTTCTTAAATTGAATAATCTTAAGTCAGGAAGTGTCTATACATTATCCAAGATCTTACAACTGGACAGTGGTAGAACTGGAGCTTAGTCAGGTCTTTCTGATGCTAAGCTCATGTTGGTAACCATTATGTTGTCTTTCACCACCAAATTTGAGAGGAAGAGACTCTTAAGATGGTGTGGAACCTGCTTTTAGTCAATAGGTCAATAGTTCTGCCAAAAGTAATCACTTCCTTTCTCTGCCTCTCACATAGCTGAGAAGCAGCACTTCATATTAAAAAGGCATAGGCTTTGGATTCAAGCAGGCCTGGTCCAATCCTTGATATCCAGTTTAAAGTTGTGTAAGCATGGGGATAAGTGACTTAATTTCCCTAACTGTCAATTACCAAATCAATAAAATGAAGTTCATTATGTCTACTTTGAAAGGTTGTTCTAAGGATCAAATGCAACAAAATGTCTAGTATAGACTCTGGTAAATCATAAGTACCCAATAATGGTGGCTGTTTCAGCAATTAGAAGAGGTCCAATTAGATCACTGAGTTGTCAGATGTTTTGGTGATAGGCACTTAACATCTTTATTCAAAGCCAAGAGGAATAAAAACAGCAACTGCAGGTAGTTCTTTAAGCAGGTCTAGCTCAATGTGTGGCTTCCAATCTCTTCTACCTCTAACTGATACACCCAATAGATTAACTTTAATATAGGTAATAGAAGTTGATATTCCTAAATTGTGGTATTAACCTAAACTCAATTAAAGTACCACATTGCATTACTGCACGCCTCTGCCCATTTGTGATTGGCGTGCAAACTTACTAGTTGCAGTTTTCATGGCTTTGTTTCAAAGCAACACATTCCACACATGGAGCTCAGGCTGCAGTACAGAGGGAGACATGATGAGAAGTTACTTGTTGGTTCAGAAAAAAAACAGAGTATCCTTAATTTATATTCCATTCAAAATACACAACCATATGTTCAACAAAAATATCTGCAACATTTGCACTGTAAATTATTTTCTGGAGACTTCAATACACTAGAAAGAAGCTGAGTTCAATTTCTTTGAATTCAATAGCAGCAAACCTCTTATTTTCACTCTTTTGTCTGGGAAAGTAAATCCTTTAGCCCAGTGCATTACCCATGCAGTCAAATCTTGTTGGTTATTTATGTTTCAATGTTGAATTTCCATCCCCTTACTTTTCATCAGAATCAATTATAAAGCCACAGTCATGAAGATAATGAGTACAGATACATGGTTCAACATGTCTGCATAATGACTCGTCAACCCATTAAAACAAAGTTCCAGAGTTAATTTCTTTACACACAATTAGTGATTTTTTTCCTTGTTGCCCATCCTTATGCTAAAAATCAGTATTGTCACATAGCCCTGTCTTCTATGTCCTCTGAGGTTTGAATATGATGAATAAAACCAAAGAGTCAGGAAAAAAGCCCAGGAAAAAGAATCTTAATGTGACTCATACCGCTGAGCACCAAAGGAAAAACCTGGCTCCCACCTGCACAAACACTGACAATTGTTTGGAAAATATTACCTGGTCAATGGTATTTAACCAGCAAAAGAGCTTGGAAGATTCTGAAATTATCCTCACACATTAAAGTTAGTTTCAAAGAAAAGGACATGTCCTATTTTTCAGAGGAGATTTTATGCCAGGAAGCATAAAATCCATTAAAAAACCCCAGAAAATAGTTATGCGACTTGAAGAGAATAGTGCATTTGAGCACCCAGAATAGTGCCTGGCCAACCACATACTCAATGAAGGTTAATAATCCAATTAATAAGGACTTGGTATGAGCACAGCATGATGCTAAAGAATTATCAAGAGACTTAAGGTATTGTCTTAGTCCTTAAAGCTTATCGTAAACTGGGTGGGCCAAGACCCATAAGTGAAAAGAGAAGCAGTGTAGGTGAGTGTCAGATGTTGGATGCAAATAGTGAGGAAATAAACTAGCATTTGCTGAACATATACTTCATGTCATTGATTCCTCACAACAATTATAGTAGGTTGGCTCTATGACTGTTTCCATTTTACAGATGAGTAAGGTGAATTTTAGAGTGGTAGAGTGATTTTGGCCTAGTCACACAGGTAGTGACACCTGAGATTTAGCCATTGCTCCAAATTCTATATTCTTTCTACCATATATACCATACTCCTTATTGTGAAAAAATGGAATGCCCCCCCTTCATCAATCTTGATCACCCATTATTTGCTAGACTTATTGTTAAGTCCTTTACATTTGGCAGCATATCATCATAGTGTGGAGGTTAAGGTCAAGAATTCCCTAGCTTCAACTCTTCTTTCCACACACCAGCTATGTGATCTTGGGCAAGTTACTTAAGCTCTCTGTGCCTCAGAAGTAAATGAATTAATATATGCAATACACTTACAAAAGAGTTTAGCACATTGTAAGTAAAATGTAAGTGATAATTATTATTTTTATTATTTAATCCTTACAAATCCTTATAAAGACAATGGTTATGTTCACTTTATAGATGAGGGAGCTGAGCATTAGAGAGATGAAATGGCGTTTCCAAAGTTATCTCTGTAGTAAATTTTAGAGTTGGCATTCATGTCCAAGCTTGTCTGACATCAAACATTTTTATTCCTTACTGTGCCACATTGCTGCCCTAAGTGTCATTATTGCTCAAGAGAGCTGAAAGCTTTGTTGAGGATGTAGGACTTGAAGTTAGAAAAGGATGAAAAAGATAATCTGCATAGAAATCTTAAGTAAAGAAGGAAGAATCGTTTGTGTTCCGGGGATAAGGAGGGAGGGCCAAGCCCCTCTCCTTCCAGAAGACAGATAAAGCATGAGGAAATCCAATCCTGCTATTAGGGACTTGAAAGCAAGTGCAGGCTTGCTCAAAGGAGCCTGTCTTCCAGCTGAGTCATAAGGAAAGCCCTGAGGGCAGGAGGTAGCACTCACCTTCCCAAGAGGAGTAAATTTGAGGAAAGCTGTAAATAAATGTGAAAGTAATTTTCTAGAAGGGTGTGCTTGGAATCCTAAACCTGAGTTTACTGCAGAACTGTCTGCCTCCAGGTGGCTCCTACTGTCATGCCAATTGTAGACAGTCTCAGGGCAGAGGAATTTCCAGAGGAGAAACCAGCACTTAAAGCACCAAATTAGGAAGAAAAGAATCCAATGGCTTAATTGAAAATTTATAAAAATATGTACAATTATAAGTCCATTACATTCATTGTAAGGCGTAAACCCCTACTGGAGAATGATTTAACTGCTGCTTGCTTCTCGCTCTGCATAGCTGAATCTCCTGAGGGCCATTGCTTTAGCAGTTTGGCTATCTCAGCTACTACTGTGCCTCCTCATTTTCCTCCATTACCATCTTGAGTGGTGTGACCTGGGAAGTCAACCATGTCTTTTGTAAAGCCTGCCAGTTCACCTATGTAGCTGCTAAGCGCTGGTGATTTATGTTTTGGAGTCTATTTAGCTGGGGTTTCTACCTGCCTGAAGCTTCCAGTGGTAACAGCCTGCCTAATTAACTCTGTTATTCTTTATTTTCACCCTGTGAGCTTCCTTTGAAACTCTCCCAACTTTCGATGACTCAGAGTTTTAAAGAAGCATTTTCTTGTAGAGGAATTTCACTTAGGCTCCGTCCAGTCTTTGAAGTTTCACATTGGCACCTGCGCCTGCATGCACTTTGTACTGAACTTTAGTGTTTCAGTATAGAATTGTCTCCATGTATCACAATTACACAGACTTGAGCTAAATGACTCTGTGGCAACCTACTGGGAGAATTCATTGGTTTAAGAGCTTATAAATGGACTTAATTTACCCTGCCTAAAGAGTGTGTACCTGTGCCCGTTGACTCTAAAATGGATGGTGTGCTGAGCTAAAGCAATGAGATTCTGAATTAAAAATTCCCAAGAGCAAATGGTAAAAGTTCTGAGTTGGCTTTGCAAACAAAATGCCTTTCGGTACCTCTGAGATGCAGTTAGGAGCTGGGTTTTGTTTGTTTACTTTGATTGTGTTTTATTATTTATTTATTTATTGAATTTTATTGGGGTGGCATTGGTCAACATGAACATATAGATTTCATGTGTGGATTTCTAAGTTACAAAATCTGTATATAGCACCACGTGTCCACCACCCAAAGTCAAGTGTTGTAGGAGCTGTTTTGACACAGATTTACAGAGGAGACATGCCATATAATTCTCAGGACTGATTTACTAACTATGAGGGTTTTTGTCATTAACATATGGAATAGGTTCTGCTGTCAATTCAGAGTACTCTAGGCTGACATGGAAGAAGGCAAGTGAATTTTCATGTAACCTATTCCAGGATACTTTCTCATGATTCTTGATCAATGAATAGATGAGTGATATTATTCTATTTTAAAAAAATGATCAAGAGAAGGCTGAAGGTTCTGTTGCCTTATTGGGACCTTGGTGACATGGGTAAATAAAGCAAAATGGATTACCAAGTAGGTAAGACCCATATTTCTCTGAT
Source organism: Eptesicus fuscus (assembly GCF_027574615.1). Lineage (NCBI taxonomy): Eukaryota > Metazoa > Chordata > Mammalia > Chiroptera > Vespertilionidae > Eptesicus > Eptesicus fuscus. Next base: position 69,337,968 of record NC_072473.1, on the reverse strand, counting down.
TCATTAGGACTCAGTACCCATTCAGGGCTTGCATTCTTTTAATCTGGCTCTGGTTATATCCACTAGATGTTTGGAGCACAAACTAAGAGGTGTAAGGCCCTTTCCAATGTTTTATTCTCCTTACTTTACCATCTTTATATAAATCTGTTATCCTGAATCATTGGAATTTGTGCTGAAGCTCATGGAAGGTTCACACACTGTGGTAATGTCACCTCTCTTCTCTTCGTTTCCATTAACTACTCAGCAAAACACTAGTGATGCCATTGATTTTACTATGCTATACTTTAAGGAGAACGTGTGATGAGCAAAACAAATAACAGCTACATTTTCTGGGGATAAAAGTCAGATTGTGGCAAGATAAAGGGTTAAAAAAGAGGTGTAATCTGGCCAGGATAGCTCAGTGGTTGAACGTCGACCCATGAACCAGGAGGTCACTATTTGATTTCTGGTCTGGGCATGTACCCAGGTTGTGGGTTTAATCAACAGTGTGGTGTGCAGGAGGAAACCAATCAATGGTTTTCTCTCATCATTGATGTTTCTGTCTCTCTCTCCCTCTCCCTTTCTCTCTGAATTAAATAAAAATATATTTTTAAAAGGAGGTGCAAAGTAGAGAAAATAACTGTTTTCTACTATTTCAAAAAGTTAAGTTGTGGACCAGGGACATTTGGAAGGATTGTTGGGTGCTAATTAGGGTACCTATTAAGGCATAACTTAGTTTCGAGACTAAAAATTCAGAACACAATGCATATTTGCTTGACTTTTAAAAATCCAGTTATGGGTGCAGCCACTGTGGAGAACAGTATGGAGTTTCCTCAAAAAACTAAAAATGGAACTCCCATTTGACCTGGTGATCCCACTTCTAGGAATATATCCCAAGAAACTAGAAACACAATTAGAAAAAAATATATGCACCCCTATGTTCATAGCAGCACAATTTACAATAGCTAATATTTGGAAACAGCCTAAGGGCCCATCAGCAGATGAGTGGATTAAAAAACAGTGGTACATCTACACAATGGAATACTACACTGCAATAAAAAAGGAGTTCTTACCATTTGCAACAGCATGGATGGAACTGGAGAGCATTATGCTACGTGAAATAAGCCAGTTGGAGAAAGATAAATAGCACATGATCTCACTCATTTATGGAATATAATGAACAACATAAAATGATGAAGAAAAATAGATCCAGAGACTGAGAAACATCAATCAGAGCATCAAACCTCAGAGGGAAGGTAGGGGAGGGCGGGGGTAACGGGGAGAGATCAACTAAAGGACTTTTATGCATGCATGTAAGCCTAACCAATGGACACAGACAACAGGGGGTGAGGGCATGAGTGGTGGGGAAATGGGGGGTAGTGGGGGAATAAAGACACATATGTAACACCTTAATCAATAAAGAAATTTAAAAAAATAAAAATCCAGTTATGGTCAGTGGCCTGAATGTAGGAATAAATAAGGTAGTTGGTGGAATTGATTAAAGACTACAGATTTTCAAAAAGGCAATGGATTTGAAGATATTGACTAAAGACTGTTTAAAGGTTGAATTGAAAATTTTGCCTGGGGAGGAAAGGAAGTAAAGACAGAAATGGACCAATAATAGGACAAAAATGGAAGGCTCACAGGACTGAGGAACTCAGTGAAAATAAAGAACATGGGGGGTGGGAATAATGGAGTGAGTTTAACAAATAAGAGGTAGTGCTCAAAGAAAGAGCTAGTAGCAGCTAAGCTTTCTGATGTGGAGTAATTCTGGTGAGAGATTAAGTCTACTGTGAGGCCCTAGGAGTACGTTTCTGAAATGGAATGGAGGGGAAAGCCCTTGTAGTAAAAGAGGTCCAAGAATTGTGGGCAGCAATGTTGGGCCTGCAGTATGATTAAGACACTGCAGTTGAGGAGGAGAAACTGAGACTGTGGTATTATAGACCTTGGAGAATGTAGGTGAGTGGTCTAGGAGTCAAGAGAATATAATGATGAAGACAGGTAGAAAAGATATGTCTTGATCCCTTAGAAAGGAGGGTCTTCTATAAGAGAGTGGAAGGAAGCATTGTGAGGTTAGGGTAATTAATTGTTAAAATATTTTAGCCACTCTAATGGCCAGAACAGAAACTTCTAAATTAAATGACTATGAGGTAGGGAAATGATTTGGTGGTTTGTGAGAGCCTCCTTGAAAAAACACTAGGTTCAATGTGCATGCTATAAACCAATGCAATAATTATCCTTGCAACTATTGATGTAGAATGTAAGAGTGATTTGCAATAGTTCCTCATCCTGGTCCTGTGGGATAAGGGAGTTCAATCATTCCCATTTGCAAAGGAAGGAATAGACAATGGTTCTGTGGTTAGATTTAAAGCAAAGTTATTGATTGAACTCCTTTTAATTGGCTATCACTTTCTAATTGGCTGATGATGTACAGGCCCCTTGAAACTCCCAAGAGAATTTCCAGGAATCCAAGCTGCACAGTAGTGATAAATGATGACTTGAATAACCTTGTTTCTTTGCTAAGGGCAACCACTGGACAACTCTATAGGACTATTATGTGGGCCTTTTCCCTTACTTCTAGTTAAAGATGAGATATTTGTACCATCAGTAATTTTTATCATTAGTACATATTGACATACTATTTGTATCTGGTTTTTAAACTTATTTATAGCCAAAGATATTGTGAATTTATATACTTGGATGTTAAGCATTTATATTTAGTGCAAATAAAATAGTGTTACCACCCCTGTATTTATTTATTTATTACCTTCAAAAATATCACCTTCCTCCCTTTGCTGAATTTATGAACATTGCTCTGTTAGGTCAAGGAAAATTTTTCAATTTCCAGGGTTTACTATGGATTTTATAGCCATTCTTCGTTTTGGGCAATGGGAAGATCAAGCTATTTTGGAAGAATAGAGCCAAGGACAATTAACAAGGAAGTAGAATTGTAAGACTAAGATGTGTGTAGACAACAGTGGAATAGAATATCTTCTCTAGAGGTTTCTCTGGAGAGAGTTATAGCTAAAGGTTTTATTTTTTCCTTTTTCTCTAAGAGGGAGCATTGTTTTGGTTTGTTTCCCAGAATTCCTTTATTGTTATTTTATCTTTTATTTTGTTGTTCTGTAGATCAGAAAAACAAACTATCTAAATATATATGATCATCTTATTTATGGACAAATGTCTCTGACTCAAAGTTGTTGTGACTGAATATGTATTTTTAAAAAGACTTTCAGCTTGCTTTGAGATGAGGGATTTTGTTTTCAGTACAGGTTAACCATAGAGCAAGTGCTATTTTGTGTTGGTGATCTTTAGGATACTTGGTTGAATGAAATATGGCTTATCCTCACTGTAGTGTTTTCTATTGATATATATTGCTAGAGTTTAGGCTTTGCCAGCACTCAAGCACTATGTAGTTTTATTTGGCAGATGCATCTACAATCTTTAACATTTTGGATGAAGAGAGCCAACAAATTCCATTAAATCACCTCTTAATGGGTTTCTCTTTCCACAATCTCCCTATCAATGCCCTGGGGGGTTGTGGCATTGTTCATGATTTGATTTTCTAATTTTTTTTCCAGTAAGCAGCAGGACTCCCTAAGGTACCCTCCAAGTGTTTTACTCCCCAGTTTCCTCTGTGAATTCTCAAATGAGAGTGTGACAGATGCCCAAAGAAGCCTTCAGGTAGGGGGAGATGAGGTGCTTCTTCACACCTCTCTGCAGTTTCATACTTGCACATGGATGCTTCCTTGTATAGCCACACCCCATCTGTTCTTACACTGCCCCATAAAACTAGATATAATTATTAATAGCATATTTTCCTTGAGTTTGCCTTATTGAAAAGTTACTTACAAGTTGCTGACTCTTCCTTCTCAGGTAGATTAGGTGAGTACCAGGAGAAAATAATTTAGATATTGGTTCCTCTGGAATTGGATCTCCGAGATGCATTCAGGTATAATACACCCCCTAAGAGTGTATTACTGGCTTTACAAGAAGGTGATAAATGTACCAAATGGAGAACAATCCTGGAGGATCTTGCACTGTTTGTACTTAGAGGGTTACCTTGGTTCATATTCAATGGGCCAGAGCCCTTGTTACAAAGTCCCCTTCAGGGAGGGCAGAGGCATCATGAAAAGTCTAGATGTGATATGGGCCTCAGAGGCTGATGGACTGAGTCAATGTTTGCTTGTTACATTCAGTCCTGCCAATATTGTGAGGCTTAGTGGATTTGGATTTAGATGGGTAGCATCAGAACAAATACAAGCAATGTCATGTGCAGCATGCTAAATTTGGCCATTATACATCAGCTTGAATCAACCTGCACTTCTAGGTCAGGTTTCTATAGAATTACTTTCTGTGATTTTTGACCCTTCAGAGATAGCTATTGAGTATTTTGTTTTCTCTGTCTTTACTTGTTCTAAACTCCATACCCATCCCCACAAATATTCCCATTTCATCGGGTCTCTGGGGAGATTCACTTTTCTACTGAAACACCCTTAAACATTCTTCTCAATTTACTCTTCTTTATTAAAAAATACAAAATATTTTTAATATAATGACAATTCTAAAGAAACTGTTTACTTTGATAAATTGAGGTTCTGCTCAACCACACATTGCTGGACTTGCTTGTTGGGAAACTTTATTAAAAGCTATAAAGTTGAATGTGTTCTCTTGTTCCCTTTGCTCTCTTTCATCCCCACTCCTGCTATTCACTCTCCCTTTCTTATAGGTTTTAGTTGACTCCCCCACCCCCATACTCTGTTTTTTTGTTGCAAACATTTCAGGTTCTGAGTTGTAAAGCAAAAGATAAGTACATCTTTTTTATCTGCATTCTTCTGCTAATGTTCTATCTAGAAGTCTTTAAAATATTTCTAAATGTCTATTGTTTTAGATTGGTATTTTTCTTGGTGTCCTCATATGTTAACACCTTCTTCAAGATAGGATCATGATTGCTACACTAATCTCTCCTTAGAGTCCTTACGTTTACTCTCTGTATTTCTTTTTTCCTGCAGTTTGACAGAGAACCCATATAAGACACCAAACTTAAGCATTCAGAGAACTTTGTGTTCTCTTCATGTTTTCAGTCTTTTCTCTTGGATTGCTATGAAAATGTAGACCCTTTTCAACTAAACACAGGGCCATATTTCAAACAACTTCAGCCTTAAAGAAAGATTGTCCTCAAGAAGGAAGCACTGACCAACCTCTTACATATTATAAGATTAATGCTGCTATAGATGATGTTTTGTGTATCCAAATGTAAGGGTGCACCAGACATCATTGCTTTCAACAGTAAAAAATAAACATAGTGAGAAGAAATGAAAATCTTCCAGTTTTTTAAAAATATATTTGTATTGATTTCAGAGAGGAAGGAAGTGGGAGAGAGAGATAGAAACATCAATGATGAGAGAGAATCATTGACCCCTTGCCTCTTGCAAGCCCCCCACTGGGGACTGAGCCCACAGCCCAGGCATGTGCCCTTGACTGGAATCGAACCTGGGACCCTTCAGTTTGCAGGCCAACACTCCATCCACTGAGCCAAACTGGCCAGGACAAAATCCTCCAGTTTTAATCTAAATGTTAGTCCAATGATTTTTAACCTATTTTGGCTTCTGATGGACTGCTTTCACAAAAAGAGATATAATATTTGAAAAGATAGAAGAGCCCTAGGGATACGAGTGTAGGTTCTGGAATCTCCATATGTTTAAATCCCAACTCTGCAACTTTCTAGTTGTGTGACCTTGTGAAAGTAAGTTAACTGTCTTCTCTTAGTCACAGTTTCCTCATCTATAAAATAAGAATATTTATAGAACCCCATCTCATAGGGTTGAAAATTATGTGGGTAACAATATTTAAGTGTATATGTGTGGCACATATATAGTTGATACATGTTAGATGCCAAGTTTATGATAATTTAATAGATTCCTCATAGAGGTAACAGGGCATTCTAATGTAATTAAGATATAGAAAAAAATGTGATTGAAGTTACAATTCAGATTTCAGTACAGTTGTCTTTCTTGTGAATATGGTAATAAAATTCTTAGGTGGGTTACTGGTTGCTTGTGTAACAGATTTTCTCCATCTGAAGCTTCTTACTCTGTGATCTTGGCCTTGTTAACTAGGCATGTTTTCCAGATGCAAATTTCTACCCCTCAATTTCTCTTAGACTGTGTTAAATTTCTATGGGTGAGAAAGGCCTACACTCCCCCTCCCAACCCTTTCTGTATGTATGTTGAAGACCTAGCATGGACAATTATTTCTGGATGCTCTGTAGCATGGTCCTTTGAGAGATTGTTTTAGGGGACACAAGAGCCTAACAATGTACATCAATGCTTTTGATTTTATAGTATAGTCAAAATTTCTCATTATAATATATTTTCTAATATCCTTAATGAGAAAATGGATCAGAATTAACTATCACTGTGAAAAGAGTAAGGTAGTGAAAGGCATCTACTATGATGTTCTTGACTGGTTTTCTGCTTAGAGATTCTCAAGGTGCTAAAGTTTTAGGTAGCCTTTGGGAATTAAAGCCATAGTAATCTTATATTACAAATATATCAGTTTGGAGGGACACTATCTTGTCTTGTTGATGTTTGTCTGTGAAACTTTAAATTTATTGGCTCTGACAAAGCATGTTAGTAGACAATGGAGAAGGGATTCCTTTGTTTGAATTCCAGGTCTTCTCTCTCTCTCTCTCTCTCTCTCTCTCTCTCTATATATATATATATATATATATATATATATATATATCTCTCTCTCTTCCCTCCTCTCTCTCCCTCTCTCTCTTCCTCCCTCCCTCCCTTCCTCATAGTTCTAAGATTTTTGTATGTATAGATCTGAGGTGGGGCCTGAGATTCTGCATTTCTAACAAGATGCCAGGATATTCTGATGGTGCTGCTCAATGGACCATTCTGATTAGTAAGGATGTAACAAATGATGGTAATGCCCCATTCATGTTTCTTTCTTTTTTGTTTTTAATACTTATCTTAGGACATGTTTTTTTTAAAATTGATTTTAGAGAGAGACAGGAAGGGAGAGAGATAGAGAAACATTGATGTGACAGTGAAACATGGATTGTTTGCCTCCTGCACACGTCCCGACCATGGATTGATCCCATAACCTGGATATATGCTCTGACTGGGAATCAGACTCTCAGTCTTTTGGTGTATGGGAAAGTGCTCCAACCAACAGCCACACCAGCCAGGGCACATCCATTTTTCTTTCTTTCTTTTGTTTAAAGAATATGGGCTCGGTCAGTTAATATTTAATTTTAATAATACTTGTTATATTTGAATGCATCCATGTTTCTTGACACTCACTTCTACACACTGGAGGTTGCTTACTGTTAACAACTTTGACTTTCTGCCTGATTATTATTTTTATTATTTTGCCTATGGAAGCACTTGTTCTGTATGCTGGGTAAACCTGGAGTGCCAGAAAATTAATGGTCCTGGAAGCATTCATTAACCAATGTCTGATGGGAACTTTATGGAAAAATATTCTAGTTTCCTTGTATCTTGGGATAAATTTCTCCAGAGTTCCAAACAAAGATTCAACACCTGCTGTCATCCTTTATTAGCTTTTTTCCCCTCCCTGCCTCACTTCTCCATTCTTCTATAGATGTTTCTTAGAATGATCTCCCAAAAAATTTACAGAACTTGAATTTTATCTCAGGACATGTTCCTGGGGGAATGCAAATCAATAACTATGTTAAGTACTAGTATATATTTTTATTTTGTTAGCCTGGTTACTAGAGAGATACTATATCCTTTACCTTGAGTACTATTGCATTTGGCTTGATAAGTCAAACTATGTTAACTGATGGATCATAGGTTTGACCTCCATATTAAGGAACATAAGGAATCTCTGAGTTGGAGTGCACTAATTCTAAAAATTCCATAGAAACACACTAATACTGGCTTTAAGTACTTGGTACAACTCCAATCAACTTCATGAAATCAGATCAGGGACAATTATTTGAAAAGAATATTCAAGTGCAAGGGAATAAATAATTTTATGTATCTAAAATCAGTGTGTTTCATGTCACCAAGGATATTCATGAATTGAGTATACTGCACAAATTGTAAAAATGAAATCCCTAATGAATATTTAAAGGTAACCCTGTTGCCATAGATATCTAGATATTAATGAAGGATCAAAAGTAATTGGCCACTGATCCTGTTTGTTTCACCAGGAAGCTACAGCTTCAAACATTCCAGGGGATCATAGCATTGCCCCCCTCTCCAGTACCACATTGTCTGGGGATACCACATTGTTAGGGGCAGGCAAACACTTGTGTAAAATGGTGCAGAAGGGGGTGCTTGACCAAAAGGGCCCATCAGTCTAACCTGATAAAGGGATCATTGGCTAAGGAGTGGATCCCTAGGAAGCCCTTGAAAGCTTGGGAAATTGGTTATTTTGAAAAAGCTCCTGGTTCTTTCCAAGCAAAAAATAATATAAACCCAGCTTAATGAAGAAACTCTTTTTTTCTGTCTCTTTCTCTAGCCCTCTCTCACCCACCTAGTAACTCACTTTCCTTTTTATTAATGTTCTCACTGGGGAATGTGCAACCATGCAGGTCTGCTAGCCACTGGGGCTGCAGCAGAATACTGCGGGCTCCAAAGGACTAAGGTTTAATATGAAACAGAAACTCTGGACACTGGCCTTTGTTTTGGCCTTGCTGAAGACACTGTTCGACTTGTTCCAGGCAGGATGGTCGGAGATGGGACAGAATCCCCGAATAAACCTTGCCACACTACAATCTCAGGTGCATGATCCCATGGAAGAGCCTGGTTTCCACCAGCAACAACACTTGGCCAGCTGGACTGTAACTCCCAAAGGTGACTTTTATACTAATTATCCTATTTGAGTTCCAATTTAGTATTCAATCGTCATAAAGTCACTAAGAGCATAACTGCATAGCATCCTTCCAGAACAGCTTCTTTAATCTAATGGGAGTTTGATAATTTAAACGTTAACATTATGCAGAGCTGGTCTCCCACTTGCCCTTATTTGGAGCTTACTAATCTTTTATACTGTGGTAGGGTTTGGGGGTGGTACATTAACAAGTTTTGGATGCGCAACAAACCTTATTTTTCCTAAAGATTGTCTAAAAAATTACTTGCTCTAGTGTCTGTTTTGACCATCAATGCTAACATGCAGTGAAATTGTATGCACCCATTACTGTTTATGGCAAAGTTATAGCTGAAGCAAATATAAATAAGCCTTTACCTTGTGTAACACTTTTCCATTTTCAAAGTACATTCTCTCATATTATCTGATGTAAAATATATTTATATTTTAGATAGACAATTAAAAATTCATTGAATGTTGGAGTTAAGAAAGGATGAATGACCAATTTGAAACACTACCCCCACACAACATTCTATGACAGTAAGCCAAAGTCTCAGAATAGCAAGATTAATGAGGCATCAGGGACAAATTCAAGGGCCATGCTTAAATTTTGATTTAGGCTTATCTCCTGGCTGTCATTCATCTAATTTTATGCAGACCTGGTTCACCAAACCCTAGTAACTTTAATGAGAGTTTATTCCTAACCCCACCCTCACCCTCTAGCTCTCAGCCCCTATGGTGGCTTCAAAATTTCTATACAGGAAGAGCTAACAGGCAATTATCTATTGGTTGTGGGTCTAGAAGACTTGTCTTAAAACTTTTAGCAGTATACTATTTTTATTTAAGTTGTATGCTGCACATCAATTTAAAAAATTCCAAGTCTTTCAAAGATTTTTTTACTTAAACAATATGATACTCTCTTATTGTTTCCTAATTTTATTTGGAGTGCCTTGGCAAAGGCACCTTTTTTTAGTGACATCATGAGCAACCTCAAGCCTTAATCAGTTTACCAGAAGCTGTTTTGCATTATAGATCCATGTGTGGATGGACAAGCCTGTTAATACTTTGATTTCTACTTCCTGTGAAGCCTGCTGATGCTGTTTGTTGAGTGATTGTGCTAACAACTTACCAGGCATGCCTTCCTGCATTCTCCTTTTTCATCACTTTTGGTAAAAAGGAGCAGCTTTCAAAAGACCATTTGGAGACTTCCTGTTTCTTGTGTTCGTAGGCTAGCCTCTTGTTAAACTTACAAAAGCACACACATTTTTGGAAAGCCCATAAAGGAGCCTCTTCCACATTCATGTGCAGATATTCCTTCACCAAGTCCAGAATTTGATGAATATTATGTGAATTGCAACAAGAAACTTGTTTTTCTTCCACTGATTCTTAGGACACATTACTGGGATCTGATTATGCAAAGAGAGTTGCTGCCCAATTGGCTTGATTGCTAAGACAGATTCTTATAATTATTTGGAATACCAATATAGAGGAAAATAGACCAATATACCAATATATTGCAAACAGTGTTCTCTCTATAACCAATGATGCTCTTAGAGTTTCAGAATCTACAGCTTTTGTATTTTCATGAGATACATAAATTCCAAAGAATGGTTTATGTGAGAATCACAATTTTGATTTGCCTTTAGTACCAATCAACTATATAGTAATTTGGTACACTGCTGGATAATGGTGCTGTAGATTTTCCTCGCTCTCGTATGTAGGTGAAGGAACAAAAATTAAGGAAGGATCCTAAGAATATATTATTAAAGGACCAACTTAGTGAGCACACAGTTGGAGCTTAATAGGTCCTTGCTGAAATGCCAGAACTTGCTCTGCAGTTTAAAAAATCCCATTGAATAAACCATTTTCTTTTGTACCTGTTCCATTAATCAGAAATACAGATATGTTTTAAAAAGTATATGTCTGTTTTAAATTACTTTTTAAATACCACACCAACCAAAAAAAATATCCACAAAAACAACACAGGACTTATCAGTTTAGAAATTCATCAATGTAGAAACCAGGCATTATTTTTGCTATACTTTTCAATTCATTTTCAAACGGGATAAGGAAGAATGTGTACTGACAACCACATTTCTTGGTTTCCCCCTGATTGTATGCTCTTTTCTGTACCCTAAGAGTCTTGTACCCTTTTGCTATTTCTCATACCACAGTTCCCTTGGCCCTCCCAATAGGTCACAGCAGCTTCTTCCAATAAGAAGCAATTGAGTTGATATGGTATAAAGGATAGAAGCAACAAACTATTTTGGGATAGGATTGGGAGTGGGAGACTGAAGGAAAGTTGGACTTTACTGGAATAATGGTAATAAACAACATGGTCACTATTTTTTGACAGAGTTCAGAGGAGATCATAGCAGGGCTTGATCAGGGGCAGTGACCCTGTGTGAGTGCCAGGAAATATGCCCCAAGTTGATGAATTACCTTGGTTTTATATAACATCATGGATGTGTCAGAATTTGATTGTTTTGATGCTCCAAGAATCAAACAAAACACTACTATTTTTTTGAAAGCAAGGGTGTTCTTAGCAATATACGCAAGTGCAACAAGGGCAAGGTCTTTCAGCAGTTCCATTTCTTATAGTAGCCAAACAGATGCATTACCCAAGACTTCCTCTGTTCCTTTGTTCATTCTGGCCAGATCTGGGATTGGTTAATAACATGAATGATTACACTCTAATGTTTTCATGGGATATTGTCAGTAGTGCAATAAAGACTCCTCTGCTGCAGAAAGTAATATAACAGGTTAGAATGCTTTATTTCGTGTCCAAGATCCCTTCAAAAAAGAAAATATATTAAAAACAAAGCCCATTCCATGGGCACAGACAATAGAGTGGTGAAGGCCTGGGATGGGGGTTGGAGTGGGCTAGAAGGGGTCAATGGAAAAAAAGGGGAAATATGCAATACGTTCAACAATAAAGATTTAAATTAAAAAAAAAACAAAACCAATCAATAGAAATGATTAGTAAAATGAAAAATATCTGGATGAGGGAAGATTTAAATATTCTAGGTCGTTTCCACTTTGAAAAGGGTGGAGAGAATGGAGGAGACATGAGCAAACATGATTAACGATAGTGGGATGGCAGAGTGGTATCTTCATATTTTCCTATGATGTGAGAATAAAATAATGCTTTGTGAAATTAAACAGCCAGAATCCTGAAAAAAGCTCAAAGCCAATTCTTTTCCATGTGTCATATGAAATAAATGAGAGCATTTATGTTACCTGGCATGTCAACATTTTTTTCTTTTTTTTAGCCTTTTCTTAAGTAAATTAAATTCCATAAGCAGGTACAGTAGCAGGGTTAAATTTACCAGTGCTATTAATCTTTATGCTTCAGGGTGGTCAATTCATCCTTGAAGTGGTCAAACCAGGAAATTTCCCCAGTGGACTCAGTATTTTCTAGGAACATTTCATCTCCGTTAGGAACTTGTAAAAATGGGCCCCTGCTATATTTTCTTCATAGCATTTTTCACAACTTGGAATTACTATATTTATTTGTTTACTTATTTACTGTTTGTTTTACTAGAATGAAAGCTCTGTGGAGTTATGGATCATATCACCGAGGTTCATTTTAGGTCCCTCAGCATATACTAGGCCCTCAATAAGTATTCACCAAAAGAGTGAATGAATGATTGAGTGACTGCTACATATGGTGGCACAAGGTTGCCATTACATTTTATTATAGTAAAACACAGCTATGTTTCTTTATCACTTCTTAGGTACACTTGTTCAAAATATCCTGAAATCTTTTAGTAAGAGGTACAAAAAAATACTTAACACCTGCAGAAGTGCATTTTAGAATTAATAAAGTATGGTGAGGGAGCTGTCATTACACCTCTTACAATCATATTTTCACCTGTCTTATGTGTCAGCAACTGGAAGCTGGTAGGCAGTATTTACAAATGAAGAGAACTCATCAGTACCAAACTTGCTTTGAACACTCTGCTTTGTACCTTTACAAATATTTTTAAAAGAGACACACATCTGCATTGGTTCATTCAGTTGTAATTCTCTTTCACTGGGCCAGGTTCAATAAAAGGGTAATGGGAAGATGTTTTTTGTTCTTTGAATTTCAGTGATTAAACAACTATTGTCTGCTTTCGAGTCTTAACAAACATTGTAGCTACAGCCATAATTACTAGATTTTGTTTTTGTTCTGCTGAACCATTTTTAGTGAAGAATGCCAAGCACAGGCAAGATTACATACAAACATTGAATTTAAATTAAAAAAAAAAACCTCTAGAATTCAGCATACAAAAGAAAAACATTAATAATGAAAAATAAGACTGCTGATTTTCCCCTTGGCATTTACATTTTGCCACTCACATTCTCATTCTATAATCATGCCAAAGTTATCATTGTTTTGCATGTGTTAATATGAGAGCTACTTGATTTCCCAATGAAAAATTTTAATCATCCACTTTCATTCTCTTTCATTACAAGGACATTTAAGAGAATATGTTGTGCATGCTCACTCTCTTGTAATTTCGCCCTCCTGCTTTTTATTCCAAATGCCAAAAATGTGTGCTTACCTATTCTAACATCAACCAGAATGGGACTGGACCGAATAGCAAATAGAGTGATCTCAGTTTCTTCTTTACCTTAGAACCGTGGTCGGCAAACTGCAGCTCGCGAGCCACATGCGGCTCTTTGGCCCCTTGAGTGTGGCTCTTCCACAAAATACCATGGCCTGGGCGAGTCTATTTTGAAGAAGTGGCGTTAGAGGAAGTTTAAGTTTAAAAAATTTGGCTCTCAAAAGAAATTTCAATCGTTATACTGTTGATATTTGGCTCTGTTGACTAATGAGTTTGCTGACCACTGCCTTAGGAGAATCCTAAGATTGTCTTTGGAGCTACCTGTGGCATAAAACTTGCTCTCTGTCCTATCTATGTCCCTTTTCCTAAATCTTCAACATAGAATACTTTTATAGAATGGGCAAGCTGTATGGTGGTTGATAATTACCATTTATTGCCTGTTTACTATCGAACAAATACTTTTCATAAAGCATCTCATTTAAAGGCTATAGTAAATTTATGGAGTAGTAATATTATCATTGTCTTGTATAGATGAAAAATTGAGGTATAGGGAGCTAATGGGACTTGTTCAAGGTCATAATCAGTAAATAGTGGAGCTGGGATTAAAATTCGTTGTTTTTTTTTGCCAAAGTATGTGCCCTTAACCATGATGACATATTGCAAACATGGCTTTTATATGTTCTAGGAAGTTAATACCTAAACATGTTTTAGGAACAGCTTCATAAATGGAGCTTACAAATATATATTTCACACAGCAGGACTTTTCATCATCACCTCTAGATGCCTGCCCAGATGGGGGTTATTCAGCTATACAAACATATAGATTCAACTTTTGACTTGACTTGAATCTCCTTAAGTAATTCAGCCAAGAAACTCCCTCCATAGCTTTTTAATAGTGTATTCACCAACTACTAGTGGAAGAATCAGGCATGATATGACTCTTATTGATTAAGTACGCTATACCCACTGAGGTGAGGTGCAGAATATGGAGTGCTAATGTTTACATTTAGATCCTAAAAAAAGTGCTCGAGTGCACAAATGCCTATTTCATAGCCCTGTGAAAGCCTGTCATTGGACTTGTATGGCTGAAACTGGAAAATGTTATAGATCATATGTTTATGGGTTCATTTAAGAAAATAGTTATATGATGCCAGTTAGCAAGAAGAAATACAAAAGGCAATGATTAAAATTAATTTTAGAAATCACATAAGATACACAAGAAGCATTGATCAATTTCTATAAAACACATTGATACATACCACCAGGGCATCAAGACATTATGGGTCAATACAGGGTTTAAGGTCAGTGGCAGAAAGCAGAAAACAGTTCTTGTCAGAAAACAGGGAGTTGAGAAGATGGGAGGAAATTAAAAAGGGAAAAGTAATATCTGGACAAAGAAAAAATACAAGGTAGGAGTGAAACATTAAATAAGTTTTTCTCAATTTAGATGCAAAAGGTGCTATAAATTCAGTTATTAGTATATGTGATATACTGGCTTGATGCTTCTGTATGTGGATAGCAAGACACTATATCATTGTAAGAATGGTGGGTGGGTCAAGAGTGTGGGATCTAGAAGTAGAGTTCCTCAGATAAAATCCTAGTTTTGTCATTTACAAGCTATGTTACCCTGAGTAAACTACTTCACATTTCTGTGCCTTATTTTCCTAATTTATAAAGTAAGAACTTTAATAGTATTTAACTAATAGGGTTGTTATAAGAATTGGAAGAAAGAATGCATATTAATCACTGAACATAGTGTCTAATGTACATAAGAGCTTAATAGTTGCCAGCTGTTTTTATTTTATGTTTTTAGCATGTTGCTATCCATGTGTCTCTATCATTGTTAACCATAGTAGTATATTTTGATGGTGAGTTTCTTAAGGGCTGGAACTGGATGAGTTGCCTTTTATTAGAAAATGCCTTTTTCATGAACTTTTTTTTTTTTTTAAATATATTTTATTGATTTTTCACAGAGAGGAAGGGAGAGGGATAGAGAGCTAGAAACATCGATGAGAGAAAGACATCGACCAGCTGCCTCCTGCACACCCCCCACCGGGGGATGTGCCCGCAACCAAGGTACATGCCCTTGACCGGAATCGAACCCGGGACCCTTCAGTCCGCAGGCCGACGCTCTATCCACTGAGCCAAACCGGTTTCGGCATGAACTTTCCTTTGAGCTTTGGTGAACGGGTTTTATTTGGGAAGAGGGCAAGGACAGAACTGAATGTCTTTGGAAAAGGTTTTGACTATTAACATGGAGACTTTCAGGTCAGAAAGGCAAGGGGTATTTTAGGGTGCTTTTTTCAGTACCTAAAAAAAAACCCTACTTCCCTTCCTCCCCCTGCTATTGACCAAAGTCCAGGGTGTATTTCCTACAGGCATTGAAAAGGGATTTAGGAAGTGGGCAACAAGGAGACAAGAGAGGCAGGTTAAGCTGAGACTACTATGTTGGTAGAGAGCCGTAATGGCATTGATGACTTTAGCACCAGATAAAAGCTCCAGTTTCTCTCACTGTTTGATGGCTTTTTGCATGGTTGAAAAATAAAACCAAATTTGTTATGTAATTAGCTAAATTTCTTTTAATTGCTTAATTCCACACTGTGCAATCTTTCTTTATTTTTTAAAATTTCTTTATTGATTAAGGTGTCACATATTTGTCCTCATCTCCCCATTCCCATCCCACACCCCTCCCCACAGATGCCCCAACCCCCTGTTGAACTTAGCCATTGGTTAGGCTCATATGCATGCACACAAGTCCTTTGGTTGATCTCTCCCCCCTCCCCCCACTCTCCCTTATCCTCCCCCTGGGGCCCAATAGTCTGATGGATGCCTCCTTGTTTCTGGTTCTGTTCTTGTTCATCAGTCTATGTTGTTCATCATTTCCTCTAGATGAGGGAGATCATGTGTCACTAGAGATATACTTATAGGAACTGAATGTGAGACGAGCAATAATAGTTATGCTGACAGGCAAATGAATCAGTCTGTAGTGAGTTTCTTTCTGGACCAACAGTTCTTTTGAGACCCAATTTCAATGTCCACCAGTTCCTTATGTGTACATGTCGGCACTGACCCCTCAGCTCTGGATGGTGGACAAATGGTGGTAATGCATGTCCGACTCCCTCTGGTTTGGTCTCGGCCGGACCTAGGGGCATGGCTTCACCCGGACTCAGGGGCACGTGGCCTCACCCGGACCCAGGGGGCGCGAGGCCTCACCTGGACCCAGGTGCGCGCAGCCTCACCCGAACCCAGGACCCAGCCTCACCCGGATCCAGGGGCACATGGCCTCACCCGGACCCGGGATACAGCTTGACCTGGACCCAGGGGCGCGTGGCCTCCCCCGGACCCAGAGGCACGTGGCCTCTCCCAGACCCAAGGGCGCGTGGCCTCACCCGGACCTAGGTGCGCGCAGCCTCACCCGGACCCAGGACCCAGCCTCACCCAGATCCAGGGGCACATGGCCTCACCTGGACCCGGGATACAGCTTCACCCAAACCCAGGGGCGCGTGACCTCACCCGGACCCAGGGGCACACGGCCTCACCCGGACCCAGGGGCGCGTGGCCTCACCCGGGCCCAGGACCCAGCCTCACCCGGATTCAGGGGCACACTGCCTCACCCGGACCCGGGATCTGGCTTCACCGGGACCCAGAGGCGCATGGCCTCACCTGGACCCAGGGGCGTGTGGCCTCACCTGGGCCCGGGACCCAGCCTCACCCGGATGGTGGACAAATGGTGGTAATGCATGTCCGAATCCCTCTGGTTTGGTCTCGGCCGGACCTAGGGGCATGGTTTCACCCGGACTCAGGGGCACGTGGCCTCACCCGGATCCAGGGGCACACGGCCTCACCCGGACCCGGGATCCAGCTTCACCTGGACCCAGGGGCACATGGCCTCACCCGGATCCAGGGGCGCGTGGCCTCACCCAGGCCCGGGGCCCAGCTTCACCCGGATCTAGGGGCACACGGCCTCACCCGGACCCAGGGGCGCATGGCCTCACCCGGGGCCGGGACTCAGCCTCACCCGGATCCAGGGGCACACGGCCTCACCCGGTCCTGGGATCCGGCTTCACCTGGACCCAGGGGCGTGTGGCCTCGCCCGGACCTAGGTGCGCGCGGACTCACCTCGACCTGGGACCCAGCCTCACCCGGATCCAGGGGCACATGGCCTCACCCGGACCCGGGATCCAGCTTCACCCAGACCCAGGGGCGCGTGGCCTCACCCAGGCCCGGGACCCAGCCTCACCCGGATCCAGGGGCACACGGCCTCACCTGGACCCAGGATCTAGCTTCACCCAGACCCAGGGGTGTGTGGCCTCTCCCAGACCCAGGGTCGTGTGGCCTCACCCGGATCCAGGGGCACACAGCCTCACCCGGACCCAGGACCCAGCCTCACCCGGATCCAGGGGCACACGGCCTCACCCGGACCCAGGATTCAGCTTCACCCGGACCCAGGGGCGTGTGGCCTCACCAGATCCAGGGGCACACGGCCTCACCCGGACCCGGGATCTGGCTTCACCCGGACCCAGGGGCGCGTGGCCTCACCCGGATCCAGGGGTGCACGCCCTCACCCGGACTTGGGATACAGCCTCACCCAGACCCAGGGGCACGTGGCCTCTCCCGGACCCAGGGGCGTGGCGTCACCTGGACCCAGGGGCGCGACCTCACCCGGACCCGGGACCCAGCCTCACCAAGACCCAGGGGCGTGAGGCCTCACCTAGACCCAGGGGCGTGTGACCACACCCGAGGGGCGCGCAGCCTCGCCCGACCCGGGACCCAGCCTCTCCCGGACCCAAGGGCGTGTGGCCTCACCCGGACCCAGGGGCGCGTGGCCTCACCCGGACCCAGGGGCGTGTGGCCTCTCCCAGACCCAGGGTCGCGTGGCCTCACCCGGGTCCAGGGGCGCACGGCCCCACCCGGACCCGGGATCCAGCCTCACCCGGACCTAGGGGCGCATAGCCTCACCCGGACACAGGGGGGCGGCCCCACCTGGGCCCTGGACCCAGCCTCACCCGGACCCAGGAGCGTGCGGCCTTACCCAGATCCAGGGGCATGTGGCCTCGCCTGGACCTGGAACCCAGCCTCACCCTGACCCAGTTCCCAGCCTCACCTGGACCCAGGGGCTCGCGGCCTCACACGGACCCGGGTCCCAGTTGGGTTTCGTCTTCTTGATCCCAATTCCTGTTGGTCAGTTCCCTCTCAGCAATTCTTTCGGCCATTTTCTCAGAGCTCCAGGGCGGCTGCCTCAGAACTCGTTGGGCGGCGGGCTCAGCAAAGCTTCGGTGTGCCCGGTGGGCGGTGGCAGGCTGGTCTGGGGTCGCTGCGTTGGCCCTTGGGTCTGCAGCGGTGGCCGGTTGCCGAGCGTGCGCACCTGGCCGCTTCCGGGGCGTTGAGATTCTTGAAGGGCTCGGAGGTCAGCAAGCGTGGAGTCTCCCACCCCATGTCTCCCAGGGGCTCGTCTGTCTGTGCTCGGCAGCGAGTGGAGCCGTCCCCTCAGCCGGAGACCGCCGGGGGAACTGCGCCGAGCACATTCCAGGCCGCCATTGTGTCGCCTGAGCCGTAGTTCTTAAAGTGTGGTCTTTGGGTCACCAGCATCAGCATCATCCCGCGTACCCCTCTCTTTTATTCTAGTTGTAGAGCATCTGCTCAGCCAGCCCTCCGGTGGTTCTGGATGGCCTGCAAAACGTGCGGGGCGGGTCCCAGGGTGGGGCGGGTCTCAGGGTGGGGCGGGGTCTCAGGGCGCCACCAGGCCATGGCGTGGTGAACCGCAATGGCTGCAAGTCTGCTTTTTTTGCTTTCCACGTTTCTAAGCCCCCTCGTTCTGCACTCCAGCGCAGCAAACACTGATTGCTGGGTGCACCTCCGCAAGGAAGTTACTCCCACTCTCCGACACGAAGGCCAAGAGTCCAGCCTCTCCCCGCAGGCGTCTGGGTCTCCTGCGCATCCCCAGAAGCTGGATTTCAGGGTGATGGGGAGCTAATCTCCCCTAGGGTTGGAAAAAAAGCCGCACAACCCTTCCCCCGCCACCAGCCCGACCCATGCGCCTCCGCACCTTATCCCCTCCGAGTTCGCTCTTTCCTCTTCCCTCTCAGCTGTAAATCCACCATTCAGCCAGCTCTCCTGTGGATCTGGGTGGCAGACGCTCTGTCCTCCAGTTGTATTTTTGAAATTGCTGTGCTCGGCGCAGTTCATTTGTTTAACTTTGCCGCCTTCTTGGTTCTCCTCTCTCAAAATGGCTAAAGGACTTGAATGTAAGATGGGAAATCCTAAGAATCCTCCAAGTCGGTGTTGGCGGCCTCCAGGGCCCCAAGGATCTCACTGGGCAGCTCGGCCAGGTCGGTGACAAGGATGGGCCCCTCCTGCAGAAAGATGGTCTCTTCCTTCACTGAGAGCCACTGCACCGAGTCCGCGGCCTCAGCCACAGCAGCTGCCGCGGCGCCCATGAGCCCATGTCCCTGGCTGCGGTGTTGACTGAGAGGAGCACCCGCCCGCTCTGGGGAAACACGAGCAGGAGTCGCCGCGCTCACCAGTCCATCTTTTAGTTGTATTTCCGAAACTGCCATGCGAGGCAACAGATCAGCCGTTCACCTCCGCTGCCATCTTGGCTCTGTGCAATCTTTATGATGTTTGTTTGTTTATTAGTACTAGCTATCTTTTAATATTCTTATTTATTTTTTCCATTCATAGCATTTTATTGCTCAGAAAAGAACTTTTTTTAAAAAACTAGATATCACTTATACATTTGAGTATTTTTATATAACAAAGAAAAACTGAATACTGTCACTGACCATAAATAAAAGAAATCAATAATAAAATTTTAAAATAAAGAAATTTGACACCGAAACCGGTTTGGCTCAGTGGATAGAGCGTCGGTCTGCGGACTGAAAGGTCCCAGGTTCGATTCCGGTCAAGGGCATGTACATTGGTTGCGGGCACATCCGGTGGGGGATGTGCAGGAGGCAGCTGGTCGATGTTTCTCTCTCATCGATGTTTCTAGCTCTCTATCCCTCTCTCTTTCTCTCTGTGGAAAATCAATAAAAATATATTTAAAAAAATAAAAAAATAAAGAAATTTGAGAATTAGTAAGTACTTCCCAAAATGACTTCTGGGTACAAACCGTAAACAATAGAGTGTTTTGTTTGTTTGATTTTCCTATTTTATTTATTTATTTAATTTAAATTATTTATTGTTTAAAGTATCACATAAGTCTGCTTTTTCCCTCATTGACCTCTCCACAGCCACTCCTATCCCCCAGCTAATGCTCTCATCCCCCTACAGTCTGTGTCCATTAGTTATGCTCATATGCATGCATCCAAGTCCTTTGGTTGATCTCTTACCCACCCACCATTCGCAGGGTGCACTCTGAGGTTGGATGGTCTGTGCCATGCTTCTATGTATCTGGCTCTATTTTTGTTTATCAGTTTATGTTTTTCCTTATATTCCACAAATGAATGAGATCATGTAGTATTTATCTTTCTCCAACTGACTTATTTCCCTTAACACGATGCTCTCCAGGTCTAACCATGCTGTTGAAAATGGTAAGAATTCCTCCTTTTTTAATGCAGCATAGTATTCCAATGTATATGTACCAAGGTTTATTAATCACCTCACCTGCCTATGGGCACTTAGGCTGTTTCCAAACCTTAGCTATTGTAAATTGTGTTGCTATGAACATAGGGGTGTACATATCCTTTCTGATTGGGTGTTTCTGATTTCTTGGGATATATTCCTAGAAGTGGGATCACTGGGTCAAATGGCAGTTCCAATTTTAATTTTTTGAGGAAACTCCATACTGTTCTCCACAGTGGCAGCACCAGTCTGCATTCCCACCAGCAGTGTATGAGGGTTCCTTTTTCTCCACATCCTCGCCAGCACTTGTCCTTTGTACATGTTAGCCATTCTGGCAGGTGTGAGATGGTACCTCATTGTCATTTTGATTTGCATCTCTCAAACTCTCAGATGATTAGTGACTTTTTATATTTTTTTATTTATTGTCTAAAGTTTTACATATGTCTCCTTTTCCCCCAACTGACCCCCCACCCATCCAGCCATTCTCACTCTGGGCAAGCCCCCACAGTCCCACTGTCTGTGTCCATTGGTTATGCTAATATGCATGCATACAAGTTCTTTGGTTGCTCTCTAACCACCCCCCTACCATTTGTCTCTGGATCTATTCTTGTTCATCAGTTTATGTTGATCATTATATCCCACATATGAGTGAGATCATGTGATATTTATCTTTTTCCAACTGGCTTATTTCACTTAGCATAATGCTCTCCAGGTCCATCCATGCTGTTGCAAATGGTAAAAGTTCCTTCATTTTTTATAGCAGCATAGTATTCCATAGTGTAGATGTACCACAATTTTTTATTTTTTATTATTTTTTCTTTATTTTTTATTGTTTAAAGTATTATCTATACTAGTACATATATCTCCTTTTTTCCCCATTGACCTTCCCCCAGCCTTCCCTATCCCCTGTCGCATCACCTCATCCCACCCTCCCAGTGTCTTGTGTCCATTTGTTGTGCTTATATGCATGCATACAAGTCCTTTGGTTGATCTCTTTTCCCCTCCCCAACACTCCCTAGCCTTCCAGCTGTAATTTGACAGTCTGTTCGGTGCTTTACTTCCTCTGTATCTATCTTTATGCCCATCAGGTTATAATGTTCTTTATTTTACATAAATGAGTGAGATCATGTGGTATTTCTCATTCATTGCCTGGTTTATTTCATTTAACATAATGCTCTCCAGGTCCATCCATGCTGCTGCAAATGGTAAGTTCCTTCTTTTTTATAGCAGCGTAGTATTCCATTGTGTAGATGTACCATAGTTTTCTAATCCACTCATCTGCTGATGGGCATTTAGGCTGTTTCCAAATCTTAGCTATTGTGAATTGTGCTGCTATGAACATAGGGGTGCATATATCCTTTCTGATTGGTGTTTCTAGTTTCTTGGGATATATTCTTAGAAGTGGGATTACTGGGTCAAATGGCAGTTCCATTTTTAGTTTTTTGAGGAAACTCCATACTGTTCTCCACAGTGGCTGCACCAGTCTGCATTCCCAGCAGCAGTGCACAAGGGTTCCTTTTTCTCCGCATCCTTGCCAGCACTTGTCCTTTGTTGATTTGTTGATGATTGCCATTCTGACAGGTGTGAGATGGTACCACATTGTCGTTTTGATTTGCATATCTCGGATAATTAGTTACTTTGAGCATGTATTCATGTGTCTCTTGGCCTTCCTTCTGTCTTCTTTTGAAAAGATTCTATTTAGGTCCATTGCCAATTTTTTTATTGGATCATTTCTCTTCCTTTTATTAAGTTGTATAAGTTTCCTGTAGATCAGTGATGGGCAACCTTTTGAGTTTGGTGTGTCAAACTTCGCCAAAAAACTGAGCATAACTCGGGTACTGTGTCACTTTGAGGAAAAAACATTATTTCGCAAATGTTTCATCCTCAGGAGCAGCAAATGTTTCATCCTCGGCATGCGGCCACCTCAGTGGCCACGTGTCATAGGTTTGCCATCACTGTTGTTGGAGATTAAACCTTTATCAGTGATAAGATTTGCAAATGAGTTCTCCCATATAGTGTGGGCTTTCTTGTTGTTTTGTTGATGGTTTATTTTGCTGTGAAACAGCTTTTTATTTTGATGTAGTCCCATTTGTTTATTTTCTCTTTAGCTTCCATTGCTTTAGGAGCGGTATCGGTGAAGAAATTGCTTCGGGATATGTCTGAGAGTGCTCTGCCTGTAGATTCCTCTAGTATTTTTATGGTTTCCCGTCTTATGTTTAAGTCCTTTATCCGTTTTGAGTTTATTTTTGTATATGGTGTAAGTTGGTGATCTAGTTTCATTTTTTTGCATGTATCTGTCCAATTTTCCCAACACCATTTATTGAAGAGACTGTCTTGACTCCATTATATGTTCATGCCTCCTTTGTCAAATATTAATTGAACATAGTGGTTTGGGTCAATATCTGGGTTCTCTATTCTATTCCATTGGTCTATATGTCTGTTGTTGTGCCAGTACCAGACAGTTTTGAGAACAGTGGCTTTGTAATACAACTTGATATCTGGTATTGAGTTCACGCCTACTTTGTTCTTCTTTCTCATGATTGTTGCTGCTATTCGGGGTCTTTTTATTCCACATGAATTTTTGGAGAGTTCTTTCTAGGTCTGTGAAATATGCAATTGGTATTTTTTTTAATATATTTTATTGATTTTCCAGAGAGGAAGGGAGAGGGACAGAGAGCTAGAAACATCGATGAGAGAGAAACATCGATCAGCTGCCTCCTGCACAACCCCTACCGGGGATGTGCCCGCAACCAATGTACATGCCCTTGACCGGAATCGAACCTGGGTCCCTTCAGTGCACAGACCGACGCTCTATCCACTGAGCCAAACCGGTTTCGGCGAAATATGCCATTGGTATTTTAATGGAGAGTGCATTGAATCTATAGATTGCTTTGGGGAGTATGGACATTTTAATGATGTTGATTCTACCAATCCACGAACATGGTATGTTCTTCCATCTGTTTACATCCTCCTCTATCTCTTTTTTCAGTGTCCTGTAGATTTCTGCGTATAGGTCTTTTAACTCCTTAGTTAAGTTTATTCCTAGGTATCTTAATTTTTTTGGTGCGATGGTAAATGGGATTGCTGTTTCAGTCTCTCTTTCTGTAAGTTCACTATTGGTGTATAGAAATGCCATAGATTTCTTGGCATTAATTTTGTATCCTGCTACATTGCCAAATTCATTTAAGTCGAATTGTTTTTTGATGGAGTCTTTCAGGTTTTTTATGTACAATATCATGTCATCTGCAAATAATGACAGTTTTACTTCTTCTTTTCCAATTTGGATGCCTTTTATTTCTTCTTCTTGTCTAATTGCAATGGCCAATGCTTCCGGTAATATGTTGAACAGGAGTGGTGAGAGTGGGCATCCCTGTTTTGTTCCTGTTCTTAGGGAAAATGGTTTTAGTTTTTGCCCATTGAGTATGATATTGGCTGTAGGTTTATCATATAGGGCTTTATTATGTTGAGTTATGATCCTTCTATTCCCACTTGCTGAGAGTTTTTATCAAGAAAGGCTGTTGGATTTTATTCAAATGCCTTTTCTGCATCAATTGATATGACTATGTGATTTTTATCTCTCAATTTGTTTATGTCATCTATCACATGTTATTTATTTGCGGATAATGTACCATTTGCATCCCTGGGATAAATCCTACTTGGTCATAGTGTATGATCTTTCTGATGCACTGCAGGATCCGATTTGCTAGAATTTTGTTGAGGATTTTGGCATCTATGTTCATGAAGGATATTGGCCTGTAATTTTCTCATTGTGTTGTCTTTATCTGGTTTTGGTGTTAGGGTGATGCTGGCTTCATAGAAGGAGCTTGGAAGTGTTCCTTTCTCTTGAACTTTTTGGAATAGTCTGAGGAGGATAGGTTTTAGTTCTTCTTTGAATGTTTGATAAAACTCCCCTGTGAAGCTGTCTGGCCCTGGGCTTTTGTTTGCTGGAAGCTTTTTGATGACTGCTTGAATTTCTTCCATAGTTATTGGCTTATTGAGATGTTTAGATTCTTCCTGATTGAGTTTTTGAAGGTTGTATTTTTCTAGTAATATGTCCATTTCCTCCAGGTTGTCCAGTTTGTTGGAATAGAGTTGTTAATAGTATTTTTTAACAATCCTTTGTATTTCGGTAGGGTCTGTTGTTATTTCTCCTCTTTCATTTCTGATTTTGTTTATTTGGGTCCTCTCTCTTTGCTTCTTGTTGAGCCTGGCTAGAGCTTCATCAATCTTGTTTATCCTTTCAAAGAACTAGCTCTTGGTTTTGTTGATCTTTTGTATTGTTTTTTTGGTCTCTATGTCATTTATCTTCGCTCTGATCTTTATTATTTCCTTCCTTCTGCTTACACTGGACATTTCTTGTTGCTCTCTTTCTAACTCTTTGAGTAGTAGGGTTAGGTAATTTATTACCATTGTTAATTGTTTTTTGCAGTAGGCTTGTAGAGCTATGAACTTCCCTCTTAAGACTGCTTTCACTGTGTCACATAGATTTTGGATTGTTGTGTTTTCATTGTTGTTTGTTGCCATGATACTTTTTATTTCTTCTTCAATCTCTCTTGTAACCCAGTCATTGTTTAATAGCATGCTATTTAGTTTACATGTGTTTGATTTTTTTTTTTTTTTGGATTGCTTTTATTGTTGTTGATTTCCAGTTTTATGCCCCTGTGATCTGAGAAGATGCTTGGCATGATTTCTATCTTCTTGAATTTGAAGAGATTTTGCCTGTGACCCAATATATGATCTATCTGCTGATTATTTGTTTCAAGGATTTGTCCAATGGTGATAGTGGGGTATTAAAGTCTCCTACTATGATTGTATTCCTGTCAATTTTTCCCTTGATATCTTCCAGGAGTTTTTTATGTATTTGGGTGCTCCTGTATGTGGTGCGTATATGTTTACCAGAGTTATTTCTTCTTGTTGGATTGCTTCCTTTAGTATTATGAAGTGGCCTTTCTTATCTCTTTTTATGTCCTTCACTTTGAGATCTAATTTGTCATATATAAGTATTTCTACCCCCACTTTTTTTTCATTTCCATTCACCTGAAAAACCTTTTTTCATCCCTTCACCCTCAGTCTGTGTGCATCATTTTTTCTGAGGTGGGTTTCTTGTAGACAGCAGATATATGGGACATGTTTTCTTATCCAATCCATTACCCTATGTCCTTTGATTGGGGCATTTAATCCATTTACATTTAAAGTTATTATTGATAAGTACTTGTTTGCCACCATTTTTATTCTTTACCCCTGTGTTCCTTCTTCGCTTCCTATTTCTTCTTTTCACAGCAGACCCTTTAGCATTTCTTGCATTACTGGTTTGGTGGAAATAAACTCCCTTACTCCTTTTTTGTCTGTGAAGCTCCTGATTTCACCTGTAATTTTGATTAATAGCCTTGCTGGGTACAGTATTCTTGGATACAGACCCTTCCTTTGCATGACTTTGTATATTTCATTCCATTCCCTTCTGGCCTGATGTGTTTCTGTTGAGAAATCAGTTGCTAGCCTGATGAGGGATCCTTTGTAGGTAACTTTCTGTCTCTCTCTCTGGCCGCTTTTAAGATTCTTACTTTGTTTTTGGTTTTAATTATTTGCCTTGGTGTTGGTCTTTTGGGGTTCATTTTGCTTGTGACTCTGTGAGCTTCTTGGATTTGTGTGGGTTTTTTCTTCCCTATATCAGGGAAGTTTTCTGTCATTATTTCTTCAAACAGGTTTTCTATTCCTTGCTCAGTTTCCTCTCCTTATGGTACCCCTATAATGCAGATGTTGTTTTGTTTCATGTTGTCCCAAAGTTCCCTTAGCCTCTCCTCCTGCTTTTTAATTTTTTTTTCCAGAAGCTGCTCTACTTGGATATTTTTTCCTACCTTGTCTTCTAGCTCACCAATGCGGTCCTCTGCTTCTTCTAGTCTACTCTTGATGCTTTCTATTGAGTTCTTTACAGCAGCGATGTCATTTTTCATTTCTTCTTGATTCTTCATTTCCTCTTGGTTCTTACACATATTGTCGAATTTGTCTTCCATTCTTTTCATCCACCTTATGACCATTTCTCTGAATTATTTCTCTGATAGGTTGCTTACCTCCTTTTAGTTTACTTCCTTTTCTGGTGATGCCTGCTTTTCTTTCATATGCGGGCTGTTTCTTTGTCTCCCCATGTTCTCTCTTCTCTGCCTGTCTGGTTATGTAGTTCTGTCTCTCCTGCGTTGATTTAAAGGCACAAAATACAACACAACAAGGCACAACGCACAAGGCACCAAACACAAATGTATTCACGATATTAATAACCCCAAATAAAGGTGACCAACAGAGAAAGTGAAATTAGAAGATAAGAAAGAAAGAAGATAAAAAAAGGAGTGCAAAAATGAAATTGGGAAATGGAAAAAGAGAGAGAATGAGAAAGTAGAGGGGGAAAGACTATATATATGGGGAGAAAACTCCAGTATAACAGCCACTAATCCCAACACATGCCAGCAACAAGTACCTGGAGATGAATGCAAACTCCAAACAACAACTAATATCAAGTGAGGTGAGAGAAAACAGAAGCAAAAACAAACAAAAACAAAACAAACAAACAAAAAAAAAAAGAAAAAGAAAAACAATCTCACAAACAAGCATAAAAAAAACGATGTAATCAACAATCAAGCAAACAACAACAAAAGGACAGAGAGAAAAAAGTTTGGATAGTGAAGAAAGAGAAGAGAGATGTGTGTATGGACTTGGAGCAGGGGATTGGATATTATATATATAAATAGGGTGAAATTTTAACAGGGGGTAAAAAGAAGCAATAAGGAAAAATCTAAAGCAAGAATAGGATAAGATAAACTGGACAACAAAAGGGGAAAAGTGAGGAAGAGAGTGATGGTGTAAAGGTAAAGTTGAGATAGAGTAAAATGATGCTAAAGGAAAGATGAAAATAGAATGTAGAACACTAATTCCAAAGGAAAATCAAGAGAAAATAAAGTGACACTTTAAAAAAAAAAGGTAAAATAGTAGTAATAATAATATTGATTGAAAATAAAAATGTAATAATTAAAAAGGTAAAGTCAAGTGAGGAAAAAAAAACTTAGTTTCTTAAGTAAAAGATGAAAAAAATAAAAATAAAAATGTGCAGTAGTTTTTATACAAGAGTCAATTTGTGATTCAACCCCTGGGTGGCAGTGTTTCTGGATTGACCACCAGGTCTATAGGTCCTCTCTAGCTAGTGTTTAGATATTGTTTTCCCTTTGGCACTTAATACTGGTTTGGGGGAGTGGGTTGCCCCAGAGCTGGTTCTCTGATGGTTATTCCCAGCTCTGATCCCCAGGTTCCAGAAAAACAACTTTCCCCTGCAGTCTCTTAAAGTGACCCCAATTGGGTGACCCTGTGTATTGGGCTTAGTAATCAGAAGCAAGGATTTAAAGAGAGAGAAAAAAAGAGCCAGAATTAAGTGTACAAACTCCGGGACTGCGCGCAAGTCTGTGCAGTCTTTTTTCCCCTTGGGTCTAAGCAGCTGGCACACTTTTAAAATCTTTAGGCTGTCCTTTTCCGCCCAGATCAAAATGGGTTGCTTTTTAGAGTTCCCTTCTGTTAGCAGCTCTGCGGACCCCCTTCCACATTCATGGATCACGCCAGCCCCAACAAGCCACGGATTTTTCTAGGTGCAGACTTCCCCAGGTCTCCAGCTCCAGCATGCACGTTTCTCTCTCTTGCCAGGACCACACACCTCACCTTCTCCCATGTGAAATCTGACCTTTCCGTGGTGGAGTGTAGAGCTCCTCTGAATCTGCGTGCTTGTGCCACTTGGGAAATGGTGTTCTCAGGTTCGCAACTGTTCGGTGGGTGCCATAGTTGTAGATTCCCTGGGCTTTTCAGGCTCCCTATAACATCCACTTTTTCTTCAAGATGGCGCGATCTCTGCGTCCAAGCCAGTTGCTCCAGGAGGCAACCCAGTAGCAGTGGGGGCTGCCTGTTCAGGGCAGCCCCGTCCTACAGTCCCCCACAATCTCCTGGAGTATAGCTGTCCCTTAACTCACCAACAAACACTCCCCGTGCGACCACACACTCTCCCTTTGTTTTCTCACTCACACACTATCTTGCAGTCTGCCTTCCCATTGGTAGTCATCTTTTTTCTGTACCACAGTTTTTTAATCCACTCACCTGCTGATGGGCATTTAGAGTGTTTCCAAATCTTAGCTATTGTAAATTGTGCTGCTATGAACATAGGAGTGCATATATTCTTTCTGATTGGAGTTTCTGTTTTCTTTTTTTTTTTTTTTTTTTTTTTTTTAAATATATTTTATTGATTTTTTACAGAGAGGAAGGGAGAAGGACAGAGAGCCAGAAACATCGATGAGAGATAAACATCGACCAGCTGCCTCCTGCACACCCCCCACCAGGGATGTGCCCGCAACCAAGGTACATGCCCCCGACCGGAATGGAACCTGGGACCCTTCAGTCCACAGGCCGACGCTCTATCCACTGAGCCAAACCGGTTTCGGCGGAGTTTCTGTTTTCTTGGGATATAGTCCTAGAAGTGGGATTACTGGGTCACATGGGAGTTCCATTTTTAGTTTTTTGAGGAAACTCCATACTGTCTTCCACAGTGGCTGCACCAATCTGCATTCCCACCAGCAGTGCAAGAGGGTTCCGATTTATGCATCCTCTCCAGCACTTATTGTTTGTTGATTTGTTGATGATAGCCATTCTGAAAGGTGTGAGATGGTACCTCATTGTTTTGATTTGCATCTCTCACATGGTTAGTGACTTTGATAATGATTCTTGGCCTTCTGTATGTCCTCTTTCAAAAAGTGTCTATTTAGGTCCTTTGCCCATTTTTTTGATTGGATTATTTATCTTACTTTTGTTAAGTTATATGAGTTCTCTGTAAATTTTGGAGATTATACCATAAGATTGGAAAATATGTTTTTCCATACTGTGAGCTTTCTTATTGTTTTGTTGATGATTTCTTTTGCTGAGTAGAAGGTTTCCATTTTTATGTGTCCCATTCGTTTATTTTGTCCATAGTTTCCATTGTCTTAGGAATTGTATCAGCAAAGAAATTACTATGACACACATCGGATATTTTGCTGCCTATATATACTTCTAAGATTTTTATGGTTTCCCATTTTATGCTTATGTCCTTTATTGATTTTTTGCTTATTTTTGTGTATGGTGTAAGATGGTGTTCTAGTTTCATTTTTTTGCATTTATCTGTCCAATTCTCCCAATGCCATTTATTGAAGAGACTATCTTGACACTATTGTATGTTCTTGCCTCCTTTGTCAAATATTAATTGAGCATAATGGCTTGGGTTAACTTCTGGATTATCTTTTCTGTTCCATTTGCTCTATATGACTGTTCTTGGGCCAGTACCAGGCAGTTCTCTGAACAGTGGCTTTGTAATTTAGCTTGAATCTGGTACTGAGATCCCACCTACTTTGTTCTTCTTTCTCAGGATTGCTGTGGCTATTCGGGGTCTTTTTTTATTCCAGATGAATTTTTAGAGAGTTTGTTCTAGGTCTGTGAAGTATGCCATTGGTATTTTAATGGGGATTGCATTGAATTTATAGATTGCTTTGGGTAGAATGGACATTTTTAATGATGTTTCTACAAATCCATGTACACAGTATATTCTTCCATTTGCTGATGTCTTCCTCTATCTCTTTTTTTTTTCCACATCCTGTCTTTTTCCTTTTTGTTAGGGGAAATGGTTTGAGTTTTTGCCCATTGAGTATGATATTGGCTGTAGGTTTATCATATAAGGCTTTTATTATGTTGAGGTATGATCCCTCTATTCCCACTTTGCTGAGAGTTTTTATCAAGAAAGGGTATTGGATTTTGTCAAATGATTTTTCTGCATCAGTTGATATGATTATGTGATATTTGTCTCTCAATTGGTTTATTTGATGTATACATTTATGGATTTGCAGATATTGTACCAGCCTGGCATCCATGGAATAAATCCCACTTGGCCATGCTGTATGATCTTTCTAATGTCATGCTGGATCTGATTTGCTAGAATGTTGTTGAGGATTTTAGCATCTATGTTCATCAGGGATATTGGCCTGTAGTTCTCTTTTTTGTGTGGTGTCTTTATCTGGTTTTGGGATAAGGGTAATGCTGGCTTCCTAGAAAGAGCTTGGAAGTGTTCCTTCTTCTTGAATTTTTTGGAATAGTCTGGGGAGGATAGGTTTTAGTTCTTCTTTGAGTGTTTGGTGAAACCCCACTGTGAAGCTGTCCGGACCAGGGCTTTTGTTTACTGGAAGTTTTTTTCTCTTCAAATTCTTTGGTAGTTATTGGCCTATCCAGGTTTTTTCATTCTTCCTGGTTTAGTTTTCTAGGAATATATCCATTTCATAAAGGTTGTCCAGTTTGTTGGAGTAGAGTTGTTTATAGTATTTTTTTATAATCCTTTGTATGTCTGGGGGGTCAGTTATTATTCACCTCTTTCATATATGATTTTGTTTATTTGGGTCCTCTCTCTTTGTTTTTTGGTGAGTCTGGCTAGAGGTTCATCAATCTTGTTTATCCTTTCAAGGAACCAGATCTTGGTTTCTTTAATCTTTTGTATTATATTTTTTGGTCTCTATGTCGTTTATTGTCTGTCTGACCTTTATTATTTCCTTCCTTCTGCTTACTCTAGGCTTTTCTTGTTGCTCTCTTTCTAATTCTTTAAGTTGCAGGGTTAGATCATTTACCATTTTTTCTTGTTTTTTGAGGTAGGCCTGTAGAGCTATGTATTTCCTTCCCAGGATTGCTTTCACTATGTCCTATAGATTTTGGGTTGTCATGTTTTCATTGTCATTTGTTACAAAGATGCTTGTTATTTCTTCTTTGATCTCTTTGGTGACCCATTGTTTAATAGCATGCTATTTAGCCTCCAAGTGCTTGATTTTTTTTCATTGCTTTTATTGAAGTTTATTTATAATTTTATGCCATTGTGATCTGAGAAGATGTTTCATATGATTTCTGTCTTCTTGATTTTGAAAAGACTTTGTGCCCCAATATTTGGCCTAGCTTTGAAAATATCCCATGTGCATTTGAGAAGAATGTTTAATCTGCTACTCTGGGGTGAAATGTTCTGAAGATGTCAATTAGTTCCATCTGATCTAGTGAGTCATTTAGGATTGATGTTTCTTTGCTGGATTTTTTTTTTATAGAGAATTTATATATTGGTGTCAATGGTGTTTAAAATCCCCTACTATGATTGTATTACTATTGATCTCTCCCTTGATATCTTCCATGAGTGTTTTTTTTAAGAATTTGGGTTCTTCTGTATTGGGTGCATATATGTTCTGGGACCTGTGTTACTTTTTACCAGAATCATATCCTCATGTTTTATTGCTCCCTTTAGTATTATGAAGTGGCCCTCCTTATCTCTTGTTATGGGCTTTACTTTGAGGTCTATTTTGTCAGATATAAGTGTTGCTACACAACTTTTTTTTTTCATTTCCATTTACTTGAAAATTTTTTTCTATCCCTTCACTTTCAGTCTGTGTGAGTCCTTTGTTCTGAGGTGGGTCTCTTGTAGACAGCAAATATATGGGTCATCCTGTTATCTTATCCATGCAGCTACCCCATGTCTCTTGATTTGAGCATTTAATCCATTTATATTTAAGGTTATTATTGATTGGTACTTGTTTGTCACCATTTTTATTCTTTATGCCAGTGTTCCTTCTTTCCTTTCTAATTCTTCTTTTTATATCAGTCCCTTTAAGATTTCTGGCTTGATGTTAATAAACTCTCTTATCTTTTTTGTCTGTGAAATCCTAATTTCACCTTCAATTTTGATTGATAGCTTTGCTGTGCATAGTATCCTTGGATTTAGTCCCTTTTTTTGCATCACTTTGTATATTTCATTCCATTCCCTTCTGGCCTGATATGTTTCTGTTGAGAAATCAGTTGATTGTCTAAATGGATTTTCTTTGTAAATAACTTTCTGTCTCTCTCTGGAAGCCTTTAAGATTCTTACTTTATTGTTGATGTTTGCCAATTTAATTATGATGTGTCATTTTTTTAAGGTCCATGTTGTTTCGGACTCTGTGTGTTTCTGGGACCTGTGTTACTTTTTTCTTCCCTAGATCAGGGAAGTTTTCTGTCATTATTTCTTCAAACAAGTTTTCTATTCCTTGCTCTGCTTCCTCTCCTTCTGGCACTTCTATTATGTGGATGTTTTTTCATTTCATGCTATCGCAAAGCTCCCTTAGGCTCTCCTCTTGTTTTTTAAGTTTTTTTTTTTCCAGTTGCTGCTCTACTTGGGTGTTTTTGCTACCTTGTCTTCTAGGTTGCTTATGCAGTCCTCTGATTCTTCTAATCTACTGTTGAAACTTTCAACTGTGTTCTTTATTGAAGCTATGCCATTCTTCATTTACACTTGATTCCTTCTTCATTTCCTCTTGATTCTTACACATGCTGTTGAATTTGTCTTCCATCTTTTTCAGTGTCCTTATAACCATTGCTCTGAATTCTTTCTTTGAGAAATTGTTTTCCTCCATTTCCTTTATTTCCTTTTCTGGTGATTCTTTCTTTTCTTTTATCTGAGGTTGTTTCTTTGTCTCCCTATTTTCTGTCTCTTTGTGATTGTTTCTATAAGTCAAACTCCTATGACACCCAGATTTTTTTTAGTTTGTCTTATATAATAGATGTTTTGTGGGACCCAGTGGTGCAATCTTTCCAGTCTTCTGGGCTGGGTATTATGGGGATGCCCCCTACCTGGAAAGTTTGGGATTTCTTTGTTTGTTGGGACTTGAGTGTTATTGTCCCATTCCTGGATGGAGTCTCCTGTCAGGGTGTATACTTATGTGGCTTGCTCACTACCACATTGACTGAACAGCACAAAATACAACTCAAGAAGACACGACACAAAGGGAACAAAACATGAATGTACTCACGACACTGATAACCCCCATAAAAGTGACAACCAGAGAAAAGAGAATTAGGATAGTGAAAAGAGAGCAAAAGTGATATTGAGAAAACAAAACAAAAAGGTAAGAGAGAAAAGAAAACAAAAAATAAAATATATATATATGGAGAAAACACCACAAAAAATGATAAATAAAAAAATGCAAATAACAAACACCCAGAAATAAGGGGGCAGCATTTGGAGAGGCAGTGCTTAGATTAGTATATAGAAAGTAATGTTAAGGAATTTAATGGGTAGAGGAAAGACCATGGTTCAGTATAGATGAGGTAGGAAGAGAATGAGTGGATAAAAAGAAAACAAACAAACAAATAAAATGATAAACCAAAAGAGTAAATTCTAAAAATGTATCTGTTCATTTATTCATCTATTTTTGGAAAAGAAGAATAGAGGAGAGAGCAGGTAGGCTTCAGTTTGGTAGGTGAAACTAATTAAACAATTAGGAGAACAAGAGAGCAAGAGAGAGAGAGGAAAGGAAAAACAAGCATAAAAATTGACTAACGAATAAAGAAACTGGAGAAGGGTGCATAGACTTGGAGCAGGGAAGAGGAAATTAGATATATGAGTAAGCCAACAGAGACTGCAAAAAAAATATATATATATAAAGAAGATCAATTTTTAAAAGGTGGTCAAAAGAAAAGAAAGAGAAAAAACTCAAGTGGGGACAGGAGAAGAGAAAACAGGATGAAAGAGGGAGAAGTGAGGAACAAAAGAGTGGGGGGGAAAAAAGATAAAATAAAATAACAAGGGAGGAGGAAGATGGCGACCAGCAGGAAGGTAGGGAGGGATAGTGTGTGATCGATTGAAGGAGTGATGGAGGTGTGTGAGGACGTGTGTGGGTGTGTGTGAGTGAAATAGGGACAGTTAGACCCTGAAGTTCTTCCAGGGGCCTTCCAATCCAGGCAGTCTTAGATGGCAAAACCCCTTGGCTGCCGCAAACACTCTGGGGAGGACACCAGCGGCACAGAGACCCTGCCATCTTGAAGAACAGAACTGCTTGAGACTAGAATCCTAGCCTCACCACTACCCAGTCTGGTCTCAGAAGCAAACCAGGACACTACAGCCACTCTGGTAGAAGACCTGCCACCCCAGTTGCAGAGGCACAGACCTTGAGACCTTCACCTCCAAAAGTGCGTCACTGAAAGCAGTAAGTACAACCTCCCCCTCCCCAGCACCAGAACTCAGGATTTGCAGCATTCTCAGCCCGTAGGCACCCAGGCACTCCACTACCCAGGCAGTGCTTGGGAACTACTGAGAGTCCCCTAGGGTGTGATTCTGCACAGTCAGGGGTGTGCGGCCATGCAGTAGAATTTCTGAACTGCCTCTTCATAAATAACTGCCCACAGATACCCATGATGTGCAACTTCAGTGCAAGGGCCCCTCAGAGTATGTCAGAGCTCTGAGCAGGCAAATGCACCACCAGTTCGCTAACACTTCCAGAGCAGGCAAAATCACGGCCACAGACAAGGGAAAGCACCCTGAGCCCATATATCCACAGGGTCCTCTGGGGAGCTGCTTTGAGCCCCTGCTGGGTGGAATTCTGTACAGACAAGGTCAAGCTGCCCCACAGCAGAAATTCCGAAAACCATCTTCCTGAATAATGGCCCACATTCACCCTAGCTGCTCAACCTCAGTGCCAGGACCCCTCAGAGTGCAGCACAGCTCTGTGCCTGCAAACACACCTCCACAGAAGTGAATTTCCAACAGGCAGGCACCCTGAGCCCATCTACACACATGTGCTAGTGGGAGCCACTGTGAGCTCTCCCAACAGACGGATTCTGGGTGCCACTGTGAGTCCTCACTGGACACACGTTATTAAACTAAGGGTGCAAGACAGCAAAAACTGGGACACTCCCCTCCATAGCTGCTGACTTCTAGACACCACAGTTGTGCCTCTCAAGCTTGCAGGCCTACATCAAGAGAACCCAAATAGCTCAAGCAGGGAGCTACACTAGATTACCAAGCCCAGGAGAACTGAGAGATTACACTAGTAGCACTATCCCCAAAAGAACCTGGGTAGCAAAGCAAGCGGATCTACAACTAAAACATTACAGAAATACATGGGAAGACAAAAAGGCAATCCCCAAAGGAAAGAAAAAGAGGAATCACCAGAAAGGAAATTAAATGATATTGAGGCCAGCAGTTTATCAGAGAAATAATTCAGAGTAATGGTTATAAGGATGTTTAAACAGATGGATGACAAATACACACAACTCAATGACAAATACACACAACTCAATGAGAACTATAAGTAGCTGAATGAGAATGTCGCCAGCATGAAAAAGAAATAAGAGGAGATGAAGAATGACATAGCTGCAATAAAGAACACAGTGGAAAGCTTAAAAAGTAGAATAGAAGAAGCTGAGGACCGCATCAGCGAATTAGAAGACAAAGTAGGAAAAAACTCACAAACACAGCAGCAACTGGAAAGAAGACTTAAAAAGCAAGAGGAGAACCTAAGGGAGTTTTGGGACAACACAAAACGAAACAATATTTGCTTAATTGGGATACCAGAAAGAGAGGAAGAGAAGCAAGGAATAGAAAACCTGTTTGAAGAAATAATGACAGAAAACTTCCCTGATATTGGCAAGAGAAATACCATGCAACTCCAAGAAGTACATAGAGTCCCAAACAAGTTGAACCCCAAAAGACCGACACCAAGACACATCATAATTAAATTGGCGAACACCAACGACAAAGTAAGAATCTTAAAGGCTGCCAGAGAGAGACAGAAAGTTACCTACAAGGGATTTCCTATTAGAATATCAACCGATTTCTCAACAGAAACACACCAGGCCAGAAGGGAATGGAATGAAATATACAAAGTGATGCAAAGCAAGGGTCTGAATCCAAGAATAATATACCCAGCAAGGATATCATTCAAAATTGAAGGTGGAATCAGGAGCTTCACAGACAAAAAAGGACTAAGAGAGCTTATCACTACCAAGCCAGCAATGCAAGAAATGCTAAAGGGACTGCTGTAAAAAGAAGAAAGAGAAAAGCAAGAAGAAACACAAACACTAAGGAAAAATATGACAACAAACATGTACTTGTCAATAATAACATTAACCCTTTGCACTCGCTTGCTTTTTTCTCGAGCTGCTACCAATGCTAACTGTGTTGAGTCACACTCAACATCTGAGTCAAAAGGTTAAACGTAAATGGATTAAATGCACCAATCAAAAGACAAAGGGTAGCTAAATGGATAAGAAAACATGACCCATATATTTGCTGTCTACAAGAGACCCACCTCAGAGCAAAGGATTCACACAGACTGAGAGTGAAGGGATGGTAAAATGTTTTTCAGGCAAATGGAAATGAGAAAAAAGCTGGGGTTGCGATACTTATTGCTGATAAAATAGACCTCAAAGTAAAGACCATAATAAGAGATAAGGAAGGCCACTACATAATACTAAAGGGAGCAATTCAACAAGAAGATATAACTCTGGTAAACATATATGCACCCAAGGCAGGAGCACCCAAATACAAAAAAAATGTCCTGGAAGATATCAAGGGAGAGATCAAGAACAATACAATCATAGTAGGGGACTTTAATACACCACTGATATCACTGGATAAATCCTCTAGACAAAAAAAAATCAAGAAAGAAACAGCAATTCTAAATGACACACTAGATCAGATGGACCTAATTGACATCTTCAGAGCATTTCACCCCAAAGCCATGGAATATACGTTCTTCTCAAGTGCACATGGGACATTTTCAAAAATAGACCACATATTGGGTCACAAGCAAAATCTACCCAAATTCAAAAAGATTGAAATCCTACCAAGCATTTTCTCAGACCACAATGGCATAATATTAGAAATAAGCTACAATAAAAACATTCCAAAAAATTCAAACACTTGGAAACTGAATAGCATGCTACTAAACAATGATTGGGTTATCAATGAGATCAAAGAAGAAATTTAAAACATCCTGGAGACTAATGACAATAATAACACAACATTGCAAATCTTATGGGACACAATGAAAGCAGTCCTGAGAGGGAAATTTATAGCTCTACAGGCCTACCTCAAAAAAACAAGAAAAAATGGTAATAAATCACCTTACTCAACAACTCAAAGAATTAGAAAGAGAGCAACAAGAAAAGCCCACAGTGAGCAGAAGAAAGGAAATAATAAAGATCAGAGCAGAAATGAATGACATAGAAACAAACAAACAAACAAACAAAACAAAACAATAAAGAAGATCAACAAAACCAAGAGCTGGTTTTTCAAAAGGATAAACAAGATTGATGAACCTCTAGCCAGGCTCACCAAGAAGCAAAGAGAGAGGACACAAATAAACAAAATCAGAAATGAAAGAGGTGAAATAACAACAGACCCCACCGAAATACAAGAGATTGTTAAAAAATACTATGAATTCTATTCTAACAAACTAGACAACACGGAGGAAATGGACACATTCCTAGAAAAATACAAACTTCCAAAACTTACTCAGGAAGATTCTAAAAATCTCAAAATGCTGATAACTGTGGAAGAAATTGAAGCAGTCATCAATAAGCTTCCAGCAAACAAAAGCCTGGGGCCAGATGGCTTCACAGGGGGATATTACCAAACATTCAAGGAAGAACTAAAACCTATCCTCCTCAGACTATTCCAAAAAGTTCAAGAGAAAGGAACACTTCCAAGCTCCTTCTGTGAAGCCAGCATCACCCTAATACCAAAACAAGATAAAGACAACACAATTAAAGAGAATTACAGGCCAATATCCTTCATGAACATAGATGCCAAAATCCTCAAAAAATTCTAGCAAATCGGATCCAGCACTACATCAGAAAGATCATACACCATGACCAAGTAGGATTTATCCCAGGGATGCAAGGATGATACAATATTCACAAATCAATAAACATGATACATCACATAAACAAATTGAGAGATAAAAATCATGTAGTCATATCAATTGATGCAGAAAAAAACATTTGACAAAATCCAACACCCTTTCTTGATAAAAACTCTCAGCAAGGTGGGAATAGAAGGATCATATCTCAACATAATAAAAGCGATATATGATAAACCCACAGCAAACATCATACTCAATGGGCAAAAACTAAAACCATTTCCCCTAAGAACAGGAACAAGACAGGGATGCCCACTCTCACCACTCCTGTTCAACATAGTACTGGAAGTACTAGCCATTGTGATCAGACAAGAAGAAGAAATAAAAGGCATCAAAATTGGAAAAGAAGAAGTAAAACTCTCCTTATTCACAGATGACATGATACTATATATAGAAAACTCTAAAGATTCCGTAAAAAAATTATTAGACTTAATAAATGAATTTGGCACCGTAGCAGGATACAAAATTAATGCCAGGAAATCTACGGCATTTCTATACACCAATAGTGAACTTACAGAAAGAGAGACTAAAAAAGCAATCCCATTTACCATTGCACCAAAAAAATTAAGGTACCTAGGAATAAACTTAACTAAGGAGGTAAAAGAACTATACGTGGGAAACTATGCGACACTGAAAAAAGAGATAGAGGAAAACCTAAACAGATGGAAGAACATACCATGTTCATGAATTGGTAGAATCAACATATTCAAAATGTCCATACTACCCAAAGCAATCTATAAATTCAATGCACTTCCCATTAAAATACCAACAGCATATTTCACAGACCTAGAATGAACTCTCCAAAAATTCATCTGGAATTAAAAAAGACCACAAATAGCTGCAGTAATCCTGAGAAAGAAGAACAAAGTAGGTGGGATCTCAATACCATATTTCAAGCTGTATTACAAAGCCACTGTTCTTAAAACAGCCTGGTACTGGCACAAGAACAGACACATAGATCAATGGAATAGAATAGAGAACCCAGAAATTGACTCAAACCACTATGCCCAATTAATATTTGACAAAGGAGGCATGAACATACAATAGAGTCAAGATAGTCTTTTCAACAAATGGTGTTGGGAAAACTGGACAGATACATGCAAAAAAATGAAACTAGATCACCAACTTTCACCATACACAAAAATAAACTCAAAATGGATAAAGGACTTAAACATAAGACAGGAAACCATAAAAATACTTGAGGAATCCACAGGCTGCAAAATCTCAGACATATGCCAAACGAATTTCTTCACTGATATTGCTCCTAGGGCAATGGAAAATAAAGAGAAAATAAACAAATGGGATTACATCAAAATAAAAAGCTTTTGCAAAGCAAAGGAAACCATCAATAAAACAACAAGAAAGCCCACTGCATGGGAGAACATATTTGCCAATGATATCAACGATAAGGATTTAATCTCCAACATTTACAGAGAACTCATACAACTTAACAAAAAGAAGATAAACAACCCAATTAAAAAATGGGCAACTGATCTAAATAGACACTTTTCGAAAGAAGACAGAAGGAAGGCCAAGAGACATATGAAAACTTGCTCAGAGTCACTAATCATCAGAGAGATGCAAATCAAAACCACAATGTAGTACCATCTCACACCTGTCATAATGGCTATCATCAACAAATCAACAAACAACAAGTGTTGGTGAGGATGCAGAGAAAAAGGAACTCTTTTGCACTGCTGATGGGAATGCAGACTGGTACAGCCACTTTGGAGAACAGTATGGAGTTTCCTCAAAAAACTAAAAATAGAACTCCCATTTGACCCAGTGATCCCACTCCTAGGAATATATCCCAAAAAACTAGAAACACCAATCAGAAAGGATATATGTACCCCTATGTTCATAGCAGCACAATTCATCATAGCTAAGAATTGGAAACAGCCCAAATGCCCATCAGCAGATGAGTGGATTAAAAAATTGTGGTATATCTACACAATGGAATACTATGCTGGGTAAAAAGGAAGGAGCTCCTACCATTTGCAACAACATGGATGAAGATGGAGAGCATTATGCTAAGTTAAATAAGCCAGGCAGAGAAAGATAAATATCACATGATCTCACTCATTTGTGGAATATAATGAATGGCATAGACTGATGAACAAGAACAGATCCAGAGACTCAGAAACATCTATCAGAACCTCAAACCTCAGGGAAGGAAGGGATTGGAGGGAGAAAGGGGAAGAGATCAACCAAGGGATTTGTGTACATGCAATAGGCCTAATCAATGGACACAGACAACATGGGGGTGGGGCAAGAATTGGGGATGGGGGTAATGGGGGAATAAAGACACATAAAAAATAATAATGATAAAAATAAAAAAATTTAAAAAATAAAAAGAAAAAGAAATTGTGAGGTAACCAGAACCCCAAGGATGCCTGAGAACATCTTTCTTGCCATGCTAGTAGTCATCAGCTGTACGGTAAGATTACCTGGGGCAAATGGGGAAGTATTTTGGACTTATGTTCCTGACTCTTCATGGGTAAGAGCCCTTACGAGGCCTGATCCCCCTCCTAATGATGTCACCAGTAATACCAAACACCTTGGTCATCCAGGAGGACCATGGGTGGGGCAAGGAAGTACAATTACACAGGGGTCTCCACCCAGCTTCCCTTTTGTATGACACCAAATCAAACCATTGCTCCTTTGTATATAAAATTAAAGAGAGGTTTTTGGCTTGTGTGGATACCAAAGAAAAGGTCTACCACTACTTGCTCCTGGGAGAGGTGTAGAAAATGTAGCTAAGACCTTGTCTATACAAAAAGAAACTGGCAGCCAGTTTGAAATGGAATTGCCATGGCCTAGAGCAAAGAATATCCTCACATGATATTATTCTACAATGTCATTATAATTTTTCCCAGATTTGTATTACCCCCATTACCTGTAATAGTACCTCGTACCCTTGGGATCAATAAAAAATCATCTTTTTGGTTCTTGGACACAAAGGTAACACATCTCTAGATATTTTAGAATTACAACAGCATAATATACAATTATCCCAAACAAACTTACAAACTAATTATTTGAATGTCTGGCAGCAATTTAAAAGGACATGAAAGGGTTTAATCCATTCCACTGTTTAGAGGGCCCCCTGGGAAGGCACCTGGGCATTCTAAATTGGCCCCTCTTGCCCTTTTGGCCAAGAGGGACCCTCTTCTCACAATCCAATTGTCCACAGCTGTTGCCTGAGCTTCTGTTCATGCCAAGGTTGAAGCCTTGTGATGGCTGGTACCAAGGATCTGTCTCTCACCAGTGGGGTGAGCTGGGCCTCTTTGGAGAAGAAACCTGGGTTCCACTAGATATGTGATCAGTACTGGGACCCTGCCAGCAGGCGAGGGGATCCCAAGGTAGGTGCTGGGCGTGGAGGCCATGAGGGCATAGGCGACCAAGGAGACAGAACTAAACCTCACATCACCCTGCTTGGCCCTGGAGGATGGCTGGTTAGCCAGAGACGGGTAAGATTACTCAGGGAAGGAACAACCTAAGACAGGCACAGTCGCAAAGGGACCATCAGGAGAGAACTTGGGGGTCAACAGAGGTGGGGCACAGACCTTCACCCCCCCCAAGTTTGCAGGGGCCTGAACCCTCACCCCTGCTGAGGGAGGTCTCCTGCCCCCATGGCTGCTTAGCTTCCCATGCCCAGCTCAAATCGGGACCCAGGTAACAGAGACTTGGCCAACATCAGATGCCCTCTCACTGCAACAAGACTTGATGGAGATGTCTTGCACCCATGATGCAGGGAACTGGGGTCTTTGATATCTAAATCCAGCATAGCACCAGGAATGCTCAGGGCCTACTCAAGAAGGCAAATAATCCTCTCCACTAATATTTACAGGGTAAAATAAGATGGTTGTTAGAGTATTAAATTTTACAGTAAAATAGTAGTCAAGTTTTCAGACTAATTTAAATTGGCCAATCGAAAGAAGGGAATATTCTAGAAAAATCAATTGTACTGGACAAAAAAGCTGTTCCTAAAGTGTTAACTAAAAATTTTATTGGTAGTTCATCTCATGGTAAAATTGCATAACATATAATGAACCTAAAGCAGTCACATTTTAGTGCAAAAAAGTAAAATTTAAAAGCTATCAAGATTACAGAATAAAATTTCCAAAAGCCTCCTAATATTTAAGCCAAAAAAGGGGGGATAGTAGAAGAATACATGTAAGGAAAAATATCCTGTAAATAAATTATATCTAGAAAATTTTTACTTTAGAAAATTAACTTTCATTTGTAATGCTAACAGCAAGACACCCAGGTAAAACATACATGGTGTCAAAACAAGCCAAAGGAAATCATTTGGGCAAAAAATGAAATAGGATCACAAGTCAAATTTATAGAAAAGATTCCTTTATTAACTTTTGGTCGAGAATATGTTTGTATATTTTCAGAAAACAACTCTGAGATCATGTGGATTCCTGCAACAGAGAGGAATTGACAGGAGTGCTCCAGCCATGAAGACAGAAGAGAAACAGTCCAGAGATGGAAGACGCTGACAATGCCTTGCCATACTAGCAGTCAGCAGATGTGCGTCACTGCAGATTGCCCAGGACCAAACCAGAGAGGGTCGGATCTGCATTACCACCATTTGTCCACCATCCAGAACTGAAATATAATTGCTGTTATGTACACATAAAGAACTGTTTGACATAGAAATTGGGACTCAAAAGAACTGTTGGCCCAGAAAGAAACTCACTATAGACTGATTCATTTGCCTCTCAGCATAACCATTATTGCTTGTCTCATTTTCGGTTCCTATAAGTGTATTCCTAGTATCACATGAGCTCACTCATCTAGGGGAAAAGATGAAGAACATAGACTGAAGAACAAGAACAGCATCAATCAGACTGTCAGACCTCAGAGGGAAGGTAGGGGAGGGTGGGGATAAGGGAGATAGATCAACCAAAGGACTTGTGTGCTTGCATATGAGCCTAACCAGTGATCACGGACAACAGGGGGGTGGTGGGGGCATGCGTGTGGAGCGGTTTGGGATGGGAATGGGGGGGCTGAGGACAAATATGTGATACCTTAATCAATAAAGTAATTTAAAAAATTTAAAAAAAATAACAATAAAAAATAGAGAATGAAGAAAAATAATACAAAAATAAAGAAAAAAATTTTTAAATAAATGATAAAAAAGTGAAGTGTAGTTCACTTCAGTCAAGTTTTAATGCCCAATGGGAGCTGGTTTAAGACCCCACTCTTCTGTTCTGTCTTCCAATTCTCAGATTCCTGTTAGGTAGTCCACACCTTGTTTAAGTTCCAAGCAATCCACCACTCCTCTGTTTGTGTCTGTCTCCACAGCCTTGGCTACAAGCATGTGGGACTCATCTGCCTGATTTGCCTGTCTGCCTGATGTTAACCTGAATCTCTCAAGTGTCTGTTTCTGACAGGGCTATAGATGGGGGTGGGGCTGTATCACTTTCCAGGACTGAACAGACTCTCTTCAACCCAGTCCCTGAGGGATCTTTGGGGCTATTCAGTCTGGTACAGTCTGAGTATGGCTGTATTAGCCATCTTGAGGCTGCTGGGAAGGTCCGGCTCTTCAGGAGAAAAATGGCTGCTTAGGTTTTGAGGGACAGGAATGCCTCAGTGCTGTATCCCTGATCACCTTTCCCTGACCTGCTCTGCTCCCCAGCCTCTCCCCAGACTCCACAAGTTCGCACCTCCACCTGCACTTGCACTGCAGGCATGGGTAAGTGTTTGTATATGAAAGGGTCTATGACCTGCATTTAGGGAATAAAAGCAAAGACAAAACAGAGGCAAAACAACTGCAGGACTGTGACTTTATTTCTCCTCTTCTCAAGCCCCCCTCCAGCACCGTGAGGTTTGGCACCTCTTCAGGCCACCTTTCTTGGCTCAGCCTCTCATGGCTATGGACTTAGATCTAGAATCCCTTGCCTCCAGAAGCCCTGTGGACTTTCTTTCCACAGTCAGATGTTATAACTGTGCCTAAGGGACACGGACTTGGTGCCATGCAGCTTCTTTCTGACCCTCTTGGCCTGGTGGTCTCACATCTCTCTCCAGCCCAGATCCTCTATCCTACCTTTCTCCCA
This sequence comes from Eptesicus fuscus, assembly GCF_027574615.1. NCBI lineage: Eukaryota > Metazoa > Chordata > Mammalia > Chiroptera > Vespertilionidae > Eptesicus > Eptesicus fuscus. Next base: position 69,293,205 of record NC_072473.1, on the reverse strand, counting down.
GCGTCCTTTGCCCTTCCAGGCTGTGAATTGTCTCACCAGCCTTGTCTAAATCACCAATTTCAGGTGGATGTTATTTGATTTAGTTGCTCCTTCTATCTGCTCCAGGATAAGGCTCAGGACAGGTCTATTTGGCCACCATTTTTTCCTCCTAATTTTCTTTATTTTGAGAGAGAGAGGGAGAGGGAGAGAGAGAGAGGGAGAGAGAGAGAGAGAGAGAGAGAGAGAGAGAGAGAGAGAGAAAGAGAGAGAGAGAGAGAGAGAGAGAGAGAGAGAGAGAGAGAGAGAAAGAGAGAGAGAGAGAGAGAGAGAGAGAGAGAGAGAGAGAGAGAGAGATCAGTTGCCTCCCACACACACCCTGACCTGGGAATGAACCTGCCACAATTTGGTATATGGGACGATGCTCCAACCAACTGAGCCATACCAGCCAGACACTTTATGATAAGTGTAATGTTCATTCCAGATGTTAATTCTGAAAACAAATATTTTTCTCTGGAGTAGAGTTTTAATCCAGAAAATAAAGGTAAAATATTGATTTGATGTGTTATTGAGTCAGCCTAGGGGCCTTGATGTACCTGGTATTTAGTAATTGTAATATCAAAGTAAGTAATGTCCAGAGTTGTTTGAACCAGTTGAATGAGAGTCTGAAAGCTTAGAGTTAATTGTTCCATTTTATGGATAGAGATGTTGACATTTAAAGCCCATAGGTCCAAAGCTAACCTTGCTTGATGAGCTGCTTTACTTTAATCCAAAGATAAATGTTAGGCTAGTTTATAGGTTCCCGTGGCCTAAGGTTACAGATATGGTCAGGTATTTATGTTTAGACTTATTTCCACTATTCAAATGTTTCTTTTTTTCATTCTAGTTCACTAAAAATCGAATTATTAAACAATGGCTTTCTGTTATTGTTGACTGGCTACTGAATAGCTGCCAGCAACAAACTGGCAGGGTTAGATAACAGAGGAGAAAGAAAACTTTTATCTGACAATATCGTGTTTGATAAAAAAGTCTCCTTAGCTACTGCATGACCTCTGGGAATAATACTCACCTTAATGTATTTGCATTGTTTAACTTGGGGTTTCAATGAAGTGTTTAAAAATACATTCATGCTTTGTTTTTTCAATAAAAAGTTGATATTCAACTGTCTTCCTAGCTCAACATGCTTTATTTTCCTAATATATTTGTAAGGCTTGTGAAATAACTTGTGTGGGTGGTTAAAAAAGAACCAGCAATAACAAAAATCCACATTCATATTGATAAAAACCCTACCCCTATACTAGTTTTTGGAAGATAAGATTTCTATGTGTCCATGAATGCAATGTTCGGAATAATATTCCCCCCATGTGGGTGTAACTAGAGGCCAGAGGCACTAAGTGTATTGATGGGGCTATCTTATCCTTTTGGAATGCTGTTTGATCCAATAATCACCTAATTTCATTGTGACCCTACTATTGGGTTTTTCTGCTTTGATCTCCAAAAAATAAAACAACAATCCAAAGTATACTTTCTTGTAAAATAATTGCATTACTCATGGGTTATAAATGGAAATCACGCCTTTGTTAAGGTTATTTATTTAACTCAGGAACTGGGGAAATAAAGTCAAGATAGTATTAAGATTTCACTAAGTGGGCCATGATGTAGACTCAGGGCAATAATAAATTTACCACTGGAAGTCTACAAGACCCCACTCTAACTGATGGTCCCCCAGAGATTACTATTAACTGAAAGTCAGTGGTTAGTAATCCTAAGAGATTTGAGTGTTTAACATCTCCAGTGTGCAGTTATCCATTAAATGGCTAAGCTTCCTTTAGAGAAGGTTTAAAGAATAATTTAAATAAGAATTTGCATTATTGTTTCTATGGTAGAATTTTGTAGTTAGGTAGACTATCATTTAAAAACAAGAATAGAGTGGGTTTACACTTTTTATTCAGTTTGGCCCATTGTGACCATTGTAACCCTATCACTGGAGTTTTGCTGTTTTGACAGTCAAAAATAAAATAAAACAATAAAACCTCTTTTCAGTGAACTTCCTTACAGCTTAAATAAATGAAATAGACATATTACAAAAACTATTTTTCATTTAAATTCATCCAAAGTGGAGTGAATATATACTTTCTTGCTGTATTTTGTTTAGGGATGGGGTGGGGAGGGGAGCTGAGGCCAAGGGGAAGCCTTAAGTCAATGGTCTATATGGTTTTTGTTCACCCTAATTATCTGAAGACTTTGTTAAATGCACACTCCCAAGTTTTACTTCCTCTCCCCTTCCCCATCTGAGATTCTGAACAGTAATGATAAAGTCAGGGTTAACAGTCTGCATATTTAACACACCCTTTTGATGATTCTGATAAAATTGATGCTAAGGCCATATTTTCAGAAATAGTGGTTTAGGTAAATATCAGGTAAGGCTGGATAGGAAAGTCCAGAGCAACCTTTTGGCAAGTGAGATTCTGCTGCTTTTATCTGGGTCCCAGACACATCTAGTCCTGTAGTAGAATCTTGTCATTCTACAACTTCAAGACTTTCATGTCACAATGAGTTTATTCCTATTAACCCTCATCTGTCATTTGTCTTTATCCATCAGAGTTTAGCTTTCTGTGATTCTCCAAATGATGACTAGCTATATCTGATCAAGTAATCCGTGTTGTTGGAAGAGTCCTGGAGGGAAGAGTTACCAAGTTTACCAAAATTTCTCCAGGACTCATCATCTGTACATAAAAATGGGTAATGGTGGTGGTCTCATATAATAAGCCTCAAATTGTATTGGCTTGTGCTTCTACTGAATTAATGTTAGATGTCTAACCACCTCTTATCCACCCTCCCTTAATCTGACACTTTCTATTTTCTCCAAGAAACTGATTTAGTTTTGAAAGCAAAGCTATAAGGAATGTCTTACAGTCTTCATTGAGCTGAAGCCATTCTGTTTCTTGAAAAAATGGAGAGAATTGTCCTTTCCCTCATTGAGAACTGCATGTTGTCACTATAAACACTAAAGTAGCACTTCCTGTGTTTACATTTCTCAAAGAGGCCCTTAGGAAAACAACTTCTCAGTTTTTGCCTATAGGCCCCTCCTTTCTCACACAGAGATCTTAAACATGAGTCCATACTGCCAGGCATGGGGACAAATATGCCATACATCTCACCCTTCCTCTTCTTTTCTCTGTTCCAGGAGCCTCTTTTTCCCACACAAAATAACCAAATGCAAATGGACATACCCCACACTTTCACTAGTTCATCAATCATAGTTTGAAATGTCTGAAGATCATCTATATTGAGATCATCTCCATGCCTAATTACCACAACAACCCTCTGGACAAGTAAGTAATCTTTGTGAATTTTAAGAGTAATATCTAGAGAAATAACCTAGGCTTAGCCTCTAATAAAAACTCTTTAATTTGAGGAATAACAAGGCACATTTGGCATGATGAGATGTAGCAGGTTGCTAGGATGATTGTTTGGGACAGGTGTGATACTATGGCTTTGCTTTAATTACACCACCCACTACACCATGTGGGCAGAAAATTTTAGGAATTAAAAGAATAAAAATCAATGAGAAAGTATGACATACAAGTAGAAATAGCTTTCATTGAGTGTTAAAAATATGTTCTCCCCACACATTATAATTAAAATGCCAAGGGTTAAAGACAAAGAGAGAATCTTGAAAGCATCGATAAAAAAGCATCTTGTTATGTATAAGGGAAGCTTCATAAGACAATCAGCAAGTTTTTGAAGATAAACGTTGTAGGGCAGAATGAAATGGGAGAAAATGTTTGCAAATGACATATACATGATAAGTGGTTAATATTTAAAATATATGAGCAACTCATACAACTCAATAGCAAAAAACAAATAACAACATTAAAAAATGAGCAAAGAACCTGAATAGATATTTTTTTCCAAAGAAGACATATAAATGTCCAACAAGTACATGAAAAGATGCTCAACATCATAGATCATCAAAGAAATGCAAATAAAAACCATAAATGAGATGTTATTTCATATCTCACACCTGTTAGGAAATATATCAAAAAGACAAACCAGTATTACATGAAGTGCTGAAAAGACAAGAGATAAGTTTTGGTGAAGATGTGGGGGAAAGGGAACCCTTGTACACAGTTGGTGAAGCTATAAATTGGTATAGCTATTAAGGAAAATAATAATAAAGTTTCTCAAAAAATTAAAAATAGAATTACCATATGATTCAACATCAATCCCACTTCTGAGTATATATATATATCCAATGGAAACTAAATCAGTCTTGAAGAGGTATTTGTACTCCCATGTTTACTGCAGCATTAATTACATTAAGTATATACTGAAATATGAATTTATGAATTTATAAATTTATATATACCACTTTTTCTTTATAAATTCATCTTTCAGTGTATACTTAAGTTGTTCTATACTTTGGCCATTGTAATGTAATTAATGCTGCAGAAAACATGGGAGTACAGATACCTCTTCAAGAGGTATATATATATACCTCTTGTACAGATATCTCTTCAAGAGGTATATATATATATATATATATATATATATATATATATATATATAGTGGACTATTGTTCCACTTTAAAAGGAAGAAAATCCTGTCATTTGCAATAACATGGATGAACCTGGTGGGCATTATCTTAAGCGAAGTGTCAGACAAAGAAAGACAAATATTGCATGTTATCACTTACATATGGAGTCTTAAAAATAGCTGAACACATAGATACAAGGGAGTAGAATCGTGGTTGCTAGTGTCTAGGGGGGTGGGGAAAGGAGGGAAAGGCTGGTGAAAGGGCACAGACTTTTAGTTATAGGATGAATAAGGTCTGAGTGTCTAATATGGTGAGGGATAGTTGATGACACTGTGTTGTATAATTGAATTTGGCTAAGACTATAAATCTTAAGTGTTCTCACCAAAAAAAAAAGGAAATATGTGAGGCAATAGATGTGTTCATTAACTCTGTGGCTATCCTTTCACAAGTGTACGTATATCCTACCTTATAATAGAGAAACATGCAAATTGACCGCACCTACGCTATGCCCATGATTGGGCCTGCGAGAGGCTGGGGGCGGGACTCCGGGTGGCCTATCTGGCCGTTGAGAAAACCAAGATGGCGGCGCCCAATCCTCTTAGTTCCGGGGGTCCCAGGGGGTGATCCCAACTCTGGAGGGGCGTGGCCGGGCCGAGCCAGGCGCTCCTGGTGCGGGGGTCCCCGGGCGATCGCCACCCTTGCCTAAATGGATGGTGCTGAGAGGGATCAATGGGGCCGGTGGAAGGAGCAGGTGGTAGTTGACCACCGAGGGCATCTGCAGCAGCCGGATGCAGAGCTCGGGTCCACGTTCTCCAGGTTGGACTCCGTGGGGTCCGTGTCGCACCCATAGTGACCGAGTGGGCATGTTGGCATCGTAGCCCCAGCACGAGGCCAGCTTCCCAAGCCAGGCTGCGGAGGGAGGGAGGGCCTCTGGGCCGGGAGCACTCCCCCACCCCAGAGGACAGGGCACAGCGAGGGAGCAGCAGAGAGCTACTAGAGGTGGTGGGTGTGGTGGCCTGGCTTCCAAGAGTCTAGCTTCAGCTGCTGTGGCCTGCGCTGAGGTGGCTGGTGGTGGGGGCAACTGCGGGGGCGTATCCAAGCCTGGGGCACTGGGAGACGTGGGACTGCAGCCCAGAAAGCAAGGCTCCGGAGGACCTGGTCACCGACCCCCGGCATTGAAGCCGCCTCCTACAAGATGTATCCTAGCCTAGGGGTGTGGGAAGCAGGTTCAGGAACCTCTCCCTTTGCGGCGCCAGAGCCCAGGCCTGCCAGCGCCCCAGAGGAGACCCCCACCAGGATCAGGGGCTTGACCAGTCTCTAAACCAGGGCGGCCATTAGCTCAGGCCTGCCAGCACCCCAGAGGAGACCCCCATCAGGATCGGGGGCGTGACCGGCCTCCAAACCGCCAGTGACTCTAACCCAGGCCTGCCAGCGCCCCAGAGGAGACCCCCGCCAGGATCGGGGGCGTGACCAGTCTCCAAACCAGGGCGGCCATTAGCCCAGGCCTGCCAGCACCCCAGAGGAGACCCCCGCCAGGATTGGGGTCATGACCAGCCTTCAAACTGTGGCGGCCCCTAGCCCAAGGAGGCCTCCTGGCCGAGGATGCCTGAGTCTGTTCTTGACCTAGGGCCGGGATCTCCCCGCAAGGGACTCAGAAGCCACCAGAGTCTAACTGCCAGTCTCTGGGAGTGCATCCACTGTCCACCAAAAAGTAGGGCCATCAAACCATTCAGTCTCAGTGCAGGCACAGGTCCGTGGCTGACGGGGTGGAGGCCAGACCAAAACAAAACAGCAGAAACACCCTGCCCACCTGGGCGGGTACTGCTGTAGTCCACGTGGCCTGGGCAGTGTAGAAAGCGCTACCTTCTCCCAGGTCCTGTGCTGGCACCGCCGCCTCGCTCACCCTCAAGCCCCCCTGAGTCCTGACAGCAAAGTGTGTAGGGCATTCTGCAGGAGTTGTGCCCTTCTGGGTGCTTTTGCCCAAAGACACACTTTGGGATGAATTCAGAGCCACATCTCATTTCCCATGAGACTGGAAGAACCATGTAAAAGGATTTTGACAAAAGCTTTCCACATCTCTGTTTATTCTTTTGAATCCATAAAACGACCTTAAAAAAAGCATTCGGGCCACCTAAGAAAGAATGCACTTTCTGGCCAGAGCACGCAGGATTCTTTTGCCCAACAGGTTAAAGGGAGCAGAGCTGGCACAGTGGGAATGGCCCTGGTGCCCTATGAGGAGACCGGGGGAATGGGGTTGCCAAAATTCCATAAGCCTCTTGCCACCTTCTCCTTTGCAAACCACACCATCCAGATCCACCAGGACTGGAGGCAACTGGGAATCACAGCCGTGATTTGGGACATGGTGAGCAAATCTTGAGGGGCCTCTGAAAACATCTGCAATTGATTATAAGACTGGTCTTTATTTAAAAAGAAATAAAAGAACAGCTTTGTTGAGATATAACCCATATACTGTACATGTCACCTAAAGTGTACAATGAACTGGTTTTTTAAAGTAAATTCAGAGTGGTACAACCATCACCATGCTCAATTTTTAAATATCTTCATGACCCATCCCCTCCAAAAAAAACTTCTACCCACTGGAATCACTTTCCTGATCATCTTCCCCAAAATAGATTGCACTTTAAAGGTGGGTAAAGAAAAGTTGAGGGAAGTTAAAACACTGCACAAAGGATATTGTAAGATGACAAAGCCCAAAGTGAAGATCATGTGTTTTTTTTAAAAAATATATATTTTTAAAATTGCAGAAAGGGAGAGGGAGAGAGAGATAGAAACATCAATGATAAGAATCACTGATCAGCCAAAACCGGTTTGGCTCAGTGGATAAGAGCATCAGTCTGCGGATTGGAAGGTCCCAGGTTCGATTCCGGTTAAGGGCATGTACATTGGTTGCTGGCACATATCCTGGTGGGGGGTGTGCAGGAAGCAGCTGGTCGATGTTTCTCTCTCATCGATGTTTCTAGCTCTCTATCCCTCTCCCTTCCTCTCTGTGAAAAATCAATAAAATATATTAAAAAAAAAAAAAAAGAATCACTGATCAGCTGCCGCCCACAGGCCCCCTACTGGGGATTGAGCCCGAAACCCAGGCATGTGTGCCCCTGATCAGAATCAAACCTGGACTCTTCAGTCCACAGGCCGATGCTCTCTCCATTAAGCCAAACTGACCAGGGCCATGTGTTTTCTTCAAGTTCTGCGTGGTTGTAATGGTCCCCAAATCTATACTAATAAAAGGGTAATATGCTAATTAGAGTGGTTGTCTTCCGGACATCTTTCCAGACAAAGCCGCAGTGGCTACAAAGGCCAAGGCTCAGGCAGCCATAATCAGCTGCAGTGGCAGCAGCATTGGGGTTATGGGGGTGGTGCCTCCAGAGGGAGGCCAGACTGGGGGCCAAGGCACAGGCAGTTTGGGGTGATCAGGCTGATAGGGGAGGGCAAGGTAGGGGCAATCAGGCTGGCAGGAGATCAAGGTAGGAGCGAGCAGGCAGGCAGGCAGTGGGGTTAGGGACAATCAGGCAGGCAGGCAGGTGAGTGGTTAGGAGCCAGCGGTTCCGGATTGTGAGAGGGATGTCCGACTGCTGGAAGTTGGACATCCCCTGAGGGGTCCCAGATTGAAGAGGGTGCAGATTGGGCTGAGGGGCACACCCCCTACCCCCCCACACCCCCAGTGCACGAATTTCGTGCACCAGGCCTCTAGTATAATCATAATATTGATACTTTAAATATTTTGTCAATTATAGATCAATAAGCATAAAACACTCAAACTCCTAAATTTGTGACAGTAATGTGAAGTATTTAATAAAGGCAACTAAATCAATAAACAAATACTGAATTAAGTACTTGGGGTAGGCTGAATAATGGCCTCCCAAGGATGTCCACATCCTAATCCCAGGAGAGTGTGAATATTTTACCTTATATGGAGAAAGGAACTTTGCAGATGTGATTAAATTAAGGATATTTTTAAAAATTGATTTCAGAGGGGAAGGGAGAAAGAGAGAGGGAGAGAGAGATATTAATAATGAGAATCATTGATCTGCTGCCTCCTGCATGCCCTCCACATGTGCCCTGACCTGGGATCGAACCATGACCTCCTGGTTCATAGGTCAATGCTCAATCACTGAGCTACACCAGCAGGGCATAAATTAAGGATCTTGAGAAGGGGAGATTATTTTGGATTATACTCAGAGGTAATCACAAGAATGATTATAAGAGGGAGCCAGATCAGAGAGAGTACTAAGTGATGTAAGGACAGAAGGTTGGAGTGCAGGCCACCTCTAGAAGCTGGAAAAGGTGAGGAAGCAGCTCTCCTAGATCCTCCAGAAGGAACACAGGCCTACTGATACCTTGATTTTAGCCCAGTGATACTTATTGCAGACTTCTGACCTCCAGAACTGTAAGATAATAAATTTATGTTGTTTTAAACCACTAAGTTTTTGTTATAGGAGCAATAGGTAACAGATACAATACTCATTATATGTCCAGCACAGTGAAATGTGGTTATGTGATAAAAATACTCTTTCTCATCTCTAGATATTCAGGACCTATCTACTTACCATTGTAGTTCCAATTCAACCACCACCTTCTTTAGGAAGTATTCCTTATCTCACATATCTTTACAATTATCAACTTAGCTAGAATTTTACCTAAAGCATTTTTGTGGTTCTAATTGCTTCTTACTTTGTATTATAGTTATTTCTATATGTGTTCTATCTTCTCAATTAGACTATAAATTTTCTGAGACCGTATGTTATATTTTATATATTTTGTACTCTATATTCCCTCCCCTAGCTGAACATTGTACCTTGCATATAGGGAAATGCCTGGTAAATATTAGCTGAATCAATGTTTGGTTAGAAAAAAAAATGAATCAAGAACATGATGAGAGTGGGAATCCTGAATTGGGTTATATAGTTGTCTTCTGCATCTTAATGATGGGTTTCAAATTTGCATCTTGATTATGAGTTTTTCACAGACAGATTTGAATTCCTGCTTGGAGGACTTCTGCATTTCACAATAAGCTTCATCTTGTTTTACTACACAAACAAGTGTCCATGAACACAGATGGAGTTTCATCTATTTGTTAGAATGTTAGGGCTGGCTCTTTCTTATAAGCTCCATTTGACTGCAGACCTTCTGATCCCCTGGGAAGTCCAGTTAAGCATCAGGATGAAGTGGTTGCTGGAGAGAGATGTAGAAATGTGTAATGAATATTAAGCGCTTAGTATATTTGAGGCAAAGTATTATGAACATTTTTATAGACTGGTTAAAACAGAGATGTGTAAAGCACAGAACTTTTAAGGAGCTTACAGTCCTAATGAGGAGACAAAGTTTAGGTAACTTCACCTCAATATTTATATCTTGATTAATGTGCTTCTCTACAATAGGGTCATTTAGAAACCTTTCCTTCTCTTGCTTTCTAAAGTTGGAGGCAAATTAAATTTTTATGTTTTAAAAAATTCTTACCCTTAACTCAGCTACCATCATGAGTACTCAGATGTTTTAATAAAAAACCTCTTTCCTTAAAAATAAATGAAGGCTCTAGATCTACAAAATAAAAGCTTTATTTACTAAAACTGGATCTGTTGCATTTTGATTTGGGGACTTCAAGTGAGACAAAGGGGAGATAATATTTAACTTCTATGTTATACCTCACAATAAAGCTATTCTAAAAGAAAGATAGTAGTGAAATACATGAGAGTTTTGGGGTGGACTTTTCATCTATTAACTTTGATTTTACACTGATCTATCTTATTTGGCCCTTTAAGTTCTTCCTAAGGCTAATGATATATTGAAAGTTAGAGAATCATAATTTGAAGAGCCAAGAGAAAGCACTTTTATCCCATGAGGTAGATTTCTATCCACCTAAAGGCAATTAGTTACTATGTCTTGGGTATCAATGAGATGTCTATCCTGTGACACTGATGAAATAGTAAAATTTAAGTAATGTTCCAAGTGCAAGGGGGGGGAAATAAGGAAGGTAAAGCCTAGAGAGTTGTAAAAATTTTGTGATGAAGATGATGATGATAATGATGAATTATCAACATTTTTACTTAAATATCCTTTGTGTGCTATTATATATAAGTGACTGGGCTAGGTACAATGAGTAAGGTAAAGGAAAAGAAGCCCCAGTGTGTAAGAAAGACCTGGCTCCAGAAGGAAAAAATGATAAATGACAATATAAAGAATCATATACTAAGGGCCAAATGAATATATAGCTATATACCTGATTTTTGGTCTTAAATCTATCCAAGGCTTTTATTCTTCACTATCAACAAAACTATACTTTCCTTTCCTAGGTCATTTTGGTTGTTCTGGATATAGGAATAAAGACAAGTCAATTTCATAGGATAAAAGTGAAGAAACAAGAACTAGCTATATTAGTTCTCTAGAGAAGAACTAATTATATGTATAATGAGATGAAAAGAGAGAGAAAAATGTATTATAGGAATTGAGCTATGTGGTTAAAAAGTCCCACAATTTGCTGCCCTGGCCGTTGCTCAGTGGTTAGAGCATTGGTCCATGGACTAAGGGTCTCAGGTTCAATTCATGGGTAAGGGCATGTACTTCAGTTGCAGGCTTAATCCCTGGCTCTAGTCAGGGCACATGCAGGAGTCAACCAGTCCATGTGTCTCTCTCACATCGATGTCTCTCTCTGTCTCTCTCTCTCCCCTCCTCCCTCCCTTTCACTCTCTTTAAAAATCAATGGAAAAAAATATCCGCTGGTGAGGATTAAAAAAAAAAAAACATTAAAAAAAAGAAGTCTGACATCTACAAGCTAGAGAACCAGAAAATGCAGTGTTAAAATTCAGTCTGAGTCAGTAGTATAACTCCTACTCCAAAGGCAAAGTCCCCAAGAAGGAGGAGCTCCAATGTATGAGGGCAGATGAAGATGGATGTCCAATCTCAAGAAGAAAAAAAAAGAAAATTCATTTTTCCTTTGCCTTTTTGTTTCATTTGGGCCCTCAAAGGATTGAACGATGCCCACCCACATTGGTGAGGACAGATCTCTTCACACAGTCTACTGAATCAAATACTAATCTCTTCCAGAAACACTCTCACAGATAAACCCAGAAATAATGTTTAACCAGCTATCTAGGCATCCCTTAGTCCTTAAATTTATCCATCACAGTAGGTAAAAGTGCCCCTAGAAGCCAAGCTTCAAAGAAGCAGTTATGTTTTAGAGATAAATATACTATGTAGGCTAGTCCATTGTGAATTGATGGAAAATTCCCCTACCACCACTACCTCATAGTATCCTGATGGTATTCTCTTTTGTGTTCTTGCCTTTTCTGGTTATTTTTTCACTATAGTTGCCAGATTAAAAGGTTCTGGGTTAGATAATACTGTCTAAATCATGATCCACTTTTATTGTCAACTATTTAATAATCACTATTGTAGAATTTCAAAATGTATCAGTGGCAATTCATGTGTTTATTCTAAATACATTATCCATGTGTAATGTATAGCAGACAACACTAGATACTATCCCTGCTTTAAAGGTGCTTACAATCTAATAAAGGAGAAATATATTTAAAAATTGATTCACAAATAAATACATAATTATAAATTGTGATAAGCACTATAAAGGATAAATGAACAGCCTCCAAAAAAGAATAATGATGGGGATTGGAACAGCATTTTAGGTTGACCAGGAAAAGCTGTTCTGGGGAAATGATTTCAGCTGAGCTCTGCTACAAAGGAGTCTGTTATAAAAGAAGAAGGACTGGGCTATGGGTATTCCAGGCAGAGAAAACAGCATGTGTGAAAGTATATTAGATGAAAAAAGCTTATCATGATCTAGGACATAAAAGGAGCTCACTGTGACTGGGCCAAGTGGGTTGAGGTTTTGTAAAAGAGCTAAAGACATAGGCAAAGGCCAGATAACATAGGACTGTGTAGGTCCTGGTTAACATCAATATATAATCCTAAATGCAAAGAGAAGACATTGAAGTACTGTAAGCATGGGGTAATGTGATTTATGTTTTTTTAAAAAAACTATTCATTCTATAGAGAATGTAATATGGGTGGGGCAGAGAAAACAGATCATTTAAGATAATTTGAGTAGTGTAAGCTAGAAATGATGGAAACTTGAACTAGAATGCTTTCAGGAAGGAAGGGAAAATTTGGGAGAGGCAATTATGACATGTTTTTGAGAAAGGTGGATACTGTATTTTCCATTATTTGGGAAGTTGAGACAGAAAATTTTTTATTATAGAATAGTTTGATCTATACCATTCTTCATCATGCCACATGAATATTCCCATGTACTCAGTGAAGGGCCAAGTTGGGTGAGGTTCCAGGACACTCAATCCAGTATTGTTCTTGATTTATAATATAAACAGGTATATACTCTGAGAATCCACTGAGGTCTGAGGATTTTGAATGCATTTAGTAGATGATGATAAATAGTGGTTTAAAAAGAGTTAATTATTTTGAATTTGAATGAAATTATTCTCAATATTTAACTAAAATTTTATCTACTGCAAAATTATTAATGTTTGATTAGTGTTCAATCAACCTATTACATATCTATAAGTTCTCAGATTATACTAAGCACCATTGGGGACATCAAAGAAGTATAAGATATTGTTCTGACTATGTAACAAATCATCCCCAAAACAGTGTCTTAAAAATCATAACAATAATATATTTTGTTCATAAATATGAGAGTTTACTGGACTTAGTTAGGCCGTTTTTGTCAGGTCTTTGGTTGCATTAGAGATGTGGCTATAGCTAGATGGTGGTTGGAATTGGGGTTATCTCAAGGACTTCTACACTCTATGTCTTGTGCTATACTTGGAAGGCTCAAATAGCTGGAGTTTAGAACAGCTAAAGTGTCCCAAACATCTTTCTCTATTTCTGTGTAGACCCTCTACGTGATGATCTAAGTGCAGCTGGATTTTTTACATGATGGCTAAAGGATTTCAGAATGAGTGTCCCAAGAGAAAGCAGTAGAAGCCTAGCCTCAGAAGTCACCTCTGCTGTATTACATTTGTTGAGGCAGTTACAAAACCCACTCAGGTTCAAGTAAAGGGAACTTAGACTCCATCTCCTTTTTTTTGTTTGTTTGTTATTAATCCTCTCCCTATGATATTCTTTTCATTGATTTTAGAGAAAGTGGATGGTAGGATGAGCAAAAGAGAGAGAGAGAGAGAGAGAGAGAGAGAGAGAGAGAGAGAGAGAGAGAGAAAGATTGGTTTCCTTCAGAACCTAACCTGACTGGGGCCAGGAATTGAATCTTTGACCCAGGCATGTGCCCTTGAGCGAATCAAACCCAGTGAGCAGACTGATGCTCTAACCACTGTGCACACAGGCCAGGGCTAGATTCTATCTCCTATTTGGAGGGGTGACAAAGCATTTGCAAACATGCTTTATCACCAAATAAATAGTTCCTTATTTTTTTTTCAAAAACATACATTTTAGTTAGGCATGACCAAAAGATAACAACACTGAAGAGAATTGTGCATATTTTATAAACATACTATAATATAGTCATGCACCACTTAATGACAAAGATATATTGTGAGAAATGCGTCATTAAGCAATTTTGTCAATGTTCTAACATCATAAAATACCCTTAGACAAACCTAAGTGGTATAGTCTACTACACACCTAGTCTATATGGTCTAGTCCCATGGTTGGCAAACTGCGGCTCGCGAGCCAATGCGGCTCTTTGGCCCCTTGAGTGTGGCTCTTCCACAAAATACCACGGCCTGGGCGAGTCTATTTTGAAGAAGTGGCGTTAGAAGAAGTTTAAGTTTAAAAAATTTGGCTCTCAAAAGAAATTTCAGTCGTTGTACTGTTGATATTTGGCTCTGTTGACTAATGAGTTTGCCATCCACTGGTCTAGTCTATTGCTCTGAGGCTCAAGCTTGTACAGCATATCACTGTACAAAACAACATAAGATTAAATCAAACACAAGAGAAATGATGCAATCAAGAGACTCAGTAAAAATGATATGTATGAGGCAGCTGCTAGCTAACATGGCATACTATTTTACAGCAAACTTTTCTATATAGGTAGAAAGGGTACACTCTAGAACAATAATAGCCCTGGCTAGGTTGCTCAGTTGGTTGGAGCATAATTCTGTACACCAAAAGGTTGCAGGTTAGATTCCCATTCAGGGCACATTCATAGGTTGCAGGTTTGATCCTCGATCAGGGCTCAATAGATGTTTCTCTCTCACATTGATATTTTTCTCTTTCTCTCTATTTCTTCCTCTCTCTCTCTCATATCAATAAATATATCCTCCTGTGAGGATAACATACATATAAAATAAAACAATAATACAAAACTATAGTAAATACATAAATTAGTAGTCACTTATCATTACCAAGTATTATGTACTGCACATAATTGTATATGCTATACTTTACATGATTTGAATGCAGTAAGTTTGTATTCCGAAGCATCATCACAAACACTTGAGTAATATGTTGCACTACAGTGGCTATGACATCACGAGGTGATAGGAATTTTTCAGTGCCACTATTATCTTATGGGACCACTATTTTACATGTGGTCAGTCATTAACCAAAACATTGTTATGTGGTGCATGGCTGTATATGTACTTAGTAACACTTCATTTTTAGAAGGGGTAAGCTATACGTTTTTAAGCAGTGATTTATGTGATATTTTCTTGGACTAAATTTATGGCTCCATAAGAAAACTGAAGATTGTCTAGTTTTTGTATTTACTGACTAATTAGAATAATTACTTATGAAGCTATCTAGAATTATAAAATATCCAATTCAGTGAATTAATCATGCATATTTGGACAATAGTTTTATTTTCATAGTCTATAAGAAGGACAATCACTATCATCAAATACCATAGGTATTTACAATGTTATATTTAGTTAAAGTAAGAAAGTGTAGTGTTCTGAAAAACCAAACAATTTTAGTCAGGTCCATAAAAGGGACTGTGTTATTTAATCCAGAATTCTTCTTCCTATATGTCTATGGTGTGGAAAAGAGCAATGAGCTTTTCTTCTTTTCTATTGACAATTAATTTAATAATTGAGAATAAATTGAGCCGAGGGAGAGGCATTCTTTTTATACTTTCTGAATGCTGACTACTGTTTCATAGAATGCAAAATAAAACAAACACACAAACATTTGGAATTTTTTTTGTAATTTCTGATAACTCTACAGAGGGGACATTTGCCACTAGATGACTGTTCAAAGAATAGTCCAGATGTGGTTACTGAATTAATAATATTAAAAATGCATAATAGAAGCTCATCTTTGTAAAACTTTACTTGTTACAAGTTAACTTTTATTTCCCCTCCCTTGGGATAGAAAAAAAAAAAATTACTTAAACCCTTAATAAAGTTTGACAATTGTAAACTGTGTTGAAATCCATATAGAACATTCTATGGGTAGGTCAAGTATATTTGTAACTGCCCAGTGACAATTTACTTTATTTCTCAGAACTCTGTTGCTGATGGTTAAGATGATGCTTGGGACTGACAGCTGTCAGAGGGGAGGGTGTTGGGGGGCTGGGTATAAAAATTGAAGGTATTAAGTGAAGAAAAAAAACCATAGATACAGACAATAGTATGGTGATAACCAGATGGAGAATGGGTTAGGGGTAGGTAGAAGAGGCTAAAGAGGGAATAAATGGTGATGGGAGGAGACTTGACTTGGGGTGGTGAACACACAATACATTGTACAGATTCTGTATTATAGAATTGTATACCTGTATTTAAACCTATATAATTTTATTAACCAATGTCACCTCAATAAATTCCATAAAATAAATATATATAAAAATAAATTCAGATTATTAGAAAAAAAGACAATGTTTGGGTGCTACTGCATTATGGAGAATGTAAGCTTATGTGTCTTCTTACATAGAACATTCCAACTTATTTTTTGGAACAATGCAACAAATTTATATTAACATATTAAATATAAAATATGATAGAACATGGATAAGTTGATTCATTATGCTGGATCTTGAGATCTGAAGAAAGCTATTTGTTATCTGGCATTCAAATTAAAACAAATGAAAATGCTGGCAAACACTTTATCTTCTGAATATTTAATCTGATTAAAAATTTGGGCTATTTGTATATGATTTCCAGGTATATAACAAAGCTTTAACCTTAAACAATAGTATAAACATTGTCGTAAATCAAAAGGATAGAGCCTGAGAATAAAATCCAGAAATATCTATTTATATGTTACCTTTTGCAAACTCAACAAATATGAATTTTATCCATAAGGCTTCCTTAGTTTCAGTTACCAAAGAAATACAGATATTTCTGTGACAGAGACATTTTAACAAGAGCTGAGATAAATTTAAAGTGAGGCATTTCAAGTGAAGAATAGGAGTTATGCATTTAAAGAAACATAGATTTCAGCTTCTATCCTGTACTTCAGCCAGGACTTTAGCCAGGACATTATGTCTCTGCTTCTCTTCCTGAAAAGCTTCCAGGAGATTTTAAGGCCAACACTTTTTGTTCTATAGCTTATTGAAAACCAGTACTATGGCCAACAATGGGTTGAAATTTCCTAGTCTGTGTATGCTGAGATGAGCACTATCGTCTTGATCTTGTCTGAGTGATGAGCTAATTTGCATTGGAGGTAGGGATAGTTGGAAACTGGCTCCCTACGGCCTTGAATGTAAGAACGTAGAGAGCCCATTGCTACATTTTACTTCTGAGCTGTGATTTATTCAATGTGTCTAGAGACTTTTAAAAATGAACTGGAAGTTTCAATAAAGGCCTTGCCTTTAAGATATATATTCTGTGATTAAAAATAACCCTAGCTCAAAGCAGGAGAGTGACCTTTGCAAAAAAACAGTAATGGGATATTTTGGTTATTTTTACCATGCTGAAATAGGTCTATTTAATCCTGCAAATGGAGTAGAGAAAAAAATGGATGGCAGTTAAGGAAACCTCAATCAGCACTAGATGTGGTTTGTAGTGGAGAGATATCTTTGAAAAGAATATATGCAGAACACCTGGACTGTTTATGTGACTTACACAGGTGTGGCATATAATGGTCATGTGCGATGACCCATTTATTCATGTAAATCTCCATGTACACAATGTTCTGATGAAAAAGTGTGTATTGTCACTAGATACAGTGCATATTCTGTTTAGTAATTGTCCTGAAGACATTAATGCCATTTCCTTCAAATGATTCTATTTCTATTGCGAGCAGCTTTAGCATTAGAAACTCTTGACCATTTACATTTTAGCAAGACAGACTTGAGCTGCCTTTAAAAGATCCCAGAAGTTTCGTTTATTCCTTCTGAATTCTAGGACATTTTGGAGCTTTAACATATTGTGCAGGTATGACCTGAAAGAGTTAAAGGACCAAGTGGCATTTTATTAGAACTGCTTACTTATTGCAATAGGAACTATGGTCAGTTGAATAGCTGATTGTTATTTGAATTATATTTCCTCTCATAATTGATGATTGAAAAAGAGTTATAGAATACACACATTATGTGGTATTTATTTATTTGTTTATTTCTAAAAATGCTTACCTGTACAAACTTGCATCTCCCTAGAAGGAGTTAAGTGTTTTGATGAAGGTTAGACTGATTTGAGTCAATACCTCCCATCAGCTGCTTGATACAAATTATGTCTCTAACTATATCTTAAGGGAAAAACAATGGAAAAGGATATGAAGGGCTCTGGTGGCAGGTAAGTGCACTTGGTAGGGTGGGGGGCTTGTTTCTCTCTCTCTGTAGTGAGGTGTCAATGACAAGTTACCAGACAGTAAACTCACTTGTGTACTGAGTTTAGAATGGTGTACTATGTTTGTCAATGCTACTGTTTCCTTTTCAACTGTCTGCCCACCTTTCCTGGATGGGAGCTTCTGACTGCCACTGGAATGCCAAGCAACACGACAAATGATCTACCAGTGTTTTTCTGTTAGTTCTGTGTAGTGATTTTGCTGATGGATTAGGCCCCAGAAAGTATTAGAAAAGCAGCTTTTTTCTTCTTCTGAAATCTCATAGCACTCTGTACTTCTCTCTAGTAGGGCAATTACTGGGTTTTATTGTAATTATTTGTGTCTGTCTTCCCTAGTAGACTGTGAGTTCCTTTATGGCAGGAACTTTGTCTTTTCTTTGTGTACCCAGGGTCTCACACAGTTTCTGGCACACAGTAAAAACTCAATAAATGATTGTGGAGTGAACAAAGAAATAAGTGAGAAAATGTTAATCTAGGCTATAAGGCCAGAGGCCAAGTCTCCCACACTCATATGACTACATGCTGTTCATAGAGGCATTAGTGTCTTATTTCTTTGCAGAACTATTTTTGAGCTGTCATTTTCTCCAAAGCTAATACCCGAGTGCAAGCATAGCACCCTGAAACTCTCACTCATTAGAACCATACCAATTTTAATTAAACATTTTTCTCTGTATTTTCATGATTTGTTGACTAAGGTCTGCATCCATCACTACACTGTAAGTCCAATGAAGGAGGGTAAAGACTTCTGATTTTGTTCACCATCACACCCCCAGGAAATAGTATAGTGCTTAACACAGAGTAGGTACTCCATAAATGAATGAATGGCTGTAAATATTAAGATGGCTTTTTTTATTCATTCAGAGATTTTTCTTTGCCTTTAATGGAATAGGAACTATATATGTTAATCAGTCTTCACAGAATTATTCTGAAAACTTTCTTCAGGTTGTATTCTAACATTTGAGTAACCAGGTTCTTTAAAAAAAAAAAAACTTTAATAAAATTTCTTCTAATTATATGACCAGATTACTGATTTTTTTAAAAAAAACTCCATCTCCAAAGGTAAAATGTTGACTTTTAAAATGCCCAAGTTTGGAAAACTCTGCAGCTTTTATCACAATGGAGCCTTCCTGTTCATTTGTTAAGGACTAAATGTTTGGGTGCTATGTATACTTCTCTCTAGGGGAAAGGTCTTTAGAGTCACACTCAGTAATTTAGCCATTAAGGTTAATGTTCATCTTCTCTCTGACTATTGAAACTTCTAGGGTAGGCAATGCAAATAGCTTATCAGGTAGTTTTAAAGGTCATGTGCAAAGGAAAAAATCCTGTACTGCTCATGGAAATGTTATGGGAGGAGGGGGCTGAGCAACTCTCTCAGCTCATCTATCTTGTCTTTTCCTCCAGGTCACTTTGTGACAGTTTTTGAGTTGGTGGCAGTTCAGTCTGAAAGATAGCTAGCTATGCACAACTCTGCTTTCTACATTAGTGAAGTCAATAAGTTTAAAAAAAAAAAAAACACCACAAACACAACTTTAACTTTCTCTTTTCCTCTTCAGCTTCTGCACTCTACCTCTAGGGTGAGTCTGACAGAGATAGGAGAAAAGAACAGGCTTTTCTATAGACAGTCTGCTGCATTGGTCAGAAACACTTTTCATAAAAGGAGTCAAAATAAGGAAGGTGGGTTGCTCAGCATTTTCTCCTGCTATTATTTTTCATTTCAGCCTGTGACAGAGCGTTGCCTTGTCATTTCTCTGGCCTGCTACAACTATCTGTGGAATGCACAAAGTGAGCCAGCCCTACCCAGTCAGGTCTGACCACATCATGAATCCCTTATGAGTGGACCTGTAG
This sequence comes from Eptesicus fuscus, assembly GCF_027574615.1. Classification (NCBI taxonomy): domain Eukaryota; kingdom Metazoa; phylum Chordata; class Mammalia; order Chiroptera; family Vespertilionidae; genus Eptesicus; species Eptesicus fuscus. Next base: position 69,273,116 of record NC_072473.1, on the reverse strand, counting down.
CTTCCCAAGGGAAACAAAACCTTAACTCACCACTCAGGATCCCCACTGAGACCACTGACTTAGCTTCCTTTGAGACTTGATTGAGTTATTGGTCTTTTTCCTCTTCCTCCTTTTTTCTACAAGCAGTAAAAATATGGATTGCAGCTGCTCAGAGGATGAAGAAAAATCTAGAGTTCATAAAAATGATAGCTCTGAGGCAGGCATTTAGGAGTGACTCTTAATAGAAGAGTGAACTGTATATTCGTTCGGGCTTATTGCAGTTGCTCATTGAAAGAGAAAGAACAGAATGAGTCTGCAATAATGATAAAATGAAGAATACATTCCTCCACAGCACATCAAATAGCTGCTTTGCATACCGATTCAGTAGTAAGATAAGAGTCTGCTTTGCATTCTGTTTTATTATCTGCTTCTCAGAATATAGTAGCAGGTTTGGGGGATTATATTTTAGAGGAAAAGTTATATTTTCAAAATCTTATTGATAATTTACTCATTTTCTCCCTACCTGCCCCTCTCAGCTTCTCTGAGCCATTGATTGGAATTCTTTCAAATATGAAAGAGGTATTTTTGTTCCTATATTCAACACATTTTTGTTTTCTAGAACTCTGTAGCCTTCCATTATTGCTTTTAAATGAGACTTTGTTGGCAAGTGTTTATGAGAAACAACAGAGAAGTGCTAGGGATGGCTGAGCAGATTAATTTCCAAAGATACAGTTCAGAGAAGAATGTAGTTTTTTATTGAAGTATAATTGAAATACAATATTATATTAGTTTCAGGTATACAACATAGTTATTCAACATTTGTGTACATTGCAAAATGATCACCATAATAAGTCTAGTTACTATTATTGACTATATTTCCCATGCTGTACATTACATCTTAATAACTGATATTATGACTTGGGAGTTGTACTTCTGGATCTCCTTTACCCATTTTGCCACCCTTTCCTCTTCTCTCTGGCAATCATCTATCTATTAGTATGGTTATGTTTTGTTTGCTTATTTGTTTGTTTTGTTTTTTAGATTTCACATATAAAGTAAAATCATCCTGTGTTTGTTTTTCCCTGTCTGACATTTCACCTAACATAATATCCTCTAGGTCCATCCATGTTGTCAGAAGATTTTTTAATGGCTGAGTTATATTGCATTTTATACATAAAATCTCAAATAAGCCATCTGACTTTACATCCAAAAGAACTAGAAAGAGAAGAAAAATAAAACCCATAATTAGTATAAGAATGGAAATAATAGAGATCAATGTGAAAGTAAATGAAATAGACAGTAGAAAAGACTAAAAAGTAAGAGCTGGTTCTTTGAAAAGATAAACAAAAGTGAAAAAAAATTAACCTATACTGACCCAGAAAAGAAGAAAGAGACCAAATTAAATAAATAAATAAATAAATAAATAAATAAATAAAAGGGAAGTTAAAATCATACCACAGAAATGCAAAGGATCATAACAAAATACTAGGAACAACTACACACCAATAAACTGGACACATGGAAGAAAAGGACAGATTTCTGCAAACACAATCTTCTAAGACTGAACCAAAAGAAACCCCTACAAAACTTGAATAGACAGAAAACTAGAAAGGAGATTGAATCAGTAATCAAAGAATGCCCAATAATAAAAAAAGCCCAGGACCAGACTGCTTCACTGGTGAATTCTACCAAACATTAAAAGAAGATTTAATACCTATCATTCTTAAACTCTTACAAAAAATTGAAAAGAAGGAAACACTTCTAATTCAGTTTATGAGGCCAGCATTGCCCTGATACCAAAACCATACAGGATACAAAAAGAAAAAAGGAAAATTACAGGTCAGTATTTCTGATCAACATAGATGCAGTAATCCTCAACAAATATTAGCAAATCAAATTCAACAATATATTAAAAGAATCATGCACCATGATAAAGTGGGACTTATTCCAGGAATGCAAGGATGATTCAACATCCACAAATCAATTAAAGTGTTACACCACAATAGCAAAATTAATGATAACAATTTATGATCATATCAATGGATGCAGAAAAAGATTTGACAAAATTAAAAATCAATTTAATAAAATCTTTCAACAAAGTGGGTATAAAGGTAATTTACCTCAGCATAATAAAAGCCATATATGACAAATGCACAGCTAACATCATAGACAAAAAGCTGAAAATGTTTTTTCTAGGATAAGGATGCCCACTTTTATTCAACATGTAATTGAAAGTTTTAGCCATGGCAATTAGGCATGAAAATGAAATAAAAGGCATTCAAATAATAAAAGAAGGAGTAAAACAGTTACTATTTGCAGATGAAATGATATTATATAGAAAACCTTTAAGACCAAAGGTCTTGTATGCATGTATATAAACACAACCAATGGACACAAGACACTGGCGATGGGGTGGGATGAGGACATTCTACAGGGGGTAGGGGAGGCTGGGGGAAGGTCAAATGGGGGAAAAAGGAGATATATGTACTACTATATGTAATACTTTAAACAATAAAAAAATTTAAAAAAAGACTCTACCAAAAAAAATCTGTTAGAACTAATAAATGAATTCAATAAAATTGCAGAATACAAATCCAATATATAGAAACATGTGGTGTTTCTATACACTAATTACCAAACTATTAGAAAGAGAAATTAAGAGAATAACCCCATTTGTGATCATATAAAAATACCTAAGAATAAATTTAACTAAGTAAAGATCTATAAACTGAAAACTATAAGACATGGGTGAAAAAAATTGAAGAAGGCAGAAATGAATGGAAATATATAATGTGCTTATGGACTGGAAGAATTAATACTGTTAAAAAGTCTATACTACCCAAAGCAATCTACTGATTCAATGCAACCCTTATCAAAATTCCATTGGCATTTTCCACAGAATTATTACAAATAATTGTAAATATGTGTGGGACCACAAAAAATACCAAATAGCCAAAGCAATCTTGATAAAGAGGGAAGATTTGGTGGTATTATTCCCCCTTATTTTAAAGTACACTACAAAGCTATTGTAATAAAAAGTATGATAGTGGCATGAAAATAGACACACAGATCAATGGAACAGAATTGGGAGCCCAGAGATAAATGCAAACACACATACATGGACGGTTAATTTATAACAAAGGAGCCAAAAATATGCAATGGAAATATGACTGTCTCTTACATAAATGGTGCTTGGATAGCTGGACAGCCATATACAAAAGAATGAAAGTTGACCTCTTTCATTACACCATACACAAAAATTAACTCAAAAAGGATTAGAGACATAAATGTAAGACTTAAAACTAAAATTTCTAGGAGGAAATATAGGCAAATTATATATCTGATAAGATGTAATTATCCAAAATATATAATGAACTCATACAACTCACCAACAACAAAAAACAAACAAACAAATCAATTAAAAAATAGAGAGGATCTGAATAGAAATTTTCCAAAGAAGACATACAGGTGACCAAAGGGCACATGAAAAGATGTTCAACATCAATCATTATTAAGGAAATGTAAACCAAAATCACAATGAGATAACACTTTTCACCTGTTATAATGGCTACTAAAAGAGAACCCTTCTACACTGTTGATGGGAATATAAATAGGTAAAGTCACTATGGAAAACAGTATGAACATTTCTCAAATAATTAAGAATAGAACTACCATATGATACACCTACTTCACTTCTGGGTATTTGTTCAAAGAATACATGAGCACTAATTCAAAAAGATATAGCCAAGATATGGAAACAACCTAGGTTTTCACTGGTGGATAAATGGGTAAACAAGATGTGAGATAGATAGATAGATAGATAGATAGATAGATAGATAGATAGATAGATAGATAGATAGATACACACTAGAGGCCCAGACTGCACCCTCTCCAATCTGGGATCGGGCCTAAACCAGCAGTCGGATATCCCTCTCACAATCCAAGATTGCTGGCTCCTAACTGCTCACCTGCCTGCTGCCTGATCACCCCTAACTGCCCCCCCTGCCAGTGTGGTTGCCCGCAACTGCCCCCCCCCACCAGCCTGGTTGCCCCTAACTGCCCCCCCTGCTGGCCTGGTCGCCCCCAACTGCCCCCCTGCCAGCCTGGTCACCCCCAACTGCCCCCCTGCTGGCCTGGTTGCCCCCAACTGCCCCCTCTGCCAGCCTGGTCACCCCACACAGCCTGCTGTTCAGTCATTTGGTCGTCCCTCACTGACCCCCTGCTGGCCTTGTCGCCCCATGCAGCCTGCTGTTTGGTTGTTACTGTGACGGTGTCCTGGACAATTTGCATATCCCTCTATTATTAGTATACTAGAGGCCTGGTGCACGAAACTCATACACTTGGGGGTGGAGTCCCTCAGCTCAGATTGCGAGAGGGTGCAGGCCAGGCCGAGGGACCCCACCAGTATATGATTGGGGCCAGGCAGAGATGCAGGAGGTTGGCCATCCAGGGAGGGACCACAGGAGGGCTCCTGGGTGTGTCCGGCCTGTCTTGCTCAGTCACAATCAGCCAGAGCCCAGAAGCAAGCTAAACTACCAGTTAAAGCATCTGCCCCCTGATGGTCAGTGCACATCATAGCTACTGGTTGACTGGTCAACTGTCTGCCCCCTGGTGGTCAGTGCATGTCATAGCGAGCTGTTGAGCAGCTTTGGCATATCATTCGCATATTATGCTTTGATTGGTTGAATGGCCGACCAGATGACTGGGCACTTAGCATACTAGGCTTTTATTATATAGGATATATACTAGAGGCCTGGTGCACAAAATTTGTGCACTGGGGGCGTGTCACTCTGCCCAGCCTGCACCCTCTCCAATCTGGGATCCCTGCAGGATCAGGCCTAAACTGGCATTGGACATCCCTCTCACAATCCAGGACTGCTGGCTCCTAACCACTCACCTGCCTGCCTGCCTGATTGCCCTTAACCACTTCTTCCTGCCAGCCTGATTGCCCCCCAACTGCCCTCCCCTGCCAGCCTGGTCACCCCCAACTTCCCTCCCCTGCCAGCCATCTTGTGATGGCCATCTCGTGGTGGCCATCTTGTGACAGCGTGGGGGCAGCCATCTTGTGATGATGTGGGGTGGCCATCTTGTGACAACATGTGGGTGGCCATCTTGTGATGACATAAGGGCATCATGTGAAGGCGTGAAGGTGCGAGGGCCACCTAGGCTTTTATTAGTATAGATGACTCAGCCATAAAAAATAAGATAACCTTGCCATTTGGATGGACCTTGATAATAATATGCTAAGTTAAATAAGCCAAATGAAGCAAATAAAATGTCATATGATTTTATTCATATGTAGAATCTAAGAAAAAAAAACACACACAAATCCTATATAATAAAGAGCTAATATGCTAATTAGACCAAACCACAGAATGACCATCAGGATGACCTTCCAGACGAAGCCAGGGTTGTGAAGGCCTACCCTTGCATGGATTTCATGCATCGGGCTTCTAGTAAACAAATAAAACAAAACAAACTCATAGATACATAGAATAGATTGCTATTTACTAGAAGGGAAGAGGGTTAGGCAATGGGCAAAATAGATGAAGGTAATCAACTGTAAGATAATGGATGGTAACTACACTTTTGGTGGTGATTCACTTCATAGTATATACAGATGTCAAATAATGTTGTACATTTGAAACATATAATGTTATATAACAATCTTAACTTAATAAAAAATAGTGTCTTTCAATACTCTTTCAATTAACTTGGCCCTTTGTGGAAATTAATTAACCACATACATGTGGGACTGTTTGTGGATTCTATGTCCAGTTATATTGATCTACTCATCTATCTTTTCACCAATACTACATTGTTTTGATTATTTGAGCTTTATAGTAAACTTTGAAATCAAATAGTTTAAATATTTTAATTTTGTTCTTCTTAATCAAAATGGAGATATCTGTCTTAATTCATTTGTTTTTCCATAGAATTGTTACAATCAGCTTGATTTTTTAAAAATAAAATCTAGAATTTTCATTGTGATTATATTTCACTCATAGATAATTTCAGTAGAATTATATTTTAACAAAATTGTGCTATCCACTTGTGAAATTGGTATATAATTCCACTTATTGAGGACATCTTTAATTTATCTGAGCTAATACTGTATGTTGTAGCTTTAGTGTTTCTAAACTTAGGGTGAACTTATTCAGTTTCTATTATGTATGATATTACCTGTTTTTGTTTGTTTTGTTTTGTTTTTTGTTTTTGTAAATGCCCTTTATCAGGTTGAGAGTTTTTATCATCAATGGACATTTTGTTTTGTCAAAATATTTTGCATTCATTGATGTTATTTTTTTCTTAGATTAGTGTTTTAGATTATGTTGATTTATTTTAAAAATATTGATCCAGTCTTGCATTCTTTGGATAAAACCCACTTGGTTTTAATGTATTGTACCTTGGATTCAAGCTGCAAATACTTGGAAGATACTGGAGGAAAAAAATTGGTAAAATCACCATTGGTTTGTTTTTATTTGGAATAATGGTGTCTTTCAATCTACCCATCCTACCTTATAATAGAGAAACATGCAAATTGACTGCACCTCCGCTATGCCCATGATTGGGCCTCCGAGAGGCTGGGGGGCGGGACTCCGGGTGGCTTATCTGGCCATTGAGAAGACCAAGATGGTGGCGCCCAATCCTCTTAGTTCTGAGGGTCCCCGGGGAGATCACCAACCTGGGGGGGCTTGGCTGGGCCCAGCCATCCACTCCCGGGGGTCCCTGGGGAGATCGCCAACCTGGGGGGCGTGGCCGGGCCCATCCAGCTGCTCCCTGGGGTCCCCGGGGCGATCGGCATCCCGGGGGGGCGTGGCCGGGCCCATCCAGCCGCTCCCAGGGGTCCCTGGGGAGATCGGCACCCCGGGGAGGTGAGGCAGGTCCCTGGGAACATTGCAGGCATGTGGTTGCTGAGACCCAGACCAGGCCTCTGGCCACAGATTCATAGCTTTGCGGAGACCTAGGGCAGGGATCTGCCTCATCTGCAGAGAGACAGAGGTTCTGCAGTGCCCCCAAGATGTGGGTGGGCCCAGCCAGGGATCAAGGGGCATGGAAGGACTCCTGGCAGAGGGGCAAGGACCCTCACCCCTGAGGCGGGGTTTGAGGGGTGGTGCCACCTCAGTGGAGGGGTGCTGCACTGCAGGGTACTGGACTGACTGATGTGATTCAGAGAAGCTCCCAGTGCTAATGGGCCTCGCTCAGGTGGCCTTCACACTTCAGAGGCAGTGACTCCTGCTCCTGCCTTGACCCAAAAGCAAGCTCAGGACACCCTGCCCCATAGCAGAGCATGCCTAGGCAGTGAGTGGGAAGCCTTCCACCTGCTTCGGAGAAGGGGGGGCAGTAAAGAATGGGGGGAGAGGAAAGAATGTGGAGCATCCGCAATGAAGAGGTGCTTGAGAAAGAGGCTCGGAAGCCTGACTAGAAGGTTTGTTCTGTTTGCTGGGCCGCTGCCCCTTAGGAAGTGCAAAGAGCATGGCTCTGAGGGCTTCCTGTGTGCTGAGTCAAGTTCCACAGCCAACTGGAATTGGCCTCAGTCTCCTGGTCTGTAAAATGGATGAAGCGTGTCCCAGTGCCTTCACTGAGCTTTGATGGCCAATTGAGATACTATATAAAGAAAATGAGGGAAGAAGTGAGAAAGAAAAGGAAGGACGAGCAACACAAAAGAAAGACTGAAAGGAACCTGTAAACCCATTGTCACTTAAATAGGGAATATAGTCAATAGTGTTGTAATGATGGTATGATGCCAGGTGGGTACTAGAAATATCGGGGAACACTTTGTAAAGTATATCATTGTCTAACCACTATTCTGTAACTAATATAAAACCTGAAACCAATACAAAATAATGTTGAATGTAAAGAAATGAAAATTGGAGTGAAATTTTTATAAATTTCAAAGTTTAAATAAAAGCTGTAAAGGAAGGAAGGGGAGAATAAAAAGTGTTTTTCATTTTGCCACTTCATTAAAAAGACAGTTGTCTTTATATGGTGCTTTTATACTTTTCTAAGTCATTATCTCATTTTCATTTCTGGGCAACTTAAAGACAAGATAAGTATTCCCTCCACTATTCAAAGAAAGGAAATCTTGGTGTCTGGTCCTAATGATTCAATCATCAAGCCCTTATTGTAAAGCAGGGTTAGTAAAATTTTCTGTGCAGGGTCATATCTATACTAATAAAAGCCTTGGGGTGATCAGGCCAGCAGGAGAGGGTATTTGGGGGCAATCAGGCCCGCAGAGGAGCAGTTAGGGGTCAATCAGGCCAGCAAGGGAGCAGTTAGGGGGCAATCAGGCAGGTAGGTGAGTGGTTAGGAGCCAGCGGTCCCGGATTGTGAGAGGGATGTCCAGCTGCAGGATTAGATTAAACCTGCAGTTGGACATCCCCCGAGGGGTCCCATATTAGAGAGGGTGAAAGCTGGGCTGAGGGACACCCTCCCCAGTGCACGAATTTTGTGCACCGGGCCTCTAGTTGTTATATAATTTTCCTAGTCCTCATACAGCTGGTGTATGTATTTTTTACAGGTTTATAGTTATGTTCAGATAGATATAAAGAGTGTCATATATTTACTCTGTTACCTGGAATAAGTTCCTTATTATGTATTTGAATATCAGTACAATTTGTTATAATGCCCATCCTTTATTTTTGATATTAGTAATCTGTGTCTTCCATCTTCTTTTTATTTTATTTTTTTTGCTGAACTTGGGGTAGAATTTTATCACTTTTATTTATTCTTTCAAGGAATCAGCTTTTGGTCTAATTAATTTTTCTCTACTTTTCTATCTTTTATTTCTTCTCTTATCTTTATTATTTCCTTTTAAAACTAGTCTGCAATTTAAAACTACTCTTCTTGAGAAAGAAGATGGCTGCCGATGGGAAGGCAGACTACAAGATACTGTGTGAGTGAGAAAACAAAGGGAGAGTGTGTGGTAGCATGGGGAGTGTTTGTTGGTGAGTTGAGGGACAGCTATACTCCAGGAGACAGTAGGGGACTGCTGGATGGGTCTCCCCTGAACAGGCAGCCCCCACTGCTGCTGTATTCCCTCCCAGAGCGACCGGATCAGACGCTGAAGTGGATGTTATCAGAAGCCTGAAAATTTACAACTACAGCACCCACCGAACAGTAGCAAACCCTAGAATACCGGTTCCCAAGTGGCGCAAGCATGCAGATTCAGAGGACCACTACACTCCACCACAGAAAGGTCAGATTTTGAATGGGAGAAGGTGAGGTTTGCAGTCCTGGTAGGAGAGAGAATCGTGCACGCAGGAGCTGGAGACCTGGGGAAGTCTGCGCCTTGGAAAATCTGTGGCTGTTGGGGCTGGCGTGATCCATGAATGTGGAAGGGGGTCCTCAGAGCTGCTAACAGAAGGGAACTCTAAAAAGCAACGCATTTTGATCTAGACACAAAAGGACAGACTAAAAATTTTAAAAGTGTGCCGGTTGCTTAGACCCAAGGGGAAAAAAGATTGTACAGACTTGCGTGCAGACCTGGAGTTCACACACTTACTCTGGCTCTTTTTTTTTTTTTTCCTTTTTAAATCCTTGCTTCTGATTACTAAGCCCAATACATAAGATCACCCAATTGGGGTCACTCTAAGTGACTGCAGGGGACAGTTGTTTTTGTGGAACCTGGGGATCAGAGTGGGGAATAACCATCAGAGAACCAGCTCTGGGGCAACCCACTCCCCCAAACCAGTATTAAGTGCCACAGGGAAAACAAATCTAAACACTACCTAGAGAGGACCTATAGACCCGGAGGGCAATCCAGAAACACTGCCACCCAGAGGTTGAATCACAAATTGACTCTTGTGTAAAAACAAATAAAAGAAAATATGAAATAGAGATGTACTGCCTGCATAAAAATCAGGACTGGCTTACAACACTGAGGAGAAGCTGATCACAGGGAACTTCAAAACTGTCCAGACTAGGAAACAGTCATGCCTAACAGAACAGTAGAGGAAGTGAATGACCTTCACTACTGCACATTTTTATTTTTTTCATCTTTTACTTAAGAAACTAATTTTTTTTTCTTTTTTCCTCACTTGAGTTTACCTTTGTAATTATTACATTTTTATTTTCAATCAGTATTATTATTACTACTATTTTACCTTTTTTTTTTTTAAAGTGTCATTTTATTTTCTCTTGATTTTACTTTGGGATTAGTGTTCTATATTCTATTTTCATCTTTCCTTTAGCATCATTTTACTCTATCTCAAATTTACCTTTATGCCAATGCTCTCTTCCTCACTTTCCCCCTTTTGTTGTCCTGTTTATCTTATCCTATTCCTGCTTTAGATTTTCCCTATTCCTTCTTTTTACCCCTTGTTAAAATTTCACCCTACTTATATATCTAATTTCCAATCCCCTGCTCCAAGTCCATACACACCTCTCTCTTCTCTTTCTTCACTATCCAAACTTTTTTTCTCTCTGTCCTTTTGTTGTTGTTTGCTTGATTGTTGATTATATCGATTTTTTATGCATGTTTGTGAGATTGTTTTGCTTTTTATTTTTTTTTTTTTTGTTTTGTGTTTGTTTGTTTTTTGCTTCTGTTTTCCCTATCCTTGCTTGATACTACTTGTTGTTTGTAGTTTTAATTCACCTCCAGGTACTTGCTGCTGGCATTTGTTGGGATTAATGGCTGTTCTATTGGAGTTTTCTTCCCATATATATAGTTTTTTCCCCTCTTCTTTCTTATTCTAGCTCTTTTCTCTCTTACTTTTTTTTTCCTTTTCCCAATTTCATATTTACACTCCTGTGTTTCCTTTTTTTTTTCTTTTCTCTTCTTCTTTCTCTCCTATCCTCTAATTCGCCTTTCTCTGGTGGTAACCTTTATTTGGGGTTATTAATATTGAGAATACATTCGTGTGCAGTGCCTTGTGCATTGTACCTTGTTGTGTTGTATTTTGTGCTTTTAAATCAACGCAGGAGAGAGAGAACTACATAACCAGACATCCGGAAAAGAGAGATCATGGGGAGACAAAGAAACAACCCGCATATGAAAGAAAAATAGGCATCACCAGAAAAGGAAGTAAATTAAATTGAGGCAAGCAACCTGTCAGAGAAAGAATTCAGAGAAATGGTCATAAGGTAGATGAAAAGAATGGAAGACAAATTCGTCAATATGAGTAAGAACCAAGAGGAAATGAAGAAGAACCAAGAAGAAATGAAAAATGACATCACTGCTGTAAAAAACTCAATAGAAAGCATCAAGAGTAGACTAGAAAAAGCAGAGGACTGCATCAGTGAGCTAGAAGACAGGGTAGGAAAAAATACCCAAATAGAGCAGCTTCTAGAAAAAAAAATTAAAAAGCAGGAAGAGAACCTAAGGGAACTTTGAACAACACAAAAGAAAACAACATCCGCATAATAGGGGTGCCAGAAGGAGAGGAAACTGAACAAGGAATAGAAAACCTGTTTGAAAAATAATGACAGAAAAATTCCCTGATATAGGGAAGAAAAAACCCACACAAATCCAAGGGCAATGAAAACTAAAGAGAAAATAAACAAATGGGACTACATCCAAATAAAAAGGTTTTGCACAGCAAAAGAAACCATAAAAAAAAAAAAAAAACACAACAAGAAAGCCCACTGTATGGGAGAACATATTTGCAAATGTTATCACTGATAAAAGTTTAATCTCCAACATCTACAGGGAACTTATACAACTTAATAAAAGGAAGATAAATGATCCATTACAAAAACAGGCAACGGACCTAAATAGAACCTTTTCTAACGATGAGAGTAGGAAGGCCAAGAGACATAAGAAAATATGCTCAAAGTCACTAATTATTCGAGTGATGCAAATCAAAACAACAATGCAATAACCATATCACATCTGTCAGAATGGCAATCATCAATAAATCAACAAACAACAAGTGCTGGTGAGGATGTGGAGAGAAATTGAACCCTCGTGCACTGCTGGTGGGAATGCAGACTGGTGCAGCCACTGTGGAGAATGGTATGGAGTTACCTCAAAAAACTAAAAATGGAACTGCCATTTGACCCAGTAATCCCACTTCTTGGAATATATACCAAGAAACTAGAAACACCAATCAGAAAGGATATATGCACCCCTGTGTTCATAGCAGCACAATTAACCATAGCTAAGATTTGGAAACAGCCTAAATGCCCATCAGCAGATGAGTGAATTAGAAAACTATGGTACATCTACACAATGGAATACTATGCTGCTATACAAAAAAAGAAGGAACTTTTACCATTTGCAGCAGCATAGATGGGCCTGGAGAGCATTATGTTAAGTGAAATAAGCCAGGCAATGAAAGAAAAATACTACATGATCTCACTCATTTATGGAAAATAAAGAACATTATAACCTGACTAGAGGCCCAGTGCACGAAATTTGTGCATGGGGGAGGTGTGTGTCCCTCAGCCCAGCCTACACCATTTCCAATCTGGGACCCCTCGAGGGATGTCCGACTGCCCTTTCAGGCCCGATCCCTGTAGGTTCGGGCCTAAACAGGGAGTTGGACATCCCTCTCACAATCGAGGACTACTGGCTCCCAACTGCTCACCTGCCTGCCTTCCTGATTGCCCCTAACCGCTTCTGCCTACCAGCCTGATCACCCCCTACCCACTCCCCTGCAACCCTGATTGCCCCTAACTTCCCTCCCCTGCAGGCCTGGTCCACCTCAACTGCTCTCCCCTGCAGGCCTGGTCACCCCTAACTGCCCTCCCATGCAGGCCTCATTGCCCCCAATTGCCCTCCCTTGCAGGCCTGGTCCCTCCCCTGCTGACCATCCTGTGGCAGCAATCCTGTGTCCACATGGGCGTAGCCATCTTGTGTGTTGGAGTGATGGTCACTTTGCATAATACTCTTTTATTAGATAGGATAGAGGCCTGGTGCACAGGTGGGGGCCAACATGTTTGTCCTTAATGGTGTCCCAGATCAGGGTGTGGGTTCGCTTGGGGCATGCAGTGTCCTGAGTGAAGGGCCTTTGGTGGTTTGCATGCTGGCCATGCCCCTGGGGACCCAAGTAGAGGCCCTGGTATCTGGGATTTATTTATAATCTATAATTGAATCTTTGTAGCCTTGAGCAGAGGCTAAGGCAGGCCAGGGTGGGTGGAAAGCTTGGCTTCCTCCATTGCCAGGGAAACCCAAACCTCCTGCTCACTCAGTGGCCGAGCCATTTTTCTTGGGATTTATTTATCTTCTATATTTGAAATTTTGAAGCCTTGACTGGAGGCCTCAGCTGGCCAGGAAGTCTGGCTTCCTCCATCACCAGGGAAACCCAAGCCTCCTGCTCTCTCCAGCTCCGTGGATGCCGCCATTTTTGTTGGGAGTTATTTATCTTCTATAATTGAAACTTTGTAGCCTTGAGTGGAGTCCATATCCTTCCAGGGTGTGCGGGAAGCTTGGCTTCCTCCATTGCCAGGGAAACCCAAGCCTCCTGCTCGCTCCGTAGCCATAGCCATCTTGGTTGGGTTAATTTGCATACTTGCTCCTGATTGGCTGGTGGGCGTGGCTTGTGGGTATAGCGGAGTGGTGGTTAATTTGCATATTGCTCTTATTGGATAGGATGAACAAAAAGATAGATACAGAGACAGTAAAGCACCGAACAGACTGTCAAATAACAGTGGAAAGACTGGGGAGTGTTGGGGAGGGGGGGGAATGAGATCAACCAAAGGACTTGTATGCATGCATATAAGCATACCAATGGACACAAGACACTAGTGGGGGTTGGGATCAGGGCATACGACAGGGGATAGGGGAGGCTGGGGGAAGGTCAATGGGGAAAAAAAGGAGATATATGTACTACTATATGTCATACTTTAAACAAAATAATAAAAATAAAAAATAATAAAAAAAGCGACTTCTTTTTCTACTTTCTTATAAAGCTTAAATAAGAAATTTTGGAGAGAAACCAAGATGGTGGCATAGGTAAACACCTAAATTGCTGCCTCGCACAACAATTCCAAAACTACAACTAAAAGACAAAATCCAGAACCACAGGAAGGCTGGCTGAGTGGAAATTCTGCAACTAGAAGGGAAGAGAAAAGCACACTGAGACTCAGAGGAGCTGCAGAGGGCAGAGCTACAGAGGCACGCATGTGGAGAGGGCTGGCAACTGAGTACATGGCTGGCTTTCTCAACCGGGAGGGAGACAAAAGCTCTGGACAGCTCTGAACTCCAGTTCCAGGTGAGACACTGGGGACCCAGACTCATTCCCCAGACTCATTCAGGGAGAAACTGGACTGTCAGGAAAGAGAAAAGCACACTGAGACTCAGAGGAACTGCGGAAGGCAGAGGTACCGAGGCGTGCGCAGAGAGGGCTGGCAACTGAGTACACAGCTGGCTTTCTCAATAAGGAGGGAGACAAAAGCTCCCAATGGCTCTGAACTCCAGTTCCAGGTGAGACTCTGGGGACCCAGACTCATTCAGGAAGAAACTGGATTGTCTGGCAGCAGGCATAACTCCAGGGTAGCTTTCTCTCAGAGGTGCTTGCAGTGATTACCACGGGACACTGAGACCCAGGGGCCTCTTAGGGCAGGGCTGACAGGAAGCCATTGATGTCTGCTCCGCCCTGAGACTCCGCTCCATCCAAGCTGAGCATAGAGACTTTTGCAAGTCTTGTCTCATAAGGGTGTCTCCAGCATAGAAGTTCTCCCATCATAGACACAGCTGATCCTCACAGCCAACTGGCCTGGAGGTCAATTTCTCCCAGTGTACCAACAACAATCAAGGCTTAACTACAACAAGACTGTGCACACAGCCCACAAAGGGGTGCACCAAGAGTGTCCACCTCAGGTAACTGGGGAGGCTGAGCCACTGGGTCCTATAGGACACCTAGCACACAAAGCCACTCTATCAACTCAGGGAAGTAGCCAAAATGCGGAGACAAAGAAACAGGTCACAAATGAAAGAAATGGAGGAAAGCAAACGACTAGATATAGAGTTCAAAACCACGGTTATAAGGTTTTTCAAGAATTTTCTAGAAAAGGCAGATAAATTTAGTGAGACTCTCGAGGATATGAAAAAGGACCAAGTAGAAATTAAGCATACACTGACTGAAATAAATATATTATACAGAGATCCAACAGCAGACTAGAGGATCGCAAGAATCAAGTCAAGATTTGAAATACAAAGAAGTAAAAAACACCCAACCGGAAAAGCAAAAAGAAAAAAGAATCCAAAAATATGAAGATAGTGTAAGGAGCCTCTGGGACAACTTCAAGCGTACCAACATCAGAATTATGGAGGTGCCAGAAGAAGAGAGATAGCAAGATACTGAAAACCTATTTGAAGAAATAATGACTGAAAACTTCCCCCACCTGGTAAAAGAAATAGACTTACAAGTCCAGGAAGCTCAGAGAACCCCAAACAAAAGGAATCCAAAGAGGACCACACCAAGACACATCATAATTAAAATGCCAAGAGCAAAAGACAAAGAGAGAATATTAAAAGCAGCAAGAGGAAAAACAGTTAGTTACCTACAAGGGAGCACCCATACGATGGTCAGCTGATTTCTCAACAGAAACTATGCAGGCCAGAAGGGAGTGGCAAGAAATATTCAAAGTGATGAATAGCAAGAACCTACAACCAAGATTACTCTAACCAGCAAAGCTATCATTCAAAATTGAAGGTCAGATAAAGAGCTTCACAGATAAGAAAAAGCTAAAGGACTTCATCACCACCAAAGCAGTATTATATGAAATGCTGAAAGGTATTCTTTAAGAAGAGGAAGAAGAAGAAAAATATAAAGATAAAAATTATGAACAACAAATACATATCTATCAACAAGTGAATCTAAAAATCAAGTAAATAAAAACTCTGATGAACAGAATAAACTGGTGAATATAATAGAATCAGGGGCATAGAAAGGGAGTGGACTGATCATTCTCAGGGGGGGGAAAGGGGTGTGGGGGTGCAGGAAGAGACTGGACAAAAATCTTACACCTATGGAGGAGGACAGTGCAGGGGGCTGTAAGGGCAGAATGTGGGAGGGAACCGGGTTGAGGGGAGCTATGGGGGGGAAAAGGAGAAACAATTGTAATAATCTTAACAATAAAGATTTATTTTTAAAAAAAGAAATTTGGGGTTTACTTTTAATCTAAGTATTTAATTTAAAAATTTTTTTCTTAAGCACTATTTTAGATGCATCTCACAAACTTTGGTATGTTATATTTTCAACTTTATCCAGTTCAAAGTATCTCATAGTTTCCTTCTTTGAATAATGGATTACTTGCAGATATGTTTAATTTTAAAGAATTTTAGAAAATCTTTGTTATCAATTTCTGATTCAATTCAATTATAGTCAGAGAAAAAATTTTAAATCATTTTTATCCTCTTAAATTTATTTTGACCTGTTTTATGGCACAGAATACAGTCCAGTTTTGTGAATATCCCATATATATTTGAAAAGAATATATTTTTGCTATTGTTTGATGATAGTATTTATTCTTTAAGTCACCTATATCCTTACTGATGTTCTGTGTACTTGCTTGATTGATGATGGAGATAAAGGTGTTGAAATCTCAAGCTGCAATTGTTAATTTATTTCTCTCTTTTTTAGTTCTATTTATTTTTGCTTCATTGATTTTATATCTCTAATTATTTGCATACACATTAAAGAGTCTTATGTCTTCTTAATTGAAAGGATACATTTGTCATTATGAAATGTCCCTTTTTTATATCCTGGTGATATTCTTTCTTCTGAGTTCAAATTTTTCATATTACTATAGCTACTTCAAAATTCATTTTTAATTTTTTTTTCTTTATTGATTAAGGTATTTCATATGTGTCCTTATCCCTCCATTGCCCCCTCCAAAGATTTGTGTTTTCAGAGTACATCATTAACTGCTTTACTTTTACACATCTGTCTCTTTATATTAATGTTGAGTTTCTCCATATAGTCAGGTCTTGGTTATTATCCAATCTGATATCTATATTTTATTTGGAGTATTTAGATAATTTATATGTAATGTAAT
Organism: Eptesicus fuscus; assembly: GCF_027574615.1. NCBI lineage: Eukaryota > Metazoa > Chordata > Mammalia > Chiroptera > Vespertilionidae > Eptesicus > Eptesicus fuscus. The sequence continues at coordinate 69,256,193 of NC_072473.1, read as the reverse complement.
TACCAGTGTCATTTCACTTGAACCTATCATCTTCCATTGCTCTATTTTCCTTCTATTTAGTTTGTCCATTTCTCCTTCTTGAGGTACTCAAGATCAATTTGTGAACATTCCTTGGATACTGGATCACTCCAAAGAATTTCAGAAGATATGTCTATGTCTTACAGACTACAGTCAGGCCTTTCAAATCATAGATTAGGAAAAGCTATGGGTTTCTCTGAAAAGAATGAGCCTGTCTTAGCACTTGAATGTCCTGGTGCATAGCTTGTATTGTGACAGAAAGCCACTGTAGAAATAGAATATGGAGAGTCAGAATGGTTTCTTATAGGCAAAGATGTCAGACAAGGGTGCACTTTATCTTCCTATTTGTTTAATCTGTACACTGAGTATATACAAAAATCTGGGCTAGACTCAGAGAAAGGAGTGAAAATTGGTCAAAGAAGTATCACCAACTTATGATATTCAGATGACACCTTCTTCCTGTCAGAAAGCAGCAATCATTTGAAACTACTTATGATGAAAGCATAAAAAGAAAGTGCTAAAGCAAGACTGCTTTTGAATATCAAGAAGACAAAAATCATGACTACATAAGAAATATACAACTATAACATAGACAATGAAGACATTGAACTTGTTAAAGATTTTGCTTAATTTTAGTAAGTTATCAATTCAAATGGAGACTGCAGTTATGAAATCAACAGAACACTGAGACACAAAAGGGCAGCAATGAAAGAATTAGAAAAGATTATCAAGACTAAAGATTTGTAATTTAGAGTCCAAAGCTAAGATTATCCACACCCTCATATTCCCAATTTCTATGTACAGATACAAAAGTTGGACAGTGAAGAAGGCTGATAGGAAAAATTGACTCATTTGAAATATGATGTTGACAGAGAGCTCTATAGATACTCTGGACCACTAGAAATGTGAACAAGTGGGTTTCAGAGAAATTTAAGCCTGAAACATTGCTGGAGGCAAAATGTTTAAAACTGAAGCTGTCCTACTTTTAGCACATCATGTCAAGGTATGGATCTTTGGAAACGAAAATAATGTTGGGGAAAATAGAAGACAGCAGGAAAAGAGGAATGCCAAATATGATAAAAATTGACTCCAAAAAAAAAAATAACAACCACAAACCCATAGACATGAGTCTACAGGAATTGAGCAGGGCTGTTGAAGACAGAACACTGTGGACATCACTCATGCATAGGGTTGCCAGGAGACAGAGCCTACTCAACAGCAGGTAACATAACACTGTATTCCACTTTTCCCTCTCCTATTTGGATTATGTATTTTTTAACATTCTGCTTAATTTACACTTTTTATTACCTATATATCTTTGATATACTTTTAGTAATTTCTGTATGGTTTAAAATATGCATTTTACTATGTTACTAGTCAATCTTTAAATAATATTATATTACTTTATGTATAGGCTAAGAATCTATAATAGCATACTTCTATTTCCCTCCTAATCTTTATGCTATTATTCCATATACTTTTTTTAATTTATGTCACCACCTCCATAATACATTGCTATTTTTGCTTTATACATGCAATTATCTAATAAAGATATTTAAATTGATAAAGTATGTTTTATTTTATCCATATTACTTTTTCTCATACTCTTCATTCTTTTGGTGGATACAAATTTCTATCTCATATAATTTTCTTTTGGATGAAGAAGTTTCTATAATATATCTTGTAGTGCAATTTAGTGGTGATATATTCTTCCAACTATTGTATGTCTGAAAAATACCATCATTTGGCCTTTTTGAAAAACCTGTTTTCCCTAGGTATAGAATTCTAGGTTGACACTTTTTTGTTTGTTTGTTTCTTTTCATCCAGTTCTTTGGGAAAATCTCTTCCATTGTTTCCTGGCTTCTATGGTAATTGAGTAAAAGTGTGATGTTATTCTTATTTTTTAATACATGTGCAATGTGTCTTTTTTTTCTCTAACTTCTTATGAGATTTTTGTCATTGTCACTGGTGTTCAGCAATTTGATTATGGTGTGCCTTCATGTGGTTCTTTATGTTTCTTCTGCTTGGGATTTTTTAACTTGGTTCTTTGCATTTATAATATTCATAAAATCTGGAATTATTTTGACTATTACTTTTTCAAATATCATCCCTCCATTTCTCTGGATTATCAATTACACATATGTTAGACTACTTGATATTGTCACAGAAGTGTTCTTTTTGCTCTTTGATCTTTATTTCGTATATTATCTATTAATGTGTCTTAAAGTTCATTTACCTTTTCTTTTCACTAATTATCTGAATAATCCAGTCTATTGCCTTTTGAAATTTCAAATATTACTAATTTTTTTATACTTTATATTTTCTCCTTTTTATATTTATGGTTTCCTGTACCTTCTTGAAAATATGGAGTATATGTACAACAGAATTTTAAACATCTTTGATAATTAATTCCATAATTTCTGTCAATTTTGGGTGTGCTTCCAATGATAGATTATTTCTCCTGGTAATGGGTCATATTTCTCTGTTTCTTTGTAAACTTAGTAATTTTAAAAAATATGTTTTTATTATTGATTTTAGAGAGGGAAAGAGAGATGGAGAGAGAGAAATATTGGTGTGAGATGGTAACATTAATCAGCTGCCTCTTGCATGTCCCCCACCAGGGATTGAGCCCACAACTCAGGCATGTGCCCTGACAGGGAATTGAACCAGCAACCTCTTGATGACTGGGACAGCACTGAACCAACCGAGTCACACTAGCCAGGGCTAAGCTTAGTGATTTTTTATTGAAACACAAGCTTGCCTGACCTTGTGAATTCTATGTTGCTGAATGCTGGGCTTTGTTGTATTCCTTTAAAGATTCTTGGAATTTTTTTTCTACCATATAGTTATTTTACATGCTTTCACTTTGATTATTTTGAGTCTTGATTTATAGCTTTGCTAGTGTGTATATATAATTAATTTAGCTACAATACTAAACAATAACTTTCTGAGGGCTTTATCCTATGATCTACAGATTATAAGGTCTTTCTATTCTTGCCAGTGGAAATATAAACTATTGCCAGTCTTATGTAGACTCCTTCAATTTTTCAGTCTACTGATTCTAGTAATTCTTGGTAGTGAAGTGAAAAGTAGGTTCTTACATTCATATTCCAATGTTTTGTCAAGCACTGACCTAAGATTTTTTTTCATTTATCAATTATCTCATATACTTTTCTTATTATTAATGTGTCACAATGTGTCCTTGTAACTAGCATTTTCCTTTACCAAACAAACAAGAAAATGAATGATGCTATAATCATGACTTTTATAGTTATCCTCCTTTCTATATTGTTTCTTGGACATGATCATAAATCGAGAAAATATAGTCATTTCTCATTGTATATGAGAGTTATGTTCTACAAAGTCATTGCAAACACTAAATTAATAAACATTCTATCATTGCCTCTTGGGGAAATACAGGATTATGTTTCTGTGACCCTCTGGTCACAACATTTTTGTCAATCAATTAAACAATATATAACCTTTTTTTGCGTGTTTCTGCTTTAAAACACCTTAATATATTTTAAGGTTTTATATATATATATTTGATATATATATATATATATATATATATATATATATTTGAATATATATATATACACATATGGGAATATATATATATACACACATACATATATGGGAATATATATATGTATGTATATATATATATATATATATATATATATATATATATACATATATAGTTGATTCATTAACATTGAACTAATGGCCAACAACACTATAATTCATACCTGAACAAAGCTTATCTAACACATATTTTTATCTTTATAAGGTACATCGCAGCCTTTTTAAGTTCAGTACTACTTTTGGGGGCCATATAAAATAGTGAAATTACAAAAAATAGCAAAAGAATGTGGCATCAAATATACCATATGCATTGTTTACAATATGAGAGCTGAGACAAGAAGGCAGGATGTTACCTTGTTCAACCTCAGCAAGGGAACATTTGTGTGGGGAAGCTCAAATTTTTCACTGCTCTGTGCATGTACATATTTGCAAATGATTGTAAAACTCTGTGAATATTGACTTGGGTGTTACAAATACATTTTAGCTACAAGGCAAATTTGAAAAATGGAATTATACAAATAATTAGTGGTGACTGTACTGATGTGTGATTTTTTTTCCATTTATCTGTTCTTACTTCATAATACTTAAGGGCTTTGCTTCCTGGAGGTTGACACATTTCCCAATCCCAGTGACCTCTTTGTAAGACCTAACCAAACTAAGGAACTATATTTACCATAGATAACTCAAAATACCAGGAGGTCATCTCAATTGAAATAGTTTTTGTTTCATTTTATTGTGTGCAATCAACCCTTCTTAGTCTCTAAATAAAGAGGATTTTGTTTGTATATCATTAGAAGGTGTTTGGATTTATCAGGGTTCCTCTCCCATTCACCAGTTTTATCTTACAAAAGCTATTAATCTCTTTTGTTTAATGAAATACTTTTGGTTTAAGAAAATAGTCGTATGCTTTTCTGTGTTTTATGAAAGGTGACATTGAGATTTCTCATTTTGTCTTTTTCAGGCTGTGCTGTCTGTCATGTCACATTAGACTGTTTCAAGGATCATGCCATGCGTAACACTGTGAAGAGACTTAGTCTATCATGAAAATAAAGCCCCTACATGTGAAAATGGAGGGGAAAGAAGATGCAATTGTTGGAAAACAGGTCAAAGAAGTGTAAACCATTATTGGAAGATAAATCCTGAATCTGAGAGGCAAAGGCTAGGGAGGGCAGCCTTGATATAGTTTTCAACAGAAGCTTGTTTTGAGAGGCCAAGTAGAAGAAAGGGATGTTTGCATTTACCTTCTCCTAGCCTTTTGGCCAAGGAAGGGAAAAATATGAAGTCATTTCCACAGAGCTCTTTTATCTGAGTTTCTTGCACCTGAATCCAAAGCCTCTCAGTGAGCCAGGCTCAGGGACCTGCAGGGGCCGACTTCAAAGTGCCTTGGAGAAAGCAGAAGCAGTGCAGTTTGAAAATGTCCAAAAGTTTGAAGAAAACATTGTTAGAAGTTATTTTTTGTTTGAATGTTTCTCTCTGAGATATAATAATAATAATAATAATAATAATAATAATAATGAAATTTGAAATCTAATGTGGTATGCCATTGATTCTCTTTCACTATCTCTTCTCTTCTAAATGAAGCATCATTTGTAGGTACACGTGTTTCTCTCTTCACCTTTACCTCTAAGCTCTACTTAGATATCCTTTTCTCTAGTTCTCTTCTTGATCTCTTAGAGTTCATTTTTGATTTTTCTTACTCATGAAACTTCTTCCCTACACTTAAAAGAATCATCTTTTGTCCATGTCAAGAGAGTGCTTTTCTGCGCTCCTTCTATTTGATAGCCTGCTGTCCCAGACATCAGCTGTACCTCCCCAGGGTTCTCCGAGTTCATGTTCTCTCAATATTCCTCTTAAGGGAGAGCCTGACTATCAATGTCTTCTTTCAGGTCCTCCCTTCCAATGTTTTAGGTTATTCCATCCCTAGTCTTGACTTTGTTCTAAACCTTTAAAGGCATGCTCCTTTACCATCTACAAAATCATTCTCTCTCCATGGACATTTCTACTTTACCTACTAGTATAAACAAGCTCAGCTCTACAAATCTTTTCAAGTCACAGTAATTAAAAACCTGGCCTAAAAGAGCCCCTTATTTATCTTAGTCATTTTACTAGCAACCATCCTGTTTCTTTATATTCATATTTCAAAAGAGTAACCTACTCTTGTTATTGTGATTTCTTTTACCTGCATTCTATCTTATGTTTCCACCACACTAAAGAAAGTATTCTAGTCAGAACTACTAGTGACTTTGAAGTCATCAGATACAGTAGCTTATTCCGGTCATTATCATTTCCCTCATTCTTTCTGCAACTTTGTCATGGTTAAACCAATCTTCCTTAAGGGGTTATTTCAACACGTGAGAAATAAAATGTAAAAGTTACCCATCTCTGACCCAGATTCCTCACATTTACTCCCAAGAAGTAATAACTGCAACAGTTTATTGTATATTCTTCCAGGAATTTTCTATGCATACTTAAAAATCTTTTAATACAAACAGGGTCATATGGTATATATGTTTATAGATTGCTTTATCCACTTATAAAAATGACTGAGCAGTCTTCCCTTGTAAAGGTGAATCATAGCTTATTTAACTGGTTTCCATTGATGAACATTTTGGTTGCATCCAAATTATTGCTATCGCAGTGTTGCAGTGAATGAACATGCTTATAGAAGCAAAGGTATTTGCATTTGATTGCTTGTATAACATATTCATGAGATAAATTACTAGATTTTGAAATGCTACAAAGCTCCCTCTCCTTTAAAACATTGATAGTTTTTCTAATAACAAATGCCCATGTAAATATCTAGATTAAGAAATAGAATATTTGCCTAACTTGTGTTACTCTTCCTTAACATTCTCCTGCATTAACATCACCCAAGTAAATAACTAGTGTGAATTTTGTGTTAATCATCTTCTTGCTTTTAAAAAATAATTTTACCATATCTATGGTGAGTTTATACACACTAGGTTTTATCTGTCTTTCATTAATCTTTATATAAATGAAATCAAAGTTCTATAACTTGTGTCTATGTTTTATTTGTCTAATTTAGTGATATTTTCAACACCTCTATCTTGGAAGTCTTTTCTCCATTGGTTTTCTGTCATCTGGATATCTTCTTACTTTGTTCACTTTTTCTCTTTTGTTTTCCTCCATCTCTTCAGTGTGGCTGTTCTCTGAGTTTTAGTCCTCTGTGCTCTTTTTCTTTGTTGCAGTTCCCAGTAAGTAACCTTATCCTTTTTTTATATCTTCTACAAGAGGTCTGGTGCATGAAAATTCATGCACTGGAGGGGGGGTCCCTCAACCTGGCCTGCCCCCTCTCACAGTCCAAGAGCCCTCAGGGGCAGAAGGTGACCCAGCAATCAGGGGAAGGTGACGCCCCATCACATCTCTGCTGCTGCCACTGCCTGCAGCGCAAGCCTTGGCCGGCCCTGGTTACCTGAGCCTTGGGAAACCCTAGGCAGCTGGGCAGCTGCCATCTGAGGTTTGCCTGTGCCTTGGGCTGGCCCTGGGAGGCTGGGGGGCTGAGGGGACTGGGGGACTCCGGAGGCAGGCACACAGAGTGGCCAGGCCCACCTGGGGGCGGGCCCGGCATTGCCATACGCCTGCCGCCCCAGCGGGGCTGAGGGGACTGAGTGCCGCCATCTTGTGGCTGTGGGTGCCACCATCTTTGTGGGCAGGGCAGTCAATTAGCATATTCCCTCCTTATTGGCTGTGGGCACTGCCATCTTTGCGATGATGTGAGGTTCAATTAACATATTCTCTCTTTATTAGATAGGATTCTCTTATTCATGTCAATGACTCCCAGACCTATATTTCTGCCTCTAACATCTTTCCTGAGCTCTAGTCTAACATTTTCAACATCTTTGCTTTTATATATTGCTCTAACACCTTATATTATATTGGGTTCCATTAGCAAAAATTAAAAACAATTTAATTTTTATTCCAGACCCCCCTTGTGCTAGGTGTTTAAGATTCAGGGAAGAATAACACATGATGCTGCATTTTAATTGGAAAAACAGTTGTACAAAATTGCATACATTTTTACATAAATTAGTTTTTTTTTTTTTTTAGATTAGCTCTGCCTCTTAAATTTTCTGCTTTTGAAATAACACCATTTTCCTCCTCATCCAGGCTTATCCAGTTATCCTGGCCCTTCTTCTCCCTGAGTACTCTTTCTACTTTTTTTTTTTTTTTTTTAAACCTTTTCCTCTTGCTCCGCATGAAGATTCAGTCACCACATTTTATCATTTCTTCACTCTTGTGTATAACTCTTCCTGGTTTTTTTCCCCTTAACACCACTTTTTAGAGTGTCTCTCTACACTGAGGCTGCTACAAAAATTCCTTTTATTTTCAACCTCAAATTCATTCTGCAAGCTGTATACTATTTAGCCTTTCCCATATTCAGCTCTTAATATTGTTGTTACTTATCCACTCAAACACCTTCAATAGCTATCTGCTGCCTTTTAAATAAGATCCAAATTCCATAATCTCATATTTAGGGCCATATATAAGATGACTCCAAGCTTTCTCTTCAACTTTCTTTTCTCACACTGATTTCCTGTGTGAGGATTTGCAAATTCAAATGACCACAGGCACGGGGAAGGTAATGCAAATTAGTGAATCTGACTGAGTGAGGACTGTGGCAAATTGGAAAGCAAATTTTCCACCTAAAGTGTATAGCTCATGGCAAAGCTTAAGCTGATCACTGCTATGTGGAAATTGCAAATCCAGTGTTGCCACATTTTTCACTTTTTTAAGAAAAGCCAGACATTTATATTTTCATGTAAAATTTTTTCATTTTTAGATGTTGGCAATCACTTAAAAATGGTTTTGTCAAAAGAACACATGGCTGAGGACTGCCACTTTATGACTTTTCCCCTATGTAAACTCTAGACAGGCTGACATATTATTTGGATTTTCATCTGTATTCTGCTTGACTAGGCTCATCCACCATTCTCTGCTTATCATAATCTGTTATAACCCACATATTTTGGGAAGCTTTCCCTGGTCAGAAAACCTGATTTTCTAAGATACTTATTGTCTGATTCAGACATTTGGCATTTTAAAATGCCTTATATTAGTGATTGTCTTTTTTCCTGTTCCTGTGTTTCTTAGAATATTTTCATGATTATCCTATCTAATAAAAGAGTAATATGCAAATCAACCATCACTCCACTACACCCACAAGCCATGCCCACCAGCCAATCAGGAGCAAGTATGCAAATTAACCAAACCAAGATGGCTGCAGCCACAGAGAGAGCAGGAGGGAGGCTTGGGTTTCCCCGGCGATGGAGGAAGCCAAGCTTTCCCACACCCTGGCTGGCCCAGGCCTCCGCTTAAGGCTACAAAGTTTCAATTACAGAAGATAAATAAAACCCAACAGAAATGGCTGCAGCCACGGAGCAAGCAGAAGGCTTGGCTCCGCTCTAGGCTACAAAGTTTCAATTGTAGAAGATAAATAAATCCCAGATACCAGGGCTTCCACTGGGGTTTCCTGGGGCTGTGGCCGGCCTGCAAACCACCACAGGCCCCTCGCCCAGGCTGCCCAACGCCCTTGGGAACCCCTGCCCTGATCCGGGACACCCTTCAGGGCAAACCAGCTGGCCCCCACCCATGCACTAGGCCTCTATCCTATCTAATAAAAGAGTAATATGCAGATTACCATCACTCCAACACACAAGATGGCTGCCCCCATGTGGTCAAAGATCCTTCCCCCATGTGGACACAAGATGGCCACCACAAGATGGCCAGCAGGGGAGGGCAGTTGGGAGGCACCAGGCCTGCAAGGAGGGCAGTTAGGGGCTATGAAGCCTGCATGGGAGGGAATTAGGGGTGTCCAGGCCGACAAAGGAGGGAAGTTGGGGGCGACTGGGCCTGCAGGGAAGGGCAGTTGGGAGGGACCCAGGCCTGCAGGGGAGAGCAGTTGCGGGGGACCTAGGCCTGCAGGGGAAGGCAGTTAGGGGTGACCAGGCTGGCAGAGGAGGGAAGTTGGGGGCAAACAGGCTGGCAGGTGAGCAGTTAGACATCAATCAGGCTGGCAGGGGAATGGTTAGGGGGTGATCAGGCTGGCAGGCAGAAGCAGTTAGGGGCAATCAAGAAGGCAGGCAGGCAAGCAGTTGGGAGCCAGCAGTCCTGGATTGTGAGAGGGATGTCCGACTGCCCGTTTAGGCCCGATCCTAAATGGGCAGTCGGTTATCCCTCGAGGGGTCCCAGATTGGAGAGTGTGCAGGCTGGGCTGAGGGACAAACCCCCCCCGTGCACGAATTTTGTGCACCGGGCCTCTAGTAGACAATATACATTCATTACAAATTCTGAAATTTATAATAATATATCCAATTTAAATAATATTTACCTATTGTCTTACCACTAAACAACAAATGTCGTTAACATTATTTTCCTCATTTCTTTCAAGATATTGTGAGAGACATCTCTATATTGATCTTTATCTCTGTCTCTTCCAATCTATCTCAAAATTCATTACCTTTACTAAAGATTATAGCAGTTTATACTCCTAAAACAATATATGAGAATACCCTTTCCCTATCACCATTTTTTTTTTCTTCTTGTTGTTGTTAATCCTCACCCTAGGCTGTTCTTTCCATTGAGTTTTAGAGAAAGTGGAAGGGGGTGGGGGAAAGGGAGAGAGAAAGTGAAACATGATGTGAGACACATCGATTAGTTGCATGCACCCTGACTGGGGCTTGGGATTGAACCTGCAACCCAGGTACATGCCCTTGACCAGAATCCATTCCGTAATCCTCCTGTGTGCATGCTGATGCTCTAACAAATGAGCCACACTGGCCAGGGCCCCATTATCATTCTTTCTAAAAAATATATTCTTATTGATCTCAGAGAGGAAGCAAGAGGGACAGAGAGATAGAAACATCAATGATAAGAAAGAATCATTGATTGGCTGCCTCTTGCATACCCCCAACTGGGGATCGAACCTGCAACTTGGGCATATGCCCTGACCAGGAATTGAACCATGACCTCTTGGTTCATAGGTCGACACTCAACCACTGAGCCACACTGGCCTGGCCCTATCACCATTCTTAATACTGGATATTTCTATTCTTTTTAGTGTTTGCCAATATGATATGGGGGAAATGGTATATTACTCTTTTTTTTTATTGTAGTAAAATATGTATAAAATTTTACCTAGATGGTGTGCCAAAAATGTATACACACTTTAACAACTGATAGCTCAATTTTGAAAATGAAATGTATTTTAATAAACATTTTGGGGGACTATATATATATATATATATATATATATATATATATATATATATATACACACACACATGTATATATATATATATATATGTGTATATGTATATATATATATATATACACACACACACACACACACACATGCATATATATATATATATATGTGTAATATTTTACTACAATAAAAATTAGTACATTTGTAAGTATACAATTTAGTGGCATCAAACACATTCACAATGTTGTATAACCATCAACACTATACCCCAAAAATTTTTAATGAAGTCAATAAAAATTCTGCCCATTAAATGATAACTACTACTATCTCCTTCTCCCTTAGCTCCTGATAACCTCTATTCTACTTTCTTTCTCTATGAATTTGTCTATTCTAGGTACCTCATATAAGTGGAATCATAACATTTCCATTTCTGTGTCTTACTTATTTCAGTAGCATGATGTTTACAAGGTCCATCTATGATAGAGCATATATTAAAATCCCATTGTTTTTTTGGCTGATTAATATTACATTGTAGGTATATGCCATATTTTGTTTATCCATTCACCTGTCTTTTACACTTTTTGTCTGTTGTGAATAATACTGTTATAAACATTGATACTCAAATGTCTGTTCAAGTCCCTACTTTAAATTATTTTGTATATATGTTTAGGAGTTGAATTTCTGGGTCATATAACAATTCTATGTTTAACTCTGAGAAACTACCAAATTGTTTTCCATAGTAGTCAAAGTATTTTACATTCTCACCAATAATGCAAAAGGGTTCCAATTTCTCTACATCCTCATCAACACGTTTTTATTTTTTTTATTTTATTACTAGAGGCCTGGTGAATGAATTCATGCATGGGTGGGGTCCTTGGGGTGGCCTGTGGAGATCGGGCCCCAGCTCACACTGCCAGCCTCGCAGCCCCAGCTTGTGCCCCCAGCCTCACAGCCCTGCAGCTCCATCTGGCACCTTGCCTTGGCCTGGCACAGCCCCCTCACCTGCTCCATCATCCCTCCTGCAGGGTGATAGATCAGGGCCGGGCCCCCCCACCACTTGGCTCCCTTAGCACCTGGGAGCCTGGTGGTAGCCCCTCCCCTGCCACTGTCACCACTGGTCGCCATCTGCACGGCCATCGGGCCCTGTTCATACTCACCTTGACCTGGCACCGCCTGCTCACCTGTTCCACCATCCCGCTGTGGTCCTGCTGTCATCGGGGCCTATCTGGGCCAGCAGTGCCTCCACTGCCGCCCACTGCCAGCACCGCGTTGCTGATGCCCACCATGTTCCGAGCCACCCTCTGGTGGTCAACACACGTCATACCAAGCGGTCAAACTCCAGGTCAAACTCCTAGTCGAAGTCCTAGTTGAACCACCACCCCAGGGGACAATTTGCATATTAAGCTTTTTTTATATAAGATAGCTATCCTAGTATCTGTGAAGAGGTATCTCCTTGTGGTATTGACTTGTTTTTCCCTAATGACTAATGATGTTGAGATTCTTTTTCAAATACTCATTGACCATTTATATATATATATATATTTTAAATAATTGTCAATTCGTATCCTTTATGCATTTTTGAATTATTATTTTTGGTTGAGTTTTATAAGTTCTTTATTAATTCTGGATATTTGTTACTTATCAGATATATAATTTGCAAATAGTTTTCTCATTATGTAGATTACCTTTTTGTTTTCTGGATAGTATTTTTTGATGCACGAATGTTCTTGATTTGATGAACCCAACATATTTATTTTTTTCCTCTGTTGTCTGTGCTATTGGTGTCACATCTTTGAGATAATTACCAAATCCAACATCATGAAGATTTTCCCAAATGTTTTATTTTGGAAGTTCATAGTTCTAGCTCTTAAGTTTAGTTTTCTTTTTAATTTATTTTGAGTTCATTTTTATATATGGTATAAGGCAATAGTCCAATTTAATTCTTTTCTATGTGGGCATCCCCATTTCTTTCAGCCTCATTTGTTGAAAAGACTGTCCTTTCCTTATTTAATGGTCTTGTCACTTTTGTTGAAAATTGATTAACATTTATTTCTGGGCTCTCTTCTCTATTCAGTTTGTCTATGTATCTGTCCTTATGCTAGATTCATACTGTTTTAATTATTGTAGCTTTTTAGTAAGTTTTGGAGTAAACAGATATAAGCTCACCAATATTCTTCTTCAAGATTGCTTTGACTATTTGAGGCTATGTGGGATTCTATATGAATCTGAAGATCAGCTTTTCCATTTCTGTGGAGATGGCCATAGGAATTGTGATAGAGTTACTGTCTTTTAATTGTACATTTGTTTGAATACCAGGGAATTTGGATACTTTTCTATGTTTATCAGCCATTTGTGTTTCTTCTTTTGTAGATTGTCTGATGATGTTCTTTGTGCATGAACCTATTAACGTTTTTGTAATTGTTCTTATTTATTAAAATGGGCTCTTTATATGTATATGAAGAGCATTAGCCCTTGGAAAACATCTCTAAATGTTGTAGTTTGTTTGAATATTTTTTATATAATTCTTTCCCAGGAAGTGCTAAATTATTTTAAAGTTGTTAAATCTATTCAATCTTTTTCATTGTGGTTTCTTCTATTTTTCTTAAGCTTAGTAAGTTCTTCCTTATCCTGAGACTTGTGTAAACATAAGAAACACCTAAATGTGTAGAGAATTTTTATGAGTTTATCTGAGCCAAAATGATTACAATTGCCAAGAATAAAACCTTTTTCTTTCCTCTTCTTCACCATCATCTTTACCTCATGACATTTGGACTCTTCTTAAATGCTGATGTCCCCCTCCCTTTCTAGTCCCAGTATCAGTGCTTACTAAATCCAGACAGCCCTTTATTTATTTAAAACTATGCTTACCCATCCATTTCCCTTCATAATCCCACTGCTAAAATTCTGGGCTATTATTTAGCTGTCACTGACCATGAGCCTTCTTGCAAAGTACAGCTCATTTTACACAATATGTAAATGGCTGTAACTCAGATTATTACCTTCTTCTAAGTTGTTCACTGAGCTTCTCTTTTGACATATAGTAGAGCTTGGTGTGTTCTCCACTAGTAGGCCCTTTCACCATATATCTGTGAAAACCAAGTAAAATATTATTTACCAGTAAGACTTACTTGTAAAAAGATGTCTGGGTGTTGTTTGGGCCTCTCTGTGTATCAGGGAAGGTGATATTGAGTTCATTAGTAGAGAAATATGCCTCTTTTTCTATCTTCCATAAATAGAGCTATTGAATACTGTTTCACATATGGTCAATTCATGTACCTTTGGCACTACTTGCTCTAGAGGAAGAACATGCAGAATGTTGCCCAAAGTATACATTTCTAGGATGCCAGTCACTAAGTCTTTTGACAGATGTCAGAGGAAAACTCAAAATGACCTTTATAAGTTAGGGGGAAAAAGTATCTTACAATAAAGAAAGAAAAAAAAGGATAAATGGATGAACTATCACATGGAGCTGAAAACCCAAATTCATAAATACAGACTTGAAAATGACTGGCTAGTCTGAAGAATCACAGACAAAGATCTGAAAGTTACAGTTTATCTCAAGCTAAATAAGAACTAGCAAAGCAGTGCCATGGTTAAAAAAAATCAACTTATGTTAAATGTCTGAGATTATCCTACTATTAGATTGGGGAATCTAACTTTAAGACAACTGCATATAAAATTTATTATTGCTACTTATAATCATCACTAATATTTGTTTTACATTGAATTAAGCCCTTTAACATACATTATAAATTTATTTGGACTTGACAATGTCCTTGTGAGTTATTTATTATTATATTTTGCATTTAACAGAAGGGAAAACAGACTCAGGAAAAAAACAGACTCAGGAAAAAAGAGTAATGCTTGAGGAAATACAAGAAGATTTGATTTTTTTCTTTTTTTAAAAATAAATCTTTATTGTTCAGATTATTACAGATGTTCCTCCTTTTCCCCCCCAAAGCTCCCCTCCACCCGAATCCCCCACACCTCATCCCTTTACCCCCCACGACTGTCCTCATCCATAGGTGTAAGATTTTTGTCCAATCTCTTCCCACACCCCTCATGCTCCCTTCCCCCTGCAAATTGTCAGTCCACTCCCTTTCTATGCCCCTGATTCTATTATATTCACCAGTTTATTCTGTTCATCAGATTTTTTATTCACTTGATTTTTAGATTCACTTGTTGATAGATATGTATTTGTTGTTCATAATTTTTATCTTTACCTTTTTTTTCTTCTTCCTCTTCTTAAAGAATACCCTTTAGCATTTCATATAATACTGGTTTGGTGGTGATGAACTCCTTTAGCTTTTTCTTGTCTGTGAAACTCTTTATCTGACCTTCAATTCTAAATGATAGCTTTGCTGGGTAGAGTAATCTTGGTTGTAGGTTCTTGCTGTTCATCAATTTGAATATTTCTTGCCACTCCCTTCTGGTCTGCATAGTTTCTGCTGAGAAATCAGCTGACAGTCCTATGGGTACTCCCTTGTAGGTAACTGTTTTTCTCTTGCTACTTTCAAGATTCTCTCTTTGTCTTTTGCCCTTGTCATTTAAATTATAATGTGTCTTGGTGTGGTCCTCTTTGGATTCCTCTTGTTTGGGGTTCTCTGTGCTTATTGGACTTGTAAGTCTATTTCTTTCACCAGGCAGGAAAAGTTTTCTGTCATTATTTATTCAAATAGGTTTTCAATATTTTGTTCTCTCTCTTCTTCTGGCACCCCAATAATTCAGATGTTGGTATGCTTGAAGTTGTCCCAGAGGCTCCTTACGCTATCTTCATATTTTTGGATTCTTTTTTCTTTTTGTTTTTCTGGTTGAGTTTTTTTTTTTTTTGCTTCCTCATATTTCAAATCTTTGGTTTGATTCTTGGGGTCCTTTGGTCTACTGTTGAATTTCTGTTTATTATTCTTTATTTCAGACAGTGTATGCTTAATTTCTGACTGGTCCTTTTCCATTTTTTAGGCATTCTCATTAAGATCCTTAAAGGTCTCACTAAGTTCCTCAGAGGTTTCTAGAAGATTCTTGAGTAACCTTATAACTGTTGTTTTGAACTCTATATCCAGTAGTTTGCTTTCCTCCATTTCTTTTCTTCTTAACATGTTTCATTTTCTCCGCATTTTGGCTGCTTCCCTGTGTGGATGGAGTGGCTTTGTGTGGTAGGTGACCTATAGGGCCCAGTGGTTCAGCCTCCCCAATCACCTGAGGTGGACACTCTTGGTGCACCCCTTTGTGGGCTGAGTGCATTGTCTTGTTGTAGTTAAGCCTTGATTGCTGTTTGTACACTGGGAGGAATTGACCTCCAGGCCAATTGGCTGTGAGGACCCGCTTTGTCTATAATGGAAGAACTGCTGTGCTGGAGACACCCTTATGGGGCAGGACTTGCTTCCGTGGGGCTTTGGTGCTCACTGAGTCTGCCTTTTAAGTGTATCACTTATGGATGTGAGGAGTTGAAATCTGGTGTTGTCTCACACTGACCACTAGGTACACTGACTTCTGGATCTCCAATGGGGTGCAGGTCAGCTACAGTCTTAGGCCACCCAGCAGGAGCTACAGCATTATCTTCATATTTCTCCTCTTTGCTTGGAGTTTGGAAGTTTTGGAGCTGTCTGACCCAGCTGCAGTTTGTTAGGTTAAGCTGCGAAAGGGCAGGCCATTCATATGCAAAAGCCGCTGCGCACAGTTTGGGTGGGTTTGTAAATTGGGTGGGGCGGGGTTTCAGGGAATCATCAGGGTTTAGAAAACAGCGATGGCTGCCAGTCAGCCATCTCTGTGTCTCTGCATCTCCGCATCCCATGCCCCAGTGCAGTAAACAATGATTCCTGCATGCACCTCTGCAAGAAAGCCACCCTCACTTTTTGACCCGATGGCAGACAGTCCAGCTTCTCCCCGTAGGAGTCTGGGTTCCCAGAGTCTCGCTGGAAACTGGAGTTCAGAGCAGTTGGGAGATTGTATCTCCCTTCGGATTGAAAAAAACAGTGCACCCAGTCGCCAGCCCGATTCGCGTGCCTCTGTACCTCTGCTTTTTTACACTTGTGCAGGTCCTACCTGGTCTAAATGTGCTTTTCTCTTCCCTTCTAATTGTAGAACTTCTACTCAGCCAGCTTTCCCATGGTTTTGGGTGGTAGACATTTTGTCTTTTAGTTGTAGTTTTGGTGTGCTTGTGAGAGGGAGAACGTACAGGTGTATACCTTATGCCACCATCTTGTTTTTTTCAAGAAGATTTGATTTTAAACTCAGGTCTTTTGAATTCAAATATGATGTGATTCCCATTAAACTAAATTTCTTATTAAAGAAAAATAACTAAAGAAAGATAACTCATTAAGAAAAAACCTTGAGGATACTGAAAATGGAGGCCAAATAGGCAGATCTGTTGTGAACCTTGCCCCAGGGCCAGACTGGGAATACAGCTAAATTTGAGGGCAATAACTGGAATTACCAACTGAGGTTGAGCTGAGGAGCATACTTGTATCAAGGAAAGCCAGAAAACACCTGGAGACTGGTAGGAACAGTGAGGTCCCAATAGGAGCTGACCCAGCTACCAGGGGAGACAGGTCTGTAGATTATGAAAGAGAGGAGGGAGTGCTGGGCTATGAGAGAGCCTGTTCTCTCAGAAGATAGAGGCCTGGAAACCAGGGTAGACTCCACAACCATGAGCACCAGAGCCGAGACCGACTGCCCAAGTAACACCCAACAACGAAAGGTGGCAGGGCTGCTGGCCATGGCTGAGTCTGGAGCTGGCAGTCTGGAGCTAGTCAGAGAGAAAGCCAAGTATCTTTTTTTCTTTTACCCAAATCACAGTTTTCATTTGCAACTATTCACCCAAGGCTTTGGTTCAGGGAGGGAGACTCGAACTCTAGGTGCCTAAGGAAAGGCTGGGGTGGGAAGTATTGCGGGGAGACTTGGTGGAACAGCAGCCAGGAGCATTTGGTCGTAGATCCCCAAACCAAAACAGCCATTTTTCCTGAGAGGAGAAAGCTGTTCCCAGTAGCTACAGGGCAGGAAAAGAAGCCCCCCACCTCACTAGGTGATACAGCCTGCCCCACCCTCAGGAGCCTTGTATGCCAAACCCTGCATTTTGAGCTTTTCAGAGGGAACAAGAGCAGAGGACAAGCTTACAGGTTTGAACAGTCTGAAGGAGCCCTCAGTAACTGGATTGAGAGAGGGGACATCTGCCCTACTATCCTGGGAACCAGACTAGTATTTTCCCCTCATAAGAGAACTGGTAAAAAAAACTCGTTTCCAGCCGACCCTGTTGGTCTCTATACAAGGATCTATATCCAGCCAAGGGCAGAGTAATATTTTTGAGCCACTTGCAGAAGAGTAGCTCTGGGACAAAGATACACACCCACCATATTCTCTGAAAGCTAAACAGCACCTCCCTCACTTACAGCCCTTTCAGAAACAAACTTTTAAGTGATTAAGATTGACAGCTGGCTAGCAGGCAAAGGTGGGCAGAGGTGGAGCCAAGGGAACCAGGGGAAGTTTGCTGACCCAGCCCTGGGCCCTTTGCTGCTAACAAACCTACTTTAGAGGGCAGAATAGTCCCTACTGCTTGCAGCCATGGCCTGTAGAGACAGACACAAAAGATGGCTCAGTGGATCACTTGCAGCTTCAAGCAGGTTGCTGAAAACCAAAGGACAGTGTCTGATAGTGATTAGCACCTAAGTATCTAACAGAAATCCCAGAAAGAATTGGCATACAGAATAATGGGATCCAAAGTGATCTCCCAAGGGCCACTAAACTCTTATGAAATTAATGGCACTTCACTTTTTTTTTTTACTTTTTTTTCTCCCTCTTTTTTAATTTTCTCCCTTTTCTCCTTTGTTTCTCCTTTATTTTTAAATTTTTTTCTTTTTCCTTTCTTTTTTTCCCTTTTAAAATTTATCTTCTTTGTCATCTGCTTTATTGACCTGTTATTATTCTAGTCTCTCTTGTTTTGTTCATATATCCATATTTCTTCCTTTTTCCTTCTGAATTTTTTTTCTTTTTTTCACTACACATTTTTTCCCTCTGTTTTCTTTTTTCTTCCTTATTTTAGGTCTATCTGATTTCTCCTCTATTTTTCTTGGATTTTTCTTTTCTCCTTTCTCTATTTTAAACCAATCTGCATCTATATAGCCCATCCCACCCTTTTCTTGTTGTTTATTGCCTGTGCTTTTTTGTTTTGTTTTCTCCGAGTATTTTTTTGTTCTTTCTTTTTTTTTTCCTATCATTCTTGCTGTAGGAGTCTTGTGGGTGTTTTTGTTTTATTTCTTCTGTTTTGTGTTTTGTTACATTGTATTTTGTTCTGTTGGGTTAGCACCTCCACAACAGCTCACACAATGTAGTTGGGGGTGATCCATATAGAAAATCAGCTTGAAAGGAGACTCCATCCATAAGTGGGACAATACCGTTCAAGACACAACTACAACAGGAGAACCCAAATAACTCAAGTAAGGGGATTTCCTAGAACACCCAACTCAGGAGATCTAAGAAACTTCACCACTGTGTCCTATGAAACACCTACTACAGAAGACAACCACAAAAAATCTGGGAGGCATAGCAGTTTGCTCTAATACATTGAAACAAAATCAAAGGGGCAGCAAAAGTGGGGAGACAAAGAAACAACTCCAAAATGAAAGAAAAGGAGGAATCACCAGTAAAGGGAACTAAATGAAATGAAGGTAAACAATTTGTCAGATAAAGAATTTAGGGTAATAGCTATAAGGGTGCTCAAACAATTCAGTGAGATCTACAAGCAGCTTAATGAGAATTATGAGAGCCTTAATGAGAGCTACAACAACATGAAAAGAGAGCTTGGAAAAAAAAATTAATTGTAAATGAGGAATGACCTAGCTGTAATAAAGAACACCCTGAAAGTATTCAATAGTAGACTAGAAGAAGCTGATAACTAAAGCAGCGAATTAGAAGATAAGATAGATAAAATGGGGAAGGAAATGACAGCCAAATAGACAGACATGTTATGCAACTTCTCCCAGGCTAGACTGGAAAGCAACTAAATTGGAGAACATCCACTCAGAATTAACAAATTAGACAGAGCTGAGGAGACAATTTTCAATAAGAAAGAGCAGAAGACACCTAGAGAACTGTAGGAGCGGGGATCTGAGCTGAAGAGTGATGTCTGGCCCACAGGCCTAGAGGGTGAGCTTGAGGATGCATTGCACCAAAGCCACGACCCTTGGCAACAGGCATAATACCCAATTGTGAAAAAGAAAACCAGCAGGGCTGTTGGTGCCTGGGAAATCTAGACCTGGAGCCACAGCCATGGGGGCTGTACCCCAACAGACAGCCTGAAAAGCAGCCTGAGTAGCACAGTGACAGGGGGAGAGAAACCTGCAGTTTCATGGTTGTTTTGTTTCTGTTTTTTCTTTGCTTTTATTTGTTAAACCAAGAATATAGGACTTTTCAGTTGCAAAAACTTGCCCGAGGCTCTGGTACAGGAGAGGCACAGATTTGTAGAACCTGAGGAAAGGTTGAAAGGGAGGCAAGGCAGCAAGACATAGCCAGGTCTCTTTGTAACCCTCCAAACCCAAGCAGTCATTTCTTCCTAGAAGAGCTAGCCCCTCCCAGTGGCCTCAAGGCAGGTGATACAGCCTGCCACACCCTGCCTGCATTTTGAGCTATACAAAGGATACAAAAGCTCTGAATAGCCCAAAGAGCCTTCAGTGGCAGGGTTGGAAAGGGACCAGTCCATCCTATTATTCTGGGAATCAGACTGATAGAAACTCCAGGTTGCCAGTGAGCCCCACTGGTCTCCATAAAGGATCTCTGACCAAGACAGGCCAGAGTAATATTTTGGACCACTCATGGAGGAGTGGCCCTGTGTCAGGGAAAATACATCCATCTGATCCCTGGATAGTGAAACAGTACCAACTCCACCTAAAACCCTGACAGAAACAGACGCTTGAGTGATTAAGATTGATAGCTGGCAGACAGGCAAAGCATGCAGATTAGTCCTGTCTGCTTGCAGCCAAGGCCTGTGGAGACAGACACAAGCAAAGCGGGTGGATCTCTTGGAGCTTCAACATGCTGCTAAAGGCCAAAGACTGCCTGACAGTGGCCAGCACCTAACTACTTAACAGGAAGCCCAGAATTGGCAGACATAACAGAAGAATGGGATCTTAAAATAGCCCCCTTGGGGCATGAAAATGTGACTAAAGCAAATGACACCTCACTTTTTAATATTTTAAGTTTATTTTTTTAGTATTACATTTATTTTTATTGTTATCTTATTTATTTTCTTCTTTCACCTTTTCTTCCTTGATTTTTCCTTTTTCACCCTGTTATACATACTTCTCCTTTCCCCACTTTAGCCTTTGAGGAGCAAGTCTGCCCAGCAAGCTCAAAAACTAAATGAATCTTATTTCTGATACCTGCTGCCACCCAGTCTTAATCAGTGGTGGAGAAATGGTCTCAGAAGTGTTTGTCTCAATTGGCCATTTAAGTTTTATGTGATTAATGATTACAGTACATTGCAAAATCTTTAGAAGAAAATGAAAATATTTTGTGGGCCACTTGGTCCTTGTGTGTGTGTGTGGCAACTCTTAAGTTATAGTTTTAAAATCAGTAATTTTAATGGAAACACACTCAAGCAGAGGGGCTTTTCAGAGAGGTCAGGGAGTATGATTGCAGTGTAAGGGTCACCGGTTCCCCCCCCATGCCACCTTCGTTGGCAGGAGGCAAACGCTTTTCCCAGTGGGAACAGAGAGTGGACTGCCAGATGAAAACGCCTCGGTGGGAGCCTTCCTTTGACACCTGGGACCAGCTCCACGCTCCCTGCCTCCACCCACCCAGTGTCCATCCCCTCCAGGGGTTGTTTTGAGTAGCTGGAGGCGGTGGTGAGGAGGGAAATTCCCTTGTGACCCCCTGTGCCCCGATGAGACCCAAGAACCCTCGGCAACTCCTTGGACACTTTTCACCGTGTTCTATTAGGGGGCTTAAAGACGGCAGCTAGAAATTCCCCCATTCCCCTTTTCAGGCTTATCAGAATCTGAGATCCTTATCTGTAGGAAAAATGTGGCCTTTTGAATTTCAAGCTGCTGGAGGCCTGGGAACAGGGTGATGGGCCTGCTCCCTCCTCCCTCTGCCTTTTTCTAAATATTTTAAAATAATAGAAGGTTTGAAAGTTAATTTGAAATTATGAAGGTTTTTGTAAAGGTTGTACATGTGATGAGAAAGGGAACAGAGAAAGAAAGAAAAGGCCAGCAGCAAATAGGAAGGAATTAGTATGCCTATTGTAGGAAGTGGGGGCACTGCAAGAGAGAATGTCCTGGCAGGTTACCTAGAGAAGCAAAAGGGGAGACTCAGACTCCAAGGGTCTTTAACTTAGAGGAAGAGAACTGACAGGACCGGGGCTCCTTTCCATTGTGCCCCCAGGAGCCCAGGGTAACCTTACAAGTGGGGGGAAAACCTGTTAGTTTCCTGGTGGACACTGGGGCAGCCTATTCAGTCTTGACAGAGCCGATGGGACCCATAACCTCTAAGAAGACATCAGTCCAGGGAGCCACCGGACAAATTGCCTGTTTTCCTTGGACAATAAAAAGGACTGTAGACCTCGGAAGGACATGGTAATGCATTCATTTCTGATCAAGCCAGAATGTCTGTACCGTGACCTCCTACAGAAACTATTTGGACGTGCCACCATATCCTTTGAGGGGGACGGAGCGGGAATTCCTACGGGCAGTTGGATACTGCCACCTGTGGATATCGGGGCTCGTGGAGATTGCTAAACCTCTGTACTCAAGTACTAGGGGAATGCATCCACTGAACTGGACAGAAGTGGAACAACAGGCCTTTGAGGAGCAAAAGAAGGCTCTCATCTCAGCACCTGCTCTAGCCTTGCCAGACGTCACAAAGCCCTTCCACCTCTACGTGAGTGAGGTAAGGGGCATTGCCAAAGGGGTTCTCACTCAGACTCTAGGTCCCTGGAAGAGACCTGTTGCCTATCTGTCTAAGAGGCTAGGCCCCGTGGTAGCAGGGTGGCCAGTGTGCCTCCGGGCAGTGGCCACCACAGCATTGCTGGTGAAGGAGGCAGATAAGCAGACTCTGGGCCAGTAACTAGCCCTGACAACACCCCACGGTGTGGAGGCCCTCCTTCGAGGTGCTCTGGAGAGATGGATGTCAAACACCAGGATCACCCAGTGCCAAGCTCTTCTCCTAGACCAGCCCTGTGTCCGGCTCCATAAGACACTGGCCATCAACCCTGCCAGCCTGCTTCCAGATGATGATCCAGAGGAACCTATTCAGGACTGCACAGAGGTAACAGACGCAGTACAAATGGCTCACCCAGACCTGACAGATGTCCCGCTATCATCACCAGACAAGGTACTGTTCACGGTTGGGAGCAGTTAAGTTCAGGATGGCATCCAATATGCAGAGCAGCGGTAGTAGCCCTGGACCGCACCATTTGGGCACAGTCCCTGAATAGGGGAACCACGGCACAAAAAAGTCAAACTTTTGGCCTTAATCCAGGCCCTTCGATGGGGACACAGTGCCATCCACCGGGAAAGAGGGTTACCAACTGCAGTGGGAAAGGACATTAAAAATAAGGAAGAGATTTTAGCCTTATTAGAAAGAGGTCATCTGGCTCCCAAGGGCAGTTGCAATAGTGCACTGCAAAGGACATCAGAAAGGGGAGACAATTGAAGCCAGAGGAAATAGAGCCGCAGACCAAACTGTCAAGGAAGCCGCCCAAAAACCAGTGGGGCCTTTACAAGTTTTAGTAACCCTGCCGTACCTGGACCTACGCAGACCCCCTCTTACACCAAACAAGAGGAGGAATTGGCAGAACAGAAGCAAGCCATCAAAGGACCAGATGGTTGGTGGATCCTACCAGATGACAGACTGTTGGTCCCAGAGGCTCTAGGTCGGACGTTAGTTGCCCAGTTACACCAGGCTACCCACTTGGCGTCAACAAGACTTCTGAACTTCTGTGAGGCAGGTACTACCAAGCTTAGATACGGTAATTAAAAGCATAGCTACTAGAAGTAATGTCTGTGCACAGGTAAATGCTAAGCAAGGTAAGAGGGTCCCCCTGGGAATTCGGGCCCCAGGGAAATTCCCCAGGAGAGCATTGGGAGGTGGATTTCACAGAGATTAAGCCACCAGCGTCATGGTACAAGTACCTGCTAGTTCTCATAGACACCTTCTCAGGTTGGGTTAAAGCATACCCCACTAGGACAGAAACTGCCTCTATAGTTGTCAAGAAATTACTCCAGGAGATTATACCTAGATTCGGGCTGCCAGTAGTCATAGGATCAGATAACAGCCCCGCCTTTGTAGCCAAGGTATCTCAAAGTATAGCTCAAGCCTTAGGCCCAGAATCTGGACAGGCATAAGCAGGACTCTAAAAAGTACTTTAACTAAATTTGTCCTAGAAACCGGTGAAAACTGGACCAACCTCCTGCCCTTCGCCCTCTTATGGGCCATGTGTACCCTCTACCAGGAGGGGTTCCTCCCTTCTTTTTGAGATCATGTATAGTAGACCTCCCCCCATCCTTTCCAGGGTCAGGGAGAAACTGAAAGCTGGAATTCATAACCATTCCCTTACTCAAGTCCTTTCAGGCTCTGCAGTATACCCAGAGAGCCACCCATAAGCTTGTTCGAGATGCACTGCCAGTGCCCACCGCGGACCCTGTACATCCCTTCCAGCCCAG
The DNA here is from genome assembly GCF_027574615.1 of Eptesicus fuscus. Lineage (NCBI taxonomy): Eukaryota > Metazoa > Chordata > Mammalia > Chiroptera > Vespertilionidae > Eptesicus > Eptesicus fuscus. Next base: position 69,231,710 of record NC_072473.1, on the reverse strand, counting down.
GGACTCGGTGTGGGTAAAGAAGTTCACTGCCCAAGGACTCACCCCAACCTGAAAGGGACGCTACACTGTTATCCTGAGCACGCCCATGGCTGTTGAAGTGGACAGCACCCAGACCTGGCTACACCACTCCCAGCTCCTGCACCAGGAAACGGCCTGGATCCTGGCAACCAGCGGCCTCACCCGAGAGATCCCTAGCCTAGGCTCCACGCAGGCCAGGAGGAGACTCGACACCTGCAGGAGGGGAACTGGACTTCAGTGAGGACAGTACTGATGGGGACTGTGGTACAAAGGGCCTTGGTAACTGTAAGAACATTTTTGCTAGGCAGTGAGAAAGTCCAGGGCTAAGTAAGGCTAGATGTGCTAGGGGATGGGAGAGCAGGAACAGAACAGAGAATGCCCTTAAAGGAAGTAAGATGAGTCCATGATTTGACTCATGCACCTAAAACCAGTGGGGAATGAAGTATGGTAGCAACCATACTTAGGTAAAAACTGCTGTTTGAATTTTAACCCTGCTATTCTGGCTTCTGTACACACTTGCTTGCTTGGACAATAGGGTGGTTACCTCAGCTTCCAGACTGAGACCTGGAGACTCACAGAGGTAATTTTCCTGTGCCTGTGGACCAGGACTACAGGAGATTGATTCCCAGTGACTCAGTAGCTCCAGGAGTAGAAACTGTAGATAACCTTTAGAGATTACTGACTCCGCTTGGGTCTGCTTCTGTAAAAACCTGCTTTCCCAAGATAGGGCCATATTTCAATAATGTCCAACAGGGGCTGGGAACACCCCTGCAGGCTGTTCCCAGACTTTAGAATTTAGAATTTAGAACAAAGGAAAATTCTTGTGGTTTGGACCTTTAAAAGGACTGCCTACACCTGGGACAGCGCGTTCGTGAGGGTGGCCACCTGCGTGTGGTGCCCTCGCGGCTGTCCTGGCCAGTTCAATAAATCCTTGCCTGCTTTTTTAATCAATCAGCAGCCTCCAGTGGTCTTATTTTTGACTCCAGGGTTCGACCCCACAACAATAGGTACACAATGCAATGAACAAATCGTGTAACATAGTAATGTACACTTGAAACCTATATAATTTTATTAGCCAATGTAGCCACAATAAATTAATTTTAAAAAGCCAGGGATAGGGTTGAAGTAGTCACATAAATCTACAATGCACTTCACTCCCTTGTAGGCATTCAAAATGTAATGGGATATAACTTATTATCTAAACACTTTTTCTCCAGACCTACTTTTCTTTTTTTGTGTATTTTTTTCTTTTTTTATTGTTTGAAGTATTACAAATGGTAGTACATATGTCTCCTTTTATTTTTTTCCCAATTGACCGTCCCCCAGCCTTCCCAACACCCTCAGCACATGCCTTTAGACCCCTCCCAGTGTCTTGCGTCCATTGGTTATGCTCATATGCATGCATACAAGACCTTCAGTTGATCTCTTACTTCCCCCCCTCCCCAGTTTTCCTGCTGTTGTTTGACAGTCTGTTCGATGCTTCTCTGCCTCTGTATCTATTTTTGTTCATCAGGTTATAATGTTCTTTATTATCCATAAATGAGTGAGATCATGTGGTATTTTTCTTTCACTGACTGGCTTATTTCACTTAGCATATTGCTCTCCAGTTCCATTCATGCTGTTGCAAATGGTAAGAATTCCTTTTTTTTTATAGCAGCATAGAATTCCATTGCATAGATGTACCACAGTTTTCTAATCCACTCATCTGCTGATGGGCATTTAGGCTATTTCCAAATCTTAGCTATAGTAAACTGTGCTGCTATGAACATAGGGGTGCATATATCCTTTCTGATTGGTGTTTCTGTTTTCTTGAGATATATTCCTAGAAGTGGTATTACTGGGTTAAATGGCAGTTCCATTTTTAATTTTTTTAGGAGACACCATACTGTTTTCCACAGTAGCTGCACCAGTCTGCATTCCCACCAGCAGTGAACAAGGGTTCCTTTTTCTCCCCATCCTCTCAAGTACTTCTCATTTGTTGATTTGTTGATGATAGCCATTCTGACAGGTGTGAGGTGGTACCTCATTGTTGTTTTGATTTGCATCTCTCAGATAATTAGTGACTTTGAGCATGTTTTCATGTGTCTTTTGGATTTCTGAATGCTTTCTTTCGAAAAATCTCTATTTAGGTCATTTGCCATTTGTTGATTGGGTTGTTTATCTTCCTTTTGTTAAGTTGTAAGAGTTGCCTGTAAATATTGAAGATTAAACCCTTATCAGAGATAACATTGGCAAATATGTTCTCCCATGCAGTGGGCTTTCTTATTTTGTTGATGGTTTCTTTGCTGAGCAGAAGCTTTTTATTTTGATGTAGTCCCATTTGTTTATTTTCTCCTTATTTTCCATTGCCCTAGGAGCTGTATCATTAAATATATTGCTACGACAGATGTCTGCTATTTTGCTGCCTATGACTTCTAAGATTTTTATGGTTTCCCATCTTACATTTAAGTCTTTTATCCATTTTGAGTTTATTTTTGTGTATGGTGTAAGTTGGTAGTCTAATTTCATTTTTTTGCATGTACCTGTCCAATTTTCCCAACACCATTTATTGAAGAGACTGTCTAGTCTCCATTGTATGCTCTTGCCTCCTTTGTCAAATATTAATTGAGCATAGTGTTTTCAGTTGATTTCTGCGTTCTCTATTCTATTCCATTGGTCTATATGTCTGTTCTTTTGCTAGTACCAGGCAGTTTTGAGAACAGTGGCTTTGTAGTATAGCTTGATATCTGGTATTGTGACCCCTCCAACATTGTTCTTCTTTCTCAGGATTGCTGCAGCTATTCGGGGTCTTTCTTTATTCCAGATGAATTTTTGGAGAGTTCATTCTAGGTCTGTGAAATATGCCATTGGTATTTTAATGGGTATTGCATTGAATTTATTGATTGCTTTAGGTAGTATGGACATTTTAATGATGTTGATTCTACCAATCCATGAACATGGTATATTCTTACATTTGTTCATGTCTTCCTCTATCTCTTTTTTTATCATTCTGAAATTTTCTGAGTAGAGGTCTTTTACCTCCTTGGTTAACTTTATTCATAGGTATCTTAATTTTTTTGTTGCAATGGTAAATGGGGTTGCTTTTTTAATTTGTCTTTCTGTGATTTCATTATAGGTGTATAAAAAAGCCATAGACTTCTGGGTGTTAATTTTGTATCCTGCTACACTGCCAAATTCATTTATTAAGTCTAGTAGTTTTTTTTAAAGGAGTCTTTAGGGTTTTCTATATACAATATCATGTCATCTTCAAATAATGACAGTTTTACTTATTCATTACAATATGGAACATTTTATTTCTTATTCTTGTCTGATTGCTATGGGTAGTACTTCCTGTATTATGTGGAAAAGGAGTGGTTAAAGTGGGCATCCCTGTCTAGTTCCTGTTCTTAGGGGAAATGGTTTTAGGTTTTGCCTATTGTGTGTGATATTGTCTGTAGGTTTGTCATATAAGGGTTTTATTATGTTAAGGTATTGTCCCTCTATTCCCACGTTGCTGTGAGGTGTTTTTTTTTTTTTTTTTTCTTTATCAAGAAAGGTTGTTGGATTTTGTCAAATGCCTTTTCTGCATCAATTGATATGATTATGTGATTTTTGTCTCTCACTTTCTTTATGTGATGTATCACATTTATTGATTTGCTGGTATTGTACCAGCCTTGCATTCCTGGAATAAATCCCACTTGGTCATGGTGTGCATGATCTTTCTAATGTAATGCTGGATTTGATTTGCCAGAATTTTGGTGAGGATTTTAGCATTTATGTTCATCAGGGATATTGGCCTGTAATTCTCTTTGGGGTGTCTTTATCTGGTTTTGGGATTAGGATAATGCTGGCTTTGTAGAAAGAGTTTGGAAGTGTGCCTTCCTCTTGAAATTTTTGGAATAGTCTGAGAAGGATTGGTTTTAGTTCTTCTTTGAATGTTGGGTAAAACTCCCCTGTGAAGCCATCTGGTCCAGGGCTTTTGTTTGCTGGAAGGTTTTTGATTACTGTTTCAATTTCATCAGTAGTTATTGGACTATTCAGGATTTTTAAATCTTCCTGATTGAGTTTTGGAAGCTTGTATTTTTCTAGGAATGTGTCCATTTCTTTGAGATTGTCCAGTTTCTTGTAGAATTGTTCATAGTATTTTTTACAATCTTTTGTATATCTGTGGGGTCAGTTATTACTTCACCTCTTTCATTTCTGATTTTGTTTATTTGGGCCCTCTTTCTTTGTTTCTTGGTGAGCCTGGCTAGAGGTTCATCAATCTTGTTTATTCCTTCAAAGAACCAGCTCTTGGTTTCATTGATGTTATATATTGTCTTTTTGGTTACTCTGTCATTTACTTCTGCTCTGATTTTTATTATTTCCTTCCTTCTGGTTACTGTGGGCTTTTCTTGTTGCTCTCTTTCTAGTTCTTTAAGTTGCAAGGTTAGATAATTTGTTACCATTTTTTCTTGTTTTTTTGTTTTTTGTTTGTTTTTTTGTTTTTGGTAGGCCTGTAGAGCTATGAACTTCCCTCTCAGGACTGCTTTCATTGTGTCCCATAGATTTTGGATTGTTGTATTTTTATTGTCATTTTTTTCCAGGATGCTTTTAATTTATTCTTTGATCTCTTTGGTAACCCAATCATTGTTTAATAGCATGCTATTTAGCCTCCATTTGTTTGATTTTTGTTATTGTAGTTTATTTCTAGTTTTATGTCATTATGGTCTGAGAAGATGCTCATTATGAACTCCATCTTCTTGAATTTGAAGAGACTTTGCCTGTGTCCTAATATGTGGTCTATCTTTGAAAATGTTCCATGTGCAATGGAGAAGAATGCATATTCTGTAGCTTTGGGGTGAAATGTTCTGAAGATGTCAATTAAGTCCATCTGACCAAGTGAGTCATTTAGAATTGATATTTCTTTGCTGATTTTTTGTTTAGAGGATTTATCCAGTGGTGTCAGCAGGGTATTAAAGTCCCCTACTATGACTGTATTGCTATCGATCTCTCCCTTGATATCTTCCAGAAGTTTTTTTTTTTTTTATGTATTTAGGTGCTCCTGTATTAGATGCATAAATGTTTTCCAAAGTTATATCTTCTTGTTGAATTGTTCCATTTAGTGTTGTGTAGTGGCCTTCCTTATCTCTTGTTATGGCCTTTACTTTAAGGTCTATTTTATCAGATATAAGTATCGCAACCCCACCTTTTTTCTCATTTCCATTTGCCTGAAAAATTTTTTTTCCATCCCTTCACTCTCAGTCTGTGTGAATCCTTTGTTCTAAGGTGGGTCTCTTGCAGACAGCAAATATATGGGTAATGTTTCCTTATCCATTCAGCTACCCTATGTCTTTTGATTGGTACATTTAATCCCTTTACTTTCAATGTTATTATTGATAAGTACTTGTTTGCTGTCATTTTTATTCTTAATGTTTGTGTTTCTTCTTGCCTTTCTGTTTCTTCTTTTTACAGAAGTCCCTTTAGCATTTCTTGCATTACTGGCTTGGTAGTAATAAACTCTCTTAGCCCTTTTTTGTCTGTGAAGCTTCTGATTCCACCTTCAATTTTGAATGATAGCCTTGCTGGGTATAGCATTCTTGGACTCAGTCCCTTGCTTTGCATCACTTTATATATTTCATTCCATTCCCTTCTGGCCTGGTGTGTTTCTGTTGAGAAATCGGTTGATATTATAATAGGAGATCCCTTGTAGGTAACTTTCTGTCTCTCTCTGGCAGCCTTTAATATTCTTACTTTGTCATTGGTGTTTGCCAGTTTAATTATGATGTGTCTTGGTGTCAGTATTTTGGGGTTCATCTTGTTTGGGACTCTATGTGCTTCTTGGACTTGAATAGTTTTTTTCTTGCCCATGTCAGGGAAGTTTTCTGTCATTATTTCTTCAAACAAGTTTTTTTATTCCTTGCTTCTCTTCCTCTATTCTGGTACCCCTATTATGCCAATGTTGTTTCATTTTGTGTTGTCCCAAAGCTCCATTAGGCTCTCCTCTTGCTTTTTAAGTCTTCTTTCCAGTTGCTGCTGTGTTTGTGTGTTTTTTCCTACCTTGTATTCTAATTCGCTGATGCAGTCCTCAGCCTCTTCTAGTCTACTATTTAAGACTTCCATTGTGTTCTTTATTGCAGCTATGTCGTTCTTCATCTCCTCTTGGTTCCTTTTCATGTTGGTGTCATTCTCATTCAGCTCCTTATAATTCTCATTAAGTTGTGTGTATTTGTCATTGAGTTGTGTGTATTTGTTATCCAGCCATTTGAGCATCCTTATAACCATTACTCTGAATTCTTTCTCTGATATGTTGCTAGCCTCAGTTTCACCTAACTCCCTTTCTGGTGATTCCTATTTTCTTTCCTTTGGGGATTGCTTTTTTGTCTTTCCATGTTTTGCTGTAATGTTTTAATTGTAGATCCGATTGCTTTGCTACCCAATTTCTTTTGGGGATGGTGCTACTGCTGTGGTCTCTCAGGTTTCCTGGGCTTGGTAATCTAGCATAGCTCCCTACTTGAGCTATTTGGGTTCTCTTGATGTAGGCCTGTGAGCTGGAAGGGCACAACTGCGGTGTCTAGAAGTCAGCAGCCATTGAGGGAGTGTCCTAATTTTGCTGTTTTGTGCCCTTGATTGAAATAACGCATGCCCAGAAGGGATTCACATTGGCACCCAGGAACCAACTGTTGGGTTGATTGGGCTCAGGAGGCCTGTGCTCTGGAAAAGCATGACTGTGGTGTCCAGAGTTCTGTAGTTGTGGGGTGGGTAGACTCAGCTTTTGCTGTTGCACCTGTGGTGGATAGGCAAGCATTCCCAGTGGCAGCTCACAGGGGCACCCATGGTGCATTTGCCAGCGCGGTTCATTGAAGCACTCTGAAGGGCCCTGGCACTGAAGCCACATAATTAAGGCATCTGTGGGCAGGTATCCAGGATAAATGAATTCAGAATTTCTACTGCTGGGGGGAGTGTGTCCCTATTTGTCCAAGATTGCATCCAGCAAGGGCTCATGGCAGCTCCCACGAGTGCCCTGTGGATAGATGGCCTCAGGGTGCCTGCCCGTTGGAAATGCACAACTGTGGCAGTGCGTTTACTGGCGCAGAGCTCTGATGCACTCTGAAGGGCCCTGGTGTTGAAGTTGTGCAGCTGGGGTGTCTGTGGGCAGTTATTCAGGAAGAGGGGATTCAGAATTTCTACTGTGGGACAGTGAGCCCTTGTCTGTACAGAATCACACCCAGCAGGGGCTCACAGCAACTCCTCAGAGCACCCTGTAGATAGATGGGCTCAGGGGGCCTGATCCTTGGAAATGCGAGACTGTGGCAGTGTTTTTGCTGTTGCAGAGCTCTGACATACTCTGAGGGGTCCTGGTGCTGAAGTTGCGCAGCTGGGTTGTCTGTGGGCAGTTAGTCAGGAAGAGGGAATTCAGAATTTCTACTGCGGGGCAGTGCTCCCTTGTCTGTACAGAATCACACCCAGTAGGGGCTCCCAGTGGCTCCCAGGCGCTGCCTACAGAGTGGTGTGCCCTGGATGCCTGTGCACTGGAAACGTGTGAATGTTGTGTCCAGCGTTCTGTCACTGGGGAAGGGGGGAGGTTGCACTTACTGCTGCGGAAGTGGTGCCCCTTTGGAGGTGGAGGTCCTAGGGTCCACAGGTCTGTGGCTGGGGCTGCAGGATATTGGCTGGAGTGGCTGCTGGGTCGCAGGCAGTGTCCAAGGCCTATCTGGGTGGTGGTGCTGATGAATTCCTAGAAAAGGCCGCTCTCCCCTTCAAGACGGTATGGGCTCCAGGCCTGAGTCCTGCAGTCCAGGGAGTGCCCGCAGCAGTGGTAGTCTCTCCCTGTCCAGGAGAGCCTGGTCTGCCAGCCCCTGCTGCTCCTGCCAGATTTAACTGTCCCTCACTCACTCACACACACACCAAACAAATCCACACACTCTCCTTTCATCCCCTCACTCACTCACTTCCTCTCCCTCACGTCCATCCTGCCAGCCACCATCTTGACATCCCCCTCAGTTTCAGTACTCTTAATCATTGCTCTGTGTTGCCTCTTCTAGCTTTAATAAGTATAGGAAATCCACTCCCTCTGAAACAAATTGAGCCTTGATACCAACATATTCTGATATTTAGGATCCTCAGATGAAAGTGATCCCCATAAGCCTCTTTTTGATTCATTCTTCCAGATTTATCTTGGTTTTTCTACCACAACCATATTTTTTTTTCAAAAGAAATACAACAAGAGGCAATAATCCTCTTTTCTTTCATAAAGTTCCTTGGCACCATTCACACTGCTCAGCCCCAATACTTCATACCCAGCACCACCTTCTTCTACTGTTTCCCATTATTACTTAGCTGAGAGCATGTGAACATCTGCTTACAACAAACACACTTAATTTATCTTCAAATACAGATTCACCAAAAAAAAAAAAAAAACCCACAAAGCATAAAGGAAATATAGTTACTTTTATTAAATTGTTTTTAGATACACTACATGATTTCCATTATGACTACCGCCTGATTTTTCAAATCTCTAAGCATGTAAGATTTGATCCTCATTTATCAGAAAAATACCAAAGCTAGAAGAGACTTTGCTAAAAGATCCTGTGGTACAGCATTTGGGAAGATTAACTTTTACTTTTAAATCTCCCTGAGGTTAAAAACTTGTCTTACTTCCACTAATGACATATTATAGTTCTTAAGCTAATATACATATAACAGTTCTTCCCGAAGTCAAACTGAAATCTTTGCTGCTTCAATTTAAGCAAGCTGAGATTCTATTCAAGTTTCAAGACAACTGAAAAGATTTTCTGTGAATTATTCCCTGACACCCTAGATTAAATTAACTTATTAACCCTTCAGCATTCTGGGGGTTAAGGAGTTTACTAATGCCTCTATTATTATATTTATATAATAATGCTATAGTTTATAAATTTGCCACCACCCCAACAGAGAACCCTTGAGAACAGAGGCAATGTTCTACTACTTATCTTTGTGTCCACCACACTTGTCAGAGTAACTAGAACATATTAGAAAGTTGAAGGAAATATTTGCAACAAGAGAGCATGGGAGAACATATTTGCCAATGCTACATCCAACAAGTGTTTAATCTCCAAAATTTATAGGGAACTCATACAACCTAACAAAAGGAAAGTAAGAAATCCAATCAATAAATGGGGAAAGGACCTAAATAGACACTTTTTGAAAGTAGACATACAGAAGGCCAAGAGACATATGAAAAACTCTTCAAAGTCACTAATTATCTGAGAGATTCAAATCAAAATGACAATGAGGTACCATCTCACACCTGTCAGAATGGCTATCATCAACAAATCAACAAACCACAAGTACTGGCCAGGATGTGGAGAAAAAGGAACCCTCATGCACTGCTGGTGGGAATGTAGACTGGGGCAGCCACTGTGGAAAACAGTATGGAGATTCCTCAAAAAATTAAAAAGTGGAACTCCCATTTGACCCAGTAATCCCACTTATAGGAATATATCCCAAGAAATCAGGAACACCAATCAGAAAGAATGCATGCACCCCTATGTTCATAGCAGCATAATTAGCTAGGATTTGGAAACAGCCTAAGTGCCCATCAGCAGATGAGTGGATTAAAAACCTGTGGTACATCTACAAAATGGAATACTACACTGCTGTAAAAAAGAAAGAACTCTTACCATTTGCAACAGTATGGATGGACCTGAGAATATTATGCTGAGCTAAATCAGCCAGTGGGAGAAAGATAAATATCACATGATCTCACTGGTTTGTGGAATATAATGAACAACATAAACTGATGAACAAAAATAGATCCAGAGACATAGAAGCATAGAACAGACTGTCAATTCTCAGAAGGAAGACAGGGAATGGTGGGAGTGGGGGTAAGAGATCAACCAAAGGACTTGTATGCATGCATATAAGCATAACCAATGGACACAAGACAGTAGGGGGCAGGGACATGTACTGGGGGAGAGGGCTGGAGTGGCCAGGGAGAGGTCAATGGGGGAAAAAGGAGACATATGTAATACTTTCAACAAGAAAGAATTTAAATGTAAAAAATAATAATTTGAATGAATGAACAAATGAAGCAGATTTTATACTATTCCATCTGTGAGCAGAGAAAATAACTGAGCAGCTTCCTATTCATAAAAGCATTCTTACAAAGACCAAGATAAGCTTACTCCTTTTGTCTTTTGCTAAACAACCCCAAATTATTTACTTTTAGGACCTATTTTTCCAATCTGAAGGCCACAGTGCCCTTGACAATTGATACTTCCATATCTCTTTCAGTAGATTGATCAAGATGAGAATCATATTGCTATATACAGCAAAAACTGTGTTTAAATGTACTTCTCTTCATGTAATCAAGACCTAGAATCGTTGTTATACACATTGATAAATTGTTTCAATGTACTTCCTTTTATGCAGTTAGATTTCTTCCCAATAGTTGGTTGTGAATTGAGTTATTGCAAATTAATTTCTATATAAAATTCACCCAATCAACTTATTATTTAGAGAATTTTCAAATAATTTTAAAATGTCAAAAAAAAGTGTTTGTTTTTTCCTTTTTAAAGTTGAAATCTACATATATTTACACAGTATGTCTTTGGAGTTGGCTCACAATCTGCGTGGCTAGGCATACAGATTTCAGATCATACCTCCTACACGCAAACATTATTTTTTCTTCTATAATTTATCACTGCAAAAATAAAGCTTTTCCATTTTGGTAGGTTAGAAGGTTTTTTTGTTTGTTTGTTTTTGTCAAATTGTTTCTTTTTTTTTAAAATCTTTACTGTTGAAAGAATTACATATGTCCCCTTTTTTGCCCCATTGAACTCTTCTAGCCTACCCAACCCCCCACACCAGGCTTCACCATCATAATGTCCATGAGCACGGGTTATGCATATATGCATACAAGTTCTTTGGTTAATTTCTTCCCACCAACCAACCCTTCCTTACCTTCCCTCTGAGAATTGACAGTCTGTTCTATGCTTCTCTGTCTCTGGTTCTATTTTGTTCATCAGTTTATTTTGTTCATTAAATTCCACAAATGAGTGAGATCATGTGATATTTATCTTTCTCCAACTGACTTATTTCACTTAGCATAATGCTCTCCAGGTCCATCCATGCTGTTGCAAATGATAAGAATTCTTTCTTTTTTACAGCAGCATAGTATTCCATTGTGTAGATGTACCACAGGTTTTTAATTCACTCCTCTGCTGATGGGCACTTAGGCTATTTCTAAATACTAGCTATTGTAAATTATGCTTCTATGAACATAGGGGTGCATGCATTCTTTCTGATTGGTGTTTCTGATTTATTAGGATATATTTCTAGAAGTGGGATGATTGGGTCAAATGGAAGTTCATATTTAATTTTTTGAGGAAACTCCATACTGTTTTCCACAGTGGCTGCATCAGTCTGCATTCCTACCAGCAGTATATTAGGGATCCCATTTCTCCACATCTTAGCCAAGACTTCTCACTTGTTGATTTGTTGATGATAGCGATTCTGACAGATGTGAGGTGATACCTCATTTTGTTTTCATTTGCATCTCTCAGATGATTAATGACTTTAGACAGTTTTTCGTATGTCTCTTGGCCTTCTGTATGTCCACTTTGGAGAAGTGTCTATTTAGATCCTCTGCCCATTTTTCAATTAGATTTTTTCTCTTCCTTTTCTTAGGCTGTATGAGTTCCTTATATACTTTGAAATTAACCCCTTCTCAGATGTATAACTGGCAAATATGTTCTCCCATGAAGTAGCCTCTTTTTTATTTTGTTAATTCTTTCTTTTCCTGTGCAAAGTTATCATTTTTATGTAGACCCATTTGTTTATTTTCTCCTTATTTTCTTTGCTCTAGGAGAGGTGTCTGAGATTTTGCTGACTATGGTTTCTTGTAAGATTTTTATGGTTTCACTACTTACATTGAAGTCTTTTATCTATTTTGAATTTATTCTCAGGTTTGGTGTAAGTTGGTGGTCTAGTTTCTTTATTATTTTTTTTTCAAGTACCTATCCAATTTTCCCAACACCATTTATTGAAGAGACTATTTTACTACATTATATGCTTTTGCCTCCTTTGTTAACTATAAATTGAGATCTTGGGTTGATTTCTGGATTCTCTGTTCTGCTCCATTGGTCTATATGCATGTTCTTTTTTAACACTTTATTTTAAAAATTCTTTATTACTTAAAGTATTACATATGTCTCCTTTTTCCCCCATTTAACTCACTCTGGACACTCCCATCCCCCACCATATCCCCTCACACCCCTACTGTTTCTGTCCTTGGCTTATGCCTATATGCATGCATACAAGTCCTTTGGTTGATCTCTTGCATGCATACAAGTCCTTTGGTTGATCTTTTACACCTCCACTCCATCCTGCCTTCCCTCTGAGGTTTGACAGTCTGTTCAAGGCTTCTCTGTCTCTGGATCTATTTTAGTTCATTAGTTTATGTTGTTGATTATATTCCATAAATGAGTGAGATCATTTGATATTTATATTTCTCAGACTGGCTTATTTAGGTTAGCATAATGCTCTCCAGGTCCATCCATGCTGTTGCAAATGGTAAGAGTTCTTTCTTTTTTATAGCAGCATAGTATTCCATTGTGTAGATGTACCACAGCTTTTTTATCAACTCATCTGCTGATAGGCACTTAGGCTGTTTCTAAATCTTAGTTATTGTAAATTATGCTGCTATGAAAATAGGGGTGCATCTATCCTTTCTGATTGGTGTTCCTGATTTATTAGGATATATTCCTAGAAGTGAGATGACTGGGTCAAATGGAAGTTCATATTTAATTTTTTTAGGAAATTCCATACTGTTTTCCACAGTGGCTGCACCAGTCTACATTCCCACCAGCAGTGCAACAGAGTTCCCATTTATCCACATCCTTGCCAGCCCTTATTTGTTGATTTGTTGATGATAGCCATTCTGACAGGTGTGAGAAGGTACATCATTGTCATTTTGATTTGCATCTCTTGGATAATTAGTGATTTTGAGCATGTTTTCATATGTCTCTTGACCTTCTGTATGTCCTCTTTCAAAAAGTGTCTATTTAGGTCCTTTGCCCATTTTTTGATTGGATTGTTTATATTACTTTTTTAAGTTGCATGAGTTCTCTGTAAATTTTGGAGATTAAAACTTTATCGGATATAGCATTGGCAAATATGTTCTCCCATGCAGTGGGCTCTCTTGTTGTTTTGTTGATGGTTTCTTATGCCATGCAGAAGCTTTTTATTTTGATGTAGTCCCATTCATTTATTTTCTCCTTAGTTTCCATTGTCCTGGCAGCTGTATCAGTAAAGATATTTCATGACATATGTCTGATATTTTGCTGCCTATAAATTTCCTGAGATTTTTATGGTTTTCTATCTTACAGTTAAGTTCTTTACCCATTTGAGTTTATTTTTGTGCATGGTGTAAGTTGCTGGTCTAGTTTCTTTTTTTGTATCTGTCCAATTTTCCCAACACCATTTATTAAAGAGACTGTCTTGACTCCATTGTATGCTCTTGCCTCCTTTGTCAAATATTAATTGAGCATAATGGCTTGGGTCAATTTTTGGGTTCTCTGTTCTGTTCCATTGGCCTATATGTCTCTTCTTGTGTCAGTACCAGGCAGATTTGAGAAGAGTGGCTTTGTAACACAGTTTGATATCTGGTATTGTGATCCCTCCAACTTTGTTCTTTCTCATAATTACTGCCACAATACAGGGTCTTTTTCTATTCCACATGAATTTTTGGAGAGTTTGTTCTAGGTCTGTGAAATATGCTATTGGTATTTTAATGGGGATTGCACTGAATCTGTAGATTGCTTTGGGTAGTATGGACGTTTTAATGATGTTGATTCTACCAATCCATGTACATAATATAATCTTCCAGTTGTTTATGTCTTCTTCTATCTCTTTTTCAATGTTCAGTAGTTTCCTAAGTATGGGTCTTTTACCCCCTTAGTTAAGTTTATTTCTAGGTATTTTAATTTTTTGTTGCAATGGTAAATGGAAATGTTGTGTGTTTTTTTAGTTTCTCTTTCTGGAAGTTCATTATCTACACTAATAAAAGCAAAACATGCAAATTAACCATCACTCTGCTACACCCACCAGCCAATCAGGAGTGATTATGCAAATTAACCCAACAAAGATGGCAGCAGTCACAGAGCTGGAGCAAGCAGGAGGCTTGGGTTGCCCCTGGCTATGGAGGAAGCCAAGCTTCCCACCCGCCCTGGCCTGCCTTGGCCTCTGCTCAAGGATACAAAGTTTCAATTATAGAAGATAAATAAATTCCAGATACCTGCTTCCAGCCGGCCCTGGCCTCCACTCAAGAAGGCACTGAAAAAAAAAAAAAGAAAAAAAAAGGAGGGGCTGGGAGCTTTGTTTGTTGGAGGCATGGCCAGCCTAAAAATGGCCATCAGCCCCTCACCCAGGCTGGCCAGGCACCCCAGCAGGACCCTCCCCCCACCCTGAAGGGGCTGTGGCCAGCCTGAAAACAGCCCTCAGCTCCTCACCCAGGCTGGCCATATCCCCATGGGGTGAGGGTCCCTGCTGGGGGCCTTGACCAGCCTGCAAAATGCCATCAGCCCCTCACCCAGGCTGGCCAGGCACCCCAGCGGGACACCCACCCTGATCTGGGACATCCTTCAGGGCAAATCAGCTGGCTCCCACCCATGCACCAGGCCTCTATCTATACTAATAAAAGGGTAATATACTAATTAGACTGGGAGACCTTGCAGGAGACCTTCCAGACGTTTTTCTGGACAAAGCCATGGTGGCGGGTGGTGGGGCCAAGGTAGAGACGGTTAGAGGCCAAAAAGGGGAGAGCAGTTGTGGGTGATCAGGCCAGGATGGGACAGCAGTTGTGGGTGATCAGGCTGGTGGGGGACGGGGCCATTGGGGGTAAGCAGACCAGCTGGGGGGCCTGTTGGGGGCAAGCAGGCCGTCAGTGGGGGTCAGTTGGAGGTGATCAGGACAGCAGGGGGGTCAATTTGGAGTGAACAGGCCAACAGGGGGGCAGTTGGGGGCGAGCAGGCCAGTGGGGAAGAAAGGGGGGAGTGAGCAGGCCAGCAGGGGGGCAGTTGGGGGTGAGCAGGATAGTTGTGGGGGCAGTTGGGGGCAAGCAGGCCAGCAGGCAGAGTGGTTAGGGGCAATCAGGCAGACAGGCAGGCAGGTGAGCTGTTAGGAGCCAGTAGTCCCGGATTGCGAGAGGGATGTCTGACTGCTGGTTTAGGCCCGATCCCTGTAAACTGGCAGTAGGACATCCTTTGAGGGGTCCCAGATTGGAGAGGGTGCTGGCTGGGCTGAGGGACACACCCCCCCAAGGCAAGAATTTTGTGCACCGGGCCACTAGTTGGTGTATATATAAGCCATATATTTCTGGGCGTTAATTTTATATCCTGGTATGTTGTGAAATTCCTTTATTATTTCTAATAGTTTTTTGATGGAGTCTTTAGGGTTTTCTATGTACAATATCATTTCATCTGTGAATGATGACAGTTTTCCTTATTCTTTTATAATTTGGATGCCTTTTATTTTTTCTTCTTGTCTGATTGCAATAGCTAGTACTTCTAGTACTATGTCGAACAGTAGTGGTGAGTGTGGGCATCCCTGTCTTGTTCCTGTTCTTAGGGTAAATGGTTTTTGTTTTTGCCCATTGAGTATGATGTTGGCTGTGGGGTTTTCATATGGTATAGGGCTTTTATTATGTTGAGGTATGGTTCCTCTATTCCCACTTTGCTGAAAGTTTTTATCAAGAAAGTGTGTTGGATTTGTCATATGCTTTTTCTGAATCAATTGATATGATTTTGTGATTTTTGCCTCTCAATTTGTTTATGTGGTGTATCAGGTTTATTGATTTTCAGATATTGTACCATCCTTGTATCCTTGGAATAAATCCCACTTGATCATGTTGTATGATCTTTCTAATGTAATGCTGGATCCGATTTGCTAGAATTTTGCTGAAGATTGTAGCATCAATGTTGATCAGGGATATTGGCCAGTAATTCTCTTTCTTTGTAGTGTCTTTATCTGGTTTTGGGATTATGGTAATGCTGGCTTCATAAAAAGAGCTTGGAAGTGTTCCTTCCTCTTGAATTTTTTGGAAGAGTCTGAGGAGGATAGGTTTTAGTTCTTCTTTGAATGTTTGGTAAAACTTCCCTGTGAAGCCATCCAAACCAGGGCTTTGTTTACTTGAATTTTTTTCTCCTTCAATTTCATCAGTAATTATAGGGGCAATCAGATTTTTTTATTCTTCCTGGTTTAATTTTTTTAAGATTGTATTTTTCTAGGAATATGTCCATTTCACCGAGATTGTCAATTATGATGGAGTTGAGTTGTTCATAGTATTTTTTTACAATCCTTTTTATGTCTGTGGGGTTGGTTGTTATTTTCCCTCTTTCATTTCTGATTTTGTTTATTTGGGTCTTCTCTCTTTGCTTCTTGGTGAGCCTGGCTATAGGTTCATCAATCTTCTTTATCTTTTCAAAGAAACAGCTCTTGGTTTTGTTGAACTTTTGTATTTTTTATTTTTTTTTTTTGTCCCTATGACGTTTATTTCCGCTCTGATCTTTATTATTTCTTTCCTCCTGCTTACTCTGGGCTTTTCTTATTTCTCTCTTTCTAATTCTTTGAGTAGAAGAGTTAGATAACTTATTACCATTTTTCTTGTTTTTATGAGGTAGGCCTGTAGAGCTATGAATTCCCTCTCAGGATTGCTTTCACTGTGTCCCATATATTTTGGATTGTTGTGTTATCATTGTCATTTGCTTTCAGAAAGCTTTTTTTCTTCTTTTATTTCTTTGGTAATCTAGTCATTGTTTAATAGCATGCTATTTAGCTTCCATGTGGTTGATTTTTTCATTGTTTTTATTGTAGTTAATTTCTAATTTTATGCCATTGTGATCTGAGAAGATGCTTGATATGATTTCTATCTCTTGAATTTGAAGAGACTGTACCTGTGTCCCAATATGTGGTCTATCTTTGAAAATGTCCCAGGTGCAGGTGAGAGAATGTATAATCTGCTGCTTTGGGATGAAATGTTCTGAAGATGTCAGTTAATTCCATGTGATCCAGTGATTCATTTAGCATTGCTGTTTATTTGCTGATTTTTTGTTTAGAGGATTTATCCAGTGGTTTCTATGGGTATTAAGGTTCCTTACTATGATTGTATTGTTGTTGATCTCACCCTTGATATCTTCTAGAGTTTTTTTATGTGTTTGGGTGCTTATGTATTGGGTGCATATATTATTACCAGAATTATATCCTCTTGTTCAATTGCTCCCTTTAGTATTATGAAGTGGCCCACCTTATCTGTTGTTATGGCCTTCATTTTAAGGTTTATTTTGTCAGATATAAGTATTGCTACCCAGCTTTTTTTCATTTCCATTTTCCTTAAAAATATTTTTCCATCCTTCACTATCAGTCTTTGAGTCCTTTGTTCTGAGGTGGGTCTCTTGTAGACAGAAAATATATGGGTCATGTTTTCTTTTTCATTCAGCTGCCCTATATCCTTTGACTGCAGTATCTAGGCCATTTACATTTTAGGTTATTATTGATAGGTACTTGTTTGTAGTCAATTTTATTCTTTATGCCAGTGTTCCTTTTTCCCTTTCTACTTATTCTTTTTATAGCAGTTCCTTTAGTATTTCTTGCATTGCTGACTTGGTGGTAATAAACGTTGTTAACCCTTTTTCACCTTCCTGATTTCACCTTTAATTTTGAATGATAGCTTTGCTGGGTATAGTGTTCTTGGATTCAGTCCCTTGCTTTGCATCACTTTGTATACTTTAGTCTATTCCCTTCTGTGTATCTGTTGAGAAATTGGTTGATAGTCTAATGGGTGATCCCTTATAAGTAACTTTCTGTCTCTCTCTGGCAGCCTTTAAGTTTCATACTTTGTCATTGGTGTTTGCCAATTTAATTATGATGTGTCTTGGTGTCAGTCTTTTTGGGTTCATCTTGTTTGGAACTCTGTGTGCTTCTTGGACTTGTGTGACTTTTTTCTTCCCCAAATTAAGGAAGTTTTCTGTCATTATTTCTTCAATCAGGTTTTCTATTCCCCGTTCAGTTTCCTCTCCTCCTGGCACCCCTATTATTCAGATTTTGTTTCATTGTGCTTTGTCCCAAAGCTCCCTTAGGCTCTCCTCCTGCTTTTTAAGATTTTTTTCCAGTTGCTGCTCTGATTTGGTATTTTGTACCTTGTCTTCTAACTCCCTGATGTGGACCTCAGCTGTGTCTAGTCTCTTTTTTTTTAAATATATTTTATTGATTATTTACAGAGAGGAAGGGAGAGGGCTAGAGAGTTAGAAACATTGGTGAGAGAGAAACATCAATCAGCTGCCTCCTGCACACCCCCTACGGGGGATGTGCCCATAACCAAGGTACATGCCCTTGACTGGAATCGAACCTGGGACCCTTCAGTCCGCAGTCTGACGCTCTATCCACTGAGCCAAACCAGTTAGGGCTGTGTCTAGTCTCTTGATGAAGCTTTCCATTGTGTTCTTTATTGCAGGTATGTCATTATTCCTTTCTTCTTGATTCCTTTACATGTTGGGGAAATTCTCATTCAGCTCCTTATAATTCTCACTGAGTTGTGTGTATTTGTCATCCACAGGTTTGACCATTCTTTTAACCATTACTCTGAATTCTTTCTCTGAAAAATTACTTGCCTCCATTTCATTTAATTTCTTTTCTGGTGATTCCTCTTTTTCTTTCCTTTGGAGATTGTTTCTTTGTCTCCCCATTTTTGCTGTAACGTTTTAATTGTTTCTATGTCTTAAATCCAACTGCTTTGCTAATCAGTTTCCTTTAGGGGTGGTCTTATGTAGTTGGTAATTTTGGGGGCCTAGTGGTACAGTCTCTCAGATCTCCTGAGCTTGGTGTTCTAGTGGAACCCCCTCCTTGAGCTGTTTGGGTTCTCCTGATGTAGTTGGGTCTTGGATATTAGTTTTTCATTCATGGATGAAGTCTCATCATGAGTTGTCTGACAACATGACTCACCCCTGGCCTCTTTGTGGATGCGTTTGTGGTTCCAGCTCTTGTGGAAAAGGTTGCTTGAGGTCTCACTGGTGTGTGTTCACTTTGAGATCCCAGGGTTCACAGCCTGATAGGAAGGGGTCTTGTGGCCTGAGGCTCAGATAGGGTGATTCTGGCCTGTTTGTGTGACTCTGTGGTACTGTCACTCTGAAAATCACTGTGAGGGTCCCAGAGTCCATGACGGTGGGAGGCAGCTGTTCCATATTCTGTGGATTAGGCAGTGGGACTATGGCCAGGATGAGTTCACTGTGCACATAACTAGAAGGTCCAGGAGCAAATGGCTAGAAATGCAGGAATCTCAGAGTCTGTGGCTGAAAGAGCCCTACCTTGTCCAGGGAGGCAAGCCCTCAGTAGCTCACTGAGGTATCCAGAAGCCAGTGGCCAGGAAGAGGGGGCAGTCATGGTTTCTGCTGAGGGAGCTGTGCACCCTTGGTTGGGGAGCCTTGTGCCCATCGACTGCTCACAGTGTTTCCCAGGAGCTGCCTGCCAGGGTGGTGGACTAATGGGGCCCATGTGCTGAAGTGGCACAACTGTGTTGTCCAGAAGTCTGCAGCCAGGGAGGGGGAAGTCATGGTTTCTGCTGAAGAACCGTGCTTCTTGGAGGTGGACCTCCTGAAGTCTGCAGGACTGCAGATAAGGCAGCATGACTTTGGCTGGAGTGGATGCAGGGTCCTGGCACTGTCCAAGGCCAGTCTGGGTGGTGGTGAGGCTGGGTTCCTAGTGGAGGCTGCTCTGCCCTTCAAGATGGTGTGGTTTCTGTGCACAAGCTCCACAGCCTGAGGAGTTCCCACAACGGTGGTGGGGTCTCTCTGTCCAGGAGAGCCTCATTTGCCAGCCCCTGATACTTATGCAGAATCTAACTGTCCCTTACTCACACACACACACCACACACACCCACACATATCTCTTTCACTCACTCATACCCTCTCCCTCACGGCTATCCCTCCAGTCACCATCTTGCAAATCTCTTATTTTATTTTATTTTATTTTATTACTTTTGAAAAACAGAATAGAGGACAGAGCAGATAAGCATGAATTTAGGAAGTGAAACTAATTTAAAAATTAAGAGCAGAAAACACCAATATAAGAGAGGAAAAATAAAAAGAGAAAACAGGGGGAGGCAAGATGGTGACCGGCAAGAAGGTAGGAAGGGAGAGTGAGGGAGTGATAGAGGAGTGTGTGGACGTGTGTGGTGTGTGTGTGAGTGAGAGCTAGGGACAGTTAGTTTCTGCAGGTCTTCCAAGGGGCTGCCAAAACAGGTAGTCTTATATGGCAAAACCCCACTGCCTGAAAACACTCTGGGGGCAGCCAGTGAGGGCACAGAGACCATGCCATCTTGAAGAACAGAGCTGCTTGAGACTAGGATCCTAACCTCGCTACTACCCAATCTGGTCTCGGACGCAAACCAGGACTCTACAGCCACTTGGGTAAAAGACCTGCGACCATAGCTGCAGACCCATGGACACCAAGACCCCAGGCACCCCGGCCGCAGATTTCTGTGAGTCACAGAGCCAAACCCCCTCCCCACAGGCCCCGTGGCAGTGGCATAGGAACTGCTTAAACAGGCCTCCTGCCCACACTCAGCAGCAGTGGCTCTACCTAAATTTGAGCCTGGGTGTGTGGACACAGGAAGTTTGTTTCCTGCAGCCAGACCCCAGGCCCACGAAGGGAGGCTGCGCTGAATCTGAACCTGGGTGTGCGGACAAGGGAAGTATGTTTACCGTGGCCAGTCCCCACACTCAGGCAGGGAGGCTGTGCTAAATTTGAGCAAGTGAGCGCGATCTTGGGGAGTTTGTTTCCCACGATCAGATCCCGTGCCCACACAGAGAGGCTGTGCTGAATTTGAGCCTGAGAGCATGAACTCGGGGAGTTTGTTTCCCTTAGCCATACCCCACACTCACGCAGGGAGGCTGCACTGAATTTGAGCCTGAGAGCGCAAACTCAGGGAATTTGTTTCCCTCAATCAGACACCGCACCCAAGCAGAGGAGCTGCGCTGAATTTGAGTCTGGGTGTGCAGACAAGGAAAGTTTGTTTCCCGCAGTCAGAACTCAGGCCCACACAGGGAGGCTGCGTTGAATTTGAGCCTGGGTACATGGACATGAGGAGTTTGTTTCCTGCAGTGCACACTTGCGGGACCAGACCCCAAGCACACACAAGATGGCAGAGCCACTTGACCTTGATTCAGGACAAGCACACACAGAAGGCTGTTTTCCACAGGGCAGGAGTGGACCTCCTGCTGACACAGTGCGACTGTGCAACCTGGGCCACAAGCAGACCAGGGACCCTGATTCCCTGCACTAGAGGCAGCACTGTGCACCAGTGACTTGACTCTGTTTCTCATTGCACGTGCCTGGGATCCCTGATTCCCAGTGCATTCACACTAAGAGCTAGTGACTCCAATTCTTGGCGCATGCACACACAGGGACTTACTCCAATTCTTAGTGTTAGGCCACCCCAAGCAACAGAGACTCTGATACTTGATTCTCAGCATGGACACAGAGGGTCTCTGACTCCTGACATACACTAGGGGACTCTGATTTTCAGCACATGCCAGCGGGGTCTCTGTTTCAGTGCAGCACAGGTGGGGTTCCTGATTCTAGGTGTGCACATGAGGCCACATTAAATTCCTATGACTCTGATCCTGGGCAAGCATGGCTCCCAACAACACACGGCAGCAAAACGTCTTGGGGTTGGAGCTCTTCAATGACACTTGGGGGGTGCAAAGCTCCCACTGCACAAGGCCAAGCCCCTGTAACTCAACATTTGAACCTTCTGGTGATAGTTAAAATGGGGCGACAACTAAACAATCCCCAGAGGAAAGAAAATGAGGAATAGCTAAGAAAGGAAATAAGTGAAAAGGAAGCATGCAACATGACAGAAAAATAATTCAGAGTAATGGTTGTACAGTTCATACACCAGATGGATGAGAAAATCAACAACCTATGCAAAAACCAGGAAGAAATCAAAAGTGATATAGTTACAATAAAAAAATAAAAAAACATGGAAGGTTTCAACAGTAGACTAGAAGAAGCAGAGGACCGAATTAGAGAGTTAGAAGATAAGGTACAGAAACAAGCCCAATCTGAACAGCAACTGGAGAAAAAAATTAAAAAGGAGAAGGAGAGCCTAAGGGAGCATTGGGACAATGCAAAACAAAGTAATATATGGAGGGCTGCCAGAAGGACAAGAAGAGCAGCAAGAATTAGAAAATCTATTTGAAGAAATAATGACAGAAAACTTCCCTGATAAGGGGAAGAAAAAAGTTACACAAATACAGAGAGTCCCAAGCAAAATAATTCCCAAAAGACCCACACCAAGACACATCATAATTACAATGGCAAATGTTAACAACAAAGAGAGAATCTTAAATGCTGCAAGAGAGACAGAGAGTTACCTACAAAGGATCCCCCATCAGATTATCAAATGATTTCTCAACAGAAACACATAAAGCTAGAAGGGAATGGAAGGAGGTATACAAAGTGATGCAAAGGAAATGACTGAATCCAAGAATACTCTATCCAGCAAGACTATCAATCAAAATTGAAGGGGAAATCAGGAGCTTTGCAGACAAAAAAAAACAAACAAACAAAAAACAAACAAAAAAAACTAAGGGAGTTTATCACTAACAAGCCAGGACTGCAAGAAATGTTAAAGGGAATGCTGTAAAAAGACAAAATAGAAAGGGAGGAAGGAACACAAGCATAAAGTACAGAAATGGCTACAAACAAGTACCTAGCAATAATAACATTAAACATAAATGGATTGAATGATCCAATCAAAAGACATCCAGTGAGTGAATGGATAAGAAAACATGACCCATACATATGCTGTCTATAAGAGACCCACCTCAGAACAAGGGACTCACACAGACTGAAAGTGAAGGGATGGAAAAATATCTTTCAGGCAAATGGAAATGAAAACAAAACTGGGGTAGCAATACTTATATCTGACAAAATAGACCTCAAAGTGAAAACCATAACAAGAGACAATAAAGGCCACTTCATAATTCTAAAGTGATCGATACAACAAGAGGATATAACTCTGTTAAACATTTATGCACCCAATGCAGGAGCACACAAATACACAAAAAAACTTCAGGAAGATATCAGGGGAGAGATTGACAGCAACACAATCATAGTAGGAGACTTTAATACCCCATTAACATCACTAGATAAATCCTCTAGACAAAAAATTAGTAAAGAAACATAAATCTTAAACAACTCACTAGATCAGATGGAATTAATTGACAACTTTAGAACATTCCACCCCAAAACTACAGAATATATATTCTTCTCAAGCGCACATGGGACATTTTCAAAGGTAGACCACATATTGGGACACAGGCAGTCTCTCCAAATTCAAGAGAATCGAAATCATATAAAGCATCTTCTCTGATCACAATGGCATAAAATTAGAAATCAATTACAGTAAAAACAATCACAAAAATTCAAACACTTGGAATCTGAATAGCACACTATTAAACAATGAGTGGGTTACCAGAGAGATCAAAGAAGAAATAAAACACATCCTGGAAACAAACAACAATGAAAGTACAACAATCCAAAATCTATGGGACACAGTGAAATCAGTCCTGAGAGGGAAGTTCATAGCATTATAGGCCTACTTCAATAGAACAGAAAAACTGGTAATAAACCATCTAAACCTGCAACTTTAAGAATTAGAAAGGGTCTGGGAGAGGCCACGCGCCCCTGGCCCCGGGTGTGGCTGGGTCCCTGGGCCCGGGTGAGGCCACGCGCCCCTGGGTTCGGGTGAGACCACGCGCCACTGGACCCGGATGAGGCTGGGTCCCTGGGCCCGGGTGAGGCCATGTGCCCCTTGGTCCGGGTGAGGCCTTGCGCCCCTGGGTACGGGTGAAGCCGGATCCTGGGTCCGGGTGAGGCCGTGTGCCCCTGGATCCATCCGGGTGGGGCTGGGTCCCAGGCCCGGGTGAGGCCACGCGCCCCTTGGGTCTGGGTGAGGCCACGTGCCCCTTAGTCCGGGTGAAGCCATGCCCCTGGGTCCGGCCGAGACCAAACCAGAGGGAGTCGGACCTCCATTACCACCATTTGTCCACCATCCAGAGCTGAGGGGTCAGTGCTGACATGTACACATAAGGAACTGGTGGACATTGAAATTGGGTCTCAAAAGAACTGTTGGTCCAGAAAGAAACTCACTACAGACTGATTCATTTGCCTGTCAGCATATCTATTATTGCTCATCTCACATTCAGTTCTTATAAGTATATATCTAGTGACATATGATCTCGCTCATCTAGGGGAAATGATGAACAACATAGACTGAGGAACAAGAACAGAACCAGAAACAAGGAGGCATCGATCGGACTATCGGGCCTCAGAGGGAGGATAGGGGAGGGTGGGGGGAGGGGGGAGAGTTCAACCAAAGGACTTGTGTGCATGCATATGAGCCTATCCAACGGTTAAGTTCAACAGGGGGTTGGGGCATGCGTGGGGAGGGGTGTGGGATGGGAATGGGGGGATGAGAACAAATATGTGACACCTTAATCAATAAAGAAATAAAAAAAAAGTTAAAAAAAAGAATTAGAAAGAAAACAACAAGAAAAGCCCAGTGTGATCAGAAGGAAGGAATTAATAAAGATCAGAGCAGATATAAATGACATAGAGAACAAACAAACAAACAAACAAACAAAAAACAATATAAAAGGTCAATGAAAACAATAACTGGTTCTTATAAAGGATAAACAAGATTGATGAACCTCTAGCCAGGCTCATCAAGAAGCAAAGAGTGAGGACCCAAATAAACAAAATCAGAAATGAAAGAGGTGAAATAACAACAGACCCCACAGAAATACGAAGAATCATAAAAAAATACTATGAGCAACTCTACTCCAACAAACTGGTCAACCTAGAAGAAATGGATGTATTCCTATAAAAAAAAAAATACGACCTTCCAAAACTCAACCAGGAGGAATAAAATATTCTGAATAGGCGGATAACTATGGAGGAAATAGAAGCAGTAATAAAAAAAAAAAAAAAAAAAAAAAACTTCCAACAAACAAAAACCCTGGACCAGATGGCTTCACAGGGGA
Source organism: Eptesicus fuscus (assembly GCF_027574615.1). Classification (NCBI taxonomy): domain Eukaryota; kingdom Metazoa; phylum Chordata; class Mammalia; order Chiroptera; family Vespertilionidae; genus Eptesicus; species Eptesicus fuscus. The sequence goes on along the minus strand of NC_072473.1, from coordinate 69,206,649 downwards.
ATTTTATCAAACATTCAAAGAAGAAATAAAACCTATTTTCCTCAGACTATAAAAAAATCCAAGAGGAAGGAGGACTTCAAAGCTTTTTCTGTGAAGCCAGCATTACCCTCAAAAAACTAAAAATGGAACTCCCATTTGACCCAGTGATTCCACTTCTAGGAATATATCCCAAGAAACTAGAAACACCAATCAGAAAGGATATATGTACCTGTATGTTCATAGCAGCACAATTTACAATAGCTAAGATTTGGAAACAGCCTAAGTGCCCATCAGCAGATGAGTGGATTTAACACCTGTGGTACATCTACACAATGGAATGCTATGCTGCTTTAAAAAAGAAGGAATTCTTTTTTTATTATTATTATAAGTTTAGTTTTTTTGTTTTTTAAATATATTTTATTGATTTTTCACAGAGAGGAAGAAAGAAGGATAGAGAGCTAGAAACATCGATGAGAGAGAAACATCGATCAGCTGCCTTCTGCACACCCCCCACCAGGGGATGTGCCCGCAACCAATGTACATGCCCTTGACCGGAATCGAACCTGGGACCTTCCAGTCCGCAGACTGATGCTCTATCCACTGAGCCAAACCGGTTTCGGCGGTTTTTTTTTTATATTTTATTGATTTTTTTTACAGAGAGGAAGAGAGAAGGATAGAGAGTCAGAAACATCGATGGGAGAGAAACATCGATCAGCCACCTCTTGCACACCCCCCACTGGGGATGTGCCCGCAACCAAGGTACATGCCCTTGACCAGAATTGAACCCGGGACCCTTCAGTCCGCAGGCCGACGCTCTATCCACTGAGCCAAACCGGTTTCGGCAAAGAAGGAAATCTTACCATTTGCAGCAGCATAGATAGAACTGGAGAGCATTATGCTAAGTGAAATAAGCCAGTCAGTGAAAGAGAAATACCACATGATCTCACTCATTTATGGATAATAAAGAACATTGTAACCTGATGAACAAAAAGATAGATACAGAGGCAGAGAAGCATAGAACAGACTGTCAAATTACAGTGGGAAGGCTGGGGAAGGTTGGGGAGGAGAGGTAAGAGATCAACCGAAGGACTTGTATGCATGCATATAAGCATAACCAATGCACACAAGACACTGGGGAGTGAGCGCATGTATGGGAGGGGGGTAGGGCGGTAATGGGGGGATATGGACACATGTAATATCTTAATCAATAAAAAAATAAAAAAGAGTACAGAAACTGAAACCAGATTATCTAGGTTTAAATACTTGTTCTTATTTACTAACAATTGTGCAATTATAGGCAAGATTTTTCACATCCTTGTGTCTTATTTATTTTATCTATGAAATGGAGATGATCATAAGTATTTACTTTATAGGGTTGTTTGAGGATTAAGAAAATGTACTTTGGAAAATTAGAATTCTACTTCGAGCATTATAAGTAACATAAGATATGAGTCCAGCATTTTACACTTTTCAAAGGTATCTCTCAGAACCTTGTGAGAAGGACTAGGAAGATTACATCAACCGCATTTGACAGATTAGGTTATAGACTAAAATAGGTTGAGTAGCTGGCTCCAGTTCAAGCAGAACCAGAACTTGAACTAGGCCATCACGCTTCATTTAGTACTCTTTCTGCTTGATCACACTTGTCATTGCATCACATTTTTTCCTAGAACTTCCTGAGGCAACTGTATTTTCCTGTATTAGTTTTCTATGTCTGCATAAAAATTCCAACTTAAGTTCTTGAAACATCACATGTTTATTATCTCACCATTTTGATGGATCAGGAGTCTGGGTTCAGCTTAGCTGATCCTTTGCTCAGGGTTGCACAAAGCTGCAGTCAAGGTATCAGCCATGCATTCTCATCTCAAAGCTCAACTCAAAAGGATGTGCTTCCAGGTTCATTCAAGTCATTGGCAGAATCTAGTACCTTATGGCTGTGAAATTCATGGCAATTTTTTCTGCAATGGAGATAATTTCTGCTGCTTGGAGTCTCCCAATTCTGGGATGGCCTAGTTCCTTAATTAAAGGGTTCACCTTATTACTTCAGGTCCAATGAGGGTAATCTCCCTTTGATTAATTAAATGTCAATTAGGCACCTTAATTACATCTGAAAAATTCCTTTACTTTTTCCCTGTTATATAACATGATCACAGGAGAAAGTGACGTCTAATCACCTTTGACATATTTTATTTGTTAGAAGCAGTTTGCAGATTTTATTTCCCATACAATGATAGGGGATTTCACAAGGGATTACACATTGGGGGTTACGCATGGGGTTGTTCACCACACAGTCCATTATTTTTAAGCTGTCAAGTGATTTTAAAAATCAAAGTCAGGGCACAAATCAGAGTAGATATTAACAAATAGCAGGCTGTTTGAGAGGATAAGTAAATAACTGACCCCATTTTACCAGTTTATCTTTCTCAACAGGTTGATTTTCTTTTCCATCCAGGTATAATCTTGCTCAAGACACCTCACTCCCAGAGCTGCCATTAGATGCAGACATACATTCTTTTCATTTCATAGCCAGGGCTGTAACAGTTAAAAATATGAGCAAAAATATTAGCCTTCTTCAATATGGGATAACAGAAGATGTTAGTTTTGGGGTGGGCTTCCTTGAAATCATGACCAAAATGTATACAGCTGAATTTTCATAGGAATAATCTTCAAATACTCCTTTGCATACCAGCCCTCCAACAAAGCCTTCTAACATATAATTCCATGAAGAAGATGCCTCTCATGCCAAATTGACTATTTTTGTCATTTTCCTGTGCTTTGCATTTGTTTGGAAGTTCTTTAATGTGTTTGTAAAATGAACACATATGTTGATTGATAAATAATAAATAAAGAACAGTTGGCATAGACAGCATTACAATCTTTGAAAAGAATCTTCAAGAATCATAAGACTGTGCTGCTATGGTTATTACATTTCCTTGTCTACCTGTGGATCAATTTCTCTGGCCTATAGGGCAGCACTCAGTGTCCCAAATGCTTGATATCATCTATAATTCTTTTGGACATCCACTATAGGAAATCATGCTAAAACTGGTGCTAGAGAATAAAACAATAAAAAAGAAAGCTTAGTTGCTTATTTTCCTAGGTGTTCTTTAAAGAAAAAATACTAAGCCCCTAATTGCTTTCCCCAGTACCTTTTTCTTCTCAAGAGTATAAAGTGAGTGTACAGTGGTAGCTGCATGAATTACACAAGATGATTTTGGAAGCACTTTGTTTCTCATAAGGATGTTACTAAGTCTAGTCTGAGTCATAATTGAGAAGTTGTTAAAAAGTGCACTTTATATTGTCACCACGGTCACAGAGGCCCAGCCAAAGCTTTAGCACAAGAAAGGTAGCAGTGCATCTCTTGTTATTTGTCTTGTGCTGTATTTTGAACTCATTGATAGTAAATGAATGTTAGTTTGTTTTGTATTTAACAGGCCTACACAATACCTGAAAGAAAAAATAAGTAAAGAGCACTACTATGGCCAGGGATACTATCTACTAGATGTGGGTATGTGGCTCTTAGGAGCTTGCCCCAGGGATTTTTGTTGTCTGGGCCTTTGTACAATATACTCTAAATCTGGTTTTTAACTATATGCCATTTGACTTTGGGTGGCATGGACTCATGGTAAGGGATATAGAATCCATATTCCCACCAAACATTGCTTGAAGAGTGACTGAATAATGTAATTTGAATATTCATGTACTACTGTTTCACAAAATATGTACATGAGATTGGTGTCTACCTCTCTTTCTTTTATTAAGAAGAAATCTTGTATTTGTCTTCTGTCTCTAAACAACTTCAAAGGGGCTGTATAAAATTAACTTTCCCCTCCTTTTGGTGACTAAAGCACCTTTCTTCTTAGACATTGATACATTGATGCTGGGAAAGGCACAAAAGTACCTCTAACAGTAATAACTTCTCCTTAAATAACATATCTTACCCAATGTTCTCTAAATATTATATGATGAGATCTCATTGTCACAGGGAAAGGAAATGCACAGCTAAGAGATGCTGCATCTAAGAATAGAATCCAGGCAGGCTGGTCCCTCAAACACATGCTCTCCCTACTAAGGCCTCCTTGCTTATTTCTGATAGGGTGGGGCTCATCTATTTCTGAAATAACCCTGCAGCTCTAGGGGAAGTCTTGGCAACAGAGTGCCTGGACATTTGGGTGATTTGCCAGGCTGCTATCCATTCATTGTACTTACAAACTTAAGTAAATTCTCCCATATCCAGTATGGCTGAGGAAATAGAATGTTAGTAGTCAGTTTATGAAATTCATGCTTCATTTTTCAATGAATTAGAATATAGTAAAATACACCCAACATGAAGATTGGGCTGAAGAAAATTTATTTCTATGAAGATTCAGAAGCATTTTCTAATTGGCACAGGGCCATGAAATCAGCATTACCAACACTAGTGAATACCATGCTGCATGTGATTGGCTGTACTGAAGCACTCAAGTTAGGAAAGCACTAGATGGCAAGTTTTAAAAATCTCTATATTGGGGGCTTCTGGGTCCAAGGTTATCCTTATGGAACTGGGTCTTGAAGAAAAATCAGAATATATGTCTTTTCCTCTTCATCATTTTTATATAGACAAAAACAGGTTAAAATTAACATTTGTGTTGCTGTTAAGGAGGCAAATGGGGATGAGAAGGAAAGTAAACAGGGGCAGCCAGAAGCAGGGTGTTGAGAGAGGCCAAGGCTACTTTTATGTTTTGAGCATCTTGGCATGTGAAACGTAGAAAAGTCAAGAGTTATACAAATAAGCATGTGCTGTCAACAACTTGTATAAAAAGAATCTCTATCATCTATCTATCTATCTATCTATCTATCTATCTATCTATCTATCTATCTATCTATCTATCTATCTATCATCTATCATCATCATCATCTATCTCTATCTCTTGGTAAAGGGTCCTTTCTGTTTAAAAAATCTGTACACATCATTCAGCAAAGGGCAAATCCATTTTTCACTGTATTATTCCCATCTCTATCAGAATTGGAATTAGACTCACTAAAGGTCGCAGAACAAAAAGCTGTTGAATTTAAATAGACATTGAGCAATTTAGGCTGTGAATGTAACACTTAAAGTAACACCTGTCCATGCTTTTAATCCAGATGGAAAAAGCTGGCAATCTAGGGAGAGCCACAGCTTGCCCCACAATAAGGATTAAGAAAACCAATTATCTCATAAGCCAAATTTTCTGAAATAAATTGTCCTAGGACTTGACCTTTGAAAGTCTCAAGATCTAGCATGGTTTGATATTTCACCTTGGATACTTCAGAATATCAATTCCAAGTTTGTTATTTTCTCCTTCCCTCCCTCACTTTAAGGGTAATAAAGGAGGTATATTTATCACATCAAATATATTAAATTTTCAACCCCAGAAAGTAAATCCATTTAAAGTGTGTTTTCCTAAATGACTATAGCTGCTTAAAAGGCAAAACAAGGTGAGGTTGATTCATTGGCCAGGAAAGCGGGAAGGAAATGAAAGAAACCTAAGTCAAAAGCTGGGCATGGTGATCTAGTGGAATATTGCTGTCCAATTTTCCCAGCACCATTTATTGAAGAGACTGTTTTTACTCCATTATAAGTTCTTGCCTCCTTTGTTGAATATTAATTGACCATAAAGGCATGGGTTGATTTCTGGGCTCTCTGTTCTGTTCCATTGATTTATATGCCTGTTCTTGTGCTAGTACCAGACTGTTTTGATTGCATTGGCTTTATAGTATAGTTTAATATCCATATTGTGATCCCTCCAACTTTATTTTTTCACCCTCAATATTGCTGAGGCTATTTGGGATCTTTTCTTTTGAGTCCATAAAATTTTCGAATATTTTATCTAGATCTGTGAAACATGTCATTGGTATTTTGATAGAAATTGTACTAAATCTATAGATCATTTTGGGTAGTAGGGACATTTTAATGGTGTCAATTCTTCCAATACATTAACACTTATTTGTATCTTCCTATATTTTTAAGTGAGCTATAGTTTTCCTAGGATAGGTCTTTTACCTCCTTGGTTAAGTTTATTCCTAGGTACATTATTTTTGTTGTTGTTGTTGAAATTCAATTAGACAACCAACATTCACCATATATAAAAAAACTTAAAATGGACAAAAGACTTAAAAGTAAGTTACAAAACCATAAAAATCCTAGAAAAAAACAAAGTTGTAAAAATAATGAACATATTCTTTTTTATTGTTTAAAATAAATGTACATATGTATCCTTTTTTTTTTTCCTCATTGACCGTCCCCCGGCCTCCCCTAACCCCTGGCACATGCCGTCACACCCCCCGCCCAGTGTCTTGGTTATGCTTATATGCATGCATACAAGTCCTTCAGTTGATCTCTTACCACCCCCCCAACACTCCCCAGCTTTCCCGCTGTAATTTGACAGTCTGTTTAATGCTTCTCTGCCTCTGTATCTATCTTTTTGTTCATCAGGTTATAATGTTCATTATTTTCAATAAATGAGTGAGATCATGTGGTATTTTTCTTTCACTGACTGGCTTATTTCACTTAGCATAATGCTCACCAGTTCCATCCATGCTTCTGCAAATGGTAAGAATTCCTTCTTTTTTATATCAGCGTAGTATTCCATTGTGTAGATGTACCATAGTTTTCTAATCCACACGTCTGCTGATGGGCATTTAGGCTACTAACAAATCTTAGTTATTGTAAATTTTGCTGCTATGAACATAGGGGTGCATATATTCTTTCTGATTGGTGTTTCTGTTTTCTTGGGAAATATTCCTAGAAGTGGTATTACTGGGTCAAATGGGGGTTCCACTTTTAGTTTTTTAGTTTTTTATTTTATTTTATTTATTTATTTATTTTTATTTCTTTATTGATTAAGGTGTCACATATTTGTCCTCATCCCCCCATTCCCATCCCACCCCTCTCCCCACGCATGCCCCAATCCCCTGTTGAACTTAACCGTTGGATAGGCTTATATGCATGCATACAGGTCCTTTGGTTGAACTCTCCCCCTCCCCCCCACCCTCCCCCTCCCCTCCCCTATCCTCCCTCTGAGGCCCGATAGTCCGATCGATGCCTCCTTGCTTCTGGTTCTGTTCTTGTTCCTCAGTCTATGTTGTTCATCATTTCCTCTAGATGAACGAGATCAAATGTCACTAGATACATACTAATAAGAACTGAATGTGAGACAAGCAATAATATTTATGCTGACAGGCAAATGAATCAATCTGTAGCAAGCTTCCCCCTGTACCAACAGTTCTTTTGAGACCCAATTTCGATGTCCAGTAGTTCCTTATGTGTACATGTCAGCACTGACCCCTCAGCTCTGGATGGTGGACAAATGGTGGTAATGGAGGTCCGACTCCCTCTGGTTTGGTCTCGGCCGAACCCAGGGGCACGGCGTCACCTGGACTAAGGGGCACGTGGCCTCACCCATACCCAAGGGGCGCGTGGTCTCACCCGGGCCTGGGACCCAGCTTCACCCGGATGGATCCAGGGGCGCACGGCTTCACCCGGACCCAGGATCTGGCTTCACCCGTACCCAGGGACGCTTGGCCTCTCCCAGACCCAGGGGCACGTGGCCTCACCCGCGCTTAGTTGCACAAGGCCTCACCTGGATCCAGGGACACATGGTCTCTCCCGGACCCAGGGACGCTTGGCCTCTCCCAGACCCAGGGCCACTTGGGCTCACCCGGGCCTAGGTGCACGAGGCCTCATCCGGATCCAGGGACGCATGGTCTCACCCGGACCCAGGGACGCATGGCCTCTCCCAGACCCAGGGGCACGTGGCCTCACCCGGGCCTAGGTTCACGAGGCCTCACTCGGATCCAGGGACACATGGTCTCACCCAGACCCAGGAACGTTTGGCCACTCCCAGACCCAGGGCCACTTGGGCTCACCCGGGCCTAGGTGCACGAGGCCTCATCCGGATCCAGGGACACATGGTCTCACCCGGACCCAGGGACGCTTGGCCTCTCCCAGACCCAGGGCCACTTGGGCTCACCCGGGCCTAGGTGCACAAGGCCTCACCCGGATCCTGGGACACATGGTCTCACCCGGACCCAGGAATGCTTGGCCTCTCCCAGACCCAGGGCCACTTGGGCTCACCCGGGCCTAAGTGCACGAGGCCTCACCCGGATCCAGGGACACATGGTCTCACCCGGACCCAGGGACGCTTGGCCTCTCCCCGACCCAGGGCCACTTGGGCTCACCCGGGCCTAGGTGCACGAGGCCTCACCCAGATCCAGGGACACATGGTCTCACCCCGACCCAGGAACGTTTGGCCACTCCCAGACCCAGGGCCACTTGGGCTCACCCGGGCCTAGGTGCACGAGGCCTCACCCAGATCCAGGGACGCATGGTCTCACCCGGACCCAGGGACGCTTGGCCTCTCCCAGACCCAGGGCCACTTGGGCTCACCCGGGCCTAGGTGCACGAGGCCTCATCCGGATCCAGGGACGCATGGTCTCGCCCGGACCCAGGGACGCTTGGCCTCTCCCAGACCCAGGGGCACGTGGCCTCACCCGGGCCTAGGTGCACGAGGCCTCACCCGGATCCAGGGACACATGGTCTCGCCTGGACCCAGGGGTGTGTGGGCTCTCCCAGACCCAGGGGCGCTTGGCCTCGCCCGGGCACGGGATCCAGCGTCATCCGAGTCCAGGGGCACATGGCCTCACCCGGACCCGGAGTCCGGCCTCACCTGGACCCAGGGGCATGTGGCCTCACCTAGACCCAGGGACGTGAGGCCTCACTTATACCCAGAGGCGTGTGACCACACCCGAGCCCAGAGGCGCGCAACCCCGCCCGCACCCGGGTCTCAGCGGGGCCCCGTCTTCCCGATCCCAATTCCTGCCGGTCAATGCCCCCTCAGCAATTCCCCTGGCCATCCTTCCAGAGCTCCAGTATGGCTGCTGCAGAACTCGTCGGGCGGCGGCTCGGCGAAGCTCCGGTGCACCCGGTGCATGGCGGTGGGCCAGTCTGGCGTCGCTGCGTCGGCCCTTGGGTCTGCATCGGTGGCCGGTCGCTGAGCATGCGCACCTGGCCGCTTCCGGGGCGTTGAGATTCTTGACGGACTCGGAGGTCAGCAAGCGCGGAGTCTCCCACCCCATGTCTCATAGGGGCTCGTCTGTCCGTGCTTGGCTGCCAGTGGAGCCGTCCCCTCAGCCGGAGACCGCCGGGGGAACTGCGCCGAGCACGTTCCAGGCCGCTGTTGTATCGCCTGAGCCATAGTTCTTTTGTGTCGCCTGAGCTGTAGTTCTTAAAGTGTGGTCTTTGGGTCACCGGCATCAGCATCATCCCACATACCCCTCTTTTATTCTAGTTGTAGAGCATCTACTCAGCCAGCCCTATGGTGGTCTTGGATGGTGTCTGCTCTGCTCTCTTGTCGTAGTCTCAAAGTTGTTGTGGTAGGCAACAATCAGGCTTCCGCCCTATGCCTCCATCTTGGTCCTCCTTTGTATAGTTAAGTCTTGATTGTTGTTGGTGTCACTGGGGGGGCTCTCTTTGTCTATAAAGGAAGAGTTGCTGTGCAGGAGACACGTTTATGGGCCGGGTCTTGGTGAAGCAAAGCTTTGGCGCTCACTGAATATTCCCGTTGAATGTGTCCATTATGCACGTGGTTGAAATCTGGTGTCATCTCCCACAGACCACTAGATGCCCTCGTTTCTGGGTCTCCAATGGGGTGTAGATCAGCTACTGCCTTAGGCACTCAGCAAGGATTACAGCAAAAACTGTAGTTTCTTCCTCCTGTCTGAGTGGCCCTGGAGCAGTCCGACTAGAACAGCAGATCATCTGGTCCGCTGCCAGAGGGCAGGCCACCCACATGCATAAGCCGTTGCTTGGGGCGCAGGTGTGCCTGCAAGACTTGCGGGGCAGGTCTTCAAAACGTGCGGGGCGGGTCCCAGGGTGGGGCGGGGTCTCAGGGCGCCAACAGGCCATGGTGCGGCGAGCCTCGATGGCTGTGAGTCTGGTCCTTCTGCCTTCCATGTATCTAAGTCCCCTCGTTCCACACTCTAGCGCAGCAAACACTGATTGCTGGGCGCACCTCTGCAAGAGTCCCGCCTCTCCCCGCAGGCATCTGGGTCTCCCGGGGTTCGCCAGAAGATGGGTTTCAGGGTGATGGAGAGCTAATCTCCCTTAGGTTTGGAACAAAAGCCCCTTTCCCCCGCCACCAGCCAGACCCACGCACCTCCACACCTCATCCCCTCCGATTTCGCTGGGTGCGAGGCAACAGAACAGCCTTTAACCTCCGCTGCCATCTTTTTCAAACTTCTCAATTTGTACTTCTTAATCCCTTCATTTCAGTCAACTCTACTGAAGTCTAGTGCCGCCGGGAGGTGCACGGAAAGGGCGCCCGGGCCTCTGTCCGGTGCGCGGTGCGCGCGTCCCGGGGAACCAGGCGCGCGAGGGCCGCGCGGCTGGGAGGGGCGCTGGGCGGCCGCCGAGCTCCAGGCACCGCCATCGCCGTGTTCCGGACGTCGCCGCCGCGGCGTCCCCCCAATTTATACTTCTTAATCCCTTGAATTCAGTCAACTCTACTGAAGTCTAGCGCCGCCGGGAGGTGCACGGAGAGGGCGCCCGGGCCTCCGTCCGGTGTGTGGGGCGCGCGGCCCGCGACACCAGGCGCGCGGGGGCTGCGCGGCGGGGACGGGTGCTGGGAGGCCGCCGGGCTCAGGGCGCCACCGCTGCGGCGGTGTCCCCAGCGTCCCGGGCCGGGCGGCCTGCGGGGGCGGCGGAGTTGCGAAAGTGAGTGAGTTTCCCAGGGGTTTCGCCCGGAATGGGGTTCAGTGCAATCGGAGCCGGTGCTCAGCGCACTCCGGAGCCTTTATCTCCTTCCTGCCAGTGAACGCCGGCCAGGTCATCAGCCGCCCCTTCCTCTCCGGCTCCATCCTCCCCGCAGGCGCGTGTGCTCGTGTCTCCGCCCGTTTCTCCATACCTCAGGCTTTTACGGCTTCCCCGACTGTCCCCGTGGCCTTCTCCTTCCCCCCAGCTGTGGGCTTTTCAGTCCACCAACTTTCCTGTGGTTCTGGACGATGTCCGTTCTGACCTCTAGTTGTATTTTTGAAATTGTTGTGCCCGGCTGCAGGTTAGGTGTTTAACCTATGCCGCCATCTTGGTTTCTCCTGACTTTTAGTTTTTTGAGTAAACTCCACACTGTTCTCCAAAGTAGCTGCACCAGTCTGAATTCCTGCTAACAGTGAAGGAGGGATCCTTTTTCTCCACATCCTCGCCAGCACTTGTCGTTTGCTGATTTGATAATTATAGCCATTCTGACAGGTGTGAGATGGTACCTCATTGTAGTTTTGATTTGCATCTCTCAGATGATTAGTGACTTTGAGCATGTTTTCATATGTCCCTAGGCTTTCTGAATGTACTCTTTCAAAAAGTGTCTATTTAGATCCTTTGCCCATTTGTTGATTGGATTGTTGATCTTCCTTTTGTTAAGTTGTATGAGTTCCCTGTAAATGTTGGAGATTAAACCCTTATTGGAGATAACATTAGCAAATATGTTCTCCCATGCAGTGCGGTTTCTTGTTATTTTGTTGATGGTTTATTTTGCTGTGCAGAAGATTTTTATTTTGATGTAGTCCCATTTGTTTATTTTCTCCTTAGTCTCTCTTGCCCTAGTAGCTGTGTCTGTAAAGATATTGTTACGACATATGTCTGCAATTTTGCTGCCTATGGAATCTTGTAGGATTTTTATTGTTTCCAATCTTACATTCAAGTTCTTTAGCCATTTTGAGTTTGTTTTTGTGTATGCTGTAAGTTGGTGATCTAGTTTCATTTTTTGCATGTATTTGACCAAATTTCCCAGCACCATTTATTAAAAAGACAGTTTTGACTTGATTGTATGCTCTTGCCTCCTTTGTCAAATATTAATTGAGCATAATGTCTTGGGTCAATTTCTGGGTGCTCTATTCTGTTCCATTGGTCTATATGTCTGTTCTTGTGCCAGTACCAGGCAGTTTTGAGAACCATGGCTTGGTCATATAGCTTTATGTCTGGTATTGTGATCCCTCCAACTTTGTTCTTCTTTCTCAGGATAGCTGTGGCAATTCGTGGTCTTTTTTTTTTATTCCAGATGAATTTTTGGAGAGTTTGTTCTAGATCTTTGAAATATGTCATAGGTATTTGAATAAGGATTGCATTGAATCTATAGATTGCTTTAGGTAGCATGGACATTTTAATGATGATGATTCTACCAATCTTTGAACATGGTATGTTCTTCCATTTGTTTATGTCTTTCTCTATCTCTTTTTTCAATGTCCTGTAGTTTTCTGAGTACAGGTCTTTTACGTCCTTAGTTAAGTTTATTCCTAGGTATCTTAATTTTTTTGGTGCAATGGTAAATGGGATTGTTTTTTTCATTTCTATTTCTGTGAGTTCATTATTGGTGTATAAGAAAGCCATAGATTTCTGGGTGTTAATTTTGTATCCTGCTACAATGCCAAATTCATTTATTAGGTCTAGTAGTTTTTTGATGGAGTCTTTGGGGTTTTCTATGTATAGTATCATGTCATCTGCGAATAAGGACAGTTTTACTTCTTCTTTTCCAATTTGGATGCCTTTTATCTCTTCTTCTTGTCTGATTGCTATGGCTAGTACTTCCAGCACTACATCAAACAGGAGTGGTGAAAGTGGGCATCCTTGTCTTGTCCCTGTTCTTAGGGGAAATGAGTTTAGTTTTTTCCCATTGAGTATGATGTTGGCTGTAGGTTTGTCATATAGGGTTTTTATTATGTTGAGGTATGATCCCTCTATTCCCACTTTGCTGAGAGTTTTTATCAAGAAAGGGTGTTGGATTTTGTCAAATGCTTTTTCTTCATCAATTGATATGATTATGTGATTTTTGTCTCTCATTTTGTTTATGTGATGTATCACATTCATTGATTTGCAGATATTGTACCATCCTTGCATCCCCAGAATAAATCTCACTTGGTCATGTTGCATGATCTTTCTAATGTATTGCTGAATCCGTTTTGCTAGAATTTTGTTGAGGATTTTAGCATCTATGTTCATCATGGATATTGGCCTGTAGTTCTCTCTCTCTCTCTCTCGTTTTTGTTGTTGTGTCTTTATCTGGTTTTTGTATTAGGGTAATGCTGGCTTCAAAGAAAGAGCTTGGAAGTGTGCCTTCCTCTTGAATTTTTTGGAATAGTTTGAGGAGGATAGGTTTTAGTTATTCTTTGAATGCTTGGTAGAACTCGCCTATAAAGCTGTCTGGTCTAGGACTTTGTTTGCTGGAAGATTTTTGCTCACTGTTTCAATTTCTTTGGTAGTTATCAGCCTATCCAGATTTTTTAATTCTTCTTGGTTGAGTTTTGGGAGCTTGTATTTTTCTAAGAATATGTCCATTTCATTTAGGCTATCCATTTTGTTGGAATAGAGTTGTTCATAGTATTTTTTCCTAATCGTTTGTATTTCTGTGGGATCGGTTGTTACTTCATCTCTTTAATTTTGATTTTGTTTATTTGGGTCCTCTCTATTTGCTTCGTGGTGAGCCTGGCTAGAGGTTCATCTATCTTGTTTATCCTCTCTAAGAACTTACTCTCTGTTTTGTTGATCTTTTGTATTTTTTTTTTGTCTCTATGTCATTTATCTCTGCTCTGATCTTTATTATTTCCTTCCTTCTGCCTACACTGGGCTTTTCTTGTTGCTCTCTTTCCAACTCTTTGAGTTGTAGGGTTACATAATTTACTAACATTGTTTCTTGTTTTTTGAGGTAGGTCTGTAGAGCTATGAACTTCCCTCTCAAGACTGCTTTCACTGTGTTCCATAGAGTTTGGATTGTTTTGTTTTCATTGTCATTTGTTGCCATGATGCTTTTTATTTCTTCTTTGATCTCTCTGTTAACCCAATCATTATTTAATAGCATGCTATTTAGCCTCCAGGTGTTTGACTTTTTTTAATGCTTTTATTTTAACTGATTTCTAGTTTTATGAAATTGTGATCTGAGAAGATGCTTGATATGATTTATATCCTCTTGAATTTGAAGAAACTTTGCCTGTGTCCCAATATATGCTCTATATTTGAAAATGAGCCATGAGCACTTTAGAAGAATGTATATTCTGTGGCTCTGGGGTGAAATGTTCTGAAGATGTCAATTCCATCTGATCTAGTGATCATTTTGGATTGATGTTTCTTTGCTGATTTTTTGATTAGAGGATTTGTCCAGTGGTGTTAATGGGGTATTAAAGTCCCCTCCTATGACTGTATTGCTGTCAATCTCTCCCTTGCTATCCTCCAGGAGTTTTTTTTTTTTTTTTTTTAATGTATTTGGGTGCTCCTGTATTGGGTGTGTGTATGTTTACCAGAGTTATATCTTCTTGTTTGATTGCTCCCTTTAGTATTATTAAGTGGCCTTCCTTATCTCTTCTTATGTCCTTCACTTTGAGATCTAATTTGTCAGATATAAGTATTGCAACCCCGGCTTTTTTTTTTTTTTCATTTTCATTCGCCTGAAATACCTTTTTCCATCCATTCACCATCAGTCTGTGTGAGTCCTTTTTTATGAGGTGGGTATCCTGTAGACAGCAGATATATGGGTCATGCTTTCGTATCCACTTAGCTACCCTATGTCTTTTGATTGGGGGCATTTAATCCATTTACATTTAAAGTTATTGTTGATAGGTACTTGTTTGTCATCATTTTTATTCTTTACCACTGTGTTCCTTCTTTGCTTCCTATTTCTTCTTTTTACAGCAGACTCCTTTAGAATTTCTTGTATTGCTGGTTTGATGGTAATAAACTCCCTTAGTCCTTTTTTGTCTTTGAAGCTCCTGATTTCACCCTCAATTTCATTGGTAGCCTTGCTGTGTACAGTATTCTTGGATTCAGACTCTTCCTTTGCATGACTTTGTATATTTAATTCCATTCCCTTCTGGCCTGGTGTGTTTCTGCTGAGAAATCAGTTGCTAGTCTGATGTGGGATCCCTTGTAGTTAACTTTCTGTCTCTCTCTGACTGCTTTTAAGATTCTTACTTCATTGTTGGTGTTTGCAAATTTAATTATAATATGCCTTGGCATTGGTCTTTTGGGATTCATTTTGTTTGGGACTCTGTGAGCTTCTTGGACTTGTGTGAATTTTTTCTTCCCTATATCAGGGAAGATTTCTTTCATTATTTCTTCAAACAGTTTTTTTTTTTTTATTCTTTGCTCAGTTTCCTCTCCTTCTGGTACCCTTATTATGTGGATGTTATTTCTTTTAGTGTTGTCCCAAATTTCCCTTAGGCTCTCCTCTTGTTTTTTAAGCTCTTTTTCCTGATGGTTCCCTGCTTGAGTATTTTTTCCTACCTTGTCTTCTAGCTCACTGTTGCTGTCCTCCTTTTCTTCTAGTCTACTGGTGATGCTTTTTATTAAGTTCTTTATTGACCTTATGTCATTTTTCATTTCTTTTTGGTTCTTCATTTCCTCTTGGTTCTTAAACATATTGTTGAATTTGTCTTCCAACCTTTTCAGCGACCTTATGACAATTTCTCTGAATTCTTTCTCTGACCTATTGCTTGCCTCCATTTCATTTACTTCCTTTCCTGGTGTTGCCTCCTTTTCTTTTCTATGTGGGCTGTTCTTTGTCTCCCCATGATCTATCTTCTCCAGATGTCTGGTTATGTACCTCTCTCTCTCCTGTGTTGACTTTTTCAGGGTGAAATCTGACCTTTCTGTGAGAAGGTGCAGAGCTAGTTCAAGTCCATGTATTTGTGCTGCTTGAGATCCGGTGTTTGTGGGTTTGCTGCTGCTCTGTGGGTGTTGTGCTTGTAGGGTTCCGTGAGGTATCCGATTCTTCACAATTGAAGGTGAGGCAAGGCTTTCGATCACAGCCACTCTCCCCTTCAAGATGACATGGTCTCTGTGGCAAAGCCAGTTGCTCTGGGAGATATTTCAGCAGGTTTGGAGGCTTCCCAGTCAGGGGAGCCTGGTTCTGTTTTCCCCAACAGTCCCTTGGAATATAGCTGTCCCTCACTCACAAATAGACACTCCCTGTATGTCCATACACTCTTTCATTCTCTCACTCACACAGTATCTTGCAGCCTGCCTTCCCATCAGCAGCCATCTTCTTATCTCCTCTTATGTACTATGTTATTTATGAATTATTATATGATAAATGTTTTGTTATGTAGTTATATGTTCCTCATAAGAATAATTCCTAGATAATTACTATATTTCTTCAGGGAAATTCATCATGATTTAGTTAGTTTACATGGGTCATTTATGTTGTAACTAATTTTTTTCTATTATAAACAATTGCCCTACAGCCAATCATTAACTGTTTAAGCCTGTGACCTTGAGTCTGACTTATTGTGTAACAAAAGTCATGCAAAGCAATTCTCCAGTCTATTACTTTTGCATGCAAATTCTGAAAAGTACAATGTATTTGAAATTTTTATTGCATTTCCAAAACCTTCATATTTGTATCAGAACTTGGTCAATTTTCCAAAAAGAAGAAAATAAAAAGTCCTGGCTGAAGCATGCTGGACAGGTCCCTGTCACCCTTAAGAATATGTTGTTTCTGAGGGAGTTTTTCAAAATTTATGTTTCCATTTTGGGGCCCTATCACTCATTCTAATGGCCCATAGCAGCTATGCTCCACCCTCTATCACTTGTTCTGCAATTTCTGACCATAAGAAAAATAAATTAAAGATGATTTATAAGGGGAGGGACTGCTGCTGGCAGATGGTGAAAATTACTGTGTCAGGAGAAGGGATAGGTGGATTTAAGAGCAGCTCATTAGAAAAACCATAGTACTTAGTATTTAATAGTGCATAAACATGCTGGCATCTTTCATTTTATTGTCAATGCTTCTTTTAAAATAAGGATTTATATAATGTATATATTCATTCTTCCTTTGATATCTTACATAACAACTAGAATTTCTACAAACATAGTCCATTCATGTTTCATAAATGCTATGTACTAAATTTTTATTGTTCTCCTGACACGTTTATTTTACTGACCTCTTTCCCATAATTCACAGATCTTGTCAACTTTATTTAGTGAGCTCTGAATATATATATCCAGTTATTTCTGTATTTCCATAGAATGTATCAAGGTCCTTTAAACTCATCCTATCCCTACCTGACAATGTTCTACAAACTGGAACCTCTTTTAGTGTTTTCAATATCATCTGTTTAGTGCAAGCCACCTTGATATCAACTCTGAATTCTTCCACTCCCTTACATTTCATAGCCAATTACCAAGTCTTGCTAATTCTACTTTTTAACATACCTCAAATCCACCAATTTTTATTCAGTTCTGCTATCATCTTTTTAATCCATGTGTTCATAATTTTTTACATGGACTATTGCTGAAGCTTTCTACTAGAATTCCCTTCTTCCAACCTTTTCTTCTTCCAGTGGAAACCAGCATGGCTTTTCCAAAAAGGCAAATCTGATAATTTCACTCTCCTGCTTACAAATCTTTGATGGCTCCCCATTGTCTTTAGCATGGTTTAAAGTTCACATTTCTGTCTCTCTTTATGGCCACATTTTCTACTGAATCCTTCTATGTATACTGTGATCCAGTCACACACAATTGCTTTTTGTTCTCCAAGTACACTATACATGCCTTCTTTCTTTCCTGGACTAGCAGGCCAACTTCTAAGTAGCCTTTAAGATTTACCTCAAAGGTTACATCCCTTGTAAAAGAACTTCTGAATATTTTTTTCTACAAAACTTTTTCCTCACCCTCACCCTCACCCCACACAAAGTTATGCATTTCCTCTTTGCTTCTATAGAGGACTGTGCATAATTGAATATGGAAATATCCCACAGCATTAGAATGCCTTATATACTACTTTGTATATACTAGATGAGATACCTTTAAAGCAGAGACTTGTATTTATTGTAAGGCCTGATATATATCTTTGTTAAATAAATGAAGAATGAATGCATAATATGCATTATCCTTTTAGCTACTTGTTCTCCTGGTTCTCCAATTAATTTTTAGGCAGTGGAATTTCTATTTTTCTCCCAGAGGGTCTTCATCCCCAATACCATGATTATTTTAAGTTTTTAATTCCTCTATTAACAAGACTCTATGAAATATTTTAAATCTATAAATTGACTACTTTTTATACATAAAGCATAATGAATCACCTCTAAAAGTGTTTCATGATGACAATTTAACACATTCGAAAGCCAGGTATTGCTGTGTTTCCTCATCCTTATGCTACTCTTTTGGGTAATGATTTTTCCAGTTACCCCTGAATTTTAACTCACTGTTTTTACTAGAACATTCTATAAGACTCTTCCTCAAACTTGTACTATATTATTTCTGAAAAGTTAATGTGGTGGTGTGTGGGCAGGCTAAATGGCCATCTCAGACAGTGAATAAAGAAAAATTGAATTTATTTAAGGAAAGGGGATGGGAAATGGGATATCCAAAGGTAAGGGCTGCACAGAACCAAGCCAAGGGGATATTGGGTTGATGTTGGCAGGAAAAATATACTTAGGACAGTAAAATAAAGAAGGGCATAGAATAAAGCAACAGGAAAGTCTAGGCTGGGCTGCTTTGGCTCACTGAGAAGTCAGAAAAAAGGGGCCTGGTGATAGGTTTAGGGGGTTATCCTGGGATGAGCAGCTGCTGCCCATTGCTCCCCTGGTTGCAAGTCTCATGGGATCCTTGCAGTGGTTCTCAATCTTTCTAATGCCGTGACCCTTTAATACAGTTCCTCATGTTGTGGTGACCCCCAACCATAAAATTATTTTCGTTGCTACTTCATAACTATAATTTTGCTACTGTTATGAATTGTAATGTAAATATCTGTGTTTTCTGATGGTCTTATGTATTTGGGTGCTCCTGTATTGGGTGCATGCTTGTTTACCAGAGTTATATCTTCTTATTGAATTGCTCCCTTTGGTATTAGGAAGTGGCCTTCCTTATCTCTTGTTATGGCCTTCATTTTGAGGTCTAATTTTTCAGATATAAGTATTGCTACCCCAGTTTTTTTTTTAATTTTCATGCTTCTTAAAAACCTTTTTCCATCCCTTCACCATCAGTCTGTGTGAGTCCTTTGTTCTGAGGTGGGTTCCCTATAGACAGCAGATACATGGGTCATGTTTTCTTATCCACTTAGCTACCCTATATCTTTTGATTGGGGCATTTAATCCATTTACATTTAAAGTTATTATTGATAGGTACTTGTTTGTCACCATTTTTATTCTTTGTGCCTGTGTTCCTTCTTCCCTTCCTATTTCTTCTTTTTACAGCAGTTCTTTTAGTCTTTATTGCATTGCTGGTTTGGTGTTACTAAACTCCCTTAGTCCTTTTTTTGTCTGTGAAGCTCCTGATTTCACCCTTAATTTTCATTGATAGCCTTGCTGGGTACAGTATTCTTGGTTTCAGACCCTTGCTTTGCATGACTTTGTATATTTCATTCTATTGCCTTCTGGCCTGATGTGTTTCTGTTGAGAATTCAGTTGATAGTCTGATGGGAGATCCTTTGTAGGTAAATTTTTGTCTCTCTCTGGAAGCCTTTAAGATTCTTGTTGTCATTGGTATTTGCCAATTTAATTATAATTTGTCTTGCTGTCGGTCTTTTGAGGTTCATCCTGTTTGCCACTCTGTGAGCTTCTTAGACTTGGGTGAGTGTTTTCTTCCCAATATCTGTCAATATTTCTTCAAACAGGTTTTCTATTTCTTGCTGCATTACCTCTCCTTCTGGGACACCTATTTTGTGGATTTTTAAATTTTTTTCCTGTTGTCCCAAAGTGCCCTTAGGCTCTCTTCCTGATTTTTAAGTTTTTTTTTGTTTTGTTTTGTTTTAGGTCCTGCTCTGTTTGGTTATTTTTCCCTACCTTGTCTTCTAGCTCACTGTTGCAGTCCTCTGCTTCTTCTAGTCTACTGTTGATGCTTTCTATGGAGTTCTTTATGACAGTGATGTCATTTTTCATTTCTTCTTGGTTCTTCTTAATTTCTTCTTGGTTCTTTCACAGATTGTTGAGTTTGTCTTCCAACCTTTTCAGCATCCTTATGCCAATTTCTTTGAATTCTTTCTCTGACATATTGCTTGCCTACATTTTTTTTACTTCCTTTCCTGGCAATTCCTCCTGTTCTTTCATATGCAGGCTGTTTCTTTGTCTCTCCATGATCACTCCTCTCAGGCTGTATGGTTATTTAGCTCTCTCTCTCCTGAATTGACTTAAAAGCAAAAAATTCAACACAACAAGGCACAAAACACAGGGCACCAAACAGAAATATATTCACAATACTAATAACCCCAAATAATGGTGACCACCAGAGAAAAGAGAATTAGGGGATTGAAAAGAGTGAAAAAATGATATTGAGAAAAGTAAAAAAAATGTAATAGAGAAAAGAAAAAAAAGAAGAAAAAAGAAGGGGAAAATATATGTTTATATGGGGAGAAAACTCCAATAAAACAACTAATTCACAAAATGCAAACAGCAAACACCTAAACAAGAAACACCCAGATAAATCTGAGGAGGCAGAGCTTATTTCCAGAATGTAAGGTCAAGGTATTGAATTAATGGGGAAATAGCCACAATTCATTAAAGAGTACATAGAAAGAGAATGTGTGTATAAGAAGAAAAGTCAAAAACAAAATACAAAAAAGAAAAAATATATATATAAAAGAAAAAGATTTTACATATATACATATATATATATATATATATATATATATATATAATTTTCTCCTGTCTTTAATCTATCTTTCTATGCATTCATTTATTGTTGAAAAAAGAAAATAGAGTAGATAGGCCTGAGTTGGTGATTGGAATTAATTAAGCTATTAGTGGAAGAAGAGAACAAGCGTGGAGAGGAAAAACAGAATCAAATAAAAGAAAATAAATAAATAAAAAGAAAACAACCTAATCAACAATCAAACAAACAACAACAACAAGACAGAAAGAAAGAGAAAGGAAAAAAAGAGAGGAAGAAAAAATTTTTGGATAGTGAAGAATGAGAAGAGACAAGTGTGCAAGGACTTGGAGCTGGGGAGAGGAAATTTGATATATGAGTAAAATTAATTTTTAACCAGGATTAAAAAGAATGGATATATAAAAACTAAAGCAGGAACAGGGTAAGAGAAACAGGATGATTGAGGAGAAAAGTGAGGAAGAGTGTGTTGGCATAAAGGAAAAATTGAGATAGAGTAAAATAATGCTAAAAGAAAAATAAAAGTAAAATGTAGAACACTAATCCTAAAATCTTACCTAATAATAGATAAACATGTAAATTGACCGTACCTTTGCTACTCCCATAGCCAATATGAGTGACTATGCAAATTAACCCAAAAAAGATAGTGGTTAATTTGCATACATAGGCGCCCAGTGCCTGTGTCCAAGGAACATCCTAGCACCAAGGTCACTGTGAGGTAAGGCCTTGAGCAGGAGTGGACCCCCAGTAACTGATTGCAGGGAGCTGGAGCAGACCCCAAGTGATAGATCGCAGGGAGCAGAAGCGGACCCCCAGCGATCGATCACAAGGAGCAGGAGTGGACCCCCAGCGATCAATTGCAGGGAGCTGGGGTTCCACTCAGAAGTGGACTCCCTGTGATCAATCTCAGGGCGCAGGAACAGACCCCCAGCGATTGATCGCAGGGAGCAGACCCCCAGTGATCAATCGCAGGGAGCTGGGGCTCCACTCCTGCTCAAGGCAAAAAGCTTCCACCAGAGGCTTTCGACCTGGTGCTGGAGCGGACCCCCTGCGATCAATGGCAGGGAGCTGGGGATCCACTCCTGCCCTAGAGGCTTTTGGCCTGGGCAGGCCTGGGCACAGGTGGAGCCGGGGATCAGAGGGAGCTGGAGGGCCCCTGCCCAGGCCTAAAGCTTCAGCCAGAGGCTTTAGCCTGGGCAGGGCCCAGCCCACAATTGGTGTGAACTATAGAGGAAACACCTTTTCTGACTGCACATTGGCTAAGCTTCCTGTATGCCACTGATAATATTCTTAGTAACTTGGGTAATAATATTCTAAAAAGGTGATTTAGGGTTTTTCCACCACACTTCTGGAGAAAAAAAAAAACAAAGGTCTGCTGCTGGAGTGCTAAGAAATGTCATATCCTGCCCTAGTTGGTTTGACTCAGTGGATAATGCCTTGGCCTGCTGACAGCAGGGTCTAGGTTTGATTTTGATCAAGGGCATGTACCTAGGTTGCAGGCTCCCCTCTGGCCTGGGCCCAGATAAGGGCTCATGCAGGAGACAACCAACCAAAGTGTTCCTCTCACTTTGATGTTGCTCTCTGTCTTTCCCTTTCTCTTCCACATTGTCTAAAAGTCAATGGAAACATATCCTCAGGTGAGGATAAAAAAAAAAAAAAGAAATGTTATATCATATGAAAGACACATCTTGAAAATGCCTAAAGAAAGTTGTCATTTTTTCTTGGTGAAGGTACTGGAGTCCGTGTTGATGAAAACACCTTGGTGGCTGTGGTGACTGGTAGTGGCTGAAGCAGTGGGGTGATAGGGCTGGTGCCTTCCCCTGATCAGCCCGGTTGCCTCCCACAAAGGGAGGCTAGACTGTGGCTTAGGACATCCCCTGAGGGCTCCCAGTATGTGAGAGGGGGCAGGTTGGGCTGAATTTCATGCACTGGGCCCCTAGTAAAATAAAATAAAGAAAAAATAAAATAAAACTTAAAAAAGGTAAAATAATAGTAGCAATAATAATTAAAAATAAAATATAATAATAAAAAAAGTAAAATCAAGTGAGAAAAAAATGTTGGTTTCTTAAGTAAAAGATAAAAGATAAATAAAATTAAGTATTGAAGGTCATTCATTTCCTCTACTGTTCTGCTTGGCATGTCTGTTTCCTGGAAGGTAGTCAGCACAGTAATGAAGTTCCCTTCGATCCACCACTCCTCTGTGTCATAAGCCATAATCCTGTTTTCAAGCAGGTGGGATATCTCTGCTATCTTTGTTTCTCAACCTGCCTTTAGTTGTAATTGCACAAGAGTCAATTTTTGATACAATCCCTGGGTGGTAGTGCTTCCGTATTAACATCTGGGGCTAAAAGGCCCCTCTACCCAGTGTTTAGATTTTTCCTTTCCCTGCTGCATTTATTACTGGGTTGGAGGGACGGACTGCCCCAGAGCTGGTTTCCTGTTCGTCTCTCCCCACTCTGATCCCCAGTTTCCTCAAAAACAACTTTCCCCTGCAGTCTCAGTGAGTGTTTTTAATTGGAAGATCCTATGTACTGGACTTAGCAAGCAAAAACAAGGAGTTAAAAGGGAAAAAAAGTCAAAGGAAGTGTGCAGACTCACATCTTTTTCCCCTAGCACTGTGCAGCCAGCTAGAAATTCAGGCTGCCTTTCTGGGCCAAGCCCAGGTGCAAATTAATATCTAGAGTCCCCTTCTGCCAGCAGCCCTGTGGACCCCCTTCCACATTCGAGGGCTACACTGACCCCAATGGCGCGAATTTTGGGGTACACAGTCTTCCTCTGAGACTCTAGTCCCCACTGAATGCACTTCTCCCTCCAGTCCAGATCCCAGATCTCACCTTTCTCTAGAGCAAGCATCCTCAAACTACGGCCCGCGGGCCACATGCGGGTGTTTTTGCCATTTTGTTTTTTTACTTCAAAATAAGATATGTGCAGTGTGCATAGGAATTTGTTCATATTTTTTTTAAAACTATAGTCTGGCCCTCCAACGGTCTGAGGGACAGTGAACTGGCCCCCTGTTTAAAAAGTTTGAGTACCCCTGCTCTAGAGGTGATATATGACCTTTCAGGCCACAGATTGCCTCACCAGTTGTGTTTAATTTGCCAATTCTGGGTGGTTGTTGTTCGATTCAGCTGTTCCTTCTATCTGCTCTGTGAGAAGGCACAGGGCCCATCCATGTATTCTGCGCTGCTTTGTCTCCCCCTGGACAGACTTTTTAGGTGCCCGTGGTCAGGGAGGCTGAAGTCCCAGTGTTCGTGGGTTCGCAGCTGAGGCAGCTGGTCCCTGGGCATTGTGGTTGTAGGGTCCCGGGAGGTATCTGAGGTCTCCTCGGTTGAAGGTAAAGCTGGGCTTCCAATCACAGATGGTCTCCCCTTCAAGATGGCACAGTCTCTGTGGCAGAGCCAGCTTCTCTGGGAGAGATTTCAGCAGCAGTAGAGGTTGCCCGGCCAGGGGAGCCCGGTCCGCCAGTCCCCAACAGTCCTGTGGAATATAGCTGTCCCTCTCATAAATACAGACACTCCATGCATGTCCACGCACTCTCCTTTCGTTCTCTCAGTTACACACTATCTTGCAGCCTGCTGTTCCATCGGCAGCCATTTTGGATCCCTTTTATGTAATACTTTAAACAATAAAAATGTAAAAAAAAAAAAATAGTTATACCACAGGTAGGTACTGATGGGTAAGCAATATTTGGACAGTGCTTTGAGATCCTGGGAAAGAAAAGGTTCTACATATAAAAGTGCACAATTTACACGAGACACTTTAATATATTGCAATAAACTTATGCAGACTGACGACTCAACAGTGAAATCCCTTTGTTTCCTATTCTTAATTTCTCTTTATCAAATGAAAAAATTATTTATTTTTCATATTTGTAATATCTTTTCAAGTCCTTGTGTGGTGCTTATTAGGCTGTCTGGAATATGATCATCATTTGCCTGTGGTACTGTTCAACCATCCAGGAACCCTACCTAAATAAGTCAGGATTAGCCATTTGGGAAATATATTTTTGTCCATCTTTAGAAATGCTACCATAGGAAGGGCAGGATTATTATTATTTGTTTAGACATTGCTTTGTATCCCCAGACTTTGCAACTTGTCTGTTTATGGCATTCGGGTTCAACTTAGTTAGGGGAAGAAATGATAGTGGCTACAGAGGTCTAGCTAAGTGGATTGGACATGATATTCCAGACATAGACATACTGTCTTAGTCACAATTTGGAAAACCTGTAAGTAGTGGGAAACCTGGTTAGTTTGGTAAAGCATAATTATGGAAGTGTCATATGTTAGGTAGCTAAGTGGCCATCATCTCATATTTCTCCCCAGGTCTGCCTAAACCTGGAAGGGGAATGAGGAAATATGTTGGGTTACTGAAGAGTGATTCAGAGTAGTTACTGAAGTAAAAGCTGAGGCAAAAGCTTAGTGAATCATATCAACATGAAGGCTAAAGGGAAAGGTATAAAGAAGAGCTACAAATAAAAAAAAAGGAGTGGGGGAAGCATTTCCCTGAGGAAATGGGTCTCAGGCATTTTAAAAACATGAACATGAACTTGAAGTGGTTATTATGTACCAAGCACTGAGAGCTTTACAAGCCTTCTCACCTTTAATCCTATCAAGAAGTTTATGAGTTAGATACTATCATTATCCACATTTTATATATGATGAAACTAAAGACTATAAAAGTGAAATTATTTGCCCAAAGCTGCACTGCCAGAGTAGCTTTGACAGAGATGCTAATCGACAAAGCTAGGATTTGAGCTCAGGCAGTCTAGCTCTGGAATCCATGCAAATAATTAATATTTACTACTGATTTTTATTTTTGGTTGGTAGCAAAAGGAATGAGGAGAAAAAGCAGAAACCTTGGTGATCTGTACTGAGCCACTAGATCTCAGGGAGGCCAATCTAAACCCAAACTAAACTAAATGGTTAGGCTGAATCTGCTGATTATTCCTTCAGTGTGAATTGTCTCAAGAGCTGGGAACAGTGTGGATTTTAAATTTGAGTCATTACTGCTCTCACTTATGAGAAACTAAAGAAGGAAAAAAGGCAGAGAAGCAGAGTAGGAGCAATAAACACCTCTAACTAGAACACTGGAATTAATATTTGTTATTTTACTGTCTTCTGATGTCATAATTTCCATTGAGTCAAGATGGTTCTATGACTTGTAGGTTAGCTCTAGTTTTTAATGGCATTCATAGAACCATGCTAGATTGTAAGTTTAGCTCAAATCCTCAAAGGAACTCAAAGAGAAAGTCTCTGCTTTCCAACGCAATGAATCTTTATTGTTTACTGTGATCTTCATTCCAAGCACTGACTAATCCTAATTATCTTTAGTTAATGAGGCCAGGTAAGATCACACCCTAAATTTACCTGGGATAATTTTACATATAAAAAGTTAGAAAACTTACCTTTTCATCTCTAGCACTCTTAATGATTGAGCTAGATTTGTAGGGCTTTCTGAAATAAAATTTACCAATTTGAACCTTCTGAAAATAGTCAGCCTCCTGGAATGAAGGATGCACATGCGTGAGCACATGTGTGTGTGCCCACATGCATTCTATGTAAGACTATGTAAATATAGTCTAAGGAAGCATCTCAATTGAATAAACGAATTAAAAAGTTGAACTGTAAAATTCCTAATGTCACTAT
Organism: Eptesicus fuscus; assembly: GCF_027574615.1. Lineage (NCBI taxonomy): Eukaryota > Metazoa > Chordata > Mammalia > Chiroptera > Vespertilionidae > Eptesicus > Eptesicus fuscus. Next base: position 69,180,425 of record NC_072473.1, on the reverse strand, counting down.
AACATCTGGATGTGAGAAGGGAAAAAGAGAGTAGCAAAGACTTCATTGGGCTAGTGATAGAATACAGGGAAAGGTAGAGAACTATCATTTATTACTGCCTACTACACATAGAGCTTAATGCCAAATGGCTTACATATACATTGTTATCTTAGAAACTGTGTGAAGTAATATTATTATTCTCATATTATAAGTGAGAAAACTGAGGCTCAAAGAAGTTAAATAATTTGCTCAATGTCACACTACTAACATTGTAATTAGCTAGTCGTGTATAATAAGAAAGGAACAAAGGGAAGGCCAGACATTATAGGCCTGTCATCTGAGAAGCTTTACCAGGAAACTGCAATTTCACAATCCCCAGGGAACCACTGGCCCATTCTCTGCAGAATCACTGGGAGAAGGGGTCCAATAAAGGGGAGATAGATGCATGTGTAGTGAAGTTGGGGTGACGAGGGAAAGTATTTGCCTGTCAGTCCAGCCTGGGAAACCATAGATTGGCTTGAATGGGTGGAGCCAATGCGAGACCACTAAAATTTGGGTATATATAATCCCCTAAACAAAGGAGTTTGCTCTCTGATTGCTCTTGTGATTCCTGTTGCTCTTATGATTCTTGTTGTTCTTGGCTATTGGCTCTCTTGTATTTGCCTGTATGGCCCATGGCCATGAGGGCTCCACATGCAATGGACTGATGGACTACAGCAGGGAACACAAGATAAGCTAGCCTGATACTAGATTGAACTTGATTCCAACATGAAAATGAAATTCTGGACATTGGCTCTGATTTTAGCTCTACTGAAGCCCTGCTACACTTCTATGGCAAGACAGAAGGAAAGGGGACCTGAGAAACCCAAGGGTGTAATTCCATAGAAATAAAGCTTTCTACAATCCCTCATCCTCCTTTGGGGAACAAACCTTTCTGGTCTGAAGTGTTTCTGTTGAGAAATCAGCTGACTGTTTCTCTCTTGCTGCTTTTAAGATTCTACTCATAACAACACTGCTGGTAAATATGTGGTCAAGCCAAGATGTGAATTCAGATCTGTTCGCTATAATGTTTAATGTTACAATGGTTCATCAGATTCTTTTTCTTTGTTTATTCTTCTTCTCTGTGGTATAATTTCAACTGAAAGGTACAACTCACATGTAAGTTGCTTATTTTATTTAATTTGTGCCACAATAGCTAGCATCTATTTTTGAGGCTGTTTCAATAATAAAAATGATCCTAATGTTAACAGCAACTGGTAAGTGTCAAATCCAGGACAAAACACAGGTCTGTCTGACTACAAAGCTCAAATTCTACTTCTTTAGGCTCTTCTAAATTATTTTTATTTAACTTTAGAGTAAGTTAATGTCTGGCCTTCAAATATTTCTGTGCAGCATTTTCTTCTCTGAGGGCTTTTAACCCACACATTGACAAAATAACAAAGGAGTCTTCAGCATTTAAATTGTTTTTTTTTTTTTTTTTGGAGATCCATAATGAAGCATTATAAGCAGAGTGGATAGTTCCTTTTCTTTGTAATCCTAAAGTATACCTCATGCCTACTTTAAAGTTTTGGTATCCCCAGCACTGAGCTTGATGTGTTATAGGCATCATAATTTGATGCCTATCTTCAGATTGTGTGAGCACTAGACTAGCATTTCCAAGAAATTAATTGAGATAGGAAGGTGGTTATGTTTTTTTTTTCTAATTTATAAATCTCCATGTAAAAAGTGGAAAAACTAATAAGGGGCTCTGAAGTAGTGCAAAACCAGCAAGAGGAGTTTGTCACAAGTTTATTATAATTACTGAAAAAAAAAGGAAAAAGGAGATGATGAGAGAGAACCATTGATTTGCTGCCACCTCCTGCTTGCCCCTTCCTGGGGATAGAGCCAGAAACCTGGGCATATGCCCTGACCAGGAATTGAACCAACGACCTCTCAGTGTATGAGACAACACTCAATTGAGCCACACCATCCAGGACCAGTCTCATCAGTTTTTGAAAGGGCAGAGGTTCTGCCATTTGCATGGAGAAGCAATGCTATACCCACTTAAAGAAAAATGGTTTGAATTGCCAAATGAAATAAAAACTTTTAAACTTGGTTTATGAAAGACAATAAGAAGCTTTGTGCCATTTAATGAAGGCCTTTTTTCCCTTTTTTTCAGTAGCTCCAGAAACGTAGCCCAAGGACAATTACTAACAATGTCTGATATACTAGTAGGGCAGTACTTGAATCTTGCCCAAATGGATACAGGACCAACACAAACAGTGGTGGTCTTAAGACCACACCAGAGCTTGATCCAACTAGCCATATAAGTAGTACAACCAAAAGAGGATTATGGCAGGCACCAGAAACTGCTGGGAACAACTCTACCTTGAGGGACAGCCAATCCAAAGTGACTCATAAGTGATGATCAAAGATTATATTATAATTAGCCTGAAGGGTTAACTCCAACCACAAAAGGGTCAACAACATTCAAGACTCAACTAAACCAGTAGGGTGCACATAACCCACAAGAAATATTCCTAGAGCATGGAGCTCAGGTGATTTGGAAGATTGTACCACTGAGCCCAACAAGACACCTACATCACAAAGTCATCATAACAAGTTTGGGAGTCATAGGAGATATACCTAATACACAAAGACAAAATGGGGAGACAAAGGAATATGTCCCAAATGAAAGAACAAGAGAAATGCCCATAAAATAATTAAATGAAATGGAAGCAGCCAAGACATCAGATGCAGAGTTTAAAACAATAGTTATGAGGATGCTCAAAGACATTTGGGGGAAAATGGATGATCTCAGTAAGAACTTAAACAAAGAGGTAGTAACCAATAAAAAGGACATAGGGAAGGGGAGAGTGACTGTGATCAGAAGCCTATACATCCCAGGACTCTACAACCACAATAACAGGGACCAGCTGTGAACCCAGGAACACGGGATCTCAAACAGTGTGAATACACAGACTCGGAGGAGCACTACACCTTCTCAAAGAAAGGTCAGATTTCGCCTAGGGAAAGGACAGAGAGAGCTACATAACCAGACACCCAGATAAGAGAGATCATGGGGAGACAAAGAAACAGCCCACATAAGAAAGAAAAGGAGGCATCACCAGAAAAGGAAGTAATTGAAATGGAGGTAAGCAATATGTCAGATAAAGAATTCAGAGAATTGGTCCTCCCAGAGCTGCAGGCTCACCGGGCGCCTCACCATCTTGCAAGGAAAGGAGGATTTTATTGGAAACCTGTCTTTCCGCGACAACTGCAAACACTGAACATCTGCGAGCACCAGAACACCGGTCCCCTATCGGCGCAAACATTCAGATTCAAAGGAACTCTTCACTGCACCACAGAAAAGTCATATTTCGCCTGAAATAAGGTGTGGTTTCTAATCCCCACGGTGGGAGGGAAGCGCGCGAGCCTTAGGACCAGCAGAAACCGGGAGGTCTGTGCCTAGAAAAATCGGCGGCAGTTGGAGCTGCCGTGAACCATGAATGTGGAAGGGGGTCCTCTGAGCTGCTAACAGAAGTGACCTCTTAAAAGCAACTCATTTTAATCTGACGAGGAGGATCAGACTAAGAATTTTCAAAGGAGTGCAGGTTCCTTAGTCTGGCGCACAGACCCACTGTCCGCACACTTGGGCTCTTTCCAACTCTGATTACTAAGCCCAATACATAGGAAAACCCAGTTGTGGAATACCCTGAAAGACTGCAGGGGGAAGTTGTTTTTCCGGAACCTGGGGAGCAGAGCTTGGTGTGACCATCGGAGAGGCAGCTCTGAGGCACACACCTCCACAAGCACTGAGGTGCACACCTCCACAAACCGGTAGTGAGTGCCATAGAGGGGAAAAAAAAAAAAAGCTAGAGAGGCCTGGAGGTCAATTCAGAAACCCTGCCACCCAGGGGCTGAAACGCTAATTGTCTCTGGTGTAATCAAAAATAAATACGAGAAATTAAGACACGGCTGGCTTAAAAAGCAGGACTGGCTTACAACACTGAGAAGCAGTGGAACGAAGCTGAACTGAAATACCGCCCAGACTGGGAAACAAGCATACCCAACAGAATAATAGAGGAAGTGAATGACAGCCGCTACTGCACATTTTAGTCTTCCTATTTTTTAATTTTTAATTATTTTTTCAATTTTTTAAATTTTTTTTTAATTCTAATTTTTTTATTTTCATTTTTTGCATCTTTTACTTAAGAAACTAAATTTTTTTCTTTTTCCTCACTCGATTTTCACCTTTTTAATTATTACATTTTTATTTTCAATCAGCATTATTATTACTATTATTTTACTTTTTTTTTTTTTTAAATGTCATTTGATTTTCCCTTTCTTGTATTTTGGGATAAGTGTCCTACATTCTATTTGCATCTTTCCCTTACCCTATCTCAACGCTAACATTTTGCCATCACTCTCCCCCTAACCTTTCCCCTTTTGGTCTCCTGTTTATCTTAACCCTTTCTGGCTATAGATTTTCCCTACTTTTTCAGTTTACCCTCTGCTAAAATTTCACCCTACTTATATATCTAATTCCCAATCCCCTGCTCCAAATCCATACATACCTCTCTCTACGCTACCTTAAAAAAATTATTTTTCTCGCTGGCCTTTTGTTGTTGTTTGCTTGAATGTTGATTAGATTGAATTTTTATGTTTTTTTATGAGATTATTTTGATTATTCTTTTTATTTGTTTGGTTGGTTCTTTTGTTTGCTTTGTTTTTGTTTGTTTTTTACTTTTGTCTTCCCTTGCCTCACTTGATATTAGTTGGTGTTGCAGTTTGTATTAATCTCCAGGCTCGTATTGCTGGAATTTGCTGGGATTAGTGGTTGTTCTATTGGAGTTTACTTCCCATATATATAGTTTGTTCCCCTTTTCTCTTAGTATCATTCTTGTCTCTCTTACTTTTTTTTCTTTCTGCTCTTTTCCCAAGTTCAGATTCACACTCTTTGTTTTTTTTTGTTGTTGTTCTTTCTTTTTACTCTCCCTCTTCCACTCCTATTCCCTAATTTGTCTTTCTCTGGTGGTTACCTTTATGGAAGGTTATTAATATCGTGAATACAATTCTGTTCAGTGCCTTGTGTGTTGTGCCTGGTTGTGTTGTATTTTGTACCTTTAAATCAACGCCAGAGAGAGAACTATATAACCAGACAACCGGAGAAAAGAGACCATGGGGAGACAAAGAAATAGCCCGCATAGGAAAGAGAAGCAGGCATCACCAGAAAAGGAAGTAAACGAATTAGAGGCAAACAACCTATCAGAGAAAGAATTCAGAGAAATGGTCATAGGGTGGCTGAAAAGGATGGAAGACAAATTCCACAATATGAGTAAGAACCAAGAGGAAATGAAGAAGAACCAAGAAGAAATGAAAAATGACATCGCTGCTGTAAAGAACTCAATAGAAAGCATCAAGAGTAGACTAGAAGAAGCAGAGGACCGCATAAGTGAGCTAGAAGACAAGATGGAAAAAAATACCCAATTACAACTGCTTCTAGAAACAAAAATTAGAAAGCATGAGGAGAGCCTAAGGGAACTTCGGGACAACACAAAACAAAACAACATCAGGATAATAGGGGTACCAGAAGGAAAGGAAACAGAGCAAGGAATAGAAAACCTGTTAGAAGAAATAATAACAGAAAACTTCCCTAATATAGGGAAGAAAAAACCCACACAAATCCAAGAAGCTCACAGAGTTCCAAGCAAAATGAACCCCAAAAGACCGACGCCAAGGCACATTATAATTAAGTTGGCAAACACCAACAACAAAGTAAGAATCTTAAAAGCGGCCAGAGAGAGACAGACAGTTACATACAAAGGAACCCCCATCAGACTAGCAACTGATTTCTCAACAGAAACTCATCAGGCCAGAAGAAATGGAATGAAATATACAAAGTCATGCAAAGGAAGGGTCTCAATCCAAGAATACTGTACCCAGCAAGGCTATCAATCAAAATTGAAGGTGAAATCAGGAGTTTCACAGACAAAAAAGGGCTAAGGGAGTTTATCACCACCAAACCAACAATGAAAGAAATGCTAAAGGGTCTGCTGTAAAAAAAAAAAAAAGAAAGAAAGAAAGAAAGAAAGAAAGAAAGAAAGAAATAGGAAACAAAGAAGGAACACAGGGGTACAGAATAAAAATGGCGACAAATAAGTGCCTATCAATAATAACTTTAAATGTAAATGGATTGAATGCCCCAATCAAAAGACACAGGGTAACAGATTGGATAAGAAAACAAAACCCATATATCTGCTGTCTACAGGAAACCCACCTCAAAAAAAAGGATGCACACAGACTGAGAGTAAAGGGATGGAAAAGGTTTTCCAGGCGAATGGGAATGAAAAAAAAGCTGGGGTAGCAATACTTATATCTGACAAATTAGATCTCAAAGTGAAGGACATAACAAGAGATAATGAAGGCCACTTCATAATACTAAAGGGAGAAATCCAACAAGAAGAAATAACTCTGGTAAACATATATGCACCCAATATAGGAGCACCCAAATACATTAAAAAAAAAAAACTCCTGGAAGATATCAAAGGAGAGATTGACAGCAATACAATCATAGTAGGAGACTTCAATACCCCACTATCACCATTGGACAAATCCTCTAAACAAAAAATCAGCAAAGAAACATCAATCCTAAATGACTCACTAGACCAGATGGAATTAATCGACATCTTCAGAACATTTCACCCCAAAGCCACAGAATATACATTCTTCTCAAGTGCACATGGGTCATTTTCAAAGATAGACCATATGTTAGGACATAGGCAAAGTCTCTCCAAATTCAAGAAGATAGAAATCATATCAAGTATCTTCTCAGATCACAGTGGCATAAAACTGGAAATCAACGACAATAAAAACAACCCAAAGAAATCAAACACTTGGAGACTAAACAGCATGCTATTAAACCATGACTGGGTTACCAAAGACATTAAGGAAGAAATAAAAAACATCATGGCAACAAATGACAATGAAAACACAACAATCCAAAATTTATGGGACACAGCGAAAGCAGTCCTGAGAGGGAAGTTCATAGCTCTGCAAGCCTACTGCAAAAAACAAGAAACAATGGTAATAAATTACCTAACCCAACAACTCAAAGAGTTAGAGAGAGAGCAACAAGAAAAGCCCAGTGTAAGCAGACGGAAGGAAATAATAAAGATCAGAGTGGAGATAAGCGACATAGAGACACAGGAAAATAATACAAAAGATCAACAAAACCAAGAACTGGTTCTTTGAAAGGATAAACAAGATTGATGTACCTCTAGTCAGGCTCACCAAGAAGCAAAGAGAGAGGAACCAAATAAACAAAATCAGAACTGAAAGAGGTGAAATAACAACAGACCCCGATGAAATACAAAGGATTGTTACAAAATACTACGAACAAATCTATTCCAACAAACTGGACAACCTGGAGGAAATGGACATATTCCTAGACAAATACAACCTTCCAAAACTCAATCAGGAAGAATCTAAACAGCTCAACAGGCCAGTAACTATGGAAGAAATTGAAGCAGTCATCAAAAAGCTTCCGACAAACAAAAGCCCGGGGCCAGACAGCTTCACAGAAGAGTTTTACCAAACATTCAAGGAAGAACTAAAACCTATCCTCCTCAGACTATTCCAAAAAATTCAAGAGGAAGGAACACTTCCAGGCTCCTTTTATGAAGCCAGCATCACCCTAATACCAAAACCAGATAAAGACAACACAATGAAAGAGAATTACAGACCAATATCCCTCATGAACATAGATGCCAAAATCCTCAACAAAATCCTAGCGAATCGGCTCCAGCAATACATCAGAAAGATCATACATCATGATCAAGTAGGATTTATCCCAGGAATGCAAGGAAGGTACAATATCTGCAAATCAATAAATGTGATACATCACATAAACATATTGAGAGATAAAAATCACATAGTCATATCAATTGATGCAGAAAAAGCATTTGACAAAATCCAACACCCTTTCTTGATAAAAATTCTCAACAAGGTGGGAATAGAAGGATCATACCTCAACATAATAAAAGCTATATATGATAAACCCACAGCAAACATCATACTCAATGGGCAAAAACTAAAACCATTTCCCCTAAGAACAGGAACAAGACAGGGATGCCCACTCTCACCACTCCTGTTTGACATAGTACTGGAAGTATTAGCTATTGCAATTAGGCAAGAAGAAGAAATAAGAGGCATCCAAATTGGAAAAGAAGTGAAGCTGTCCTTATTTGCAGATGACATGATATTGTACATAAAAAACCCAAAAGATTCCATCAGAAAACTAAAAGACTTAATAAATGAATTCGGCAATGTAGCGGGATACAAAATTAACGCCAAGAAATCTATGGCATTTCTATACACCAATAGTGAACTTACAGAAAGAGAGACTAAAAAAGCAATCCCATTTACCATCGCACCAAAAAAATTAAGATACCTAGGAATAAACTTAACTAAGGAGGTAAAAGACCTATACGCGGAAAACTACAGGACACTGAAAAAAGAGATAGAGGAAGACGTAAACAGATGGAAGAACATACCATGTTCATGGATTGGTGGAATCAACATCATTAAAATGTCCATACTACCCAAAGCAATCTATAGATTCAATGCACTCTCCATCAAAATACCAACAGCATATTTCACAGACCTAGAAAGAACTTTCCAAAAATTCATCTGGAATAAAAAAAGACCCCGAATAGCTGCAGCAATCCTGAGAAAGAAGAATAAAGTAGGAGGGATCTCAATACCAGATTTCAAGCTGTATTACAAAGCCACTGTTCTCAAAACAGCCTGGTACTGGCACAAGAACAGACATATAGATCAATGGAACAGAATAGAGAATCCAGATATCGAACCAAACCACTATGCTCAGTTAATATTTGACAAAGGAGGCATGAACATACAATGGAGTCAAGACAGTCTCTTCAATAAATGGTGTTGGGAAAGTTGGACACACACATACAAAAAAATAAAACTAGATCACCAACTTACACCATACACAAAAATAAACTCAAAATGGAAACAGGACTTAAACATAGGACGGGAAACCATAAAAATACTAGAGGAATCCACAGGCAACAAAATCTCAGACATATGCCAAAAGAACTTCTTCACTGACACTGCCCCTAGGGCAATGGAAGCTAAAGAGAAAATTAACAAATGGGACTACATCAAAATAAAAAGCTTTTTTACAGCAAAAGAAACCATCAACAAAACAACAAGAAAGCCCACTGCATGGGAGAACATATTTGCAAATGCTATCACTGATAAAGGTTTAATCTCCAACATCTACAGGCAGCTTATGCAACTTAATAAAAGGAAGATAAATGATCCAATAAAAAAATGGGCAACGGACCTAAACAGAATATTTTCAAAAGAAGACAGAAGGAAGGCCAAGAGACACATGAAAACATGCTCAAAGTCACTTATTATCCTAGAGATGCAAATCTAAACAACAATGAGGTACCATCTCACACCTGTCAGAATGGCTATCATCAACAAATCAACAAACGACAAGTGTTGGTGAGGATGAGGAGAAAAAGGAACCCTCGTGCACTGCTGGTGGGAATGCAGACTGGTGCAGCCACTGTGGAGAACAGTATGGAGTTTCCTCAAAAAACTGAAAATGGAACTCCCATTTGACCCAGTAATCCCACTCCTGGGAATATATCCGAAGAAACTAGAAACACCAATCAGAAAGGATATATGCATCCCTATGTTCATAGCAGCACAATTTACAATAGCTAAGATTTTGAATCAGCCTAGGTGCCCGTCAGCAGATGACTGGATCAGTAAACTGTGGTACATCTACACAATGGAATACTATGCTGCCATAAAAAAGAAGGAATTCTCATCATTTGCAGCAACCTGGATGGAATTGGAGAACATTATGTTAAGTGAAATAAGCCAGTCAATGAAAGAAAAATACCACATGATCTCACTCATTTATGGATAATAAAGAACATTATAAACTGATGAACAAAAAGATAGATACAGAGACAGTAAAGCAACAAACAGACTTTCAAATTACAGGGGGAAAGTTAGGGAGAGGTGGGGGAGACAAGAAATCAAATGAAGGACTTGTATACATGCATATAAGCATAAACAATGGACACAAAACTCTGGGGGGTGAGGGCATGTATGGGTGTGGGGTGGGGGGGTAATGGTAAGATATGTACACATATAATACCTCAATAAAAAAAAAAAGAATTCAGAGAATTGGTCATAAGGTTGCTGAAAAGAAGGGAAGACAAATTCAAAAATATGTGTAAGAACCAAGAGGAAATGAAGAAGAACAAAGAAGAAATAAAAAATGATATTGCTGCTATAAAGAACTCAATAGAAAGCATAAACAGTACACTAGAAGAAGCAGAGGACTGCATCAGTGAACTAGAAGACAAGGTAGAGAAAAATACCCAAGCAGAGCAGCATCTAGAAAAAAGCTTGAAAAACAGGAGGAGAGCCCAAGGGAACTTTGGGACAACATTAAATGAAACAACATCCGCATTTTAAGGGTTCCAGAAAGAGAGGAAACTGAGCAAGGAATAGAAAAACTGTTTGAAGAAATAATGACAGAAAATTTCCCTGATATAGGGAAGAAAAAACTCACACAAATCCAAGAAGATCACAGAGTTCCAAACAAAATGAACCCCAAAAGACCAATGCCAAGGCACATTATAATTAAATTGGCAAACACCAACGACAAAGTAAGAATCTTAAAAGCGGCCAGAGAGAGACAGAAAGTTACCTACAAAGAATCCCCCATTAGACTAGCAACTGATTTCTCAACAGAAGAATAAAAAACATGAATAGGCTGATAACTACCAAAGAAATTCAAACAGCGATCAAAAATCTTCCAACAAACAAAAGCCTTGGACCAGAAAGCTTTACAGGCAAGTTCTACCAAGCATTCAAAGAACTAAAACCTATTCTCTTTAGACTATTCCAAAAAATTCAAGTGGAAGGCACACTTCCAAGCACTTTCATTGAAGTCAGCATTACCCGAATCTCAAAACCATATAAAGACACCACAAAAAAAAAAAAAAAAGGAACTACAGGACAAGACCCTTGATGAACATAGATGCTAACATCCTCAAAAATTTCTAGCAAATCAGATTCAGCATTACATTAGAAAGATCATACACCATGACCAAGATGGATTTATTCTGGGGATGTAAGGATGGTACAATATCCACATATCAATAAATGTGATACATAACATAAATAAACTGAGACAAAAATCACATGATCATATCAATTTATGCAGAAAAAGTATTTGACAAAAACCAACACCCTTTCTTGATAAAAACTCTCAGCAAAGTGGAAATAGAGGGATCATACCTCAATATAATAAAAGCCCAATATGACAATCCTACAGCCAATATCATACTCAATGGGCAAAAACTAAACCCATTTCCCCTAAGAACAGGAAGAAGACAAGAATTCCCACTTTCATCACTCCTGTTCAACATAGTACTAGAAGGACTAGCCAAAGCGATCAGACAAGAAGAAATAAAAGGCATCCAAATTGGAAAAGAAGAAGTAAAACTGTCCTTATTTGCAGATGACATAATATTATCTATATAAAACCCCAAAGTCTTCATTAAAAAAACTACTAGACCTAATAAATGAATTTGGCAATGTAGGAGAATACACAATCAACACCCAGAAATCTATGGCCTTTTTATACACCAATAATGAACTCACAGAAAGAGAAATGAAAAAAAAAAATCCCATTTACCATTGAACCAAAAAAATTAAGATACCTAGGAATAAACTAGACCAAGCATATTAAAGACCTGTACTTGGAAAACTACAGGACATTGAAAAAAGAAATAGAGGAAGACATAAAAAAAATAGAAGAACATGTTCATGGATTGGTAGAATCAACATCATTAAAATATCCATACTACCTAAAGCAATCTATAGATTCAATGCAATGCCTATTAAAATACCAATGGCATATTTCAAAGATCTAGAACAAACTCTACAAAAATTCATATGGAATAAAAAAAGACTGCAAATTGCCCCAGCTATCCTGAGAAAGAAGAACAAAGTTGGAGGGATCACTATACCAGACATCAAACTATATTACCAAGCCATGGTTCTCAAAACTGCCTGGTACTGGCACAAGAACAGACATATAGACCAATGGAACAGAATAGAGCACCCAGAAATTGACCCAAGCAATTATACTCATTTAGTATTTGACAAAGGAGGCAAAAACATACAATGGAGCCAAAACAGCCTATTTAATAAATGGTGTTGGGAAATTTGATCAGATACATGCAAAAAAAAAATGGTACTAGATCACCAAATTACACCATACAAAAAACAAACTCAAATGGCTAATGGACTTGGATATAAGATGGAAAACCCATAAAATCTTACAAGACTCCATAGGCAGCAAAATTTCAGACATATGTCATAGCAATATCTTTACAGACACAAATCCTAGGGCAAGAGAGACCAAGGAGAAAATAAACAAATGGGACTACATCAAAATTAAAAGCTTATGCTCAGCAAAAGAAACCATCAACAAAACAACAAGAAACCCCACTGCATGGGAGAACATATTTGCCAATGTTATCTCTGATAAGGGTTTAATCTCCAACATTTACAGGGAATTCATACAACTTAACAAAAGGAAGGTAAACAACCCAATCAACAAATGGGCAAAGAACCTAAATAGACACTTTTCAAAAGAGTACATTCAGAAAGCCAAGAGACACATGAAAACATGCTCAAAGTCACTAATCATCTGAGAGATGTAAATCAAAACAGCAATGAGGTACCGCCTCACAACTGTCAGAATGGCTAACATCAACAAATCAAGAGATAACAAGTGCTGGAGAGGATATAGAGAAAAAGGAACCTTCCTTCATTGTTGGTGGGAATGCAGACTGGTGCAGCCATTTTGGAAAACAGTATGGCATTTTCTCAGTAATTTAAAAATGGAACTGCCACTTGACCTGGTAATACCACTACTAGGAATATATCCCAAGAAAAGAGAAATACCAATCAGAAAGGATATATGCACCCCTATGTTCATAGCAGCACAATTTACAATAGCTAAGATTTGGAAACAGCCTAAATGCTCATCAGCAGATGAGTGGATTAGAAAACTGTGGTACATCTATACAATGGAATACTACACTGCTATAAAAAAGAAGGAATTCTTACCATTTGCAGCAGCATGGATGGAACTGGAGAGTATTATGCTAAGTGAAATAAGTCAGGCAGTGAAAGAAAAATACCACATGATCTCACTCATTCATGGATAATAAAGAACATTATAACCTGATGAACAAAAAGATAGATACAGAGGCAGAGAAGCATTGAACAGACTGTCAAATTACAGCGGGAAGGCTGGGGAGTGTTGGTGTGGGGGTAAGAGATCAACTGAAGGACTTGTATGCATGCATATAAGCATAACCAATGGACACAAGACACTGGGGCAGCAGGTGAGGGCTTGTGCCAGGGGATAGGGGAGGCTTGGGGAAGGTCATTTTGTAAAATAAAGGAGATATATGTACTTCTATTTGTATTACTTTAAACAATAAAATAACCATCACACCCTCACAAGATGGCTGCCTACAACCAGGCTGGCAAGGGGGTTAGTGAGGGACAACCAACCTACTGAACAACAGGCTGCATGGTGCGACCAGGCTGGCGGGGGGGCTCTGAGGGTCAACCAGGTTGGCACAGGGGCAGTTGGGGGTGACCAGGCTGTCTTGGAGGATAGTAAGAGGTGACCAGCCTGGCGGGGGGGTAGTTAGGGGTGACCAGGCCAGCAGAGAGGGCAGTTAGGGGTGACCAGGCAGGCAGGTGGGTGAGCGATTAGGATCCAGCGGTTCAGGATTGTGAGAGGGATGTCCGACTGCTGGTTTAGGTCTGATCCCCAGCCTAAATCAGCAATCGGACATCCCCAAGGGGTCCCGGATTGGAGAGGGTGCAGGCTGGGCTGAGTGGACCCCCCCCCATGCACGAATTTTGTGCACGAGGCCTCTAGTATATATATATATATAAAGAACATTGGTATAATGAATAAAATGGCAATAAATAAGCACATATCAATAATAACCTTTAATGTAAACTGATTAAATGCTCCAATCAAAAGATAGAGTAACTAAGTCAATAAGAAAACATGATCCATGTACATATATGCTGTCTACAAGAGACCCACCTCTGAATAAAAGATACACAAAGACTGAAAGTGAATGAATGGAAAAAATATTCTAGGCATATGGAAATGAATACAAAGCTGGTGTAAAGCCCTAACCAGTTTGGCTCAGTCGATAGAGCTTCAGCCTGTGGACTAAAAGGTCCCAGGTTTGATAATGATCAAAGGCATGTACCTTGGTTGTGGGCACATCCCCAGTAGGAGGTGTGCAGGAGGCAGCTGATCGATGTTTCTCTCTCATTGATGTTTCTAACTCTCTATCCCTCTCCCTTCCTCTCTGTAAAAAATCAATAAAATATATTTTTAAAAAAGCTGGGGTAACAGTACTCATATCTGACAAACAAAACAAAAGCCATAAAAGAGAAAAAGGTGATCACTACATAATATTAAGTGTATCGATCTAACAAAAGGATATAACCCTTGTAAACATATATGCACGCAGCATTGGGCTATCTAAATATATTAAAAAATCTTGGTGGACAAAATGGGAGAGATCAACAGAAATACAGTCATAATGCGATATTTTAACACTCCAATTGACATCACTGGATATATCTTCGACAAAAAATCAACAAGGCAACCATGTCCTTAAATGACATACTGGATGGGATGGATTTAATTGATATTTACAAAACATTTCATCCCAAAGCAGGAGAATATACATTATTTTCAAGTGCACATGGAAAAACTTCAAAGACAGACTACATGTTAGAACACAAAATAAATCTTAATAAATTCAAGAAAATTTAAATTATTTTAAGCATCTTCTCTTACGACAATGGTATAAAACTAGAAATCAATTATAATAAAAAACTGAAAATTGTTCAAACAGATGGAGGCTAAAAAAAATGTCATTCAACAACGAATGTGTTAAAAATGAGGTCAAGGATGAAGTGAAAAGTTACCTGGAAACAGATGAAAATGAATAGAAAACAACCCAAATCTATGGAACACAACAAAATAAATCCTGAGAGGAAAGTTCATAGCATTACAGGCCTACCTCAAGAAGCAAGAAAAATCTCAAATAAACAATCTAGCCCTATACCTAAAAGAACTAGAATAAGAAAAAAACAAAAAGCTCAGAGAAAGCAAAAGGAAGGAAATAATAAATATTAGAGCAAAAATAAATGCCATGGAGAGTAAAAAAAAAATACAAAATATCAATGGAACCAAGAGCTAGTTCTTTGAAAAGATAAACAAGGTTGACAGACTTTTAACCAAACAAATCAAGAAAAATCGAGAGGACCCAAATAAACAAATTAGAAATGAAAGAGGAGAAGTAACAACTAACATCACAGAAATAAAAAGAATTGTAAGAAAATAGCATGAACAAACATGTACCAACAAATTGGATAACATGGGCAAAATGGATAAATTCTTAGAAGCATACAATCTTCCAAAACTGAATCAGAAAACCTGAGTAGACTAACTACAACTAATGAAATGTAAGCAGTCATAAATAAACCCCAACAAACAAATGTCTAAGACCAGATTGTTTCACAGGCAAATTTTAGCAAATAGCCAAAAAATACCTAATACTTATCCTTCTCAAACTATTCCAAAAAATTCAAGAGGAGGGAAAGCTTCTAAGCTTTTTTATGATGCCAGCATTATCCTAATTCCAACACCAGATAAAGACACTACAAAGAAAGAAAAATATAGGCCAATATCCCTGATGAAAACAGGTGCTAAAATCCTCAGCAAGATGTTAGCAAAATGGATCCAGCAATACATTGAAAAGATCATTCAACATGATAAAGTGGGGTTTATTCTGGAGATGCAAGGTTGGTTCAATATTCTCAAATCAATAAACAAATGTAATACATCACAAACAAAATGAAGAATAAAATTACATAATCATATTAATAGACGCAGAACAAGCACTTGATAAAATCCAGCATCCATTTATGAAAAAGACTCTCAGAAAAGTGTGAATAGAGGGATGATACCTCAACATAATAAAGGCACCTATGAAAAACCCACAGGCAACATCATACTAAATTGGCAAAGATTAGCATGTTTCTTTTAAAATCAGGACCAATGTGACTGCTTTAACCACTCGTATTCAACACTAGAGGCCCGGTGCACAAAATTCATACATGGGTAGGGTCCCTAGGCCTGGCCAGAAATCAGGGTTGATTGGGGCCTTCCTTCATTCCATGCCACCCCCTGGTGGTCAGTGCACATCATAGTGAGTGATCGAACTCGGTCTCCTGGTTGAACTCCCAAGGGGACACTTTGCATATTAGCCTTTTGTATCCTATCTAATAAAAAAGTAATATGCAAATTAATCATCACTCCACTACACCCACAAGCCACACCAACCAGCCAATCAGGAGAGAGTATGCAAATTAACTCAACCAAGATGGCTGCGGCCACAGAGAAAGCAGGAGGGAGGCTTGGGTTTCCCCGGTGATGAAGGAAGCCAAGCTTTCCGTACACCCTGGCCAGCCCAGGCCTCCACTACAGGCTACAAAGTTTCAATGATAGAAGATAAATAAGTCCCAACAAAAATGGTAGCAGCCACGGAGCTGGAGAGAGCAGGAGGCTTGGGTTGCCCCCGGCAATGGAGGAAGCCAAGCTTCTGCAGCCCTGGCTGGCCCAGGCCTCCGCTTAACCCTTTGCACTCACTTGCTTTTTTCTCGATTCTTTTATTCTAATGCTAACCGTGTCGAGTCACACTCAACATCCAAGTGCAAAAGGTTAACGCTACAAAGTTTCAATTGTAGAAGATAAATAAATCCCAACAGAAATGGCTGCCACCTCAGAGCGAGCAGAAGGCTTGGCTCTGCTCCAGGCTACAAAGTTTCAATTGTAGAAGATAAATAAATCCCAGATACCAGGGCCTCAGCTTGGGTCACCGGGGGGCATGGCCAGCCTGCAAACCACCACAGGCCCCTCACTCAGACTGCCCCACACCCCAAGGGAACGCCCACCCTGATCCAGGACACCCTTCAGGGCAAACCAGCTGGCCCCCACCCATGCACCAGGCCTCTATCCTATCTAATAAAAGAGTAATATGCAGATTGACCATCACTCCAATACACAAGATGGCTGCTCCCATGTGGTCAAAGATCCTGCCCCCATGTGGACACAAGATGGTCACCACAAGATGTCCAGCAGGGGAGGGCAGTTATGGGTGACCAGGCCAGCAGAGGATGGAAGTTGGGGCAAACAGGCTGGCAGGGGAGCAGTTAGACATCAATCAGGCTGGCAGGGGAGTGGTTAGGGGGTGATCAGGCTGGCAGGCAGAAGCAGTTAGGGGCAATCAGGAAGGCAGGCAGGTGAGCAGTTGGGAGCCAGCAGTCCTGGATTGAGAGGGATGTCCGACTGCGTGTTTAGGCCTGATCCACATTGGAGAAGGTGCAGGCTGGGCTGAGGAACACATTCCCCGTGCACGAATTTCGTGCACCGGGCCTCTAGTACATAGATAATGTTGGAAATACTAGCCACAACACTCAAACCAGAAGAAGAAATTAAAGACATACAAAAAAGAAAGGAGAAAGTAAAACTGTCATTATTAGCACATGACATTATATTGTATATAAAAAATCCCATTCTCCACCAAAATCTACTAGATCTAATAAATGAATTTGACAAAGTAGCAGGATACAAAATTAATATTTATACATTGGTGGCCTTTTTATACACCAATATTGAGCTATCATAAAAAAGAAATTAAGAAAACAATCCCATTTACTATTGCAACAAAAAAATAAGGTATCTAGGAATAAATTTAACCAAGGAGCTAAGATATCTGTACTCAGAAAGTGGAAAGATACTGAAGAAAGAACATGAAGAAGATGCAAATAAGTGGAAGCATATACTGTGTTCATAGATAGGAAACATTAACATCATTAAAATGTCCATACTTCCCAAAGCAATCTATAGATACAATGAAATTCATATTAAAATACCAATGGCATATTTCACAGATCTAGAACAAATATTCCCAAAATTTAATTGGAATAAAAAAAAGATCCCTAATAGCAGCAGTGATCTTGAGAAAGAAGAACAAAGTTGGAAGAATTACGCTACTTGATATCAAGCTATACAATTAAATCCATAGTAATCAAAACAGCATGGTGCTGGCATAAAAACAGGCAGATAGATCAATGGAACAGAATAGAGAGTCCAGAAATAAACCCATGCCTTTATAGTCAATTAATATTTGACAGAGGAGGCAAAAACATACATTGGGGTAAAGCTAGTCTATTCAATAAATGGTGTTGGAACTTTTGGTCATATATGTGCAAAAAAATGAAACTAGACCACTTTCTTATACCATACACAAGAATAAACTAAAAATGGATTAAAGACTTAAATGTTTCACAAGAAACCATAAAAATCCTAGAAGGAAATACAAGCAGTAAAATTTCAGATATTTCTCACAGTAATATTTTGTCTGATATAGTATATTCTTGGGCAAAGGAAACACAAGAAAAAATAAACAAGTGGGACTACATCAAACTTAAAATCTTTTGCAAAGC
The DNA here is from genome assembly GCF_027574615.1 of Eptesicus fuscus. NCBI lineage: Eukaryota > Metazoa > Chordata > Mammalia > Chiroptera > Vespertilionidae > Eptesicus > Eptesicus fuscus. Next base: position 69,161,777 of record NC_072473.1, on the reverse strand, counting down.
CTTAGAAATCAACAAAATAAAATGGGAACCCTCTGAATAAGAGAACATTTGCCAATAATACATCTGTTAAGAAGTTAATTTCTGCAATATATAAAGAGCTTATACTACTCAACACCAAGGAAACAAACAACCCAATTAAAAAAAAAATGGGCAAAGAACCTGAATAGACACACCTCCAAAGAGGACATACAGAAAAAAAATGCTCAACATCACTAATCACTAATCATCAAAGAAATGAAAATTAAAACCACAATGAGAAATGAAAATTAAAACCTCACTCTTTTAGGAATGGTTACCATCAATAAATCAACAAATAACAAGTATTGGTGAGGATGTAGAGAAAAAGGAACCCTTGTGCACTATTGGTGGGAATGGAATGCAGACTAGTGCAGCCGCTGTGGAAAACAGTATGGAATTTCCTCAAAAAATTAAAAATGGAACTGCTGCTGAAACTGGTTTGGCTCAGTGGATAGAGCGTCGGCCTGTGGACTCAAGGGTTCCAGGTTCGATTCCGGTCAAGGGCATGTAACTTGGTTGCAGACACATCCCCAGTAGGGGGTGTGCAAGAGGCAGCTGATCGATGTTTCTCTCTCATCGATGTTTCTAACTCTCTATCCCTCTCTCTTCCTCTCTGTAAAAAATCAGTAAAATATATATAAAAAAATGGAACTGCTTATGACCTAGCAATCCTACTTCTTGAAATATACCCAACGAAACCTGAAATACTAATTCGAAAGAATATGTATACCCCCATGTTCATTGCAGCATTATTTACAATAGCCAAGATCTGGAAACAGCCCAAATGCCCATATAGATGAGTGGATAAAAAAGTTGTGGTACAGGCCCTGGCCAGGTAGCTCAGTTGGTTAGAACGTAGTCCCAATATGTCAACATTGCAGGTTTGATCCCTGGTCAGGGCACATACAAGAATCAACCAATGAATGTATAAATAAGTGTAACCATAAATCAATGATTTTTTTTCTCTCTCATCAATAAATAACAATTTTTTAAAAAGCCATGATATATTTACACAATGGAATACTACTAGACCATAAAAAAGAAAATCTTACCTTTTGAGCCAACATAGATAGACTTGGAGATTATTATGCTAAGTGAAATAAGCCAGTCAGAGAAAGACAAATGCCATATGATCTCACTTATATGTGGAATGTAATCTATAATAATAAAAGCATAATATGCTAATTAGACTGGACGTCCTTCCAGACAACCTTCTGGACAAAACCGGGGCTGGGAGGGAAGCCTGGGTCCTGGGTGCCTGCCGGCAGCCAGAGGAAAACCCAGGTCCCAGGTGCCTGCTGGCAGCCAGGTGGAAGCCAGTGCCAAAAGCCGGGAGAAGGAAGGCATACTCTTGCATGAATTTCGTGCATTGGGCCTCTAGTGAATAAAATAAACTGACAAACAAAATAGAAACAGAGGCATGGATAAATGGAACAGACTGACAGATCTCAGATGGGAGGGAGGAGGGGAGGATGGGAAGAGATCAACCAAAGAATCCTATATAATAAAAGCCTAATATGCAAATTGTCCCCTCTACTGGGAGTTCAACCAGGAGTTCGACTGCTCGCTATGACGTGTGCTGACCACCAGGGGTGGCACAGAACATGGCAGGCGTCGGTGACCCAGTGCTGGCGCGGGCAGCAGTGGAGGCACTGCCGGCCTCGATGGGCCCCAAGAAGAGTGGAACCATGGCGGGATGGTGGAGCAGGTGAGCAGTTGGCACCAGGCCAAGGCAGGAGCGGGCCAGATCGCCCCACAGATGGTGACCAGCAGTGGTGGCTGGAGCCTCTCCTGCCTCCACGGCAGTGCTAAGTATGTTCGAATGTGGGGAGCAAGCCTAAGCCTTCAGTCAGACATCAGCCAAGGGCTCCCGGACTGCGAGAGGGTGCAGGCTATTTCGTGCACCAGGCCTCTAATATATATAATAACACATAGACACCGACAACAATGTGCTGTTAGCCATAAGGAAAGGTGAGTGGGGAGTAGGTGGAGGTGGGCAATCGGCATGAAAATTTGGACAAAAAGAGACTTTGTTTGGGACATATGATGTGTTTTTGAGATGTACACTTGAAACCCATATGGTTTTGTGAACCAATGTCTCTCTATTAAATGCAATTAAAAATAAATATTCAAGCAAAAAAATCTACTCCAGCCAAAAAAAAAAAAAAGTTTGGTAAGGGAACTGTCAATAACAGGCACAGGCAAATATGTTACGGCATGAGTCAGACTGGAGACAGGCAGCCTGCATGCTGTTCCCTTCTACAGATGGGACAACACTTGGCAAAACTGTCATAGATTTTGAATTTAAATCTATGGTGATTTCAGTATTACATTTTTCAGCAAATCAATAGGGGATGTTTCAAAACCAAAACAGATGGCCACACTACTACTGTGGACTATCAATTACAGGCCAACCTTTTCTTTTTCTTCAGAACATTACCTCTTTAATTTCCAAAGTTTCTGAAATGCAGCAAAATACACTTCAATGGGAAAGTCTATAATATGCCTCATTTTCTTATAATAGCCCTTAGGATTCTCAGGAAGATCTAATGCCTCTCAGAATTCAAAATGTCGGTATGCATATTCAAAGGCTAGAAAGCATGCAGCGTCTTGATAATCATGAAGAGTGGGTTGGGGAAGGGGAAGCTGTTGGGATTGCACCTTCCTGTATGATTTTTAAAAATTTTTTGCCTTTGACTAAAACACTATAGGAAAAAACATGATGAAGACAGTTACAGAGCTGGGAAGATACATTTTAGCAGGTTGAGCAGCATCTAATGGACTGTTTTAGAAGACATTTGTAGACCAGAAACATAATAAGACTTGTGATGTGATGTGTGTTGTTTTATACACTCTTCCATCTCTCTTAAAGACCTTTGAGTTTCTCTCCTGAATCCCCAACTATTTGCAAAGTGATCTTCTTTTGCACTTCTCCTTCATTATTTTAACATTTTTTTGGAAATAATTTTATATTTACAGAAGAGTGATAAAAATAGTAGAGTTCTTGTGTACCCTTCACCCATATTCCTCCCCTGGTAAATTTAACAAAACTAGGATAATAACATTGACATCTAATATTAACTAAAGTAACTAGACTTTACTTTGATTTTGCCAGTCTTGGCACCAATGTCATTTTTCTGTTCAGGATGCAATCCAGAATTTTACATTTTATTTAGTCATGTCTCCTTACTTTACTTTGGTATGTAGCACTTTTTGGGTTGTTCCTTTTTATCATAACTTTGACATTTTTGAATAGCACTGAGAAGGATAAGTTATATAATGGTAAATTGGGAAATTGGCTGATATGTCTCATTATTAGACTAGAGTTATGGATTTTGGGGATGAATACTATAGAAGTTATGTGCCCCTTTTCATTCACATCATATCAGAGTATGCGTAATATAAATTTGACTAATGGGTCATGATGTTAATCCTAATCAGGCACCCTTCATTTTAAAAAGGTACCTGTATAGTATGTTGCTTAGTTAAGTGACTTACTGGACAATGCCTATTTCAATGTCTGATACTCAGTAAATATTCATTCATTCATTCATTATCAATTATTTTTGAGTCAGCCAATAAAACAAATGTGCCAATGCTGTTTATATATTTATCTATTAAGTAAACAACTATTTGTTAAATAGTTATCATGTCCAAGGATGAGACTAAAGCAAGGAAAATGAGGAAATTGCTTTGAGTGCAAAATTTAACTGTAGCAATAAAAAGTGTTAGTCAACATGAGAGTAGTCTATTATTTGAATATCAGTATTTATTGCTAATAAGTAAGTTATATCAACCTTGATAAAGTTTACATTTGTGAGCTCTTTGCCACTTAGCAACTATATGACCTTGGGCTAGCCATTTAGCTCTCTAACTCTCACTTTTCACAAATTTAAAATGGGAACAATAATAGTACCTACCTCATGAGGTTTCTGTGAAGATTAAATGAAATATGACATACATGATCAGTGCAGGATCTAGCATTTAGTAATTATTCAATTATTGGTGATTGTTATTTTTATCAAAACCCCCAAAAGCAGTTGTTTGAACCTCTCTTCTATTGTTCTTCAGATTTTATCTTGTTCTGTTTACTAATGAAATAAATAACCAGATAAATCACCTTATCAAATAATTCGTGAAATCACCATCACTCCTAAAAACACAGCCACCAATCAACTATACAATAAAAGATCCTTCTTTAGCTTCAACCTGGTGAATCTGTGGCACTCCTCTACCCTAGGCAGGGCCAGACTAGGGGCCAAGCACATGGAGCATCTCTTCCCTCTGAATTACAATGTCAATGACATTGCCATCCACTCATATACCCTCTCCTAGGGGTTGGCTTATGTAAGCAGTCAATTACACTGAGCGGCCAGATTATTATGATCTCTGAACACATAATAATCTGGCCACTCAGTGTATATACTATATAATAAAAGGCTAATATGCAAATTGTCCCCTCGACCAGGAGTTCGACCAGCAGGCAGGCCGGCCAACCGCCCATGTCCCCTGCCCCTGGCCAGGCTGGCCAGACTCCACCCATGCATGAATTCAATGCACCGGGCCTCTAGTATGTGTGTATATATATCTATATATCTATATATATATATATATATATATATATATATATACTAGAGGCCTGGTGCATGAAATTCATGCACAGGGGTGTGTGTCCCTCAGCCCAGCCTGCACCCTCTCCAACTGGGACCCCTCGAGGGATATCCGACTGCCCGTTTAGGCCCGATTCTACCGGGCAGTCGGACATCCCTCTCACAATCCAGGACTGCTGGCTCCCAACTGCTTGCCTGCCTGCCTTCCTAATTTCCCTTAACTGCTTCTGCCTGCCAGCCTGATCACCCCCTAACCACTCCCCTGCTAGCCTGATTGATGCCTAACTGCTCCCCTGCCAGCCTGATTGCCCCTAACTGCCCTCCCCTGCTGGCCTGGTCACCCCTAACTGCCCTTCCCTACAGGCCTGGTCCCCCCAACTGCTCTCCCCTGCAGGCCTGGGTCCCCCTCAACTGCCCTTCCCTGCAGGCCCGGTTACCCCCAACTTCCTTCCTCTGCTGGCCTGGTCACCCCTAACTGCCCTCCCCTGCAGGCTTGATCACCCCCAACTGCCCTCCCCTGCTGGCCATCTTGTGGTGGCCATCTTGTGTCCACATGGGCGCAGCCATCTTGTGTGTTGGAGTGATGGTCAATTTGCATATTACTCTTTTATTAGATAGTATATATACTGAGTGGCCATATTATTATGTGTTCAGAGATCATAATAATGTGGCCACTCAGTGTATTTTCCTGGTGTGAAGGTCTGGCACCACAAACCTATAGAAGTTTTCTTCTTAATTGAATCATCACATTGAATGTGTAAAACACATGCCATTGTGCTTGATCTGGCTGTAGATTCATATCATGAGCTACAAGGTCACAAGTGAAAATGCTAGAGCTGTCATTTATAAAGAAAGTTTTATTTTCTCAACTTTTAATTTCATAGCCAAATAACCCATTTATTTGATTCTTAGGTACACAAAGGGAAAAATAACTTGTTTTGAATGCATTCCTTCCAGTGAGCATATCTTCGAAGACCCAGTGTCTGCAGTATGAAAACAGTGACAAGCCTGAACCAGTGATGCTTAAAATAAAATAAAACAACACAGATATTTGGTCAACTTTTTCAGAAATAAGAGGAAAAATGACTTTTTAATTTCTGTTTCCTTGAAAAATGGCAAAGAACAATATATCTTTGTAGTGTTTGACATAGACACCTTTTGCTTATTGCTAATGGTATAATGAAAGTACCATTAGAGATTCTTGATTATATTATTTACTCATAGCATCTTAAAACAAGAAGAGACCTTAGAACTCAGTAGGTGCAACCTACTTTTTTTAAAAGAATATAAAGGTCAGAGAACTTATTTGCAAATGTCACTAAAATAAAAACTGCCTAAACCAGTATTTATTTCTTAATATCACGGTGCTAAATGGTTTATAGTAGGTGCTTCATAAATATTGAAAGCATAAAGGTATTATTGAAATGTCCTACTGTATACTACCCTTACTATGGGAATAATTCTTGTTTTAATAAGCTTTATATTAAAGTGTATTATACATACTGAAAACTTCACAAACCATTAGTGTACAACTAGAAGGATGAGTTCTTAACAAAATGAACATACTCACAAAGCCACCCCTGAGATTTAAAAAAAATAGTTAATCACCAGTATTCCAGATGATGGCCCCTCTCAATCACTATCCTTTCTCCCCAAATTGATATTCTGACATATTTCAATTGGTTAGTTTTACCCGTTTTTTTAATTTATATAAATTAATCATATATTATGGAGAAATTTAACTATATTTCTATGTGTAGCTGTAATTTATTCTCATTACTGTATGGTATTCACTGTATGACCATGCTACAGTTCACTTATCCACTTTACTATCTGTGGATATTGGGGTTGTTTGCAGAATTTTGTCTCATAAATATTGCTGTTATGAACATTCTTGTTTATGTTTTTACTGTACATTATTTCTTTCTTTGGTGCATACATGGGTATATATACCAAAAACTAAACTTTATAAGTAGCAAATGTTGATGCTTTGCTTCATATACCCTAGACCCATCTCTGTGGTCACATACAGCTGCAGTAGATTATTTTTAAATTTTATATTTCAATTACAGTTTACTTTGAATATTATTTTGTATTAATTTGAATTTTAGCAAGTCACAACCCCATGAGTGGAAGAGTTCTCAATTGTAACATAAGAATGTTATTAATATAAACAAAAACAACAATGACAATACTTGGATCAACTTAGAGAATGCTTTTTGATGCATTTGTAAACTGTATGGCAATATAAAATATAGAATTACATTAATTTTGAAAAATTAATATGTCTGTTTTTCTCTTTCAATTACAGTTTACTTTCAGTATAATTTTATATTATTTTCAGGTGTACAGCATAGTGCCTTAACAATCATATACTTTACAAGGTATTCCCACCAATACATTTAGTACCCACTTGGTACTATACACAGTTATTACAATGCTATTGACTATATTCCCTATGCTGTACTTTACATCCCATTGACTATTTTGTAACTACCATTTTGTAGTTCTTAATTCCTTCATTTTTTAAACCCAGTTCTGCAAACTCCCTCTCCTCTGACAATCATCAATCTGTTCTTTGTTTTAATTTTGTTTGTTCTTTAGTTTTGTTCTTGAGATTCCACACATAACAACTTCCCATATTAAATACCTGATTTTCTCTGCCATTCTTTTATTAGAGTGTCTAGTTCTTTGACAATTAATGTAATTACTGCCATTTGTTTCATACTTATTCAACCTTTTCTATGATCTTTCCCTTCCACTTTATTTTGAATCAAACATTTTTATTATTCCAATTCACCCTCTAATTGCTTTCTATTTATATACACTTTTACTATTCCTTTAGTAGTTAACACTAGAGGTTGCATCATACATAACATAGACTGTAATCTAATTCAGTATTTTGCCACTTCTCAGACAATGATAGAACTTTATAATACTTTCAATATTTATAACAATGCAATTCAATCACCTCTTCCACAATTGTATTATCATCATTAATAGTATCTATTTTATTCTACATAGATTTTAAACTTCACAATTGAGTAATATTATTGTTTTATATAGTCAGTATTGATTTAGATATATTCATATGATTAACCATTCAACTACTTTTTATTCTTTCTTTTTCTTAAAATTTTGTTTTTATTCTTTCTTAAATTTCTGTTTCCTGATCACGGGATATGGGATCTTTTTGCCTGAATAACCATCTTTTGGTTTTTTTGGTGAGTATACTGGTTATAATCTGTTTTATTTATCTAGAAATGTCTTCACTTCCCCCCCCCCCCCACTTCCCCTCTGACAGCTGTCAGTCTGTTGCTTTCAGTTTTGAAGTATAAAATTCTAGGCTGGCTTGTTTTTTTTTTCTCCCATTCAGCACTTTGAAGGCAATATATATATATATATATATATTGGCTTCCATCATTCTGTTGAGAATTTGGCTGTCAGACCTATTTGAAAGTAATGGCTTTTATTTATTCTCTAGCTGCTTTTCTCTGCCATTCTTTTATTAGAGGGTCTAGTTTTCTTTTTCTTAGATTTTTCAATAGTTCTATTATGGTATGTCAAGAAATGCATTCCTTTGTTTGTTTGTTTGTATTGTTGTTGTTGTTTTTTTGCTTAGCATTTGAAGCACTTTAAAACCCTTTGGCTTGATACTTTCAATCAATTTTAGAAAATTCTTGATCATTATCTCTTTAAATATTGCTTCTGCCTAATTATTTTTCTCTTACCTCTCTGAGATGACAAACAGATATATGTTAAACCTTTTCATCATATCCTACATGTTTCTTATAAATTTCTGTATCTTCCATTCTTTATTCTCATCATGATTCTGTCTGGATATTTCTTACAGTTTTCTCTCCTGATGCACCTATCCTCTGTTCATATACTTTAATTCTTTTGTTAAATCCACATTTGACTAAATGCTAGAACTTATGTATGAAAAACTGTAGAGTTTCTATATAGTGTAATATTCTTCCAGAGGGGATAAACTTTATCTTTTGACAAGTAGCCAGAATAGGAGATAGTTATCTTAATGCAGTCATGAACTGAGGTGAATCAAGGCTGGATCTCAGGTATTATAAAGCTTTGTGTACTGGTTCACTGTCACTCCTAGGGACTTTTTTCAAGGGGTCCTAATTAAGCCTGGTGATTTTCCCAGAACTCCTGTTTTGAAGGTATTGAAATCCAAATTTACCTACCCAGATCCATTAAGTAGATGATAACTTCACTGTATTTCAACTGCTTTCTGATCAGCTTAGTTTATAGCTCTGTGCAACCTAAGAATCAGCAAATGAACTAAGGCATACAGAATACTGGTCTCCCCTCAATGTTTCCTTTCTGTCTATGGTATGTTGGTCCCCAAAGAACTTCCTACCTTGGAAGCTCTTAGAAACCTTCAGACTGATTCTAATTTGTATTTTATGTAGTTTTTCTAGTTTTTAATGAAACAGTTGGTTTAGTACATGCACATCTGTCATAGTTAGGAGCAGAAGTCATAACTTATTTTTAGATGACCACATTATAAATGCTGAAGATATTCAAGATACCTGTATTTAATGAGGAGTAACTATTGAATAAATGTACAGAGAGTAGGTGAGGGAGGGTTCTCTGACTTATTATGGATTTATTATTTATGATGGAGTTTTACCAAATACATATTATACAAAAGACAGATATGTCTTTCTGGTGCATCCAGCTGAATTAATCAATTAAAATTTACAGAGAATATAAAAGCACAAATTTTATGATATTATCTCACTGTATTTGTAATTAAAAAATCTTGGGTTAAGTAGTCATGTGAAAAGGGTCCCATTACATACTTACTTTGATGCAGTGCAATAATTATTCTTGCTGCACACTGTGCATTCTATGGTTTTATTATCATAATTTTATTTTATTCCTTAAGATTTTAAATGTTCAAATTTTGCTATATTTATATAGGTGCAATTGCTTGTATTTAAAAAATGTAAGCAAGTAGGTAGAAGCAGCTACCATGACTTCAAATATTAGTCTTGCAAGTATTTTATTCTTTCTTAAAAACAAGGTTTTACTATTGCAGGGGAGGGAGTTGAAGAAATTTAGTCAGTATTCTTTTGGTTGTAAGTAATAAAAATTTGATAAAAATCTAGCTTAAGTCAAAAGGATTTTATTGACTCAAATAACTGTGATGTTCGAAAGTGTATCCTAGCTTGAGGCCCATCTGGAACAAGGGACTCATAAGATATTTTCAGGACTTTGTCTTCCTTTCCATCTTTAAAATAAGTTTCTCTGTGTATATTGGTTTCATTTTTTTGGTTAAGCTCTTTTGTTCACTGGGAAGTGTGGCTTCAAACAGAAGATAACCCTTCTTTCTCATTGTTTCCATATCATTTATAGGCATACCTTGGAAAATATTGTGGGTTCAGTTACAGATCACCACAATAAAGCAATTATTACAATAAAACTATTTGTAATCTTTCTGCTGGTGGAGGGTCTTGCCTTCAATTTGGAAAAAACACAACATCACCCTAGCCAGTTTGGCTCAGTGGATAGAGTGACGGCCTGCGGACTGAAGTGTCCCGGGTTTGATTCCAGTCACGGGCACATGCCCGGGTTGCAGGCTCGGTCTCCAGTAGGGGGCGTGCGGGAGGCAGCCGATCAATGATTCTCTCTCATCATTGACGTTTCTACCTCTCTTTCCCTCTCCCTTCCTCTCTGAAATCAATAAAAGTATATTTAAAAAAATACACACTCAAAAAACAACCAAAAAAGTACCATTTAAAAAAATACAACATCTGTGAAGAGCAATAAAGTTAAGTACAATAAAGCAAGGTATGGCTGTATTATGGAAAAACTCTGATTGACACAACATGAGTCATATGCCCAACCGTAGACCAATTATCTGTAAATATAGGGTACTATAAATTGACTGAACTTTGGTCACATGAACATTTATGTGGTCATGGATGCAGGTCACTCTGATTGATAGGCCCCGCCTGATTACATAGGGAAAAGATGCTGCTTGGTATACTTTTATCCTCTAAAGTTGCCTGGAGAATGCTTCTTGAAAAACCTGGAACTATCTATAGGTCAAATATCATAATAAGTCTGGAAGAGGTGTTCAGAATTCTCTAGTGTTTTCATTGACCTGTGCTTACTTACATGGCTGCAGTTTGGTGGTTCAGAATGTGCTCAAACTTTTGGGTTCAGTTCCTCCCCATTACTTAGCTCCAACATAAAAGCTTTTGTCTGAATATATTTTAGAAATAAAACTTGCTCAATGAGAGAAGTCTCTCTCTCAGCTCATGCAGACACACTTGATATCAAAATCTTCTTTTTGGAATATTTACCAATTATCAGCTTTCACCATTCTATTCTCTTAGCATTTCATTCCAACCCTGTGTTCCCACTTAACTTTATTTACACTATCCATAATATTGATGCTTGGGGACTAGCTACTACACAAATGGACAGTGTATAAAAACTTATTACTTAGGTTGTTGATGTTTTTGTTCTGTGTACTTCCTTCTCCTTAATAATTTACTTTTGACAAAGTTCCTAGTTTTTTATGACGTTAGAATTATACATTGTCAACTGTGGGTGGAATGGAAGGGCCATATAGCATTATGTTAGTTTTAGGTGTACAATATTGTGATTTAATATCTGTATACACTACAAAGTGATCACCATCAAAAGTATAATTAGCACTTTTCATCATACAATTGACCCCCTTTACACATTTTGCTCCCCTAATCCATTTACCCTCTAGTAATCACAATCTGTTTTCTTTTTAAAAAAATATTTTTTATTGATTTCAGAAAGGAAAGGAGAGGAAGAAAAAGAAACATCAATGATGAGAGAGAATTATTGATTGGCTGCCTTCTACACGCCCCCCACCCCGCCCTCGACACACACACACACACACACACACACACTGGGGATCAAGCCTGCAACCCGAGCATGTGCCCTGACTGGGAATCAAACTGTGACCTCCTGGTTCATAGGTTGATGCTCAACCACTGAGCCATGCCAGCTGGGCCCAATCTGTTTTCTTTATCTATGAATTTGTTTTGCTTGTCCAGTTTTTTGTTTTAGATTCCACATATGAGTAAAATGATATGGTATTTTTCTTTCTTTGATATTTTATTTAGTATCATACTCCAGATTCATCTATGTTGTTGCAAATGGCAATATTTCATTATTTTTATATGGATGAGAAGTAATATAAAAATTTCTAACAGGTGTGATCTGATATATCCTTGTAGTTTTGGTTTACAATTCCCTAAAAATTAGTGATATTAAACATATTTTCATGTGCCTGTTGGCCATCTGTATGTATTCTTTGAAAAATGTATATTTGGAACTTCTGCCCATTTTAATAGGGTTTTTTGTTTGTTACCTGAGAATATGTTTATTGATTTTTAGAGAGGGAGAGAGCTACATGGATGTGAGAGAGCAACATAAACTGGTTGGCTCCCTTAAGTACCCTGACCGGGGATCAAACTGGAAATCGTTCAATGTATGGGACAATGCTCTAGCCAACCGGTCACACTGGCCAAGGCAGGTTGTTTGCTTTTTGTTGTTGACTTGTATGAGCAGAGGGCTGACTCTTGAAGACTACATGCACTCTAGAGGTGGGACAGATACTAGGAGATTAACTCAGAGAAGAGAACTAACATTTATTGATTTTCCACAATATACTAGATGCTTTTCAAATATTGCAAACTGCCATATGATTTTTAAAAATCTTTATTGTTGAAAGTATTACATATGTCCTCCTTTTTTCCCCCATTGACCTCTTCCAGCCCTCCCCTGCCTCCCATTGCAGGCCTTCATCATCCTTTTGTCTATGTCCTTGGGTTATACATACATGCATACAAGGTCATTGGTTGATCTCTTTCCACCCACCCTTCCCTGCCTTCCCGCTGAGGTTTGACAGTCTGTTTAAGAGGGAATCACCACCTCATTTTATGGAATGTGAGCCTTGAAGAGGTGAAGTAGCTTATCTAAGAACATGCATTTATTCAAAGGTTAAACTAGTACTCAAAATTTCTGGTAGAGTGGACTCCAAATCCTGAATTATTTTTAAGAAAGCAAGTGATGGAAGAAAGTTTAAACATGGAGGCAGGTGAACATGTCACCTTCTACCTTTTGGAGTAACTGAACTCTCAGGAGAAATGAGGATTATGGTACTAATCAAAAGATGAGAATTAGTTTCAGGATTCCTATGATTAAATCTGTGGCAGGCATCAACTGAAGATAGACAGGCACCAGAACTGAAGGGACAGTCCACTAGGAAAAACTGAAGTTGTAATGCCAAAGGTATCAAGTTTGAATGTCAAATTTAGAGACCAAAGGCCAGTTAGGCCAGGGTCAAAGTTGGATGAATGGGTGGAGGTTCAGAATTTGTATGGGGAGAATCATTTCCAAAATTATTGCGATCAATTAAGTTGGTATTTATGGCATATCACTTAGGTGGGTACTATTGGTTTAAAGGGCTAGAATTAGATAGTCAACAGCTAAAAGATAACCAACATCTAAAAGAGGCAGAGTTCCCAGTATATTAAGAAAAGAAAAAGTCCCCCAAAAAGGAACAGGTGAATGTCCTGGAAAGCAGTGATTAAGACTGTGTGGCACTAAGACTTACAGAGCACTAATTAAAACCTGCCAACTCATCTATCCCCAGGTCAAACCCTTTGAATGTGAAATGGGAAAGCAGCTAAGCCAAGGTTTTGAACTGGCTAGGAATTCAAGACAAAGAGTGACACATAAGTCTAGTTTTCAAAATAGTAGTTGCTGCCACTAGTCAATGAACAGTTTTCCAGTATGCCCATTTTAAAAGGAATTGTTAATCCCCTTATTGTCATTTTAGCCACACCCACAGATCAAAATTGCCATCAATCTCCTTACACACCAAGTTCTGGCAACTCTTAAAAGAAATTTTCCCAGTTCTTTAGTTTAGTGTTCTAATGGTCACAGCTCACAAGTCATGCCCTCATTCCTTTTGCACCTGGATGCTGTGGGTGGGGGCTGGTTTTCTGCTAGACCTCAGTGATTAATGCACACCTGCACATTCTTTTGTTCCCATTGGCAAAATAAACATTTCACAAAACAGCCTGAACAAAATGTTGTCAAGAAATGTTGGCAACAATTCCTACACAGGCCTTTTTTCCCTGAAGATTGAAATGAGGTGACATTTTTCAGGATCTTAGAATTAGTATCTCTCTTTTTTTTTCACAATGTGATTTTTCTTGCCTTTAACATATAGCTTTAATTGGGAAGACAAGATTAAGAATTATACTTTCTTTTGGTATGAGTGGATCCAAGGAAGTATGTTTCCTCTTTTTAGCTATCATGCTTTTTTTTTTTTTTTTTGTAATTTGGATATGACTTCTAGATTATAATGTTATTTCTAGGAGTTGACTTTGAGGAAGTACCACCTTAATTTGTGTACCTGCTAGTCTGCTTGAGCTAACATTCATCAATTGCTATGTCTTCAAAAGGAAGAAAAATCTACTGTAGCTAAGAGGTAATTTAAACATAACAGTAATACCAGTTCTTTGGAGTGGAGTGAGTAGGAGAAGAAATCTAGGCTTTGGAAGACAGTGAGTTCACAGTGTGCATTCAAGTACCTAATTTACACTAAGTTCTTATGGCCAATTAGTCCCAACCATCAGGAATGGTTTTGCCCTAGTCTCTGACCAATGAGCCTGTTTCTAATTAGAAAGGAATAGAGAGGTCTGGCTTAGTTCTTCCACACTAAAGCTTCTCATTTGGTACTCGATTTTGTCCCAGCTGGGCTCTTTATATATTTCTTATAAGTAAGCTCACTCCTTGTAAGTCAGTTTCAGTACCTTGACTTGTTCACTGGTATTGAAATCCTGTATTGGCATGCTGTTTTATATCACATTGTTTTTCATTAATATGGGACAGCAGCCCTTATTTATGGAGTGAATTTATTTGTCTTTATCTAGGACTTATAGTCATTGTAAACTCTTTGCTCTCCCACCTACCAACCTTCCATTCAAATGATCTAACCTAAGGAAATATACAGCATGGCAGTTTATAATGAGTGTTATTCACAAAGTTATTACTGTGCAATAACAATATTTTTGTTGAAATACTGGGTCATCAAATGAACAACTTTAAAAGGATGAAGGAAATTAGAAAAATAAAACTAAGGATAGATAAGAATGATAACATGTGTGGGTGTATAAAACATCCTTCTATCACACACATATGAACACACACACACACTCACACACACACAAAGTCAATTTTGATAAACTGAATATTAAATGATTGAAAACTTTGCATGGTAGTCATTGGTGTTTTTCTGTAAATAAATCTTGCTCCACTTCCTTTCTAGACCCATTGTAGGATTGTACTTCATAGCCCCCTTATGGTTTGGTGGAACCATATAATTAGTTTTGGCTAGTGAGTTGTAAGAAGAAGTGACATAACTCATTTAAGGGTCAGAGAGCCAGAACATTTAATTGCCTAAGTCAGATATTTTCTAGGATTCTTTCCCTCCACCTCTATAACAGAAGATGTTCAAGATGGTGGCTGCTTTGTCAGCATGAATCATTGAGAGATCCCTGAGTAAGTATGATGAGAAGAGTACCCTTCCACTACCACCTCCACTTCCAGCAACTCATAATGGAAACAGCATGAGCAGGAAAGATGCATTTGTTGTTTTAAGCTGCTGAAATTTTAGTGTATTTTGTTACTTTTACCATAGCATAACCTAGCCTATCTTGACTAATATACCTAGCTTGGATATCTGGCTTCTCTATTTAAGTACCTTAAAGAATAAGCATATATTTATTGGTGATTAATAGCAGTTTGATTTAGAAAGGAAAACTTATTACTGATTTAGAAGGATGAGCTCCATTAGATTATTCTCAAACATATGTGTCTGACTTAGAAATCTCCATATACTGACCAAGATAATATAGCTTAGCTTGAAATCTGTATAAAAACAGGAGTGTCAATAAGAATATACAGGCTTGCTGACCAAGCCTGTATATTCCAGTAGTGACTTGACAGTTTGATTTATTCTACAAGAATGGCCTTTAAGATTCAGTTTTAGGTCAAAATGAAAAATGCCAGGAGACAGTAAAAAAATTCATGATGATGTATTATTTGATTGTGAATAAGAAATATTTGAGATTAGATAAGAAGCCTAGCCCAAGAAGACAGGATAGAAAGCTTTTATGTCATTTTACTCTTATTCTTTGCCAAGATTATAATTAATCTCTTCTTTTGATTACATATTTATTATTTGTTTCATTTAAAGTCAACTAGCAATATTATATAATCCATATCTTGTTAATTATACTGATGTTTTCAGCATTAAGTACTGTCATCTTGAAATAATCTCAAACTACTGAAAATTGACATACTTTGTGTCTATGACATACTTTGTGTCTTCTGATTAGGCTATTTCATCTTGTGAATATTTATAGAAAACAGCTAGGAGTCTAGTTAAAAGGACTTCTATTCTTTCCCTGTGAGAGCCAGTCCCTGAACAAAAATTCAGACCTCCTCTTTAAGATATATATATAATATATATATATATATATATATATATATATATATATATATATACTAGAGGCCCGGTGCACAAAATTCGTGCATGGAGGGGGCTTGTCCCTCAGCCCAGCCTGTACCCTCTCCAATCTGGGACCCCTAAAGGGATGTCCGACTGCCCTGGGATTGGGCCTCAACGGGCAGTGGGACATCCCTCTCACAATCCAGGACTGCTGGCTCCCAACTGCTTGCCTGCCTGCCTTCCTGATTGCCCCTAACCACTTCTGCCTGCCAGCCTGATCACCCCCTAACCACTCTGCTGCCAGCCTGTTTGCCCCCAAATTCCCTCCTCTGCCGGCCTGGTTACCCCTAACTGCCCTCTCCTGCAGGGTTGATCACCTCCAACTGCCCTCCCTTGCAGGCCAGGTGCCTCCCAACTTCCCTCTCCTACTGGCCATCTTGTGGTGGCCATCTTGTGTCCACATGGGGGCAGGATCTTTGACCACATGGGGGCAGCTATATTGTCTGTTGCAGTGATGATCAATCTGCATAGTACTCTTTTATTAGCTAGGATAGAGGCCTGGTACAGGGGTGGGGGCCAGCTGGTTTGCCCTGAAGGGTGTCCCTGATCAGGGTGGGGTTCCCTTGGGGCATGGGGCAGCTTGAGTGAGGGGCCTGTGGTGGTTTACAGGTGGGCCACGCCCCCTGGCAATGCAAGCAGAGGCCCTGGTATCTGGAATTTATTTTCCTTCTACAATTGAAACTTTGTAGCCTGGAGCAGAGCCAAGCCTGGGGCTCCCTCCGAGGCCCGCAGCCATTTGTGTTGGGGTTATAATTGAAACTTTGTTGCCTTAAGCGGGTGGGCCCGGCCAGGGTGTGTGGAAAGCTTTGCTTCCCCTGTTGCCGGCGGCAACCCTGGCCTGCTCTCTCAAGCTCCATTCTGCCGCCATTTGTTTGAATTTGTTTACCTTCTATAATTGAAACTTTGTAGGTTGAGTGGAGGCTTAGGCCTGCAACGGCTATGGGAAAGCTTAGCTTGCTCTGTTACCTGGGAAACCTTGCTCTCTGTGGCTGTAGCCATCTTGGATGGGGGTTAATACCAGTATTTGCATACTCGCCCTGATTGGGTGGTGGGCGTGGCTTGTGGGTGTGTCGAGGGTATGGTCAATTTGCATATTTGTCTATTATTAGATAGGATATATATATACACATACATACACACCAAGTGGCCAGATTATTATGATCTCTGAACACATAATAATCTGGCCACTCAGTATGTGTATGTATATGTGTGTGTGTGTGTGTGTGTGTGTGTGTGTGTGTGTGTATGTGTGTGTATGTATATATATATTAGAGGGCCGGTGCATGAATTCGTGCATGGGTGGGATGGGTGGGGTTCAGCCAGCCTGGCCAGGGGGAGGGGACATGGGTGGTTGGCCGGCCTGCCTGCTGGTCGAACTCCTGGTTGAGGGGACAATTTGCATATTAGCCTTATATTATATAGGATATACACTGAGTGGCCAGATTATTATGCGTTTAGAGATCATAATAATCTGGCCACTCAGTATATATATATATATATAAACTCCCTATGATTGCTCAAGTAGGTTGTTTCTAAATTTTCTATATTATCAAATACAATTTTGTAGTTAAATTTTTCCCATTTTTCACTTCTGTAATATTTATTTAAGATGCATTACTAGAAAATTCTAGGGCAAATAATATATACATTGTTAAGGTTTTCAATACATGTTGTAAAATTATAAATTTACCTCGTAATTTAGATTTCCTTCCGAATAAGATTGTCTATTTTTCAGCACCTTTACAGATACTAAATTTGCCATTTCAAAAAATTTGCAAATCTGAAGGACAAAATCCACTGTTTTTACATGTTAAAGGTAATCCTCCTTGGAAAAGAAGCAGACAAGTTTTGTGCTGTGTATTCTTACACTATAAGGTTTAGATGTGGTTAATTTCTATACTAACTCTCCATTTAAAATTCCCCACAGAGCTTTGTTTTATGCAATGCCATCCATCATCACTAGAGATGCGCTGAATACAGTAACTCACCAATCATTCAAGTCCTGGTAAACCTGTAATATTTGTAATTTATGTCTATTGCACATATTTATCTATTTACTCCACTTTCATCATCTGTAGAAAAACAGCTATATTTGCCTTGGTAGCATCATTAGGGAGAGAAATAAGTTAGCTTTCACCTGTTTGTATTCTTTTTATCTGATTTACTGTGGAATATGATCATTTGATTTGTGAAATAATGATACTGAACGAAGAATCAGAATACGTAGTGGCAAAGAAAATATTTTTTTTAACAAAAAATACTTTTTTATTGGTTCACCAGTTGGAAAGGTAGAGTATTCAGAAGGGAAGAGTATGTCATCATAAAACTGAGTTAAATAATGGGAAATAAGGCATAAAAGCATTTCCTAACCTTTTGGATAGAACTTGCAAAAATCTTCAATTATATAGAACAATATATAACTATGGTGTGCATTCTCTTTAGTTGCTTTGTGATTTCCCATAAGTATAAACATACTGCTTAGTGAAAATAGAAATACACAGGGAACTCTATCTATCTTAGCATTTTCTGTCTTGCACTGGCTCAGCTGTGGCTCTTGGCTGTGGTTTTTCTACATGTTATTTCACTGGAAAAGAAAAAGGAAAAAGAAATTCAGCTTGTTTTCATGCCTGACCTCTAATAATATGCGGTGGGAAAATACTGGGGTGTGAGGCCTTCTTCTGTATTTCTGCAGTGAAACAAGGTCACAGGTTTCTGAAGAATGCCTAATATAGTAATATTGGGGATTTTGTTCTCTCAGGCTGTCACATGGGACAGATAACCATTTTGATGTTAATTTTTCCCATGTACTGTTAAATGTATCAATCCCTATACTTACTTATAGTTCACTAATTATTTACTAAGAAAAAAATAAACACTTTTCATGGCTAGCATGGATCACAAAAGGTATGATCTACTATGCCAGCTCATTGAAATAAGATCAGTACTTATATTCCTGGTGACATCCCTAGTCACCTTTGATTTAGAATTTAATTGACAGTCCTAAAACTCTGTAGCATGTGAAATAAAATAATTCTTAACAGTAATTAGAATAATCATTCTTATTGATTTCATTTTATTCTTTAAGTAATAACTGATGTTACTTTTGTAACCATCAATACAAAATTATTAGGTTTTTCAAAGCCTGGATTTATAGCTTTGAATAATATTTTGGTCTTTTATTAGAGTGATGTTTAAATATATGCTGTCTACAAGACACCCACCTCAGAACAAAAGACTCACACAGGATAACAGTAAAGAGATGGAAAAAAAAGTTTCCCATGCAAATGGAAATAAAAAATAAGCAATACTCATATCTGACAAAATATACTTCAAAATGAAGGCTATAACAAGAGACTATAAAGGCCATTACATAACATTAAAAGAATTGACCCAACAAGAGGATATAAGTCTGGTAAACATATATGCATCCAATATAGGAGAAAAAATCAACAAGAAAACAGTGACTCTAAATGACACACTAGATCAGATGGATTTGACATTTACAGAATCTATGAGACAGAGCAAAAGCAGCCCTGAGAGGGAAGTTCAAAGCACTATAGTACAACCTCAAAAATCAAGAAAAAAAATTAACAAACTACCTAACCTTACAACTTAATGAATTAGAAACAACAAGAGAACTACAGAATAAGTAGAAGAAAGGAAGCATTGAAGATCATAGTGTAAATAAATGACATAGAAATGAAAAAAGAAAAGATCAATGAAACCAAGAGCTGGTTCTTTAAAAAAAAATTAGATTAATGGGCCTTTAGCCAGACTCAGCAAGAAACAAAGAGAAGGGACCCAAATAAATAAAATCAGGACCCAAAGAGGTGAAGTAACAACTGACATCACAGAAATACAAAGGATTGTGATAAAATACTATGAAGAACTATACTGTATACCAACAAGCTGGACAATGTGGACAAAATGAACAAATTCCTAGGAAAATACAATCTTCCAAAACTGAATCAGAAAGAATCAGAAAACATGAATAGGCCAATAACAACTGACAAAATTGAATCACTAATATAAAAAACAAACAAACAAACAAAAACTCCCAGCACATAAGAGCCCTGGTCCTGGCGGCTTCTCTGGGGAGTTTTACCATTGAAAGAAGAACTAACACTTATCCTCCTCAAACTATTTCAAAAAATTCAAGATGAAGGAACACTTCCAAGCTTTTTATGAGGTCATCATGATCCTCATTTCAAAACCAGATAAAGACACTACAAAGAAAGAAAATTACAAGCCAATATCCCCGATGAACATAGACGCTAAAATCCTCAACAAAATTTTAGCAAATAGGATCCAGCTATATATTAAGAAGATCATACACCATGACCAAGTGGGATTTATTCCTGGGTCGCAATACTTTTACAATATTTGCAAATCAATAAATGTGATACATAACACACAAAAATTAAGACAAAAATCACATGGTCATATCAATAGATGCAGCAAAAGCAGTCGACAATATCCAACACCCATTTTTGATAAAAAATCTCAGCAAAGTGGGACTAGAGGGAAGTGTACTATAGTGCTTTGAACACCTCAATGAAATAATTCCATATATGACAAACCTACAGCCAACATCACACTCAATGGGCAAAAAATAAAAAAAATATTTTCCCTAAGGACAGGAATAAGACAAGGATGTTCACTTTCACCTTATTTATTCAACATAGAACTGGAAGTCTTAGCCACCATGATCAGACAAGAAGAAAACATAAAAAGGCATCCAAATTGGAAAGGATGAAGTAAAACTGCCATTATTCAGAGATGCCATGATATTGTACATAGAAAACCCCAAAGACTCCACCAAAAAAATAACCAGATTTAATACATAAATTCGGCAATGTAGCAGGATACAATAATAACACCCAGAAATAAATGACATTTTTATATGCCAATAATGAACTCTCAGAAAGAGAAACTAAACTAAAAAGCCCATTTACCATTGCAATGACAAAAAAAAAAAGATATTTAGGAATAAACTTAACCAAGGAGGTAAAAGACCTGTACTCCAAAAACTACAGGTGTTTGAAAAAAGAGATAAAGGAAGATATAAACAAGTGGAAGAATATACCTTGTTCATATATTTGTAGATTTAACATCATTAAAAAGTCCATATTACCCAAAGCATTCTATAGAGTTAATACAATTCCTGTTAAAATAATACCAACAGCATATTTCACAGTTCTAGAACAAACACTATAAAAATCTGCCAAAACCTGTTTGGCTCGGTGGATAGAGCGTCGGCCTGCAGACTGAAAGGTCCCAGGTTTGATTCTGGTCAGGGACATGTACCTTGGTTGCGGGCATATCCCCAGTAGGGGGTGTGCAAGAGGCAGCTGATCGATGATTCTCTCTCATCGATGTTTCTAACTCTCTGTCCCTCTCTCTTCCTCTCTGTAAAAAATCAATAAAATATATTTTAAAAAATAAAAATAAATAAAAATTTATATGGAACCAAAAAAGACCGGAATAGGCACAGTAATCTTGGGAAAGAACAAAGTTGGAGAGATCATAGTACCACATATCAAGTTACCCTACAATGCCACTGTAATAAAATCAGCTTTGTACTGGCATAAGAATAGGCAAATAGATCAATGGAACAGAACAGAGACCCAGAAATTGACTCAAGCCACTACTCTCAATTAATATGTGACAAAGGAGGCAAGAGCATATAATAGAGTCAAGACAGTCTCTTCAATAAATGGTGTTGGGGAAATTGGACAGATACTTGAAAAGAATGAAACTAGAGCACAAACTTACACCATACACAAGAGTAAATTCAAAATGAATAAAATACTTAAATGTAAGACATGAAACCATAAAAATCCTAGAAGAAACCACTGGCAGCAAAATCTCACACATCTCTAATAGCATTGTTTGCCGATATATCTCCTAGGGCAAGGGAAACAAAGAAGAAAATAAATAAATGTGACTACATCAAAATAAAACATATCTGCACAGCAAAAGAAACAATAAACAAAATGAAAAGGGAATCCACTGTATGATAGAACATATTTGCTGATGATCTAACTGATAAGGGTTTAATATACAAAATATATAAGGAACTCATACTGCTAACAAAAGGAAGATGAACAATCCAATTAAAAAATGGGCAAATAATTTAAATACACGCTTCTCCAAAGTGGACATACAGATGGCCAAGAGACATATGAAAAATGCTTAAAGTCACTAATCATCCAAGAGATGCAAATCAAAATGAAAATGAGATATCACCTCATACCTGTCAGAACGCCTATCACGAACAAATCAACAAATGATGAGTATTGGCGAAGTTGTGGAGAAATGGGAACCCTAATACACTGCTGGTGGGAATGCACACTGGTGCAGCCACTTTGGAAAACAGTATGGAGTTTCCTCAAAAAATTAAAAATGGAACTCCCATTTGACCCAGTGATCCCACTTCTATGAATATATCCTAAGAAACCTGAAACACTCATCAGAAAGAATATATGCAACCCTATGTTTATAGCAGCACAATTCACCATACTTAGATGTGAAAACAGCCTAAGTGCCCATCAGCAGATGAGTGGATAAAATAATATGGTACATATACACAATGGACCACTATGCGGCAATAAAAAAGAAAGAACTCTTACTATTTGCAACAGCATGGATGGACCTGAAAATATTATGCTGAGCAAAATAAGCCAGTCAGAAAAAGTTAAGTATCAAATGATGTCACTCATATGTGGAATCTAATGAATTAAATAAATGGATGACCAAAATAGACCCAGAGACATAGAAACATGAACAGACTGTTGAACCTCAGAGGGATGGCAGGGGAGGGTGGGTGGGAAGAGATCAACCAATGAACTTGTATGCATATATGCATAACCTGTGGACACAGGCAATGGGTTGGTGAGGGCCTGGGGGATGGGAGCTGGCTGGAAAAGGTTAATGGGGGGAAAGGGAGGATCTATGTAATACTTTCAACAATAAAGATTTTTTTTAAGTTTAAAAAGTTAAAAATCCAAAAATAAAAATAACAAAATGACAATAAGTTATCACATCAAACCTGTCTGAATGGCTATCACCAACAAATGACAAGTGCTTGCGAGGATGTGGAGAAAAGGGAACCCTAGTACACTGCTGGTGGGAAGGCAGATTGGTTTAGTCACTGTGGAATACAGTATGGAGTTTCCTGAAAAAATTAAAAATGGAACTGCCATTTGACCCAATGATCACACTTTTAGGAAAATATCCTAAGAAACCCCAAAATACCAACCAGAAAGAATATATGCAGCACTATGTTCATAGCAGTGCAATTTAGAGTAGCTAACACCTGGAAACAGCCCAAGTGCCCAATAGTAGATGAGGAGATAAAAAAGCTGTGGTACATTTACACCATGTGATACTATGAAGCAGTAAAATAGAATTATCTCTTACCCTTTGAGATAGCATGGACAGACCTGGAGGGTATTATGCTAAGCCAAATAAGCCAGTCAGAGAAAGACAATTATCACATGATCTCACTCATATGTAGAATCTAAAGAACAAAGTAAACTGATGAACAAAATAGATCCAGAGACAGAGAATCATGGAACAGACTGTTGAATCTCAGAGGGAAGGCGGGGGTGGGTGGATGGGTGGAAAGAGATTAACCAAAGGTTTTTGAAATATATTTTTATTGATTTCAGAGAGGAAAGGAGAGGGAGAGAGAGATAGATACATCAATGATGAGAGAGAATCATTGATTGCTGCCTCCTGCATGCGCATGCTCCCTACTGGGGATTGAGCCTGCAACCTGAGCATCTGCCCTTGACTGGAACCAAACCTGGGACCCTTCAGTCTGCAGGCTGACACTCTATCCACTGAGCCAAACCAGCCAGGGCTTAACCAAAGTTTTTATATGCCTATATACATAACCCATTGATTCAGACAATAGTGTTGTGAAGGCCAGGGGTGGAAGGCAGTTATAGGGTAGAAGGGGTCAATGTGGGAAAAAGGGACATTTGTATACTTTCAACAATAATGATAAATTTTAAAAATATAAAAGAAGATATCTATCTATCTATCTATCTATCTATCTATCTATCTATCTATCATCTATCTATCATCAGCTACCTATCTCAAATCATTGGTGACATCTTCAGAATTTTCATACATGGCACTGTGCTGTTACCATCAGCAGTATATAGATGTTGTGATATGGCTCACTTGCAGTGATGATTACAATACTCTTCCTATATCCATTTTTGCAGAGATTAAGAAAACTATAGAAAATTTTATAGTTTTAGAGGAATTTGAACATTGACTCCATTATCTTTTCTTATACTTTAATATCCATGAAACATAATTGTATATTATGTATTTTACATATTCCAGGACTTGCATCTATTAGATAATGAAGTCATTATTAACTGAATAGATATTCTAAATTATATAATATTTTTATCAGCCTTGAGTCACAGTGGCTACTGACTAGGGACTTTGCTAGTTGGAAGACACACAACATGGCCTTTGGGTACAGGTCTTTATTCACTTGAACAATTTGCTGGTAGTAAAGGAGTGCTAGTAGTTGTTATGTTATATTAGAGGAAGCACTTTCTCAGGGGGTTATGCATCTTAAGAAGGTATCAGCCACTTATTGTCATTTTTAATAACCTCTGCTTCTTTGTACTAGTTTCACAGATCATGTGACCATTTTTGTGTTTCTAAAAATTAAATAAAAATAGGAATTGAGAAAATTAACAATGTAGGAAATATATTGTTTTGTGGGTGAGGTGAAGTAGGATAAAATCCCAGTTATAAGAATGTAAAGTATAGCACTAACCCCTTTGGCTCAGTGGATAGAGCGTCGGCCTGCGGACTAAAAGGTCCCAGGTTCGATTCCGGTCAAGGGCATGTACCTTGGTTGCGGGCACATCCCCAGTAGGAGGTGTGCAGGAGGCAGCTGATTGATGTTCTCTCTCATCAATGTTTCTAACTCTCTATCCTTCTCCCTTCCCTCTGTAAAAAATCAATAAAACATATTTCTAAAAGAATGTAAAGTATAAATGTATATATTATTATCTCCCTTTCATTTGAATATCCTATCTTCTTAACCCTCACAGATTCCTACAACAAAATTATGCAAGGAAAGAAATACTAAAATCCCTTACAGAATAATGGGAAGGAGGAATGAACTGGGTCAGGGGACTTTAAGTCTTGTCTGATAATTTCAATCTGTCTCAAGTCAGTAATGGAAGTTGCTTGATGCACTATGGGAAACGTGATGGTAGTCAAACATTATGATCAAGTATGTCTATCAGCACAACATATCATCACTGAGCAATCACATTTATGATCTCAAAAGTTTTAAAGAGGCAACCAAGGCAAAATGCTCCTCAAAGAAAACAGGAAAGCTCTTCTCTGTCAAGGCTGATATTAAAATTCTTGCCAAGGTTCTATTTGCCACCGTCAGTGTTACAGAAGTCAAGTCATGGACTTTTAATTTGATTAAAAACTTAAGTACCCTAAATTCCACTGCTTTATGTTTGCATCATACATCATTGGTTTATAAGATAGGAAACATCTGAATTTGCATGAAAATATCAAACAGAGACTTCTTAACATAGCTCATCAAGACCCAGCAAAATAACAGCGAATAGCATATCTAATGGGTAATATTATGAGTATCTCCAGATTCAGAAGGTTCCAGAAATGTCTTGTAATGAGGAAAGTCACCAGGTTGCTAATTATTATAGTGCAGGTACTAAGGTCATGGGATAAAAATTGAAGCATATATTGATCAAAGTTCTCTAGTTCAGATGTGATTAGAATTGGATATCAATTATGAATAAGGCATAATACAAATGCTGGGCAAAAGATAATGGTGAGGATACCAGAGGACTCTGGTTCTTAAATCAATATGCAAACAAATATTGCAGTGTTTTTATTGTGTGATGCAATGCAACTGGCAAGGAAGAATTTATCAGTTTTTGCAAGACTTCTAATGAAGGAAACCTGAGTTTCCCATTTTTTACTTTATTAATCAGAAGTGTCTCTTGCCCAAACTCTCAAATGCTCTAAAACAGTGATTCTCAACTTTGACTGCATATTAAAATCACCTTGGGAGCTTTTAAAACAGAATCCACTTCTTTGGCCATTCCCACCCCAGCAAATTTGGTTTAATGGATATAGGATAAGGTCAAGGCACCCATATTTGAAAAAAAAAAATCATCAGGTGTTTTTTTAAGCTAGTTGTTTAAGAATAAGACATAATACTATCAATCTTATGTATTATCTTTACTCATAGGCCAAGTGGGTGGTAATCAAGTGGTGAGATTCCAGTGCCCTAGTAGTTTCATTTATTTGGTATATTTCTGGCATCATCCCTGCTGCAGTGCCTAAAATAACCATTCAAGTTTCTATATTCTAGCTGAAATGCAAATTTATCTGGGAGAGTGGACACATGTATAAATTATTTTTAATTCATTTGTCAGATTAACTAGCAAAAGGATCATGTATTTTAATAGGGGAACAGATGTTCTAAACCATGGAGTGCTGTTTGTTCAGTGTTGAGGAGTCTCCCGATATGCAGGACTTTCAGTTTTAAAACCAGAATTGTCTGGGGCAAACCAATACGGGTTGGTAATAATAGTCATAGGTAGAGCATCAAGATCTATGAGGCATTTGGGTGCCCAAGTAGCGGTAAGGGACTTAAAAGGCAGAGCAGAGAAGAAAGAATAATGAAGGACCCATTTCACTTTATTTTTTTGCTTGGAAATGATATAACAATAGTGTGACAGGTCATTTGTCAGAATAGTAAGTAGTTTGAATAATTTATTTATCCTAATTTCTAGAAGAAACACAAAGAATAAGTTATGTTTGTTGTTGTTGTTCTTATTGCTGATGTTGTTGTTGTTTTCTGTATTTTCTTCTCTCCCGTTTCCAAAAAGGAAGTTAGGCCATTTTGTAATTGGGGGTTGGATGTACTTGATGTTGTCAAAGTTACCAGGAACAAACACGCAAGCAAACAAACAAAGGAACTTCTTATTTTTTGAAAGCCTCAATTCACTGAAGAGCTTAACTGGAATGAGAGGACCTGAGGTAAGATTTTTGAACGTTAGTGATGGAAGGTAGCAGCAAACTGAGATAATAGACCTTGAAACTAAGTAGGGGATGGTGGATTGACAGATCAAGAAAACTGGGGTTTTGTGCTGTGTGTGTGTGTGTGTGTGTGTGTGTGTGTGTGTGTGTGTAGAGGGCTGGGTATTGTACTTAGGAATGCAAAATATGAAGCTTATTATTTGATAAAATTTTTGTTTCCTATATTGTACAGAGATACTGAGTTTCCCAACTTCAAAGGATCAATATAAGCTTATCAGTGATGATTGGTACAAACCTACAACCAGAGTTCTTCTCTAATGTTCTGCTCTGTGTAAGACTCTTGGGATAGTGGAGAAGATTTAATTTACTGCTGGCCCAGTAGGTTGGGGGATCAGAGTATAATAAAAAAAAGTGATGCTCTAATATACACACAAAAAAGTGTGGAGAAAATTTCATATTAACTGCAATATTTGCTTTTGAAAACCTATTATGTGGTTAGATACGTGTGTGTGTGTGTGTGTGTGTGTGTGTGTGTGTGTGTGTGTATGTGGTCTACCTTTGAAAATATCCCATGTGCAATTGAGAAATATATATGTTCCGTTGCTTTGGGGTGAAATGTTCTGAAGATGTCAATTAAGACCATCTGATCTAGTGAGTCATTTAGAATTGCTATTTGTTTGCTGATTTTTTGTTCAGAGGATTTTTCCAGTAATGTCAGTGGAGTATCAAAGTCCCTTACTATGATCGTGTTGCTATCAATCTCTCTCTTGATATCTTCCAGAAGGTGTTTTTGTTGTTGTTGTCCTTTTTTTTTTTTTTTTGTATTTGGGTGCTCCTGCATTGGGTGAATATATGCTTACCAGCGTTATATCCTCTTGTATAGATCACTTTAGTATTATGAATTGGCCTTCATAATCTCTTGTTATGGCCTTTAGTCTGAGGTCTTTTTTTCTCAGATATAAGTATTGTTATTCCTGCTTTTTTTTTCTTTTCCATTTGCCTGAAAGGCATTTTTCTATCCCTTCAATATCAGTCTGTGTATATCCCTTGTTCTGAGGTGGGTCTCCTGCAGACAACATATACACTGAGTGGCCAGATTATTATGACCACCCCATCAGTACTTCATTGGGCCACCTTTTGCCTTCAATACTGAGGCGATTATTCTTGGCATTGACTCCACGAGATGTTGAAAGGTGATGCGAGGAATCTGACACCATGCCTGATGAATAGCACTGTCCAGTTCTGTGAGATTTGATGGTTGTGGAACAAGCTGCCTGATGGCTCTTTTAACTTCATCCCACAAATGCTCAATTGGATTGAGATCTGGTGATTGTGGGGGCCACCTAAGCAAGGTAAAGTCTCCCTCATGTTCTTGAAACCACTCCTGCACAATACAAGCACCATGGCATGGCGCATTGTCTTGTTGGAAGAAGCCATCTCCATTGGGATACGCCATCAACATGATAGAATGAACTTGATCGGCAATGATACTTAGGTATATTGTGTTATTCAGACATTGTTCCACATGAATTAAAGGGCCCAAATCATGCCAGGAAAACATGCCCCAAACCATAACACTGCCCCCACCAGCTTGAAGGGTTGTACTCATGCATGTGGGGTGCATGCTTTCATGCTGTTTCCGCAAAATTCTCACTCTGCCATCTGCATGATGCAACTGGAAACGTGATTCATCGGACCACATGACTTTTTTCCAATGCTCAACTGTCCAATCCTTGTGTTCCTCTGCAAATTGGAGACGTTTTATCTTGGTAACTGCAGACAGCAAAGGAGTTCAAACAGGCCTTCGGCTTT
The DNA here is from genome assembly GCF_027574615.1 of Eptesicus fuscus. Taxonomy (NCBI): domain Eukaryota; kingdom Metazoa; phylum Chordata; class Mammalia; order Chiroptera; family Vespertilionidae; genus Eptesicus; species Eptesicus fuscus. The sequence goes on along the minus strand of NC_072473.1, from coordinate 69,132,674 downwards.
CATATCCCATACGATGCAGTGTACGGGGAACAGTGCGTTCAGAGATCATTTGAGAGGATCCCTGATTAAGATCTGCAGTAATTTGATGCACTGTTGCCATTCTGTTGTCTTGTACCAGTCTTGCCACTCTCCGTTCTGCCCTAACATTCACTAGTCACTGTCGGCCACAATTCGCACATTCAGACCCAGATTTTTGGCTGACAGTCCAGTCTTTAAACACTTTAACAACAGCTGCTCTTGAACATTTAATGAATTCAACTGTTTTGCTGATACTCGCTCCATGGCTCCAAGCACCAACAATCATCCCACTTTCAAAGGCTGTTAAATCGCATTGTTTAGCCATATCTTCAGAAAGAAATCACTTCTACTGTCCTGGTAAACAACCTGCTTCCCTATTTATAATGGTCTGGCCCTTTAGCAACTTCAGTGCAAAATTATAGCTAATTTGCCTACAAACATCAGGTGGTCATAATAATCTGGCCACTCAGTATATATATATATAAATACACACACACACACACACACACACACACACACACTAGAGGCCTGGTGCATGAAAATTCATGCACTCGGGGGGGTCTCTCAGCCCAGCCTGCATGCACTCACAATCCGGGACCCCTCGGGTAGAGTCCAGTCCCATTGAATCATGGCTCTGGTTCCCGGGGCCTGAGGGCCACGAGGGAGGGACCAAGAGGCCAGTCTCATCACAGCATGGCTCCAGTTCCCCAGAGCCTGTGGGCAGGGGGAGGGACCCAGAGGCCAGTCCAATGGCAGCATGGTTCCATTCCCACAGCTCCCTCCCGCCACTGAGCCGAGGGCGGCCAGGACCCAGGACTGACTCTTGCTGCGGGCCACCAGGACCCAGGATTGACTCCCATCATGGGCCGCTGGGACCCAGGACTGACTCCTGCCATGGGGCGCTGGGACCCAAGACTGACTCCCGCTGCACTGGCCAGGACACTAGCCTGGTGTTTGATTGTCCATCCGGCCATTTAGGTTGTGACAGACCCTGGCTCTTCATATCCTAATATATAAAAACCCTGGGTTGTAACGACTAGTAACAACCAGTAACGACTGAGGCTCGACCAACCAGAAGTCAGTCCTACAGGTGCGGTGCCCCAGCACTGACTGCTGAGGGGGCTGTGAATCAGGGCCAGAGAGAGGCCTGAAGAGAGAAGCAGGGAGTAATCCATTGCCTCTGAGGCAGCTTTTGATCAGCACTTGCCTCTCTCTTTCTCTCCCAGTCTGGCCAGCAGCCCCGCCTCCATTTCTCTCCAGGTCTCCACCAGGGCTGCTGATCAGCCCTGGCTTTCTGATCAGGCCCCGTTGATAGGCCCAGAGACACTGACTGGCATAGGAACTGACCAATCAGAACTAAATGTGGGTGCTGTAAAGAACCAATGGCTGCCTAGGAGGCAGAGCTTCTGATGCTGCCTGGCATAGACACTGACCAATCAGAACCAAATGTGGGTGCTGTGGGGAGCCAATGGCTGCCTAGAAGGTGGAGCTTTTGACGCTGACTGACATAGAAACCGACCAATCAGAACCAAATTGGCCAGCAGAGGAGGGCGGTTGGGGGCGAGATCAGGCCTGCAGGGGAGGGAAGTTGAGGACGAGATAAGGCCGGGAGGGGAGGGCAGTTGGGGGCAACCAGGCCATCAGGGGAGGGCAGTTAGGGGTGATCAGGCTGGCAGGCAGAGGCAGTTAGGGGCGATCGGGCAGGGAGGCAGGTGAGCAGTTAGGAGCCAGAGATCCCAGATTGTGAGAGGGATGTCCGACTGCCAGTTTAGGCCCGATCCCAAGGGGTCCCCATTTGGAGAGGGTGCAGGCTGGGCTGAGGGAACCCCCCCCCCATGCATGAATTTAGTTCACTGGGCATCTAATATATATATATATGAATATATACTATAGGCTGTACATAATATGCACAAGTATATGTAAATAGCCATATATTTATATAATATATATTCAGATATAACATGCGCATTTTACATGTGAAGATCAGAGAGGTAAATTTGACTCATTACACAACTTACAAAAAGTGGCAGAGCTAGGAATTTGAATCCATGCTTTTCCAATGCGAACCCATATTGTCTCACCACTCATCATGTCATTTCTGTATTAGAATAAAAGGAAAAAATACAGAAATAATTCTCTGACAATTTTCTTCCTTTCCCTAAAGAAAAAATGTGCTAGTACAGATTAAAGTAGCAAATGTTTTGACATGTCCTAAGGGGTTGGCCTAACTTTCATGGATGACATTTTGAGTACTTTCAAAACCTAAGGATTGAATTTAATTTCTGGAATAGGCAGTTCTGATGGAGTTGTTTGGCACAGCTGTTTTGGGGTGTGTCTGTATATTTATTTGGAACAAGCTCAACTTTATTTCTAGACACTAGTAAATGTGTTTCTTATGGTTTCTGACCACAATTCATCACTGATTTTTTTTTTTCTTGGCCAGTTTCCATTTGCAGCAAGAGAAATGAAAGCAACTCTGAAAAGTGGCATATAACCTGGTGATTATTTTGCTTTTATATCCTAACAGAGAAATTTTTAGATAAGTGGTATCTCATTCGGCTTCCTAAGGTTACTGTATAGACAGTCTTTAACTTAACGATTTGTGTACTTTACAACAGTGCAAAAGCAATACACATTCAGTAGAAACTTTGTCTCCTTTTCCTAGGCTAGCAATTTGTGCTACCATACTATCTCATGGATGCTGGGCAGCCACAATTAGCTGCAACTCCCAGTCAGCCACATGATCATGAGGGTAAACAACTAATACTCTATTAGTATACTGTGTTGCCAGAGGTTTTTTTTTTTTAATTCTTTTTCCCCCATTGACCTCTCTCCCGCCACCCTCTCCCCCAAGCACAAGCCCTCACCCCCTTGCTGTCTGTGTCCTTTGGTTATGCTCATATGCATGCATACAAGTCCTTTGGTTGATCTCTTAACTCCTCACCCTCTGCCTTCCCTCATAGGTTGTAATTTCTGTTTAATGCTTCTTTGTCTCTGGTTCTATTTTTGTTCATCAGTTTATGTTGTTCATTGTATTTAACAAATGAGTGAGATCATGTAATATTTATCTTTGTCTGGCCAGAGGTTTTTTTTTAATATTGTGTTTTGCATTTTTATATCCTATCATGTCTAGAAAATGCCCACCTGTTTCTCCTGCTTCTGGTGAGAATAAGAAGATGAAGGCAACTGCTCTTGAGATGAAACGCAAGATATTTGCCCAACTGTAGGCTAAGGGAAGTGTTCCGAGTACATGTAAAATAGGCTAGGCCAAGCTATGATGTTTGTTAGGTTAAGTGTATTAAATGAATTTTTGAGTTAAGATATTTTTAACTAACAATGGGTTTATTGGTATGTAAACCCATCATAAATAGAAGAGTATCTGCAACTCTGACCGGATTTGAGCAGAAAAAATTCATGCAGAGCAAGAATGAAAGTGGATCTGGTTATGCTCGTAATTATATGGTATGATATCATGATTGCTATGGTATCATGCTTAATTTGAAGGAAAATGTGTTGACAATAATGTCTTGAAAGGTATTATTAATACATGTTAGGAGTCAGAGAGACCTCAGTTTGATTCTGGCTCCAATACTTGCTCTGAGACTTTAGATAAGTTACATAAGCTCTCTAAGCTGCATTTTCGTCATCTTTAAATTAATATGACAGTACATGAGTCATAGGCATAAATGAAACAATGTATGTAAAACATTTAGCACAGTATCTGGCATGTAAAATGGTCAATAAATATTAGCTGCCATCATCATAACCATCAGCATTTTTCTTTTGTACTAAGCACATCAAATTTCTTTCTTAAGGAATCATACCATTTCCTCTTAAGTTTTAAAAAAATGCATAAAAGCTGTGCATACATAGCTATGCAATTCAATAAGACAATTTAGTCCAACTGTTTTTAACCATTGTGTAAATATACAGATATAATTAAAAGCATTTGAGAGCCTGATATTATTAGAATTATTTTTCCTAATAACTTGGGAATCATTTGTAAATAACAGGAACCTTTTTTCTAGGTCCTTGGTTTAGCTTACCTTCCATTCCTGTCAAAACATGTCTTTGGTGTTTAATTCTTCCTTTTTTTGTTTCTGTTGAAACCATGTATTACTTCAACCAGAAATATCTGTTCCTCATTCATAGTATTTTCCTGAAGGGAATTTTAAGTCTAATACCCTGCCACTACAGTAGGAGAAATGGCTTTCATGTGGACTTGACTATGTGTCAAGGTAAGCTTTGATCTCTTTATCTCTATCTCTATCTCTATCTCTATCTCTATCTCTATCTATCTCTATCTCTATCTCTATCTATCTCTATCTCTTTCTCTTTCTCTATCTCATTTATCTCAATCTCTATCATCTATCTCTCTCAGCCCCTTCTCCCTCTCCATTTTACATTCTTTCTCTATGTGAACCCAATATATGGAAGCTTTGAGATTTTACCATCTGAAAAGGAAATGTCAGTGACATGTTTGATTTTTGAAATCATCAAGGACTGTTAGATGGGAGATTTAGATTTCTTTTTAGTTGCTCCAAAGAGCCAAACTAAGGTAGATAAATGTGTATCAGAGAGGCAGATTTTGGCTGGAATATAAAACTGAAACCATTTGAAAATTGAATTGGCTCCTTAGCCCTGGAAATCCTATATAATAAAAGCCTAATTTCCCTAACTGGTTTGGCTCTGTGGATAGAGCGTCAGCCTATGGACTAAAGAGTCCTGGGTTCATTTCTGGTCAAGGGCATGTAACTTGGTTGTGAGCTCAATCCCCAATAGGGGTTGTGCAGGAGGCAGCTGATCAATGTTTCTCCCTCATTGATGTTTCTAACTATCCCTCTCCCTTCCTCTCTGTAAAAACCAATACAATATATTTTTTTAAAAAGCCTAATATGCTAAGTGTCCGGTCAACTGGTCGGCCGTTCAACCAACCAAAGCATAATATGCTAATCATATGCTAAAGCCGCTCAACCACTTGTTATGACGTGCACTGACCACCAGGGGGCAGATGCTCCAACTGGTAGGTTAGCCTGCTACTGAGGTCTGACAGATCAGGACTGAGCTAGATGGGCCAGACACGCCCTGCACTCTCTTGCAATCTGAGACCCCCTTGGGGGTTGTCAGAGAGCTGGTTTCAGCCCCTATCCTGCAGGCCAGGCCGAGGGACCCCACTGGTGCATGGATTTGTGCATTGGGCCTCTAGTGTTTAAATAAATGTTGAATGACCATAGGTATGGGTGGTTCATTCCCATATTTATCAAGAGATTAACCTGAATGGACTTTCTGGTTCCTCTTAGCTTCTATACAACATGGAGAAATATCTAATGGGTTAGATTTCCAGGCTGCTAACAAGACTTGTTTTTTTTCAACATGTCTCTGTTGGTATTACAAAAGTATATAGCTTGTTGGGCAATTTAATTTGTAAAATTTATCATTACAATATTGCAATGATAGCTTTTTATATAAAGGTTACACATTGATTTTGATAATCTATTATTTTTTTAATTGTCAAAAAGAAATGTGTATAATTAATCTCAGTTTACAGTATAAAGAATGGTAGGAAGTTTCTAGTTGTATATGCAAAGCACTTTCTTTTGCCAAGGAACATATACTTATCTTAGTTCTTGCCAAGGAAAGATATTAGTCCCCACCTCACTTCTGCTTTTACTTTCTTGAATTCTCCCAGTTTGGACTAGTGAATTATCCACCTGCAGGCTCAATCTTGTCCTAATTTCCAAAACAATCCCATTTGTAGCTTACAATTTTTTGGCTATCCCTGCTGATCTGACTCAAGACACAACATTCTAGCACTAATTTCTGGGCTTCTACATTGTTCTTAAGTGACTCTATACTAGGCTGTACTATGTAGAGTAGTGTCCTATCTGACATATGATTTTCCATTCAAGTATTGACAACTAGTCTTATTTTTTTATTGTCTAAAGTTTACATATGTCTCCTTTTCCCCCAATTGATCCCCCCAGCCATTCCCACCCTGGGCAAGCCCACACCTACCCAGTGTCTGTGTCCATTGGTTGTGCTGATATGCATGCATACAAGTCCTTTTGTTGCTCTCTAACATGCCCTCTCTAACCATTGCCTCTGGATCTATTCTTGTTCATCAAATTATGTTGATCATTATATCCCTCATATGAGTGAGATCATGTGATATTTATATTTCTCTGACTGGCTTATTTTGCTTAGCATAATGCTCTCAAGTTCCATCCATGCTGTTGCAAATGGTAAAAGTTCCTTCTTTATTTATAACAGCATAGTATTGCATTGTATAGATGAACTACAGTTTATTAATCCACTCATCTGCTGGTGAGCACTTAGGCTGTTTCCAAATCTTAGCTATAGTAAATTGTGCTGCTATGAACTTATAGGTGCATATATCCTTGTGATTGGTGTTTCTGGTTTCTTGGGATATAGTCCTAGAAGTGGGATCACTGGGTCAAAGGAAAGTTCCATTTTTAACTTTTTGAGGAAACTCCATACTGTCTTCCACAGTGGCTGTACCAGTCTGCATTCCACCAGCCGTGCACAAGGGTTCCTTTTTCTCCACATCCTCGCCAGCACTTGTCCTTTGTTGATTTGTTGATGATAGCCATTCTGACAGGTGTGAGATGGTATTTCATTGTAGTTTTGGTTTGCATCTCTTGGATGATTAGTGACTTTGAGCATGTTTTCATATGACTCTGGGCCTTCTGTATGTCCACTTTCAAAAACTGTCTGTTTAGATCCTTTGCCCATTTTTTTATTGGATCTTTCATTTCCTTTTGTTAAGTTGTATGAGTTCTCTACAAATTTTGGAGATTAAACCCTTATCAGAAATATCATTGGCAAATATGTTCTCCCATGCAGTGGGCTTTCTAGTTGTTTTGTTGATGATTTCTTTTTCTGTGCAGCTTTCTATTTTGATGTAGTCCCATTTGTTTATTTTCTCGTTAGTCTCCATTGCCCTAGGAGCTATGTCTGTAAAGATATTGCTATGACATATGTCTGAGAATTTGCTGCCTATGGAGTCTTGTAGGATTTTTATGGTTTACCATCTTACATTTAATTCCTTTAGCCACATTGAGTATGTTTTTTTGTATGGTATAAGTTGGTGATCTAGTTTCTTTCTTTTTTTTTTTTTGCATGTATCTGACCAAATTTCCCAGCACCATTTATTGAAGAGACAGTCTTGTATGCTCTTGCCTCCTTTGTCAAATATTAATTGAGCAAAATGGCTTGGGTCAATTTCTGGCTTCTCTGTTCTGTTTCACTGGTCTATCTATATGTCTGTTGTTGTGCCAGTACCAGGCAGTTTTGAGAACCGTGGCTTGGAAATATAGCTTGATATCTGGTATTGTGATTTCTCCAACTTTGTTCTTCTTTATCATGATTGCTGTGGATATTCGGGGTCTTTTTTTATTCCAGATGAATTTTTGGAGAGTTTGTTCTAGATCTTTGAAATATGCCATTGGTATTTGAATCTATAGATTGCTTTGGGTAGCATGGACATTTTAATGATGTTGATTCTACCAATCCATGAACATGGTATATTCTTCTATTTTTTTCATGTCTTCCTCTATCTCTTTTTTCAATGTCTTGTAGTTTTCCAAGTACAGATATTTTATGTCCTTAGCTAACTTTATTCCTAGGTATCTTAATTTTTTTGGTGCAATGATAAATCGGATTTTTTTTTCATTTCCCTTTCTGTGAGTTCATTATTGGTGTATAAAAAGGCACAGATTTCTGAGTGTTAATTTTGTATCCTGCTATATTGCCAAATTCATTTATTAGGTCTAGTAGTTTTTTGATGAAGACTTTGGGGTTTTCTATGTATAGTATCATATCATCTGTGAATAAGGACAGTTTTACTTCTTCTTTTCCAATTTGGATGCCTTTTATTTCTTCTTCTTGTCTGATCGCTATGGTTAACACTTACAGTACTATATAGAACAGGAGTGGTGAAAGTTGGCATCCCTTTCTTGTTCCTGTTCTTAGTGGAAATGAGTTTAGTTTTTGCCCATTGAGTATGATGTTGGCTGTAGGTTTGTCATATAAGGCTTTTATTATGTTGAGGTAAGATCCCTCTATTCCCATTTTGCTGAGAGTTTTTATCAAGAAAGGGTGTTGGATTTTGTCAGATGCCTTTTCTGCATCAATTGATATGATTATGTGATTTTTGTCTCTTAGTTTGTTTATGTGATGTATCACATTTATTGATTTGTGGATATTGTACCAGCCTTGCATCACCGGAATAAATCCAACTTGGTCATGGTGTATGATCTTTCTAATGTAATGCTGAATCTGATTTGCCAGAATTTTGTTGAGGATTTTAGCATCTATGTTCATCAAGGATATTGGTCTGTAGTTCTCTTTTTCGTGGTGTCTTTATCGTTTTTGGGATTAGAGTAATGCTGGCTTCATAGAAAGAGCTTGGAAGTGTGTCTTCCTCTTGAATTTTTTTGAAATAGTCTGAGGACAATAGGTTTTAGCTCTTCTTTGAATGCTTGGTAGAACTCTCCTGTAAAGCCGACTGGACCAGGGCTTTTGTTTTCTGGAAGATTTTTTTTTTAAATATATTTTTATTGATTTTTTACAGAGAGGAAGAGAGAGGGATAGAGAGTTAGAAACATCGATGAGAGAGATACATCGATCAGCTGCCTCCTGCACACCCCCTACTGGGGATGTGCCCGCAACCAAGGTACATGCCCTTGACCGGAATTGAACCTGGGACCCTTGAGTCCGCAGGCCGACGCTCTATCCACTGAGCCAAACCGGTTTCGGCTTGTTTTCTGGAAGATTTTTGATCACTGCTTCAATTTCTTTGGTAGTTATTGGCCTATTAATTTTTATTTATTTATTATTCTTGGTTGAGTTTTGGGAGCTTGTATTTTTCTAAGAATATATCCATTTCATCTAGGTTGTCCATTTTGTTGAAATAGAGTTGTTCATAGTATTTTTTCATAATTGTATGTATTTCTGTGGGATCGGTTGTTACTTAACCTCTTTCATTTCTGATTTGGTTTATTTGGGTCCTCTCTCTTTACTTCTTGGTGATCCTGGCTAGAGGTTCATAAATCTTGTATATCCTTTCAGAGAACCAGCTCTTGGTTTTGTTGATCTTTTGTATTTTTTTTTTTTTTTACTCTCTGTCATTTATCTCTGCTCTGATGTTTACTATTTCCTTTCTTCTGCTTATGCTGGGCTTTTCTTGTTGGTCTCTTTCTAACTCTTTGAGTTGTAGGGTTACATAATTTATTACCATTTTTTTCTTGTTTTTTGACGTAGGCCTGTAGAGCTATGAACTTCCCTCTCAAGACTGCTTTCACTGAGTCCCATAGATTTTGGATTGTTGTGTTTTCAATTTCATTTGTTGCCATGATGCTTTTGATTTCTTCTTTGATCTCTTTGGTAACCCAATCATTGTGTAATAGCATGCTGTTTAGCCTCTAGTTGTTTGATTTTTGTTATTTTTATTGTAGTTGATTTCTAATTTTATACCATTGTCATCTGAGAATATGCTTGATATGATTTATATCTTCTTACATTTGAAGAGACTTTGTCTGTGTCCCCCAAGTATGTGGTATATCTTTCATAATGACCCATGTGCATTTGAAAAGAATGTATATTCTGTGACTTTGGGACAAAATGTTCTGAAGATGTCAATTAATTCCATCTGATCTAGTGAGTCATTTAGGATTGATGTTTCTTTGCTGAATTTTTTTTGTTTTGTTTAGGGGATTTGTCCAGTGGTGTTAGTGGGGTATTAAAGTCCCTTACTATGACTGTATTGCTGTCAATCTCTCCCTTGATATCCTCCAGATGTTTTTTTGTTTTGTTTTGTTTTTGTTTTTTTATGTATTGCGTGCTCCTGTATTGGGTACATTATTGCTTACCAGAGTTATATCTTCTTGTTGAATTGCTCCCTTTGGTACTATGAAGTGGCCTTCCTTATCTCTTGTTATGTCCTTCACTTTGAGGTCTAATTTGTTAGATATAAGTATTGTTACCCAAGCTATTTTTTTCATTTCCATTTGCCTAAAAAACCCTTTTCCATCCCTTCACCTTCAGTCTTTGTGTGTCCTTTTTTTTTTTTTTTTTTTTTTTTTTTGAGGTGGGTTTCCTGTAGACAGCAGATATTTGGGTCATGTTTTCTTACCCACTCAGCTACTCTATTTCTTTTGATTGGGACATTTAATCCATTTGCATTTAAAGTTATTATTGATTGGTACTTGTTTGTCACCATTTTTATTCATTATGCCTGTGTTCCTTCTTCCCTTCCTCTTTCTTCTTTTGCAGCAGACCCTTCAGCATTTTTTGCATTGCTGGTTTGGTGGTTAATAAATTCCCTTAGTCCTTTTTTGTCTGTGAAGCTCCTGATTTCACCTTCAATTTTGATTGATAGCCTTGCTGCGTACAGTATTCTTGGATTCAGACCCTTCCTTTGCATTACTTTGTATATTTCATTCCATTCCTTTCTGGCCTGATGTGTTTCTGTTGAGAAATCAGTTGATATTCTGATGGGAGATCCTTTGTAGGTAACTTTCTGTCTCTCTCTGGCAGCCTGTAAGATTCTTACTTTGTCATTGGTGTTTGACAGTTTAATTATAATGTGCATTGGCGTCAGTCTTTTGGGGTTCATTTTGTTTGGGACTCTGTGAGCTTCTTGGACTTGTGTCAATTTTTTCTTCCCTATATCAGGGAAGTTTTCTGTCATTATTTCTTCAAACAGGTTTTCTATTCCTTGCTCAGTTTTCTTTCCTTCTGGCACCCGTATTATCCAGATGTTGTTTTGTTTGGTGTTGTCCCAAAGTTCCCTTAGGCTCTCCTCCTGTTTTTTAAGTTTTATTTTCTAGATGCTGCTCTGCTTGGGTATTTTTTCCTACCTTGTCTTCTAGCTCACTGACATGGTCTTCCACTTCTTCTAGTCTACTGTTGATGCTTTCTATTGCATTCTTTATTGCAGTGGTGTAATTTTTCCTTTCTTTTTGGTTCTTCTTCATTTCCTCTTGGTTATTACACATATTGTTGAGTTTGTCTTCCAACCTTTTCAGTGTCCTTATGACCATTGCTCTGAATTCTTTCTGTGACATATTGTTTGCCTCCATTTCGTTTATTTTCTTTTCTGGTGATACCTTCTTTTCTTTCATATGTGGGTTGTTTCTTTGTCTCCCCATGATCGCTCTGCTTAGGGTGTCTGGTTATGTAGCTCTCTCTCTCTTGTGTTGACTTAAAGGCACAAAATACAACACAACAAGACCCAATGCACAGGGCACAAACACTAATGTATTCAAGATACTTTCTCTAGGCCAGTGGTCGGCAAACTCATTAGTCAACAGAGCCAAATATCAACAGTACAACGATTGAAATTTCTTTTGAGAGCCAACTTTTTTAAACTTAAACTTCTTCTAATGCCACTTCTTTAAAATAGACTCACAAAGGCTGTGGTATTTTGTGGAAGAGCCACACTCAAGGTACCAAAGAGCCACATGTGGCTCGTGAGCCACAGTTTGCTGACCATGGCTGTAGGCAATATCTGACCTTTCTGTCTATGGATTGCCTCACCATGTGTGATTAATTTGCCAATTCTGGGTGGGTGTTTGATTCAGCTGTTCCTTCTATCTGCTCTGTGAGAAGGCACAGGGCCCATCCATGTATTCAGCGCTGCTTTGTCTCCCCCTGGACAGACTTTAAGGTGCCTGCGGTTGGGGAGGCTGGAGTCCTGTTGTTCTTCGGTTTGCAGCTGAGGCAGATTGTTCCTGGATGTTGTGGTTGTAGGGTCCTGGGATTTATCCAAAGTCTCCCCGGTTGAAGGTAATGCTGGGCTTCTGATCACAACTGGTCTCCCCTTCAAGATGGCACAGTCTCTGTGGTAGAGCTGGCTTCTCCAGGAGAGATTTCAGCAGCAGTAGAGGCTGTTGGGCCAGGGGAGCCCATACCATCAGTCCCCAACAGTCCTGTGGAATACAGCTGTCTCTCTCTCACAAATTCAGACACTCCCTGCATGTCCATGCACCCTCCTTTCATTCTCTCACTCATACACTATCTTGCAGCCTGCTGTCCTGTCGGCAGCCATCTTGGATCTCAACAACTAGTCTTCTTTGTAGACTCTCTGATGCCATTGTCTTATTTTCACCATCATTTCAGAGGTTCTACTTAATATAAGGGAAGAAAACAAATTAAGTCATAAAGTTGGGAAAAATGAGAGTCAAATTTATCATAATTTTCAGATGATAAATTATATATAACATCAAAGTAAAATCATTATAGTTATACTTATTAAGATAATTTGGCAAGGTAGTTGGATACAAGACAAAATTGATTACTTTCTATCATGCTACTCAAAATTAATTATTTTTATAATTTTTTTATTTTTTAATTTATTAATTTATTGTTGATATTATTACAGATGTCCTACATTTTCCCCCTTTGAGCTATAGCACTTTCCTCCTAGACACCACGATTTTCAGATTTAAACTTTTGCTTTGGATTATTCTCTGATGTTATGTTCTATTAAGTGGTCTACTATAGTTTTTTCTTCTGATATAATGAGATATATATATATATATATATATATATATATATATATATATATATAAAAGGCTAATATGCTAAGTGTCCATCCATCCAACCAGTCGCTATGACACTCACTGACCACCATGGGGCAGACGCTCTATGCAGGATGCACACTGGCCAGCACCATGGACCTGGTGCTAACAAACCAATACTAGGCTTCCCCCAAGTGGGACACAGGCCCTGCCACCACCCCAGAGCGATACCCCACCAAATCACAGCCAAAGCTGCCAAGACCCCATGTACAAAATGCAGTCCACAGCCCAGCCTAGCTGGGAAATGTTTGTTGTTGGCTCTGGGTAATGATGTCACGTAGCAATGCCAGGCTTCCTCTCCCTAGCGACTAGCTTCCTTGAAGTTTCTTTAGCCCAGGAACACAGGTGGAAACATTTTACACTTTAACCAAATATCTGTGAAGCGTTTTCCCATGCCTCATCTCATTTGATCCTCACAGAAGTCCTGGAGTAGGTAGACAGGAGACTTGGTGGAATCCTATTTTCTTTTCATTAGCCAGAAAATGGAGATTTAGAAAGTTTAGAAACTTGACCCTGCTGAAAAGAAGTAAGAAGTGGTGGACCTTGAAAATGACTTCAGGTTTTCTCACTTCGCAGAATATAATCAAACACTGCTGCAGTTAAACATTTTACCCTTCATTCTCCCTGTGTGACGTACAATAATAATCTACTTCATGTTGTCATTTACTGCTGTGTTGCTGACAATTACCTGAAAGATAAGTTGGGGTGCTTCACTGGGCTGGAAAAAGTTTAGCTACATCAGAAAGCAGGTATAATTAAGCAATTTTATTCTATATCTATAAAAAGCTAAGTTAACTTGTGCATGTGTGATACATACAAAGCTCTCGCTGGCACCAATCACACGCATGTGTTTCGATCTGATATTGTCGATTGTGAATTTTGTTGACACTTGTATTATAGAGAAAGGGTGAAGAACAGTATTAAGATATTTCTTCTAATTAATTTCCTTTCAATGTGCACAAATTTGTGCACCAGGCCACTGGTGGTGATAATAATAGCTATCATATCTTGGTGCTGCCTATGGAACAACCTCACCATATTTTAAAAATCAAGATGGAAAATTGGAAAGTCAACAAAGAGTAGCAAAAAAGTTTAGAGTATATTTTTTCTCTTCACATGAGTACAAAATATTGGGATAGAGATTATTTTAATGACAAGAAGTAATTGGAATCCCACCTTCAATAATTGTTATAGTAAGAAATATTGAATAGTTTTTTATCATTCAGATATTAAAAAGTGGAAAAGTGGTTAAAACAAAAGCACTGAAAATTTCTATTGAACATAATGAAGACTTCTATAGTTACCAAGGTGGGGAAAACCCACTATGGTCAACCAAAAACTGCTGATTAGTCTGTCCCTGATTTAAAAATTGCTTTAAAGCTAACTATAAAAGCTTGTTCAATTAAGAAAATAATATTATACAATAGGTTTTTAGGTATAATATAGAGAAGATGAAAAGTGTTTGAAAGATTCAAATTAATAGAACTAAGATGCTTTGCTGGTTGACTTCAAGAAGGGTCTAGATAACTGATGCTGGAATGTTTTGCTATCCAGCTGCCTGGAGGCTAGGGAATGGACCCTCTAAAGTCCATTTTAATTCTCAGATTCTCAACATTCTCTGAAGTTTTAATTGAGAATGAAACTGTTTGGTATCAGGTAAAAAAGTATTTCTTTCTCTGCCAGAATGTGAAAATACACATTTTTATGATTTGTGATGAAAAGGCAATTGTATGTTTTGATTTAACTTTTTAAATTATCATAATTAAATGTGATTCATCATTGTAGTTTCACCAATAAATCAAAGTATATCACAAGCAAAATCATATGTCCTATATAACCATTCATGCATTTTTTTTTAATGAGAAAGAAAAGATTACCCAAGGGAGAAGGAAAATGCAAAGTTTAGATATCAGTTTCACAGTGCCTTGCACTCCCAGAATAGATAGTAGCCATTTTTCTCAATATCCATTCTGTTTTAAACAAACATGAATTCAGATAGGCCTACCATCTAGGAATAAATAACTTACATTAAAACTCTAAACTTATCAATGCAAAGCTGTTTGCTCATGATAAAGAGGTGGATCCAACTTCATGAAGTTTGCACAACTGCCTGAAGAAGCAGGCCAAGTTGCAGAAGCTCAGAGTTCAGTCAGGCATATAAAACATGCCAATCAAGAGGAAAAGCAATCTATAGGCATGATAAAATAAAGTGACAGTGATGGGATGAGAATGGTCCATAGTCCACAATGAAGCTGCATGATGCCTCACTGTGGAGATAGATTTAAAACAAAACAAACAAACAAACAAACAAACAAACACCAAGCAGGCTGTTTTGAAGAATATAGTAGTTCAGGAAAGAGTTTGGAGAATTCCAGAACCTCAATTTTTCATATGTAAAATGGGATTAAATATATTACTTAGGGGGTATGATATTGGAAGGATTAAATGAGATGTATATAAAATATTATAGCACACTAACATGTAGCCCAACAAATGTTAGTTCTTTTAAGACCATGGCTAGTAAGAGTGTGAAATAATGCCTTTTTTAGTGTGTCATTTTTCTGTACATGAGTCATCTTTGCAAATATTATTGCAATACTGACACTTATTGAGTTTTTAGTCAGTTATGAACTACTCTCTTAAGCTATACTTATTTTTAATGAGGCCTCTTCTATCCTGTATCTGGTGTTGTCTTTCTTAGATCCTGAAGTTTGTTCCTAATACTTTGTGTTTTTTCCTGTTGACATTAGTCCCATATCATAGCACCACTTTATCAGTGTATCAGTATTCATTTTGCATGCTATTTCTGTACATAAACTTTGTCAGGTTTAACATTATTTGGATATTTGATTAACACATTCTTAATTTCTTAGTCATGAAGACTTGACCCAAAGTTCTACCCAATTACTTTTGTCCAACAGAGGTACCAGCTTTGCTCAAAAGTTCACAGATACCAAATAAGGCACTATCAAAGAAGACAGAACATATTAAATTGTATTTTAACTTAAATTTTTATTGAAACTTTTTGGAACCCTAGGATATCCAATGGCAGTCTTACTTCTATGGCTGAATTAGATTGTTCATTGATGTCTTCTGTTTCCCAGCCACCCAAGATTTATAAATGCCTATTTTATTCCCACACAATGGGGACAGCAGCATTCCTTAGGAATTGCAACTCATTTAAGCCATGCCATAAATGTATAATGAAATAAAATGGGGTGAAATTTAACTGTTCAATTTTAATTCGCTGGTTAAAGAATTTAAAGGAATCAATTAGGTAAATTTTCTAGTTTCTGTGAAAGGTAAATATTTTAAAATAACTTTCATTCATTGCAGATTACTTGTGTTTTACATATGTATATTCTGAAATACAAATTGTTTTTATGAAGACCATTGAAAGAAATTAAGAATGAATCATTGAGTTTAGCTATAGCATGAGGCTGTCCAAAAGTTCATCAATTCATATTATAGGAATAAATTGGGAAACCAAATGAACATCATTTGGTCTGATTTTCAGAATAATTATACTTCAGTTAATTTAACATACTAGATAAATTGAAGGTTAATGCCTATGCTAATTGGGGAATTTTTTGTTAGCTTTTTTTTATTAAATATTGAAATGCACATAGATTAATTCTAAGCTTTATTATATTGCATTCAGATCACTATCACATATAAAATACATATATCAGAACATGTCAGAATTGGGCTATAATATGAATTAATGCAAGACACACACAATCTTTGTTAGAGAAAAATTTCACTAGAAATGAGGGAGATTGCTTCTGAAATATTATTTAGAGTTATTAGGGGCCACAGGCAAAGAATAGATAGTGACAGTCTTGTTTTATCCTTGTGTTAATGAGAAAATAATTGTTGGAAAATATCTTTGCTTCCAAGCAAAAGCCCAGTAAGGAGGGATTTGAATATTTCTTCTTCATATCCTTTGAGAAAAGAAAGTGTTAAAAAGACTCAAGTAAGATGTTAAAGTTTAACATTCCAGTAGTCTAAATCTATTTCCTTTTCCATAAAGATCACTATAACAGATCACTATATTGCTTATTAAATTTGTCATCTAGGGTACTTTGTAATACTTAATGTAAATTCATCTTGACTTCCCCAAGAAGATTGATTCCACTTCATAGATCAACCAATTGATTCCTGACTCACAATGGCTCTAGTGTAGCCATCACGACAGTGTCCCTTCTACCCCTTTCCTTGTTATAATGTAGATTTGATGCTAATAAGATTAGATGCTCATGTAGATGTTTAAAAAAATTACACATTTCTGTGATATCCTTCTCCAGAATAAATGAAAACTTTACCCACTCTCTAGGATCCTAATAGTGCATTCCAAGAAATGAAAGTGATTTTAACTTGACCCATAATCCTCAACTTACATTTTGTTTAGTCTGGCTACTCTTGGCTTTGTGTCTAATATGCTAAAAGGGAGACCAACTTACAGTGAAATATCTACATTAATAAAAGAGAAACATGCAAATTGACCATCACTCCACTACACCCACCAGCCAATTAGAGCAAGTATGCAAATTAACCCAACTAAGATGGTGTTCAGCGCCATGGAGCTGGAGCAAGCAGGAGGCTTGGGTTTCCCCTGGCGATGGAGGAAGCCAAGCTTCCTGGCTGGCCCTGGCCTCCTCTCAAGGCTACAAAGTTTCAATCATAGAAGATAAATAAATCCCAACAAAGATGGCGGCAGCCATGGAGCTGGAGCCGGAGGCTTGAGTTGCCCCCGGCGATGAAGGAAGCCAAGCTTTCTGCCTGCCCTGGCCTTCTCTGGCCTCTGCTCAAGGCTATAAAGTTTCAGTTATAGAAGATAAATAAATCCCAGATACCTGCTTCCAGCTGGCTCTGGCCTATGCTTGGGTCACCGGGGGGCGTGGCCAGCCTGCAAACCACCACAGGCCTCTCGCCCTGGCCGCCCCATGCCCCAAGGGAACCCCAACCCTGATCCGGGACACCCTTCTGGGCAAACCAGCCAGCACCCACCCATGCACCAGGCCTCTATCCTATCTAATAAAAGAACAATATGCAAATTGACTGTCACTCCAACCCACAAGATGGCTGCCCCCATGTGGTCCAAGATGGCTGCCCTCATGTGGACATAAGATAGCTGCCAAAAGATGGCCAGCAGGGGAGGGAAGTTGGGAGGAACCAGGCCTGCAAGGGAGGGCAGCTGGGCATCAAGCCTGCAGAGGAGGGAAGTTACGGGTGACCAGGCTGGCAGGGGAGGGCAGTTAGGGGCAAACAGGCTGGCAGGGGAGCAGTTAGGCATCAATCAGGCTGGCAGGGGAGTGGTTATGGGGTGATCAGGCTGGCAGGCAGAATCGGTTAGGGGCAATCAGGGAGGCAGGCAGGCAAGCAGTTGGGAGCCAGCAGGCCTAGATTGTAAGAGGTATCCCAAATTGGAGAGGGTTCAGGCTGGGCTGAGGGACACCCCCCCCCCCCCCCCGTGCAAGAATTTCATGCACCGGGCCACTAGTATTTATATATTGTAGTAAAGATTCAATTAATTCAAAGATCCCTAGCTGAATTTTTTTCTTGAACTTGACTTTAGGGAGAAAAAAAGCAAATAATACAAGCTCTCATCAGTAATTTATTCTAACAACTTCCTTTGTGTGTCCTGAAGTAAATATAAATTTGGGTTATAGCCCTATCATACTCCTGAATATTAATAATTAATTATCAGAATACTGGTTTTGAGTCTGTCAATCAACAAATATTTGTTTAGTTTACTATGTATAGCAGTAAGATTCAATTATTTTTCCATATTTTTATTTACTATGCCATAAAATGGTTGAATACACATTATAATGGTGAACAAAAATGTTGAAAAATGGGATTTTAATAACCAGAAGGCCCCATTTCCTGAGCATTTTAGTTAAGTTTCCTTGACTCCAGAACCCTCACTGGTCCAAATATTGAGATTGCGGACCCAAAACTAGTTAAGGTGTATAAACTAAACCTGGCATCCCAGGACCTAATTTTAAATTCAAATTTTGTTATTAATAAGCTTTGTGAACTAGTTAATGAATTTCCTCAATCCTGTTTTCTCATCTGTAAAATAGGTATGACAGTGCTCAGGGTATAATGCTGTTGTAAAGGCTAAATAAAACAATATAAAATAAAATGCTTTGTAAACTGTAAAACATCATATGCCAGCCATTTTATTCACACAAATGATATTTTCTCTCTATTCACTCCCCACAATTGGTATTTTAAAGGCTGGAGAATTGTGTTGATCTCATACTTTCCAGAGAATTCAAGTCACCTTAGTGCTTAGCCCTTATTTTTTTAAGGCATGTACGTACTCTCCTACTACTCAAATGCCCCTTGAGTATTGGTACCAATTTACATATGGTTTATAAAAATGATCAATAAAGATACAAGAATATTTTGGCATTTGGTAGTGATTGACAAAAAGCCCAAAATATAATGTATTTTTATGTGGCGATGCCTCACACTTCATAAAACTGTCCTCTTGACTAGTTATCCAATTACCACATATGATAGTTTAGTTAAAAAAAATCAGATTTTCTACACAGTTTCTTTCTTTCTTTCTTTCTTTCTTTCTTTCTTTCTTTCTTTCTTTCTTTTTCTTTCTTGCTTTCTCTAGAGTGACAGGCTATTCTGCTTGTTGTGAATTTATATTTTTAAATATATTATATGAAAAATGATGTATAGACATTTTGTTCCTTTTTATAGTAAGTTCATTTGGGCATTTCAAGGGGGAAATTGGTTAGTTGCCTGAGGAGCACAGAAACTCTTATTATTCGCACATACCAGTCCTTCTGCAAAAGAGCTAAGCATTTTATCTGAGCACTATTAGCCATTGGAAGTAGCAGACATTTATTGTCCAAATAATTTTAAGCTAACCAGGACCACGCTATAGAGAATGTCCTAGAGGGATCAATGCTATAACATTTCTTTTATACCAAGAAGTAAAATTGATCTTTAAATGAGCTTTTATTTTACTTTCTATCTTCTATGATTTTAAAGTTCACTTTCACACCATTTGTTTTCATTCTTTGCAAGTAACTTATGATATTAAACTGCCAGTTATCTATAAGAATAAGACTAACCTGTATCATTGAAAACCACTAACAATTCTAAAACCTTGTTTTTAGCTTATATTTTTAATCTTCTTCCTCTTAAATCCACTTGAAATAAAAAGACAGTTTCTAATAAGCAGCAAAATGTGGTCCTTGTGTTTCCCTCATTCTCTTCTTACCCTACACTGAAGATTTTAATGAATAAAGACATGCCTAAAAGCCAGGTAGTCAGGAGGAGAAATAGAGGTCACAGATATTCTGGAAAATGAATAAGCAGTGCCTTGATACTAAAAGGTGACTACACTCATCTATGATTCTCCTTAAGTGATACAAAAATCTTCCATCCAACCTGCTACTCCAGGGATTTGATTTCTTCTTCTCCTTAGTTAAGGGAGTTACCTAAGTTAGGAATTGCCTGCCTTCTTGTCTCCAAATCAGCCCTAGAGCCATAGAATTACAGAGATGGAAGGGATGTCACAGGTCATCCTTACATTTTGAAGATGAGCAATTGGAATCCAGAGAAAGAAAAATGACTCCTCCAAGGTAACATAACTGGTTAATAATAGAGCTGGGACTAAAAGCCAGGTTTTCTGACTCATAAACCTAGAGTTCATTCCATCACATCATACATGTCACTCTCAATACTTAATTTTCTAAAGTAGTCACAGAAAAGATACTTCTGTTGATTTTATCTCTTCATTTTCTACCTGGGATGGAAGATGCTGGACATTATATCCTCTGTCTTTCTTCTACTATATTCTATTCCCTCTTCTCCATCTTCAGTGTCAATGCTTCTGAGTAGGCTATTATCTCTTGTGTAAACTTTTGTGTTTGTCTCACAGTGGATCTCCCTGCCTTTGATTTCCTTATACTACATTAATGGCATTGCTGTTAGAGTGGGAATTTATAAATAAGATCTAATTATGACCTTCTTTGATTAAAATAATGTGAATAGTCACCATCACTTATTTCATGTACTACAGCATGAAGTTCAGACAAGCCTTATCATGGCCTTATCCTTAAATACTTCTTAGCCTCATTTTTCTTTGCTTTTCTCAGCCTCCCATCAACTATTTTCATTGTACATTACAACACAGCTTTAAAATAGTACTTGCAGTTTCCTTAAGGTGCTACATTGGTTCTTTTTTATTGTTTAAAGTATTACATATAGTAGTACATATATCTCCTTTTTTCTTCCCATTGACCTTCCCCCAGCCTCACTTACCCACTGTTGCATGCCCTCATCCCAAACCCCAGTGCTTTATGTCCATTGGTTGTGCTTATATGCATGCATACAAGTCCTTGGTTGATCTCTTACCACCCTCCCCAACACTCCCCAGCCTTCCCGCTGTAATTTGACAGTCTGTTCTGTGCTTTACTGCCTCTGTATCTATCTTTTTGTTCATTAGGTTATAATGTTCTTTATTTTCCATAAATGAGTGAGATCATGTGGTATTTTTCTTTCACTGCCTGGCTTATTTCACTTACCATAATGCTCTCCAGATCCATCCATGCTGCTGCAAATGGTAAGAATTCCTGATTTTCTATAGCAGCATAATATTTCATTGTGTAGATGTACCATAGTTTTATAATTCACTCATCTGCTGATGTGCATTTAGGCTGTTTCCAAATCTTAGCTATGGTGAATTGTGCTGCTATGAACATAGGGGTGCATATATCCTTTCTGATTGGTGTTTCTAGTTTCTTGGGATATATTCCTAGAAGTGGGATTACTGGGTCAAATGGGAGTTCTATTTTTAGTTTTTTGAGGAAACTCCATACTGTTCTCCACAGTGGCTGTACCAGTCTGCATTCCCACCATCAGTGCATGAGGGTTCTTTTTTCTCCGCATCCTCACCAGCACTTGTCATTTGTTAATTTGTTGATGATAGCCATTCTGACAGGTGTGAAATGGAATCACATTGTCATTTTGATTTGCATCTCTCGGATAATTAGTGACTTTGAGCATGTTTTCATATGTCTCTTGGCCTTCCTTCTGTCTTATTTCAAAAAGATTCTATTTAGGTCCATTGCCCATTTTTTTTTTGGATCATTTATCTTCCTTTTATTAAGTTGTATAAGTTACCTGTAAATGTTGGAGATTAAACCTTTATCAGTGATAAAATTTGCAAATATGTTCTCCCATACAAGGATTTCTCTTGTTTTGTTGATGGTTTCTTTTGCTGTGCAAAAGCTTTTTATTTTGATGTAGTCCTATTTGTTTATTTTCTCTTTAGTTTCCATTGCCCTAGGAGTGGTATCAGTGAAGAAATTGCTTCGACATATGTCTGAGATTTCTCTGCCTGTGGATTCCTCTAGTATTTTTATGGCTTATTGTCTTATGTTTAAGTCCTTTATCCACTTTGAGTTTATTTTTGTGTATGGTGTAAGATGGTGGTCTAGTTTCATTTTTTTTGCATGTATCTGTCCAATTTTCCCAACACCATTTATTGAAGAGACTGTCTTTTTTTTTTAAATATATTTTATTGATTTTTTACAGAGAGGAAGAGAAAGGGATAGAGAGTTAGAAACATCGATGAGAGAGAAACATCGATCAGCTGCCTCTTGCACACCCCCTACTGGTGATGTGCCCACAACCAAGGTACATGCTCTTGACCAGAATCGAACCTGGGACCCTTGAGTCCGCAGGCCAACACTCTATCCACTGAGCCAAACCGGTTTCGGCGAAGAGACTGTCTTGACTCCATTGTATGTTCATGCCTCCTTTGTCAAATATTAATTGAGCATAGTGGTTTTGGTCAATATCTGGGCTCTCTATTCTATTCCATTGGTCTATATGTCTATTCTTGTGCCAGTACCAGGCTGTTTTGAGAACAGTGGATTTGTAATACATCTTGAAATCTGGTATTGAGATCCCACCTACTTTGTTCCTTTTTCTCAGGATTGCTGTGGCTATTCGGGGTCGTTTTTCATTCCAGATGAATTTTTGGGGAGTTCTTTCTAGGTCTGTGAAATATGCCATTGGTATTTTAATGGGGAGTGCATTGAATCTATAGATTGCTTTGGGTAGTATGGACATTTTAATGATGTTGATTCTTCCAATCCATGAACATGGTATGTTCTTCCATTTGCTTATGTCTTCCTCTGTCTCTTTTTTCAATGTCCTATAGTTTTCAGAGTACAGATCTTTTACCTCCTTAGTTAAGTTTATTCATAGGTATCTTAATTTTTTTGGTGCAATGGTAAATGGGATTGCTTTTTTAGTCTCTCTTTCTGTAAGTTTATTATTTGTGTATAGAAATGCCATAGATTTCTTGTATCCTGCTACATTGCCGAATTCATTTATTAAGTCTAATAGTTTTTTGATGGAGTCTTTAGGGTTTTTTATGTACAGTATCATGTCATCTGCAAAGAAGGACAGTTTTACTTCCTCTTTTCCAATTTGGATGCCTTTTATTTCTTCTTCTTGTCTAATCGCAATGGCTAGTACTTCCAGTACTATGTCAAACAAGAGTGGTGAGAGTTGGCATCCATGTCTTGTTCCTGTTCTTAGGGGAAATGGTTTTAGTTTTTGCCCATTGAGTATGATGCTGGCTGTGGGTTTATCATATATAGCTTTTATTATGTTGAGGTACGATCCATCTAATCACATCTTGCTGAGAGTTTTTATCAAGAAAGGGTGTTAGATTTTGTCAAATGCTTTTTCTGCGTCAATTGATATGATTATGTGATTTTTATCTCTAAATTTGTTTATGTGATGTATCATGTTTATTGATTTGTGGCTATTGTACCATCCTTGCATCCCTGGGATAAATCCAACTTGGTCATGGTGTATGATCTTTCTGAGGTACTGCTGGATCTGATTTGCTAAAATTTAGTTGAGGATTTTGGTCTCTATGTTTATGAATGATATTGGCATGTAATTCTGTTTCATTGTGTTGTCTTTATCTGGTTTTGAAATTTGGGTGATGCTGGCTTCATAGAATGAGCTTGGAAGTGTTCCTTACTCTTGAATTTATTTGGAATAGTCTGAGGAGAATAGGTTTTAGTTCTTCCTTGAATGTTTGGTAAAACGCCCTTGTGAAGCCTTCTGGCCCTGGGCTTTTGTTTGCTGGAAGCTTTTTGATGACTGCTTCAATTTCTTCCATAGTTATTGGCCTATTTAGATGTTTAGATTCTTCCTGATTGAGTTTTGGAAGGTTGTATTTTTTTAGGAATATGTCCATTTCCTCCAGGTTGTCCAGTTAGTTGTAATAGAGTTGTTCATAATATTTTTTAACAATCCTTTGTATTTCGATAGGGTCTGTTGTTATTTCTCCTCTTTCATTTATGATTTTGTTTATTTGGGTCCTCTCTCTTTGCTTCTTGGTGAGCCTGGCTAGAGGTTCATCAATCTTGTTTATCCTTTCAAAGAACCAGCTCTTGGTTTTATTGGTCTTTTGTATTGTTTTTTTTGGTCTCTATGTCATTTATCTCCACTCTGATCTTTATTATTTCCTTCCTTCTGCTTACACTGGGCTCTTCTTGTTGCTCTCTTTCTAACTGTTTGAGTTGTAGGGTTAGGTAATTTATTACCTTTGTTCCATGTTTTTTGCAGTAGGCTTGTAGAGGTATGAACATCCCTGTCAAGACTGCTTTCTCTGTGTCCCATAGATTTTGGATTGTTGTGTTTTCATTGTCATTTGTTTCCATGGTGTTTTTTATTTCCTGTTTGTTATCTCTGGTAACCCAGTCATAGTTTAATAGCATGCTATTTAGTCTCCATGTGTTTGATTTTTTGGATTGTTTTTATTGTAGTTGATTTCCAGTTTTATGCCATTGTGATCTGAGAAGATACTTGATATATTTTCTATCTTCTTGAATTTGAAGAGACTTTGCCTGTGACCCAATGTATGGTCTATGTTTGAAAATGACCCATGTGCACTTGAGAAGAATGTATATTCTGTGGCTTTGGGGTGAAATGTTCTGAAGATGTCAATTAATTCCATCTGGTCTAGTGAGTCATTTAGGATGAATGTTTCTTTGCTGATTTTTTGTTTAGAGGATTTGTCCAATGGTGATAGTGGGGTATTAAGGTCCCCTAATATGATTGTATTGTTGTCAATCTCTCCCTTGTTATCCTCCAGGAGTTTTTTTTTAATGTATTTGGGTGTTCCTGTATTGGGTGTGTATATGTTTACCAGAGTTATTTCTTCTTGTTGGATTGCTCCCTTTAGTATTATGAAGTGGCCTTCCTTATCTCTCTTTATGTCCTTCACTTTGAGATCTAATTTGTCAGATATAAGTATTGCTACCCCAGCTTTTTTTTTCTTTTCATTCGCCTGAAAAACTTTTCTCCATCCCTTAACATTCAGTCAGTATGAGTCCTTTTTTCTGAGGTGGGTTTCCTGTAGAAAGCAAATATATGGGTCATATATTCTTATCCAATCCGTTACCCTATGTGTTTTGAGTGGGACATTTAATACATTTACATTTAAAGTTATTATTAACTGGTACTTGGTTGTCACCATTTTTATTTTTTACCCCTGTTTTCCTTTTTTGCTTCCTATTTCTTCTTTTTTCAGCAGACCCTTTAGCATTTCTTGCATTGCTGGTTTGGTGGTAATAAACTCCTTTAGTCCTTTTTTGTCTGTGAAGCTCCTAATTTAACCCTTAATTTTGATTGATACCCTTGCTGGGTAAAGTACTCTTGATTTCAGACCCTTCCTTTGCATGACTTTGTATACTTCATTCCATTCCCTTATGGCCTGATGTGTTTCTGTTGAGAAATCAGTTGCTATTCTGATGGGGGATCCTTTGTAGGTAACTTTCTGTCTCTCTCAGGATGCTTTTAAGATTCTTACTTTGTCATTGTTGTTTGACAATTTAATTATAATGTGCCTTGGTGTCGGTGTTTTGGGGTTCATTTTGCTTGGAACTCTGTGAGCTTCTTGGATTTGTGTGGGTTTTTTCTTCCCTATATCAGGAAAGTTTTCTGTCATTATTTCTTCAAACAGGTTTTCTATTCCTTGCTCAGTTTCCTCTCCTTCTGGCACCCCTATCATGCAGATGTTGTTTTGTTTGGTGTTGTTCCAAAGTTCCATTAGGCTTTCCTACTGCTTTTTAATTTTTTGTTTTCTAGAAGCTGCTCTACTTGGGTATTTTTTCCTACCTTGTCTTCTAGCTCACTGATGCGGTCATCTGCTTCTTCTAGTCTACTCTTGATGCTTTCTATTGCGTTCTTTATAGCAGCAATGTCAGTTTTCATTTCTTCTTGGTTCTCCTTCATTTCCTCTTGGTTCTTACACATATTGTTGAATTTGTCTTTCATTCTTTTCATCCACCTTATGAACATTTCTCTGAATTCTTTCTCTGACAGGTTGCTTGCCTCCATTTCATTTACTTCCTTTTCTGGCGATGCCTGCTTTTCTTTTGTATGTGGGCTGTTTCTTTGTCTCCCCATGGTCTCTCTTCTCCAGTTGTCTGGTTATGTAGTTCTCTCTATCCTGCATTGATTTAAAGGCACAAAATACAATACAACAAGGCACAATGCACAAGGGACTGAACACAAATTTATTCACGATACTAATAACCCCAAATAAAGGTGACCACCAGAGAAAGTTGAATTAGAGGAAAAGAAAGAAAGAAGAAGAGAGAAAAAAAGGAGTGCAAAAATGAAATCAGGAAAAGGAAAAAAAAAAGTAAGAGAGAAAAGAAAGAGAATAAGAAAGAAGAGGGGGAAAAAGTATTTATATTGGAAGAAAACTCCAATAGAACAGCCACTAATCCCAGCAAAAAATACCTAGAGATGAATGCAAACTACAAACAACCACTAATATCAAGTGAGGTAAGGGAAAACAGAAGCAAAAATTAAACACTCTCACAAACAAGCATAAAAACCCCAATATAATCAACAATCAAGCAAACAACAACAAAAGGACAGAGAAAAAAATAATTTCATTAGTGAAGAAAGAGAAGAGAGAGCTGTGTATGGACTTGGAGCAGGGGATTGGAAATTAGATATATAAATAGGGTGAAATTTTAACTGGGGCTAAAAAGAAGGAATAGGGAAAATCTAAAGCAGGCATAGGGTAAGAGAGACAGGACAACAAAAGGGGAGGAGTGAGGAAGAGAGTGTTGGCATAAAGGTAAAGTTGAGATAGAGTAAAATGATGCTAAAGGAAAGATGATTATAGAATCTAGAACACTAAACCCAAAGTAAAATAAAGAGAAAATTAAATGACACTTTTTGAAAAAAAGGTAAAATAGTAGTAGTAATAATACTGATTGAAAATAAAAATGTAATAATTAAAAAGGTAAAATCAAGTGAGGAAAAAAATAGTTTATTAAGTGAAAATGAAAAAAAAATGTTCAGTAGTGAAGGTCATTCACTTCCTCTACTGATCTGTTTGGCACACCTGTTTCCTAGTCAGGACAGTGTTGAAGTTCCCTGTGTTCCACTGCTCCTCAGTGTTGTAAGCCACAGTCCTTATTTTTAAGCAGGCAGTATGTCTTTATTTCTTATAAACCTTTATTTGTCTTTACACAAGAGTCAATTTGTGATTCAACCCCTGGGTGGCAGTGTGTCTGGATTGACCTCCGGGTCTATAGGTCCTCTCTAGCTAGTGTTTAATTTTGTTTTACCTGTGGCACTTAATACTGGTTTAGGGGAATAGGTTGTACCAGAGCTGGTTCTCCGATTGTTCTTCCCTGCTCTGATCCCCAGGTTCCACAAAAACATCTTTCTCCTTCAGTCTCTTTGTGTGTCTCCAATAGGGTGATCCTATGTATTGGGCTTAGTAATCAAAAGAAAGGATTTAAAGAGAAAAAAAAGCCAGAGTAAGTGTGCAAACTCCGGCGCTGTGCGCAAGTCTGTGCAGTCTTTTTTCCCCTTGGGTCTAAGCAGCCGCACACATTTAAAGTTTTTAGGCTGTTCTTTTGCGCCCAGTTCAGCTATGTGTTGCCTTTTAGAGTTCCCTTCTGTTAGCAGCTCTGCTGACCCCCTTCCACATTTGTGGATCACGGTAGTCCCAAGGGCAGCGGATTTTTCTAGGTGCAGACTTCCCCAGGTCCTCCAGCTCCTGCTGTGCACATTTCTCTCTCCTGCCAGGACCACAGACCTCACCTTATCACAGGGGAATTCTGACCTTTTTGTGAGGGAGTGCAGAGCTCTTCTGAATCCGCATGCTTGTGCCACTTGGGGACCAGTGTTCTTGGGTTCTCAGCTGTTTGGTGGGTGCTGTAGTTGTAGATTCTTGGGCTTTTCAGGCTTCCAATAACATCCACTGTCCCCTTCAAGATGGCACATTCTCCGAGTCCGAGCCAGTCACTCCAGAAGGGATCCCAGCAGCAGTGGGGGCTGCTTGGTCAGGGGATCCCCGTCCAGCAGTCCCCCACAGTCTCCTGGAGTATAGCTGTCCCTCAACTCACCAATAAACACTCCCCGTGTGACCACACACTCTCCCTTTATTCTCTCTCTCACACACTCTCTTGCAGTCTGCCTTCCTGTCGGCAGCCATCCTATATTGGTTCTTTTTTCTGAGATTTTGCATATATTACCTGAGTAATCTCTTCTCTTCCTTTGTCTGCCTAGTAAAACGATGGTGCTTCAAGATCCAGTTAAAATGTTTCCTTTTGACAAGGTTTTCTCCACCACTCTAGCAGAGTTGATTGCACCCTTTGAGTGCCATCACTGTAGCATTTACAAATTTTCATTATAGCAATGTATAATAAATATTTTTGTATTTTCTTGTAAATATTTCTTGTAAATTTCTTAAAGAGAACAAACTTGCCTAATTCCCTTCCACACAGTGACTGAATGTGGGGCTCAGTAAATAAGCATTTGATGTGGCCATGCTCACTATACTTTGTAGGTCACAAAGATGGTTAGTTACCATTATAAATATTGAGGATCCATTTTTTAAAGTTGAACTCTGTAGTTCTGATTAATATGGCCATCATGTTCACTTTTAAAAGTGTAAATCAATCATACTTGTGAAAATGTTGCATTTTCAAGGAGGCAGAAGATAATGAATTTCATTGGGAAGCACATTTACAGGGTAAGCCCACAAAAGAAACTGTCTGTGTAAGATATTGCTTTTTAATAAGGTAAATATATAAACATTACAGCTGCCTTTTCAATCCTTAGTACCTAAACCTTATATCACTATCAGGAGCAAGTATAATTAGATATCTGAAATGTGAAAAATTCTAGTACATTAACACTGAAAGCATTAATATATATTTTTTTCTCTTAGCACATAATGGACAAATATTAAGGGAATACAGTGTTATTTATACCATAGCTGGAAACAAATATAATGCAAAAGAATGATAGTCTATGCTAACAGCTAAATAGGATATTTAAGAAATGATGCTTAGGTATTTTTGTATGGATTTCCTTTTTGGTATTTTTTGTCTGAAAGTTTACATGTTTGAAAAGTTGGTAAGTATTACAAATGTGGGGTGCTGCATCTGGGCAGCAATTTTTTGTCTGTGCCACTGCTGACTCTGCTTCTCTACTTTCTTCCCCACCTTCTCCATGTTCTTTTAACATAATTTGTTTTGTGAGCTCTGACAATTGCTGAAAGAACTGTATGACTCATGGCTCTCTTAATGCTAATCCTATCCATTCTATTAATCAATCAATCAATTAATTTTTAATCCTCATCCAAGGATATGTTTTAGGGAGAAGGGAATGGAGAGAGAGAGAGAGAGAGAGAGAGAGAGACAGAGAGACAGAGAGAGAGAGACATTGATTGGTTGCCACCCAGTACACACCCCGACTGGTGATCAGACCCACAACCTAGGTTTGTGCTCTGACCTGGAATCGAACCCGCTGCCTTTTTGGTGTATGGCATTATGCTTCAACCGACTGAGTTACATGGCCATGGCTAAATTGGAGTGTTTTTTTTTTTAATTTCTTTATTGATTAAGGTATCACATATTTGACCTCATTCCCCCATTCCCATCCCAAACCCCTCCTCACTCATGCCCCCCCCCCCTGTTGTGGAGTGTTTGTTTGTTTTTTGATATTGAGTTGTATGAATTATTTATATACTTTGGATATTTTCCAGTTATTGGATATATCATTTACAAATAGTATCTCCAATTCAGTAAGTTGTCTTTTCTTCTTGTTTATGGTTTTCTTCACTGTGAAAAAGATTTTCAGTTTGATGTAGTCCCATTTGTTTATTTTTTCTTTTGTTTACCTTGCTCGAGGACACATATCCAAAAAAATATTGCTAAGTCTATTAGTATGGTGATTACTAGAGGGAAATGGGGTGGTGGAGGTAGGAGATGGTAAAGGAGGTGATGGAAGGAGACTTGACTTTGGATGGTGGACATACAATACAATATACAGATGCTATATTATAGAATTGTACACCTGAAATCTATGTAATTTTCTGAACCAACTTAGAGGCCCAATGCATGAAATTGTGCAAGAGTAGGCCTTCCTTCCCCCGGCTGCTGGTACCGGCTTCCCTCTGGCACCCACGACCCGAGCTTGCTTCCCTCTGGCCCTGGCTTTATCCAGAAGGACGTCCAGTCTAATTAGCATATTACCCTTTTATTATTATAGACTAGAGGCCCGGTGCATGAAATTCGTGCATGGGGGAGTGTGTCCTCAGCCCAGCGTGAACCCTCTCCAATCTGGGACCCCTTGAGAGATGTCCGACTGCCTGTCTAGGCCTGATCCCACTGCTGGCTCCCAACTGCTCACCTGTCTGCCTGCGTGATTGCCCCTAATCACTTCTGCCTGCCAGCCTGATCACCCCCTAACCACTCCCCTGCCAGCCTGATCGACGCCTAACTACTCTCCTGCCAGCCCAATTGCCCCTAACTGCCCTCCCCTGCTGGCCCGGTCACCCCTAACTTCCCTCCTCTGCCAACCTGGTCACCCCCAAATGCCCTACCCTGCATGCTTGGTCCCCCCAACTGCCCTCCCCTGCAGACCTGGTTGCTCCCAACTGCCCTCCCTTGCAGGCCTGGGTCCCCTCCCTCTGAACTGTCCTCCACTACAGGCCTAGTCCCCCCAACTGCCCTCCATTGCAGGCCTGGTCCCTCTCAACTGCTCTCCCCTGCTGACCTGATCACCCACAACTGCCCTCCCCTGCCGGCCATCTGGTGGCAGCAATCTTGTGTCCACATGGGGGTGGCCATCTTGTGTGTTGGAGTGATGGTCAATTTGCATATTAACTCTTTATTATATAGGATGTCACCCCAATGAACTCAATATTATTTTTGCATGAGTATCATGATATATATATATATATATATATATATATATATATATATATATATATATATTTGCTTTTGGTAAGTTTTTGTTTCACTTTTTTTTCTTTTTAAATAAATCTTTATTGTTGAATTTTTAAATATATTGTTGTTTATTGAAGAGACTGTCTCTTCCTTATTGTATATTTTTGTATCCTTTGTCGTAGATTAATAGACTATGAAGCATAGTTTTATTCTATAGGTTCTCTATTCTGATCCATTGATCTATGTCAGTGGTCAGCAAACTGTGGCTCGCGAGCCACATGTGGCTCTTTGGTCCCTTGAGTGTGGCTCTTCCACAAAATACCACGTGTGGGCGTGCACGTACAGTGCAATTGAAACTTCGTGGCCCATGCACAGAAGTTGGTTTTCGGCTCTCAAAAGAAATTTCAATCGTTGTACTGTTGATATTTGGCTCTGTTAACTAATGAGTTTCCTACCACTGATCTATATATCTGTTTTTGTGCCAATACCATCCTGGTTTGATTGTTATAGCTTTGTAATGTAGTTTGAAATCAGGGAGTAAGATATGTCTAGTTTTGCTCTTCCTTCTCAAGATTGCTTTGGTTATTTGGGGTCTTTGGTGGTTCCATATGAATTTTAGGATTATTTGTTCTAGTTATATGAAAAATATCATTGGTATTTTGAAAGGAATTGCATTGAATCTATACATTGCTTTAGGTAGTATGGATATTGAAATTGTATTAATTCTTTCAATCTATGAACAAGGTATATCCTTTCATTTATATGTCTCATCCTCAATTTCTTTCATTAATGTCTTATAGTTTTCAAAGTATAGGATTTTCACCTCCTTGGTTAAATTTAGTTGTAGATATTCTATTATGTTTTAATGAAATTGTAAATGGGATTGTTTTCTTTATCTCTCTGATAATTAATTATTAGTGTAAAGGAACACCACTAATTTCTTTCTATATATTATTTTTGAATCTTGCAAGTTTACCAAATTCATTTATTATCTCTAATAGTTGTTTAGTGGCATCTTTAGGGTTTTCAATATATAAATATCATACCAGCTGCAAGCATTGACAGTTTTTACTTATTTCTTTCAAATTTGGATTCTTCCAATTTCTTTTTTATTTTGGTGTCATTGTTTCAATACTATGCTGAATAAGTGATGAGAGTTGGCATCTTTGCTTTTTTTCCTGGTGTTAGGGAAAAGCTTTTAGATTCTCACCATTGAGTTTGTTGTTAGCTGTGAGTTTGTCATATATATATGGCCTTTATTATGTTGAGATGTATTTCCTTTATTCCCACTTTTTGAGAGATTTTCAAAATATTAAATAGATGTTGTAATACTTTCTCTACATCTATTGAGATAATCATATTTTTATATTTGTTTTGTTAATGTACATTACCTTGATTGATTTATGAATATTGAATCATTCTTGTATTATTGAAATAAATTGCATTTAATCATGGTGTATGATCCTTTTACCCCATAAATTGTTGAATTTTGTTTGCTTATATTTTTTGAAGAATTTTTGCATCTATGTTTATCATGGATATTGGGATATAATTTTCTACTTTGCAGTATCTTTGGTTTTGTTATCAGGATAATGCTTGCCTTGTAGAATAAGTTGGGAAGTGTTACTTTCTCTTCAAATTATTGGACAGTTTAAGAAAGATAGGTATTTATTCTTCTTTCAATGTTTGTTAGACTATCCCTGTGAAGCCATCTGGTCTTGAACTTTGTTTGTTGGAATTTTTTATTTTTAATATTTTTTTAAATTACAATTTATATTCAATATTCTTTTGTATTACTTTCAGGTATACAACATAGTGGTTAGACAATCACAACAAAGGAAATACAGTCAATAATCCTCTCTAATAATAGACAAATATGCAAATTGACCATACCTCTGACACACCCACAAGCCACTCCCACAAGCCACGCCCACCGTCCAATCAGAGTGCGTATGCAAATTAACCCAAACCAAGATGGCTACAGCCACAGAGAGCAAAGTTTCCTAGGTAACAGAGGAAGCCAAGCTTTCTGCCTGCCCTAGCCAGGCCTAAGCCTCCACTCAAGCTACAAAGTTTCAATTATAGAAGGTAAACAAATTCAAACAAATGGCGGCAGAATGGAGCTTGAGAGAGCAGGCCAGGGTTGCCGCCAGCAACAGGGGAAGCAAAACTTTTCGCACACCCTGGCCAGGCCCACCCACTTAAGGCAACAAAGTTTCAATTATAACCCCAACACAAATGGCTGCCGGCCAGCCTCGGAGGGAGCCCCAGGCTTGGCTCTGCTCCAGGCTACAAAGTTTCAACTGTAGAAGGAAAATAAATTCCAGATACCAGGGCCTCTGCTTGGGTCACCAGGGGGCGTGGCCGGCCTGCAAACCACCACAGGCCCCTCGCTCAGGCCGCCCCACACCCCAAGGGAACCCCCACCTGATCCGGGACGCCCTTCAGGGCAAACCAGCTGGCCCCCACCCCTGTACCAGGCCTCTATCCTATCTAATAAAAGAGTAATATGCAGATTGATCATCACTGCAACACACAATATAGCTGCCCCCATGTGGTCAAAGATCCCGCCCCCATGTGGACACAAGATGGCCACCACAAGATGGCCAGCAGGAGAGGGCAGTTGGGAGGCACCTGGCCTGCAAGGGAGGGCAGTTGAGAGGGACCAAGCCTGCAGGAGAGGGCAGTTAGGGATGACCAGGCTGGCAGAGGAGGGAAGTTGGGGGCAAACAGGCTGGCAGCAGAGCAGTTAGGGGGTGATCAGGCTGGCAGGCAGAAACGGTTAGGGGCAATCAGGAAGGCAGGCAGGCAAGCAGTTGGGAGCCAGCAGTCCTGGATTGTGAGAGGGATGTCCGACTGCCCATTTAGGCCTGATCCCAGTGGGATTGGGCCTAAACGGGCAGTCGGACATTCCTCAAAGGGTCCCATATTGGAGAGGGTACAGGCTGGGCTGAGGGACAACCCCCCTCCATGCACGAATTTCGTGCACCGGGCCTCTAGTATTGTAATAACAATGTATGGTATCAGTTGGGTATTGGAAATATCAGAGGCAACACTTGGTAAAGTATATGATTGTTGGAAGTTTTTTATTACTGATTCAATTTTGTTACTATTAATTGGTCTGTTCAGATTTTGTTTCTTCCTGGTTCATTTCATATGGTGTAATTCCACAATTCTATATACTCCTTTCAGGTTGTCCAATTTGTTGGTGTACTATTCACTTATGATCCTTTATATTTCTGAGTTATCAATCGTGGCATCTCTTTCATTTCTAATTGTTAAAACATTTAAATATAGTTGGTATAAAATACTATATTGGTTATAGTATTTTTCATGTGTATAATAGAGTGATTCCACATTTTTATATCTCGCATATTTTTATTTCTTACATTTTTATACCCCACTGATTCTAGTAATCATGTCACTGTGAAAACTTCTCACAATATGTTTTAATATATTCCTATTCCCTTTTTCACCCAACCACCACCCCATCTCTTCCTATAACCATCTCTTTGGTCTCTATCTCTATGATTCTGTTTTTGTTTTGTTTTATTTGTTTGCTTGCTTTTATTTTTACTTATATTCCACATATAAGTGGAGCCATATGGTATTTTTCTTTCTCCAATATATTAGAATATGTTCAAACTTAAGTGACCATCAACTTAAAAGAGACTGCTATAAACATAGGATATTATATATGAATCTCATGGTAATCACAAACTAAAAAAACTATAATATATACACAAAAATGAAGGGAAAGTAATCCAACATAATAATAAAGTATTCAATATATAGAGAAGGAAAGATAGAGACGAAGAATGAAACAGAGAATATATATACCACATCTTCTGAATTTATTTATTTTGACCCTCTCTATTTGTGTGTGTGTGTGTGTGTGTGTGTGTGTGTGTGAGAGAGAGAGAGAGAGAGAGAGAGAGAGAGAGAGAGAGAGAGAGAGTCTGGCCAAAATTTTATCAATTTTGTTTATTTTTTTCAATGAACCTACTGTAAGTTCCATTGACATATTGTATTTTTAAAATATGTTTTTTATTTATTTTAGAGATAGAGGAAGGAAGAGAGAGAAAAATAGAAACATCAATGAGAAACAAACATCAATTGATCAGCTGCCTCCTTTAAACTGCCCCCCCACACACACACACACACACACACACACACACACACACACACACACGGGGGATCGAGCCCACCACCTGGGCATGTGCCCTAACTGGGAATCAAACCAGTGACTTCTTGATTCATGGGTCAATGCTCAACCACTGGGCCACACTGGCAGGGTGATCTATTATATTTTTTTAGTCTCTATTTCATTAATTTCCACTCTGACTTTTAAAATATATATATTTATTGAATTCAGAGAGGAAGGGAGAAGGAGAGAGAGATAGAGACATCAATGATGAGAGAGAATCGTTGATTGGCTGCCTCTTGCACATCCCCTATTGGGGATAAAGCTTGCAACCCAGACATATGCCCTCTACTGGAATCGAACCCTGGACCGGTCAGTCCATAGGCTGACACTCTATCTACTAAGCCAAACCAGCCAGGGCCACTCTTTTTATTATTACCTTCATTTTATTAACTTTGGAGGTTTTTTGTTGTGTTTTTTGTATTTTCTTTAGATTGCTCATTTGAGATTTTTCCCATTTCTTTTTTTTTCTTTATTGATTAAGATATTACATATGTGTCCTTATCCCCCCACTGCCCACCCCCCCGCTCATGCCCTCAATCCCCTGGTGTCTGTGTCCATTGGTTATGCTTATATGCATGCATACAAGTCCTTTGGTTAATCTCTCCCCTTTACTCCCACTCTCCCCTACCTTCCCTCTGAGGTTTGAGCATCTGATTGATGCTTCTCTGTCTCTGGATCTGTTTTTTATGTTGGTGTTTATCCCTATGAACTTTCTTTATAGAACTGCTTTTTGTCACATAGATTTTAGAATATTCTACTTCCGTTTTTGTCTTAAGACATTTTTTGATATCTTCGTTAACCAATTGATCATTTAGTAGTATATTGTTTAGCCTCTACATGTTTGTGATTCTAACAGTTTTCTTCTTGTAATTGATTTCTAAGTTTCATAATTTTGCAGTAAGAAATAATTCTTCATATGATTTCAATCTTCTTAAATTTATGAAGGCTGTTTTTGTGGCTTAAAATGTGACCTATCTTGGAGAATGGTCCATGAGCACTTGAAAAGAATGTGTATTCTGCTCTTGAAGATAGAATATTCCATGTTTATTGAGTTGATCTGTGCCAATATAATGTTTAAGGACACTGTTTCCTTGATTTTCTGTTTGGATGATCTATCCATTGAGGTAAGAGGGTTGTTAACACTCCCTACTACTGTAATACTATCAATCTCTCCCTTTATGTTTGTTAATATTTGTTGTACATATTTAGTCCATATATATTTGGACTAATATTGTTAATATTTGCTGCTAACAATTAGTCCATTTACATTTAAAGTAACCATTGATAGATATGTACTTATTGTCATTTTATTAATTATTTTCTGGTTGTTTCTATAGTTATTCTCTTTATTCCTCCCTTTCTATAGATTGATTACATTCTTTATTATTACATTTATATTACTTTCCCTTCATGTTTGTATATCTATTATAGTTTTTTAGTTTGTGATTACCATGCGATACATATATAATATCCTATTCATATATAATATCCTATGTTTATAGCAGTCTCTTTTAAGTTGATGGTCACTTAAGTTTGAATACATTCTAAAAACAATTCATTTTTTATTCACTGTCCTACATTTGTCATGTCATATTTTCAACCTTTACTACTTTTGTCTTTTAAGTTTCACAGTAGCTTTATAAATGGTTTATTTACTGTTTTAATCTTATTTTTATTAAATTTATTGGTGTGACATTGGTTAATAAGAACATATACATTTCAGGTGTAAAATTCTATGACACATCATCTGTATTATATGCCCACCATCCAAAGTCAAATTTCCTTTTGTCACCATATATTTGACTTCCTTTACCCTTTACTTCCCTCCTTCCCTCTGGTAACCACCATACTGTTGTCTGTGTCTAAATTTTTTTTGTTCTTGTTTGATCATTTGTTGCTTTCAGCTTTATATCCCACATATGAATGAAATTATATGGTTCTTGACTTTTTATGTATGACTTACTTTATTTAGCATGATATTCCCAAGATCAATCCATGTTGTTGTAAATGGCAGTATTTCATCCTTTCTTATGGCTGAGTATATATCAGCCATATATCTATATATCTATATATCTATATCTATATCTCTATATCTATATATCTATCTATATCTATATATCTATCTATATCTATATATCTATCTATATCTATATATATATCTATATATGTATATATATATAGATAGATATAGATATATATATAGAGAGAGTATCTATATATATATCTATATCTATCTATATATGTATATAGATAGATAGATAGATAGATAGATAGATAGATAGATATAGATATATATATATAGAGAGATATATATAATCACATTATCTTTATCCAGTCATCTAGTGGACACTTTGGTTATTTCCATGAATTGACCACTGTTGATAATGCTGCAATGAACAAAGGGGTGCATAGATCTCTGTGAGTAAATGTTTTCAAATTTTGGGGGTAGATGCCCAGGAGTGGGGTTGTTGGGTCATACAGTAACTCTATATTTAATTTTTTATAAAGCTTCCATAGTGTGTCTTTTAAATTTCATACTAACTTTCTTATTGGTTGATTCACTGGTTTTAATAAATATTTTCCTTTACTAGTGATTTTTCTCTTTCCTATATTTTCTTAATTTTAGCTTTGTGCTTTTCTTTCCCACTTAAAGAAGTCCCTTTGGCATTTTAAAAAATATATTTTTATTAATTTCAGAGAGAAAGGGAGAGAGAGAGAGAGAGAGAGAGAGAGAGAGAGAGAGAGAGAGAGAGAAACATCAATGAGGAGAATCATTGATTGGCTGCCTCCTGTACTCCCCACACTGGGGATAGAGCCTACAACCCAGGAATGTGCCCTGACCAGAAATCAAACCATGACTTCCTGGTTCATAGATTGAAGCTCAACCACTGAGCCACGCTGGCCGGGCCCTTTGGCATTTCTTATAGTGAAAGCTTAATGGTGATGAACTCCTCTAACTTTTGCTTGTTTGGGAAATTCTTTATCTCTCCTTCTATTCTGAATGGTAACCTTGCTTGGTACAGTTTTTTTGGTTGTAGTTTTCTTTTATCACTGAATGTTTTGTGCCAATCTCTTCTGGCTTGCAATTTTTCTGCTGAAAAAAACCAGCCTATCATATAACAGGGATCATTTGTATGTAACTATCTGCTTTTCTCTTGGTGCTTTTAAGATTCTGTCTTTATCTTTAACTTTTGGCATCTTAATTATGATGTGTCTTGGTTTGGGTATCATTGGGTTTATCTTAGTTGAGACTCTCTGTGCTTCCTGGGTTTGATGTCATTTTCCTTCATCAGGTTAGGGAAGTTTACAATGATTATTTCTTCACATTTATTTTCTGTTACTTTCTCTTTTCTATTTCTGGGACCCCTGTGAAGAAATGTTAGTATGCTTGATGTCCCAGAGGTTCCTTAAACTATTCTCATTAAAATTTTTTTTTTTTTTTACTGCTCAAAACAGATGATTTCCACTACCTTGTCTTACAGATAACTGACTTATTCATCTGTACCATCTAATCTGTTGCTGATTTTCTCTAGTGTATTTTTTTTCATTTTGGTTGTATTCTTCAGGTGTTTTTAAAAATATTTTCTATCTTTTTTTTAAGTTCTCATTGAATTTATCCATTCTTCTCCTGAGTTAGTTGAGCATCTTTATAACCATTGCTTTTAACTTTATCTGGTTGATTGCTTGTATTTTTTCCACTCTGTTCTTTTTCTGAGATGTTGTTGTGCA
Source organism: Eptesicus fuscus (assembly GCF_027574615.1). Lineage (NCBI taxonomy): Eukaryota > Metazoa > Chordata > Mammalia > Chiroptera > Vespertilionidae > Eptesicus > Eptesicus fuscus. Next base: position 69,093,843 of record NC_072473.1, on the reverse strand, counting down.
TTTATTTGTTTGTAATATATTCCTCTGTCTACTCATTTGCCCATATTTGTGTTTATTTATATGTATTAAGTAGACCAGCACATCTCCTGGTCTTTAAATTGTGGTCCTAAGTAGAAGGTGGTCCAATATCTCCTAGTCACCAGAACCAGGTGCTTCAAGAGTCTCCCCTGTGTGAGTTGTTTGAACCCTCCAGTTGTAGTTGAGTTGCAATTGTTGCTGGTATGCCTTTGGGTGGTATTAACCCTCAGGCTATCTGGCTGCAAGGACTGGTTATGATTGCTGCAGATAATCAGGTGTAGTGAGCTTACCCCACAGACTGGGAGCTACTTTGAAGAAGTTCCAATAACTGCTGAGGCTACTGGCAAAATATATCAGTTGAGGAGCCATTTGGGTGGGGCTCTGAGGCAGGCCAAGACTGACTTCTGTGTATCTGGGTTATGGAGCCACTTAGGAGGACCTACAATGCAAGTTAAGACTACCTACCATATGAACTGGAGTTGGAGTCACTAGGCAGGAGCTATGATGCAGGCTGAGACCATCTTCTGAGTGTACCAGGGTTGGAGCTGCTTCAGATTGACTCTGGCCTAGTTGGGCAGGTTGGTCAGGGTGGGACCTCAGTAAATTGCCATGCCAGGGTGAATAAAATTAACCAGGTTAATGGAGAGTGTTAGAATTGGCACCTGCTTGTGTCAGGTCAGCCAGGTGGAAGAACACAGCAAAAGAAACAAAGAAACAATGGCACCTACAAAGCTTCCATTCCGAGAGAAAGTTTTTCACTGATCATTACACTTCCAGCACTCACTTTGAAATTCATCAATGTACTTTTTTCATGTATTTTTAACTGCTTCCTCTGGGCTGAGCGCAGAGTTTGAGTTTATGCATGGTTCCATTAAGATCAAAGGCTCGAGAGAACCAAGATGGCAGTGTAGGTAAACGCAGGTACTTGCCACCTCCCAAAACCACATCAAAATTACAACTAAAATACAGAACAACCATCATTCAGAACTGACTGAAATCTGGCTGAATGAAAGTCCTACAACTAGATAATTAAAGAAGAAAGCACATTGAGAATGGTAGGAGGGGTGGAGGCACAGAACGGGCTGGTCCAACATCCACGTGTGGCGTGTTTTTAATCAGGAGAGATATCTCCACTGTGGAGGCTGCTTGTGAGGAGCAAGGGGTCCCAGCCCTATACCAGACCCCTCAGCCCAGGGTTCCAGAGCTGAGAAGAGAAGTTCTCATAACGTTGGGCTTTAATATCTAGCAGGGATTGTGGCTGAGTGTCATGAAGACTGCTGGAGATTCAGGCAGTCCCTCTTAAAGGGGCAGTACATGAACAGATATGGTCCCACTCTCTCTGAGCTCCAGCGCTGGTTGGCAGAATTGGGGGAATCAGAGACATGTGGGGAGGAATTGGATTATCTGGCCTCATTGTGCAGGAACTCAGGGGAAGTTTTTTCCCAGACAGGGTTGCTCACAGGGGTCATTGTTCCTGTGATGGGACCCCAACCACCACCCCTGTCACAGAGCTGATTGGCAGCCATATGAGTTTGCATCAGTGTAGCTCACTGTTTTCTCCACCCTGGTGATTCCCTGAGACCCTACCCCATCTAACTTGCAGCCCCACCCAAGCTGTTTGCATCTGCTTTTCCATATGAATGGCCTGTCCTGGCTTTAAACTTTCCTAAAATCTCTAAAATAAGCAGAATCTGGCATCAGTGTGTCCCATACCTGTCAATGATAGGCCCAAGACCCAGCACCAGCACCAGCCTGCCTTCCCTCACAGCCTGGCCTTATCTGGCACTTCCAAGCCCAATACAAATAGCATCCTTCTGCAGATAGCTCCATAGCTCCTGCCAGGTAACCCAGGCAGTGGCTGACTTTGCAGTTCCCAAGAAGCCCCAGAACCAGTGCACTCAGTGGACAGCTTCATACCATACCAGATTACAACTCTACATATCCATAAGCAACACACTCAAAGGGCAGACTTAGTGAGCACCAAAGCCCCACTGAAGCAAGTCCTGCTACATAGGAGTATCTCATACACAGCACCTCTTCCACTGTAGTCACAGCTGCTCCTCACAGCCAGTTGGCCTGGATGTCAACTCCTCCCAGTGACACCAACAGCAATGAAGGCTCAACTACAACAAGACTGTGACCACAGCTGACACATGGGTCCACCTAGAGTACCTAGCTCAGGTGACCATACAGGACACCTACTACACAAGGCCACTCTACCAATTCCAGGAGACATCACAGTTCTACCTGATACATAGAAACAAACACAGGGAAGCAGCCAAAATGCAGAGACAAAGAAACATATTACAAATGAAAGAATGGAAGGCATCTCCAGAAAGATAAGTAAATGAAATGGAAGCAAGGAAACTACTAAATACCTAAATACAGAGTTCTAAACAATGGTTATAATGTTGCTCAAGGATCTCAATGAAAGCCTCAAGGGACTCAAAAAGAGCTTCAAGGGACTTAGTGAGCCTTTCAAGGATCTTAGTGAGAATGTCAAAGACATGAAAAAGGACCAGTCATAAATTAAGCATACACTAACTGAAACAAAGAATAATTTACAGAGGTTCAACAGTAGAATAGAGGATTCCAAGGATCAAAACAATGATTTGGAATATGAGGAAGCAAAAAACACCCAATCAGAACAACAAAAAGAAAAAATAATCCAAAAATATGAAGATAGTATAAGGAGCCTTTGGGACAACTTCAGGCCTACCAACATTTGCATTATGGAAGAGAACAAGAGAGAAAGGAAGATTTTGAAAACCTATTTCAAGAAATAATGACAGAAAATTTACCCTACCTGGTGAAAGAAATGGACTTACAAGTCCAGGAAGCTCAGATAGTCCCAAACAAGAGGAACCCAAAGAGGCCCACACCGAGACACCCCATAATTAAAATGCCAAAAGTTAAAGACAAAGTATCTTAAAAACAGCAAGAGAAAAACAGTAAGTTAAAGGGAGTGCCCATATGACTGTCAGCTGATTTCTGAACACAAACTTTGCAGGCCAAAAGAGAGTGGCAAGAAATAGTCAAAGTGGTGAATAACAAGGACCTACAACCAAGATTACTCTACCCAGCAAAGTTCTCATTTAGAATTGAAGGTCAGATAAATAATTTTACAGACAAGGAAAAGCTGAAGGAGTTCATCACCACCAAACCAGTATTGCATGAAATGTTCAAAGGTGTTCCTTAAGAAGAGGAGGAAGAGGAGGAAGAAGAAGAAGAAGAAGAAGAAGAAGAAGAAGAAGAAGAAGAAGAAGAAGAAGAAGAAGAAGAAGAAATTAAAAATATGAAAAATAAAATGGCAATAAATACATATCTATCAACAATTGAATCTCAAAATCAAAATAAATGAACAACCTATCTAATGAACAAAAACAACTAATGAATAAAATAGAACCAGAGGCATGGAAACAGAACAGAAAGACAAATCTCTGAGGGAAGGAGGGAGGTGGGTGGGGAGAGATTAACCAAAGATCTTATATGCATATCTGCATTATCTATGGATACAGATAATAGGGTGTGAAGGCCTGGGATGTGGTAAGAACCAGGTGGAGGGGGGGCAATGGGGAGGAAGGGGGACATATATAATACTCTCAACAATAAAGATTTTTTTTTAAAAAAAAAGAACAAAGTCTCATTTTCCTATAGCTCTCTTGGATATAAGCTTCTCTGGTTCTCTAATTTGGGGTCTCCTTTTCCTGGTGTATGACTCCAGACTGGGGGAGCCCATTGTGATGCTCAAACCCCTTCTTTTTCAGGGGAGACCACAGTGATGATACCTCTCCCATGTGTGAATTGCCACATATAGGTGTAGGTCCTGGCTAGATTGTGTCTCTGACCCTCTTATCTCAATGTGACCCCTTTTTATATCCTTAATTGTAAAAATTTTGTTCAGCTAGTCTTCAGGTCATTCTCAGTGATTATTGCTCTATATTTAGTTGTCATTTTGGTGTGTCCATGGAAGGAGCTGAGCTCAGCATCTACTTACTCTACCATCCTGACCCTGCCTTCATGCTATATGTTTAATACAAGTATACCCAAGACTAATTTTCAATAGTGCAGACATGGGGGAAAACAAAACAAAACAATAACAAAAAAATCCCCAAAGCAAACTCCTTTATCAAAAAATCATGCCCACTGCTCTGTCACAGTGCATGAAATCCCCTGCTGTGTACTATAACACATTAGGTTTCAGATACTAAAGTATATGATAACAACTTAGACAGCATTTGTTTATTTTTATAAATGAATACTACTACTCTAAGGGGGTAGATTTTGAGAGGTAAGAAAAGGGAATTTGAAAGCATAGGGTGGCCATATTCTAGGTGCAGGAAGAGCCTCTGTGTTAGGAAGACATGGGCTGTGTGGAGTAGCTTGTAGACTCTTAGTGTCTGGCAGATGAGGGACACATTTAAGAAAATCTTTGTCCATTGGTCAGTTTTACTTGTTGGCAGGATTCTATAAATGTTTATTTTCATTAGAAAAGTATAAGAGTGTTTTGATATTTAATTAATGGTTGTCAAATGCTTTGCAAAGATAATGTCATGTATAAATGATTTATATTTGCACCAGAAAGCAACTAAGACTCTGTTATTATTTGACTTATTATTGAATTATTATTTTCTGAAATAGAAAATTTCAGAAATTTTCTATTTAAAATTTCTATATAAAGTGGTTCTAAGTGAGGAGCAGAAGTAAAGATATAGTTTGAAGAAGAGTTTATACATCTCTGGTCAAAGGGTAAATTTCCTGTCAAGAAAAGATTGAGGAATTGTGAAGGAGAGCTTGGTCCTATTTAATAACCACACAACATCGATGTTCCAGTAGTTGGCTGGCCAGTTTGCCATTGTAAATAAACTGGGTTCTCACCATGTGGATTCCAGCAACAGAGAGGAATTGACTGGACTACCCCAGCCATGAAGACAGAAGAGAAGCAGTCCAGAGATGGAAGACGCTGACGTGGTCTTCCCATACTAGCAGTTAGCAGCTGTGCATCACTGCAGGTTGCCCAGGACCAAACCAGAGAGAGTCGGACCGGCATTACCACCATTTGTCCACCATCCAGAACTCTTAATGTCATTGCTGACATGTACACATAAGGAACTGTTTGACATTGAAATTGGGTCTCAAAAGGACTGTTGGCTCAGAAAGAAACTCACTACAGACTGATTCATTTTCCTGTCACCATAACCATTATTGCTTGTCTCATTTTCGGTTCTTATAAGCATATTTTTAATAGCACATGATCTCACTCATCTAGGGGAAATAATGAACAACATAGATGGATGAACAAGAACAGACCCAGAAACAAGGAGGCATGGATCAGACTGTCGGGCCTCAGAGGGAGGGGAGAAGAGGGTGGGGGTAAAGGGGAGAGATCAACCAAAGGACTTGTGTGCAAGCATATGAGCCTAACTAGCAGTTAAGTACAACAAGGGGGTGGGGGCATGTGTGGGGAGGGGTGTGGGATGGGAATGGGGGGATGAGGACAAATATGTGATACCTTAATCAATAAAGAAATTTTAAAAAAGGCCATAGATTTCTGGGTGTTAATTTTGTATCCTGCTATATTGTAAAATTCATTTATTAGGTCTAGTAGTTTTTTTTCATGGAGTCTTTGGTGTTTTCTATGTATAGTATCATGTCATCTGCAAATAAGGACAGTTTTACTTCTTTTCCAATTTGGATGCCTTTCATTTTATCTTCTTGTCTGATCACTATGGCTAGTACTTCTATTACTATTTTGAAGAGGAGTGGTGAAAGTGAGCATCCTTGTCTTATTCCTGCAAACTTTTTTTTTAAAGTAAAGGACATAATCTAGTTTTTGATGAAGATGACTACCAACGGGAAGGCAGGCTGAAAGATAGTGTGTGAGTGAGAGAATGAAAGGAGAGTGTGTGGATGTATGGGGAGAGTCTATATGTGAGTGAGGGACAGCTATATTCCAAGGGACTGTTGGGGTCTGCTGAACTGGGCTCCCCTGACCGGGCAGTCTCCACTGCTGCTGATATCTGTCCCCGAGCAACCGGCTCTGCCACAGAGACTGTGCTATCTTGAAGGGGAGAGTGGCTGTGATCAAAAGCCTAGCCTTACCTTCAACCAGGAAGTATCAGATACCTCCTGGGCCCCTCAACCATAACACTCAGGGATCAGCTGTGAACCCACAAACACCAATTCTCAAGTAGCACGAATACAGGGACTTAGAAGAGCTCTGCACCTTCTCATGGAAAGGTCAGATTTCACCCAGAGAAATTTAATAAAGGAGAGAGATAGCTACAAAACCAGACACCAGGAGAGGAGAGATCACAGGAAGACAAAGAAAAAGCCCATGTATGAAATAAAAGGGGGCATCACCAGAAAAGAAAGTAAATGAAATGGAGGCAAACAATATGTCAGAGAAAGTATTCAGAGAAATGGTCATAAGGTTGCTGAAAAGGTTGGAAGACAAATTCAACAATATGTGTAAGAACCAAGAGGAAATGAAGAAGAATCAAGAAGAAATGAAAAATGACATCACTGCAATAAAGAACTCAATAGAAAGCATCAACAGTAGACTAGAAGAAGTTGAGGATCACATAATTGAGGTAAAAGACAAGGTAGGAAAAATACCCAAGCAGAGCATCTTCTAGAAAAAAAAAATTAAAAAGCAGGAGGAGAGCCTAAGGGAAATTTGGGAAAACACAAAACAAAACAACATCCACATAATAGGGGTGCCAGAAGGAGAGGAACCTGAGCAAGGAATACAAAACCTGTTTGAACAAATAATGACAGAAAACTTCCTTGGTATAGGGGAGAAAAAATTCACACAAATCTAAGAAGCTCACAGAGTCCCAAACAAAATGAACCCCAAAAGACTGAAGCCAAGGCACATTATAATTTAATTGGCAAACACCAATGACAAAGCAAGAATCTTAACAGCAGCCAGAGAGAGACAGAATGTTAACTACAAATGATCCACCATCAGACTAGAGAATGATTTCTCAACAGAAACACATCAGGCCAGAAGGGAATGGAATGAAATATACAAAGTCATGCAAAGGAAGAGTCTGAATCCAAGAATACTGTATGCAGCATGGCTATCAATCAAAATTGAGGGTGAAATCAGGAGCTTCACAGACAAAAAAAGGACTAATGGAGTTTTTCACCACCAAACCAGCAATGCAAGAAATGCAATAGGGTCTGCTGTAAAAAGAAGAAATAGGAAGTGAAGAAGGAACACATGCATAAAAAAATTACAATGGTGAAAAACAAGTATCTATCAACAATAACTTTAAATGTAAATGGATTAAATGCCCCCAATCAAAAGACATAGGGTAGCTGACTGGATAAGAAAACATGACCCATATACATGCTGTCTACAGGATACCCACCTCAGAAAAAAGGATTCACACAGACTGATGGTGAAGGGATGGAAAAAGGTATTTCAGGTGAATGGAAATGAAAAAAAAAAAAAAAGCTGGGGTAGCAATACTTATATCTGACAAATTAGATCTCAAAGTGAAGGACATAACAAGAGATAAGGAAGGCCACTTCATAATACCAAAGGGAGCAATTCAACAAGAAGAAATAACTCTGGTAAACATATACGCACCCTATACAGAAAGCACCCAAATACATAAAGAAAATACTTCTGGAGGATATCAAGGGAGAGATTGAGAGCAATCCAGTCATAATAGTATACTGTAATACCCCACTAACACCACTGGTCAAAACCTCTAAACAAAATATCAGCAAAGAAATATTAATCCTAAATGACATGCTAGATCAGATGGAATTAATTGACATATTCAGAATATTTCACCCAAAAGCCGCAGAATATACAATCTTCTCAAGTGTACCTGGGTCATTTTTAAAGATTGAACATATGTTGGGACACAGGCAAAGTCTCTTCAAATTCAAGAAGATAGAAATCATATCAAACATCTTCTCAGATCACAATGGCATAAAACTAGAAATGAACCACAATAAAAACAATTAAAAATATCAAACACTTGGAGGCTAACTAGCATGCTATTAAACAATGACTGGGTTACCAGAGAGATCAAAAAAGAAATAAAAATATCATGGCAACGAATGACAATGAAAATACAACAGTCGAAAATCTATGGGACAGAGTGAAAGCAGTCTTGAGAGGGAATTACATAGCTCTACAGGCTTACCTCATAAAAAACAAACCAGTATTAATAAGTTATCTAACACTCCAACTCAAAGAGGTAGAAAGAGAGCAACAAGAGAAGGCCAGCGTAAGCAGGAGGAAGGAAATAATAAAGATCAGAGCAGAAATAAATGACATAGAGACCAAAAAACAAACAAACAAACAAACAAACAAACAAAAATAACCACACAAACAAACAATACAAAAGATCAACAAAACCAAGATCTTGTTCTTTGAAAGGAAAACAAGATTAATGAACCTCTAGCCCAGCTCACCAAGAAGCAAAGAGAGAGGACCCAAATAAACAAAACCAGAAAAAAAGAGGTGAAGTAACATCCCATCACACAGGAATACAAATGATTATGAAAAAATACTATGAACAACTGTATTTCAACAAAATGGACAACCTAGTTGAAATAGACATATTCTTTAAAAAACTACAAGCTCCCAAAACTCAACCAGGAAGAATAAAAAAACCTGAATAGGCCAATAACTACCAAAGAAATTCAAACAGCAATCCAAAATCTTCCAGCAAACAAAAGCCCTGGTTTGGATGGCTTTACAAGGGAATTCTACCAAGAATTCAAAGAAGAATTAAATCTATCCTCCTCAGACTATTCCAAAAAATTCAAAAGGAAGGCAGACTTCAAAGTAATTTCTATGAAGCCAGCATTACCCTAATCCTAAAACCAGATAAACACACCAAAATACAGAGAGAGGGAGAGAGAGAGAACTACAGGCCAATATCCTTGATGAACATAGATGCTAAAATCCTCAACAAAATTCTAGGAAATCGGATTCAGCATTACATTAGAAATATCATACACTATGACCAAGTGGAATTTATTCAGGGGATGCAAGGATGGTACAATATCTTCAAATTAATAAATGTGATACATCACATAAACAAACTGAGAGACAAAAATCACATAATCATATCAATTGATGCAGAAAAAGCATTTGACAAAATCCAACACCCTTTCTTGATAAAAACTCTCAGCAAAGTGGGAATAGAGGGATCATACCTCAACATAATAAAAGCCCTATATGACAAACCTACAGCCAACATCATATTCAATAGGCAAAAGCTAAACTCATTTCCCCTAAGAAAAGGAACAAGACAAGGATGCCCACTTTTACCACTCCTGTTCGACATAGTACTAGAAATACTAGCCATAGTGATCAGACAAGAAGAAGAAATAAAAGACATCCAAATTTGAAAAGAATAACTAAAACTGTCCTTATGCACAGATGACATGATTCTATACATAGAAAAACCCAAAGACTCCATCAAAAATATACCAGACCTAATAAATGAATTTGGCAACGTAGAAGGATACAAAATTAACAACCAGAAATCTATGACATTTTTATACACCAATAATGAACTCACAGAATGAGAAATGAGAAAAAATCAATCCCATTTACCACTGCAACAACAAAAAATAAGATACCTAGGAATAAACTTAACCAAGGATGTAAAAAACCTGTACTCAGAAAACTACAGGACAATGAAAAAAGAGACAAAGGAAGATATAAGCAAATGGAAGAACATACCATGTTCATGCATTGGTAGAATGAACATCATTAAAATGTCCATACTACCTAAAGCAATCTATAGATTCAATGCAATACCTATTAAAATACCAATGGAATATTTCAAAGATCTAGAACAAACTCTCCAAAAATTAATCTGGAATAAAAAAAGACCCCAAGTAGCCACAGCAATTCTGAGAAAGAAGAACAAAGTTGGAGGCATCACAATACCAGACATCAAGCTATATTACCAAGCCAGGGTTAGCAAATCTGCCTGGTACTGTCACAAGAATAGACATATTGACAAATGGAACAGAATAGAAAACCCATAAATTGACCCAAACCATTATACTCAATTAATATTTGACAAAGGAGGCAAGAGCATACAATGGAGTCAAAACAGCCTTTTTAATAAATGGTGCTGGCAAATTTGGTCAGATACATGAAAAAAATGAAACTAGATCACCAACTTACACCATACACAAAAACAAACTCAAAATGGCTAAAGGACTTGAATGTAAGAAGGGAAACCATAAAAATCCTACAAGATTCCATAGGCAGCAAAATCTCAGACATATGTCAAAACAATATCTTTACAGACACAAATCCTAGGGCAAGAGAGACTAAGGAGAAAATAAACAAATGGGACTACATAAAAATAAAAAGCTTCTGCACAGCAAAAGAAACCATCAACAAAACAACAAGAAAGTTCATTGCATGGGAGAATACCATCAACAAAACACCAAGAAAGCCCATTGCATGGGAGATAACATTGCCAATGTTATCTCCGGTAAGGGTTTAATCTCCCACATTTACAGGGAACTCATACAATTTAACAGAAGGAAATGAACAATCCCATTAAAAAATGGGCAAATGATCTAAACAGACAGTTTTTGAAAGTGGACATACAGAAGACCCAGAGACATATGAAAACATGCTCCAAGTCACTAATCATCCGAGAGATGGAAATCAAAACAACAATGAGGTACCACCTCACACCTGTCAGAATGGCTATCATCAACAAATCAACAAAGGACAAGTGCTGGCAAGGATGTGGAGAAAAAGAAACCCTCCTTCACTGTTGGTGGGAATGCAGACTGGTGCAGCCATTGTGGGAAACAGTATGGTGTTTCCTCAAAAATTTAAAAATGGAACTGCCATTTGACCCAGTAATACCACTTCTAGGAATATATCTCAAGAAACAAGAAACACCAATCAGAAAGGATATATGCACCCCTATGTTCATAGCAGCACAATTTACCATAGCTAAGATTTGGAAACAGCCTAAATGCCCATCAGCAGATGAGTGGATTAGAAAACTATGGTACATGTACACAATGGAATACTATGGTGCTATAAAAAATAAGGAATTCTTACCATTTGCAGCAGAATGGATGGAACTGGAGAGCATTATGCTAAGTGAAATAAGCCAGACAGTGAAAGAAAAATGCCGCATGATCTCACTCATTTATGGATAATAAAGAACATTATAACCTGATGAACAAAAAGATAGATACAGAGGCAGGGAAGCATCAAACAGACTGTCAAATTACAGCGGGAAGGCTGGGGAGAGGGGGGAGGTAAGAGATCAACCAAAGGACTTATATGCATGCATATAAACATAACCAATGGACAAAAGACACTGTGTTGTTGGGGTGAGGGCATGTGCCAGGGGGTAGGGTAGGCCAGGGGAAAGTCATCGGGGAAAAAAAGGAGACATATGTACTACTATTTGTAACACTTTAAACAAAAAAAATGAAAAAAAGATATAATCTATGTATATAATAGAGGAATATGCAAATTGTCCAGTACGCTGTAACATCATGACCGACTTATAGGGACCTGAAGCTGCATGGTGCCTGGCCGAAGCAAGGGACTTCAGGCCGCACCCCCTGCCCCACAGGGCTTGGCAGGGGACCTCAGGCCGCCCCCTCCTCAGTGGCGCTGGGCCAGGGGACCTGATGCTGTGCCCCCTGTCTGGAGGGACTTGACAGGGGTGGGGCAGGTTGGGTCTGGGTCTCACCCAATGGGGTGGGGCCAGCCGGGTCTGGGTCTCCCGCGTTTTCGAAGTGCATGTGGGTGGTGGGCAGGGACTTGACTCTAGGTCCTGTGGTGCACCCCAGAGTCTGACAGGAGGGAGATTTTCATATACATCTTACTAATTTTCTTTCATTTCTGACACTTCTATTATAGAGATAAGGTAAATAGCAATATTAAAATATTTCCTCTAATTAATTCCATTTTAATGTGCATGATTTTTGTGCACCGGGCCACTAGTGTATATATCCTATCTAATAAAAGACTAATATGCAAATTGACAGTCACTCCAAGACACAAGATGGCCGCCCCCATGTGGACACAAGAGGGCCGCCACAAGATGGCCTGCAGGGGAGGGCAGTTGTGGGCAGTTAAGAGTGACTGGGCCAGCAGATGAGGGCAGTTGGGGGAGACCAGGCCAGCAGGGGAGGGCAGTTGTGGGGACCAGGACTGCAGGGGAGGGCAGTTTGCGGGGCCAGTTCTGCAGGTGAGGGCAGTTGGCAGGGGGAACCAGGCCTGCAGGGGAGGACAGTTGAGGTTGGGGACCAGGCCTGCAGGGGAGTACAGTTGTGGGCGATCAGGCCAGCAGGGAGGGCAGTTAGGGGTGACCAGGCCAGCAGATGAGGGCAGTTGGGGGAGACCAGGCCAGCAGGGGAGGGCAGTTGGGGGGGATCAGGCCTGCAGGGGAGGTCACTTGGGGGGGGGTTACCAGGTCTGCAGGGGAGGACAGTTGGGGGGGGGGACCCAGGCTTACAGGGGAGGGCAGTTGGGGGGGACCAGGACGGCAGGGGAGGGCAGTTAGGGGCAATCAGGCCAGCCGGGGAGCAGTTAGGCATTTATCAGGCTGGCAGGGGAGTGGTTAGGGGGTGATCGGGCTGGCAGGCAGAAGCAGTTAGGGGCAATCAGGCAGAGGCAGGTGAGTGGTTGGGAGCCAGCAGTCCTGGATTGTGAGAAGGATGTCCCACTGCCCGTTTAGGCCCGATCCCTAAACGGTTGGTCAGGCATCCCTCAAGGGGTCCCAGATTGGAGAGGGTGCAGGCTGGCCTGAGGGACAACCTATCCCCCGCCCCCCCCCCACATGAATTTCATGCACCGGGCCTCTAATATATATATATGGCTTTGTGGACTGCACGTCCTTATTGCTATATTGTAATAGCTATAGACACTATATAACAAAATGTGGCTGTGCTCCAATAAAACTTTATTTACAGACAGGGAGCTGGGCTGTATTGGCTCCTTTAACAGTCATTTTTTGATACTTGCTCTAGGTGATTCTAATACATGCTAAAGTTTGAGAACTTTTGCTACAGGGGAAATGACAAATTAATTGTTAGAAAAATGCTATCAGGTATGAATTATTTGCTAGGGAAGAAAAGGGTGCCAAGATGGTGCATTAAAAGACATCTAACCCAGATTTGTTGTGTAAGAGGATTCTAACAGAAAGTATCAGCTAGTAATAGTTAGATACTAATAAAAAGGCAAGGAGAGAGCATTCTTGGCAAGGTATGTGTGGGGGGAACTTTATGCTACTTTTCCTGAATATGCAATCTCTACTCCATTCATACTTCCTCCTTACTGCTTTATTCAATTGTCAAGGGCATCTCTGCATTCCTGTTTTTGTTTATTCTACTCCCCCTTCTTGGAATATTCTTTTTCTTCTTTGTGATCCCTTTCAGTTCTACCTGTTCTCCAAGGCCCAGTTAAGATTGCAAAGGTAGTTTAGAATGTACTTCTTGTCGCCATATGTAAGACATTAATATGTCTGATAAAAAAAAATAAATAAAAAAAATATGTCTGATAGACTCTATCCACTCATGAGAAGACAGATGCATAGCCTTTAGGTTTAAGAGCCAAAGGGCTTCCAAATTCAATTGCAAATTTGTAGGTCATATTAAAATGATGAAATTGATGAGTAAATATTGAGTATTCAAAGATCTTAAAAAATGACATGAATTTTCTATGATTTGTAATTGGAATATTGCAATGAAAAGTATTTATTAAATTCAATATTATTCTATGTTAGTTTCAGTTGTACTTGAGAATAAAGAAATTTATATGCAGCTATTTAAAAATAAAAATATAACAAAATAATTTTCAAAAAGGATCTATTCCAGAAAACAAGTTATATGGGATGAGATTAATTTTGGACACACAAAAGAGAAACAAGGCTAGACTACACTAGTCCAATAAGCACTTTAAACCATAATAAGAATTATTAGCTATTCCTTAGTGAGGAAACCTGAAGGGTGTTATCCAAACCCACTCTCAATTCTTTATGGTTGTTGATATTTATCCATTCAGAGTAAATTGTTTTTACTTTTCATTATTGACAGTGAATTGGCATTTTCAATATGTAGTTTTGATATTCAAATAAAGTTCTATTTTGAAATTACTTTTGAATCAATATGCATACACTGAACAGGACCTACCTTTTTTAAAAAAAATCTGTATTGTTGAAAGTATTACATAGGTACCCCATTTTCCCCCATTGACCCCTTGTAGCCTAATCCAGTCCCCACCCCCTGTCCTTCAACACCCTACTGTCTGTGTCCATGACTATTAAGGAGTTGGTGGGTTGGCTTGTATAAAATCAGATAACTAGCTCTCTGTATAGAATTCTGTCTTAATGAGGCTTATTTCATTTTGGGTCTGCTGCTTTTACATACAAACATATAAGAGACAGAGTATGAAAGTGAGAAAGACAAAGAGGAGTGTGTTTAGAAAGTTAATTCAACACAACATTAATGTAGGGTATAGCAAAAGGATAAATTATTTTATGGCTGAAGAGATAGGTAGGGACTAGAAAATTTCAGACTTCATATCCTATGCTAAGTTGGTTAGACTTTATCCTGTCAGACATGGTGAGCCATTTATATTTTAGCATTTAAGAAGAGTGACATGATTCATTTTGTATTTTACAAAGATTCTCTAAAATTAGGTAATAGATTAAACTGGAGAGAGGTAATCCTGGGCAGAGAGAAGATAGTAACTTCCATTTTGGATATGTTGTGCTGAGATACCTCTGGAACTTACTTAACTCTTTTGTCATTATCTCACAACTTCCTATATCACATAATCAACTGGAGCTCTCTATTCAAATCTGAGTCCTTAGATTTAACAAGCCACCTAATGATCTAAAATTAACTATAATCACATATGCATACATAGAAAAGCTTATAGAAATATTAAAACAAAACATATTTTAGAGATCAATTAGTCCAGCCTCCTCATTTTACAAATCAGGGTTATATTTATAAGAAGTTTTAGTCCTGGCTGGATAGCTCAGTTGGTTGGAGTGTCTCAATATGCCAAGTTTGTGTGTTCAATTCCTCAGGTCACATAAAAGAATCAACTAATGAATGCATAAATAAGTAGAACAGCCTTAACCAGTTTGGTTCAGTGGATAGAGCATTGGCCTGCAGACTGAAGGGTCCCAGGTTAGATTCTGGTCAAGGGCATGTACCTTGGTTGCAGGCACATCCCCAGTAGGGGGTGTGCAGGAGGCAGCTGATCGATGTTTCTCTCTCATCGATGTTTCTAACTCTCTATCTCTCTCCCTTCCTCTCTGTAAAAAAAAAAAAATCAATAAAATATTAAAAAATAAAGAGGAGAAAGAAGACACCTTTGTCTTCGTTTAAAAAAATAAGTAGAACAACAAATCAATCTCCCTCTCTCTGTCTCTCAAATCAATTTTTTAAAAAGGTGAAAAAAGAAGAAATTTTGTGTAAGTACTGTGGTAATAACAAAGAAAAAAAATGTGTAGTAGATAAATAAAAGTTAAAGATAAGTGAATCAAAACATCCCACAAAAAATTAAATCACAAAGGAAGACAGTAAGATAGAATAAAAGAACAAAGTAATTAAAAAGCAGTCAAAAAAGAGTTTAAAAATGGCAATACTAAGTCCTTATCAGAAATTACTTGAAATATAAATTAATTAAATTCTCCAATCAAAAGACATAGAGTGGCTGAATGGATAAAAACAAAACTAAACCAGGTACAACAAGAGACTTATATTAGCCTTAAGGGCACATATAAGCTGAAAGTCAATGGATGGAAAAATATATTTCATAATTGATAATCAAAATAGAGCAGGGGAAGCTATACTTAAATCAGACAAATTATCATTAAGTCAAAAATTGTCAGAGAGAGGGCCCAAATAAACAAAATTAGAAATGAAAGAGGAAAAAAAACAACAGACTCCATAGAAATACAAAGGATTGTAAAAAAAATACTACGAACAACTCTATTCCAAAAAACTGGTCAACCCCGAAGAAATGGACATATTCCTAGAAAAATACAACCTTCCAAAACTCAATCAGGAAGAATAAAAAATATGAATAGGCTGATAACTATGAAGGAAATTGAAGCAGTAATTAAAAAAAAAAAATTCCAGACTACCGGGAAGATGGCGACCGGCAGGAAGGTAGGGAGAGAGAGAGTGTGAGTGAGGAACCCATAGAGGAGAGTGTAGACGTGTGTGGTGTGTGTGTGTGTGTGAGCTAGGGTCAGTTAGATTCTGCAGGTCTTCCAAGGGGCTGCCTAACCGGGCAGTCCTAGACAGCGGAGCCCCGCGCACAAAGCGGACACATCTCCCCGGCTGTTGCGGACGCGGAGACCACGCCATCTTGAGAAACAGAGCTGCCTGAGACTCGGATCCTGGCTTCTGACACAAACCAGGACCCTGCAGCCACTGGGGACAGAGAACTGCTATCATAGCTTCAGACCAACAAACAACAAGAATCCAGACTTCCCGGCAGAATTCCTTGAGTCAAAGAGCCTATCCCCCTACCCGCAGGCTCGCAGATAGCGCCATAGTAACTGATAGACCCGCCCCTCGCCCAAGCCGCAGAACTTTGCACAGGGACTCGCTCCCCCTCAGGGAATTTGGCGCGCGCTGGACAGAAGCAGCTCCCTGTTGGGGAAATCTGTCAGTGTGCACAGAGGGCGCCCCTTCGGAGAATTTGGGGGAATTTGGCTTGCGGGTCACAGCTCCCCCTTTGGGGAATCTTAGTGCTTGCACAGAGGGGCTTCCCCTTTGGGGAATTTGGCACACAGGACGGACTCCGCCCCCCTTCCGGGACTCCAGGAGAGTGCACGGAGCCAGCTCACCTTCAGGAAATTAAGAGTGTGCGCCCTACCCGGTTTGGCTCAGTAGAGAGAGCACACACAGGACGCAGCTCCACTTCAGGGAATTTGGCACGCCGGACACAGCTGCCTGGGATCCCTGACTCACAGCACATTCACACTAAGAGCCAGCGATCCCAATTGTTGGTGCATGCACACACAGGGACCCTGATTCTCAATGAGAAACCGCACAAGGCAACAGAGACTCTGACACTCGAGTCTTGGTGCAGAAACAGGGAAACTCTGACTCCTGGCACATGCTAAGGATCTCATTTTTGGCACATACCAACAGTGTGATGCAGACAGGGCCCCTGATTCTAAGTGTGCACACGAGACCACACGGAACACTGGGGACACTGACCCTGGGCAAGTCTGGTTCCCACCAACCAAAGGCAGCCACACGTCCTAGTGTCAGAGCACTTCAGTGAAACTCAGGTGGAGCAAAGTCCCCACAGCACACGGCCCAGGTCCACGCAAACGGAAGCTTGAGCTTTCTGGTGATAGCCAGAATGGGGAAATGAAATAACTCACAGAGGTAAGAAAATGTGGAGTCGCCAAGAAAGGAAATCAGTGAAACTGAAGCTTGCAACATGACCGAAAAGGAGTTTAGAGTAATGGTCGTGGAATTTATACATCGGATGGATGAGAAAATCAACAACTTATGCAAGAATCAGGAAGAAATGAAAAGTGATATAGCTACAATCAAAAACACCATGGAAAGTTTCAACAGTAGACTACAAGAAGCAGAGGACCGAATTAGTGAGTTAGAAGATCAGGTACAGAAACAAGCTCAATCTGAACAGCAATTGGAGAAAAGAATTAAAAAGCAGGAGGAAAGTCTAAGGGAGCTTCGGGACAACATGAAACGAAGTAACATACGTGTAATAGGGCTGCCAGAAGGACAAGAAGAGCAGCAGGGATCAGAAAATCTATTTGAAGAAATAATGACAGAAAACTTCCCGGATATGGGAAAGATAAAAGTTACGCAAGTACAGAGAGTCCCAAGCAGGATCAACCCCAAAAGACCCACACCAAGACATGTCATAATTTCAATGGCAAATATGAATGATAAAGAGAGAATCTTAAAGGCGGCAAGAGAGAGACAGAGAGTTACCTACAAAGGAACACCCATCAGATTGTCAAATGATTACTCAACAGAAACACAACAAGCTAGAAGTGAATGGAAGGAGGTATACAAAGTGTTGCAAAGCAAAGGACTGAATCCAAGAATACTATATCCAGCAAGACTATCAATCAAAATTGAAGGGGAAATCAGGAGCTTTGCCGACGAAAAAAAGGCTCAAGGAGTTTATCACCACCAAACCAGCAATGCAAGAATTGCTAAAGGGAATGCTGTAAAAAGAAGAAATAAACAGGTAAGAAGGAATACAGACACAAAAATAGATATGACTGCAAACAAATACCTTTCAGTAATAACTTTAAATGTAAACGGACTAAATGCTCCAATCAAAAGATATCGAGTAGCTGAATGGATAAAAAAACACGACCCATATATATGCTGTCTACAAGAGACCCACCTCAGAACAAGAGACTCACACAGATTGAAAGTGAAGGGATGGAAAAATATCTTTCAGGCAAATGGAAATGAAAAAAAAGCCGGGGTTGCAATACTTATATCTGACAAAATAGACCTCAAAGTAAATGCCATAACAAGAGATAAAGAAGGCCACTTCATAATACTAAAGGGAGAAATCCAACAAGAAGAAATAATTCTGGTAAACATATACGCTCCCAATATAGGAGCACCCAAATACATAAAAAAACTCCTGGAGGATTTCAAGGGAGAGATTAATAGCAATACAATCATAGTAGGAGACTTTAATACCCCACTATCACCACTGGACAAATCCTCTAAACAAAAAATCAGCAAAGAAACAGCAATCCTAAATGAATCACTAGACCAGATGGAATTAATTGACATCTTTAGAACATTTCACCCCAAAGCCACAGAATATACATTCTTCTCAAGTGCACATGGGTCATTTTCAAAGATAGACCATATGCTGGGTCACAGGCAAAGTCTCTTCAAATTCAAGAAGATAGAAATTATATCAAGCATCTTCTCAGATCACAGTGGCATAAAACTGGAAATCAACTACAATAAATACAATCCAAAGAAATCAAACACATGGAGACTAAACAGCATGCTATTAAACAAGGACTGGGTCACCAGAGAGATCAAGGAAGAAATAAAAAACATCATGGCAACAAATGACAATGAAAACACAACAATCCAAAATCTATGGGACACAACAAAAGCAGTCTTGAGAGGGAAGTTCATAGCTCTACAAGCCTATTGCAAAAAACAAGAAGCAATGGTAATAAATTACTTAACGCTACAACTCAAAGAGCTAGAAAAAGAGCAGCAAGAAAAGCCCAGTGTAACCAGAAGGAAGGAAATAACAAAGATCAGAGCGGAGATAAATGACATAGAGACCAAAGAAACAATACAAAAGATCAAGAGCTGGTTCTTTGAAAGGATAAACAAGATTGATGGACCTATAGCCAGGCTCACCAAGAAGCAAAGAGAGAGGACCCAAATAAACAAAATCAGAAATGAAAGAGGTGAAAAAACAACAGACCCTGCTGAGATACAAAGGATTGTTACAAAATAATACGAACAACTCTATTCCAACAAACTGGACAACCTGGAGGAAATGGACATATTCCTAGAAAAATATAACCTTCCAAAAATCAATCAAGAAGAATCTAAAGAGCTCAATAGGCCAATAACTATGGACGAAATTGAAGCAGTCATCAAAAAGCTTCCGGCAAACAAAAGCCTGGGGCCTGATGGCTTCACAGGAGAGGTTTACCAAACATTCAAGGAAGAACTAAAACCTATCCTCCTCAGACTATTCCAAAAAATTCAAGAAGAAGGAACACTTCCAAGCTCCTTCTATGAAGCCAGCATCACCCTAATACCAAAACCAGATAAAGACAACACAATGAAAGGGAATTACAGACCAATATCCCTCATGAACATAGATGCCAAAATCCTCAACAAAATTCTAGCAAATCGGCTCCAGCAGTACATCAGAAAGATCATACACCATGACCAAGTAGGATTTATCCCAGGAATGCAAGGATGGTACAATATCCACAAATCAATAAATGTGATACATCACATAAACAAATTGCAAGATAAAAATCACATAGTCATAACAATTGATGCAGAAAAAGCATTTGACAAAATCCAACACCCTTTCTTGATAAAAACTCTCAACAAGGTGGGAATAGAAGGCTCATACCTCAACATAATAAAAGCTATATATGATAAACCCACAGCAAACATCATACTCAATGGACAAAAACTAAAAACATTTCCCCTAAGAACAGGAATAAGACAGGGATGCCCACTCTCACCACTCCTGTTTGACATAGTACTGGAAGTATTAGCCATTGCAATTAGACAAGAAGAAGAAATAAAAGGCATCCAAATTGGAAAAGAACAAGTAGAGCTGTCTTTATTTGCAGACGACATGATATTGTACATAAAATATCCGAAAGACTCCATCAAAAAACTAATAGACTTAATAAATGAATTCGGCAATGTAGCAGGATACAAAATTAATGCCAAGAAATCCATGGCCTTTCTATACACCAATAGTGAACTTATAGACAGAGAGACTAAAAAGGCAATCCCATTTACCAACGCACCAAAAAAATTAAGATACCTAGGAATAAACTTAACTAATGAGGTAAAAGACCTATATACAGAAAACTACAGGACACTGAAAAAAGAGATAGAGGAAGACGTAAACAGATGGAAGAACATACCATGTTCATGGATTGGTAGAATCAACATCATTAAAATGTCCATACTACCCAAAGCAATCTATAGATTCAATGCACTCCCCATTAAAATACCAATGGCATATTTCACAGACCTTGAAAGAACTCTCCAAAAATTCATCTGGAATAAAAAAAAGACCCCGAATAGCCACAGCAATCCTGAGAAAGAAGAATAAAGTAGGAGGGATCTCAATACCAGATTTCAAGCTGTATTACAAAGCCACTGTTCTCAAAACAGCCTGGTAATGGCATAAGAACAGACATATAGATCATTGGAACAGAATAGAGAATCCAGATATTGACCCAAACCACTATGCTCAATTAATATTTGACAAAGGAGGCATGAACATACAATGGAGTCAAGACAGTCTCTTCAATAAATGGTGATGGGAAAATTGGACAGATACATGCAAAAAAATGAAGCTTGATCACCAACTTACGCCATACACAAAAATAAACTCAAAATGGATACAGGACTTAAACATAAGACGGGAAACCATAAAAATACTAGAGCAATCCACAGGCAGCAAAATCTCAGACATATGCCAAAAAAACTTCTTCACTGACACTGCCCCTAGGGCAATGGAAGCTAAAGAGAAAATTAACAAATGGGACTACATCAAAATAAAAAGCTTTTTCACAGCAAAAGAAACCATCAACAAAACAACAAGAAGGCCTACTGCATGGGAGAACATATTTGAAAATGGCATCACTGATAAAGGTTTAATCTCCAACATCTACAGGCAGCTTATACAACTTAATAAAAGGAAGATAAATGATCCAATAAAAAAATGGGCAACAGACCTAAATAGAATCTTTTCAAAAGAAGACAGAAGGAAGGCCAAGAGACACATGAAAACATGCTCAACATCACTAATTATCCGAGAGATGCAAATCAAAACAACAATGCGGTACCATCTCACACCTGTCAGAATGGCTATCATCAACAAATCAACAAACGACAAGTGTTGGCGAGGATGCGGAGAAAAAGGAACCCTCGTGCACTGCTGGTAGGAATGCAGACTGGTGCAGCCACTGTGGAGAACAGTATGGAGTTTCCTCAAAAAACTGAAAATGGAACTCCCATTTGACCCAGAAATCCCACTCCTGGGAATATATCTGAAGAAACTAGAAACACCAATCAGAAAGGATATATGCACCCCTATGTTCATAGCAGCACAATTCACCATAGCTAAGATTTGGAAACAGCCTAGGTGCCCGTCAGCAGATGACTGGATCAGAAAACTGTGGTACATCTACACAATGGAATACTATGCTGCCATAAAAAAGAAGGAATTCTCATCATTTGCAGCAACATGGATGGAATTGGAGAACATTATGTTAAGTGAAATAAGCCAGTCAATGAAAGATAAATACCACATGATCTCACTCATTTATGGATAATAAAGAACATTATAAACTTGAACAAAAAGACAGTAAAGCATCAAACAGACTGTCAAATTACAGGGGGAAAGTCAGGGAGAGGTGGGGGAGATAGATCAATCAAAGGACTTGTATGCATGCATATAAGCATAACCAATGGATGCAAAACTCTGGGGGGTGAGGGCATATATGGGAGTGGGGTGGGGGGTGGCAATGGTAAGATATGTACACATATAATACCTTAATAAAAAAATTGGAAAAAAAATTTCCAGCAAACAAAAGCCCTGAGCTAGACTTCTTCACAGGGGAGTTTTACCAAACATTCAAAAAAGAACTAAAACCTGTCCTCCTCAGACTATTTCAAAAAAATTCAAGAGAAAGGTGCCTTCTAAGCTTTTTCAATGAAGCCAGCATTACCTAATCCCAAAACCAGATAAGACACTACAAAGAAAGAGACTTACAGGCCAATATCTCTGATGAACATAGATGTTAAAATCCTCAACAACATTCTAGCAAATTGGATCCAGCATGACATTAGAAAGATTATACAACATGACCAAGTGGGATTTATTCTGGGGATGCAAGGATGGTATAATATCCACAAATCAATCAATGTGATACATCACATGAACAAATTGAGAGATGAAAATCACATAATCATATCCATTGATGAAGAAAAATCATTTGACAAAATCAAAAACCCTTTCTTGCCCTAACCAGTTTGGCTCAGTGGATAGAGCGTCGGCCTGCGGACTGAAGGGTCCCAGGTTCGATTCTGGTCAAGGGCATGTACCTTGGTTGCGGACACATCCCCAGTGGGGGGGTGCAGGAGTCAGCTGATCGATGTTTCTCTCTCATTTATGTTTCCAACTCTCTCTCTCTCTCCCTTTCTCTCTGTAAAAAATCAATAAAATATATTTTTAAAAAACCCTTTCTTGATAAAAACTCTCAGCAAAGTGGGAATAGAGGAATCATACCTCAACATAATAAAAGCCCTATATGACAAACCTACAGCCAACATCGTACCCAATGGACAAAAACTATTTCCCTTAAGAACAGGAGAAAGACAGGGATGCCTACTCTCACTACTCCTGTTCAACATAGTACTGGAAGTGCTAGCCATAGTGATCAGACAAGAACAAGAAATAAAAGGCATCCAAATTGGAAAAGAAGTAAAACTGTCATTATTCACAGATGACATGATATTGTACACAGAAACCCCTAACGACTCCATCAAAAAACTAGTAGAACTAATAAATGAATTCAGCAATGTAGCAGGAAACAAAATTAACACCCATAAATCTTTGGCTTTTTTATACACCAATAATGAACTCGAAGAAAGAGAAACAAAGAAACAATCCCATTTAATATTGCAACAACAAAAAATTAAGATACCTAGGAATCAACTTAACTACGTAGGTAAAAGACCTGTATTGGGAAAACTACAGGACATTGAAGAAAGAGATAGAGGAAGACATGAACTAATGGAAGACTATACCGTGTTCATGGATTGGTAGAATTAACATCATTAAAATGTCCATACTTCCCAAAACAATCTATAGATTTAATGCAATCCCAATTAAAATACCAAAGGAATATTTCTCAGACCTAGAACAAACTCTCCAAAAATTCATATGGAACTAAAACAGACCCTGAATAACCACAGCATTCTTGAGAAAGAAGAACAAAGTTGGAGGGATCATAATACCAAATATCAAGCTATATTACAAAGCCACATTCTCAAAACTGCCTGGTACTGTCACAAGAACAGACATATAGACCAATGGAACAGAACAGAGAACTCAGAAATTGATCCAAGCCATTATGTTCAATTAATATTTGACAAAGGAGGCAAGAGCATACAATGGAGTCAAGACAGTCTCTTTAAAAAATGGTGTTGGGCAAATTGGACAGTTACATGCAAAAAAATGCAACTAGACTACCAACTTATACCATACACAAAAATAAACTCAAAATGGATAAAGAACTTAAAGGTAAGGCGGGAAACCATAAAAATCTTAGAAGAAACCACAGGCAGCAAAATAGCAGACATATGTTACAGCAATATCTTTACATATACAGCTCCTAGGGCAATGGAAACTATGAAGAAAGTTAAAAAATGGGACTAAATCAAAATAACAAGCTTATTCACAGCAAAAGAAACCATGAACAAATCAACAAGAAAGCCCAATGCATGGGAGAACATATTTGCCAATGTTATATCTGATAAGGACCTATTTTCCAAAATTTATAGGGAACTCATACATCTTAACAAAAGTAAGACAAACAATCCAATCATAAAAATGGGCAGAAGACTTAAATAGACACTTTCAAAAGTGGACATACCTAAGGCCAAAAGACATATGAAAACATCCTCAAAGTCACTAATCAGTCAGAAATTAAGCATACACTGACTGAAATAAAGAATAATACACAGGGATTCAACAGTAGACTAGAAGATCCCGAGAATCAAATCAATAATTTGAAATATGAGGAAGCAAAAAACACCCAACCAGAAGAACAAAAATAAAAAAGCATCCAAAAATATGAAGTCAGTGTAAGGAGCCTCTGGGACAACTTCAAGCGTACCAACATTCGAATTATGGGGGTGCCAGAAGAAGAGAGAGAGCAAGATATTGAAAACCTATGTGAAGAAAACTTACCCTACCTGGTGAAATAAATAGACTTACAAGTCAGGGAAGCATAGAGAACTCTAAGCAAGAGGAACCCAAAGAGGACCACACCAAGACACATCATAAGTAAAATGCCAAGGACAACATACAAAGAGAGAATCTTAAAAGCAGCAAGAGAAAAATAGTTACCTACAAGGGACTACCCATACGATTGTCAGCTGATTTCTCAACAGACACTGTGCAGGCCAGAAGGGAGTGGCAAGAGATATTCAAAGTGATGAATAGCAAGAACCTACAACCAAGATTACTCTACCCAGCAAAGCTATCATTTAGAATTGAAGGTCAGATAAAGGGCTTCAGAGACAAGAAAAAGCTAAGGGAGTTCATCACCACCAAACCAGTATTATATGTAATTCTAAAGAATATTCTTTAAGAACACATATCTATCAACAACTGAATCTAAAAATCAAATGAATAAAAACATCTGATGAGCAGAATAAACTGGTGAATGGAATAGAATCAGGGGCTTGGAAATGGAACAGACTGACAATTCTCAGAGGGAATGGGGTGTGGAGGGGTGGGAATGGAACAGATTGACAATTCTCAGAGGGAATAGGGTGTGGAGGGGAAAAGATTAAACTAAGATCTTATATGCATATATGAATTACCTATGGACACAGACAATAGAGTGGTGAGGGCCTGGGGTGGGGTGGGAATGGGGTGGAGGGGAGCTATTGGGGAAAAAATGAGGGACATCTGTAATAATCTCAATAATAAAGATTAAATTAAAAAAATTAACAAAATTTTTAAAATAAAATAAATAATAGGATAATGAATTTTAAAAGATTAAAAAAAAACTGAAAGGCCATTAGGTGGACTAAGAAAAAGAGAGAGGCTCAAATAAATAAATTCATTAAAATAAATAAAAGAGGAGCCAGTATAACAAAAATTAAATATATTATAAAGGACTACTATGTACAATTATGTGCCAGTAAATTGGACCTCCTAGAAAAAAGTGGATAAATTCATGGAAAAATACAACCTCTCAAGACTGAATCATGAAAAAAAAGAAACTCTGAATAGACTAAGAATGAGAGGAAGTGGTTGAATCAGTAATAAAAAACCTCCCATCAAAGAAAAGCACAGGAATAGATGGATTTAATGGTACATTCTACCAAACCTTTAAAGTGGAATTAATACCAAACTTTCCTACTCCTCTAAAAATTGTGAAGAAGGGAACACTTCCCAGCTTATTTTAGCTAGCATTATCCTGATACCAAAGCCACACAAGAGCACTGCAAGAAAAGAAAACTACAGGCCAGTATCTCTGATGAACATGGATGCAAAAATTCTCAAAAAAATGCTCGTCAACCAAATTCCATAGGAAATTAAAAGGATGATAGACTATGATGAAGTAGAATTTATCCTTGGGACACAAGGATGGTGCAACTTATGCAAATCAGTTAATGTAATACACTTTACTAACAGAATAAAGACTTTAAAAATGTGTGATTATTTCATTAGATGCAGAAAAAGCATTTGACAAAATTCAACATCATTCATGATAAAAACTCTCAACAAATCAGAAATGTACCTCAAGATAATATAGGTCATATATGATATCATAATACTCAACAGTGAAAAAATTCAATGTTTTCCTCTATGATCAGGTACAAGACAAGAATAGCCACTCACACCACTTGTATTCAATACAGTACTGGAAGTTTTAGACTGAGCAATGAATCATGAAAGATAAATAAAAGGCATCCAAATCAGAAAGCAAGAAGTAAAATTGTCTTTGTGTGCAGATGACATGATCTTATATATAGGAAACTCTAAAGACTCCACCAAAAAAGAGTTTGAAATAATAATTAAATAAAGTTTCAGGATACAAAATCAACATATAAAATAAGTTAATAAGTTGCATATTTTAATACACTAACAAAAAAGTATCTAAAAAGAAATTAAGAAAACAATCCCATTTGCAATAATGTCAAAATTATAAAGTACATTAATAATAAATTTATTCAAGCAGCTTAAAAATCTGTATGCTAAAAATTATCAAACACTGGTTAAAGAAATTGAAGAAATCACAAATAAATGGAAGAGTATCTTATATTCATGGTTTGAAAAATTAACATTGTTAAAAAGTCTATACCCACGTAGCTGGTGCAGCTCAGTGGTTGAGCCTGGACCTATGAACCAGGAGGTCACAATTTGATTCCCAGTCAGGGCATATGCCTGGGTTTTGGGCTCTATCCCCAGTGGGAAACATGCAGGAGGCCGCAGATCAGCGATTCTCTCTCATCATTGATATTTCTATCTCTCCCCCCTCTCCCTTTCTCTCTGAAATCAATAAAAATACATTTTAAAAATGTCTATACTCAAAGTGATCTACATATCCTAATGGCATTTTTTTATAGAAATGGTAAAAAAAAAATTCTTAAAATTCATATGCGACTACAAAAAACCCAGAGTAACTAAAACAATCTTGAGCAGTAAGAGCAAATCTGGAGGCATCACACTTCCTGATTTCAATTTGTATTACAAAGCTATAGTAATTAAAAACTGTCATACTTGCTTATAAATAGCCATGGAGACCCCCCAGAAACATACACACGTATATTGAGTCAATTAGTCTTCCACATGAATGACAAAAATACAAAAGGAGAAAAGAAAGTCTCTTCAATAGATGATGCTGAGAAAACTGCATACCCACATACAAAATAATAAAGTTTGACTCGTATTTTACGTTATACACTAAAATCAGTTCAAAATAGATTAAAGGCTTAATGTAAAATTTGCAACTATAAAACTTCCATAAGAAAACATAAGGGAAAAAGCTCCTAGACATTGGTCTTTGGTAATGATTACTTTGGATATAACACCAAAGCCAGTATGTCACAATAAAAAATAAACAAGTGGGATTACATCAAACTATAAACTGCTACCGAGCAAAAGAACAATAAAAAAAAATAAAAAGGCAAACTACTTAATAAAAGAAAACGTTTGCTTCCATATCTCGGCAATTGTAAATAATGCTACAATGCACATAGGGATGCATATATCTTTTCACATTAGTGTTTTGATTTTATTTGGATATATACCTAGAAGTGGGATTGCTGAGTCATATGGTACTTATATTTTTAATTTTTTTTTTGAGGAAAACTCAATACCGTTTTCCATAGTGGCTGAACCAATTTACAATCCTACCAACAGTGCCCAAGGGTTCCCTTTTCTCCACATCCACTCCAACACTCATTGTTTGTTGATGTTTTGATGATAGCCATTCTGATAGGTGTGAGGTAATGTTTCATTGTAGTTTTAATTTGCATTTCTCTGATGATCAGTGATGTTGAACATCTTTCCATATTGATAGATTATTGGATAGAGAAGTTGTGGTACATATATGCAATGGAATATTACTTGGCCATAAAAAGAAAACTTACAACTTATGGCAACATAAATGGACCAATAGTGTACTATCCTAAGTTAAATAAGTCAGACAGAGAAAGACAAATACCATTTAATTTCACTTGCACGTGGAATCTAAAACAAACAAACAAAAACAAACAAAACAAACTCAGATACAGAGAAAAAAATTATGTTTGCCAGGTGGAAGGAAGGGTCAGGGGGTACTAGATTTTTTGGGGGGGTTACTCTGTAAGTTATATAAATGTCTAACCACTATGTTGCACACCTGAAACTAGTATAATAGTGAATGTCAAGTGTAATTGAAAAATTAAAAAATAAGTGCAAATCATATATCTGATAAGCTGTTAATACCCAGAATATATAAGGAATACTTATAACTCAATAGCAAAAACAACAACAAATACCCCAATTAAAAAAATGGACCCGAATAGACATTTCTTCAAAGAAAGTAAACAAATGGCCAAAGGATAAATAGAAAGATGCCCAACATCAGTAATCATCAGGAAATTGCAAATCTAAACTATAATGTGATATAACATCATACCGGTTAGGATTACTATCAACAAAAAGACAAAATAATTTGATTATTTGTGTTGAGTTGTCTGAGTACTTTATATAGTTTGGATATTAACCCTTTGTTGGAACTGTCATTTGCAAATATCTTCTCCCATTTGGTTGGTTGCCTTTTTGTTTTGTTGGAGGTTTCTTTTGCTGTGTAGAATCTTTTTACTTTTTAATTGATATAGGCCCATCTTTAATTTATTTTTGCCTTTACTTCCTTTGCTTTTGGGGTCAAATTCATAAAATCTTCTCTAAGAATAAGGTCCATACGTTTAGTACCTGTTTTTTCTATGAAATTATTGTTTCAGGTCTTATATTTAGGTCTTTGATCCATTTGAATTAATTCTTATATATGGGGATAAATAGCAGTCTAGTTTCATTCTTTTGCATGTAACTTTCCTTTTTTCCAAGCCCCATTTATTTGGTTTCAGATTACACTGACTATTAGTCAGTCTCTTAACATTAGCCATTAGTCAATCATTGAACATGGTATCTAATATATGTACATGTTTACACATATTAATTTTCATTACATAGATAAATTTACAAACAGTTTGGAGCAATTGAGAAGTTATGATTATATATAAATGTCCCTCAATTTAGAATAAACATTTAAATATTTTTCTCAAAAGAAATATTTCAAAAATAATCTTACTTCATATGGACAAATAATTCTAAGAATTAGAAGATGTTAGTTTGGATTTGTTCAAGTTATTTTCAGATGGGTTTGTTCCTGCAAATGAACACATTTTTGTAATTGAACATAATATGATTTGTTTATTCAAAATCAGCATTTAGAGTTTGGATTCAAAGTGGAAAGAATGAATTCCCAAACATTTATGGTATGTGTAAGGAAGGCAATGGAGAAAAGCAATAGAAGAAAACTAAGGTATTTATGATAGTTGTTCCTGGAATAAATAAATATTGTCCATGCTTACAAATCCCAAGTATAATGTCTTATTTAACTGATAATTTTTCATTCTTCTCAGGAGGCCTCAAATTATCTGAACTGTGTGGATGTTAATTCTGGGGAAGTGACATATTCTGTCTATATTTATCCTTTTTGCCTCAAAGACATTTTAAAAAGCACCTTTTATTACAAACCTTAAATGACACCAACACCATTTAAAAATAAGTATAAAATTTGAATATAAACACTGGTGGAATTTATAATATCCAGCACATCAATGTGTATTTATTTGGGCATATATACTTTGTTCAGTTATGTACAAATAATAATGTCATCTTTGAAACTGTCATGTGGTTTTCTTTTCAATTTTTATAGTCTTAACAAAAATGTCCACCTCATTCTCAAACTACCAAAATTAAGAATAAACAATATTATTATCTTTTGTTTTCTCTTCCCCATTTATCTGTCAGCATGTGTTCAGAGGAAAGTGTCTTTCACTGTTATTTCCTTTGAATTCTTACAGCTATCATTTCTTGGGCTCATTTTTCATTCTTTCTGAGACTCTGTTTCTCCCTCTATGCTTGCTTTCCTCTTCACTAGTTTCATTTTTTTCTTTCCCTTCAACATGGCAATCTTCTTCATGTTATCCCCTCCTTTGTAAATTCAGGTAGTCGCTATTAGTATCAGAGCACGAAAATGTTTTTCCCCCAAGAAAAAATACACTATTCTGAATTTTGGTCAGTCTTCCAGAAAGAAGGCTTCAATGAAAACATGATTATTCTTTTTGTATCATTCTTTCTGGCTTGGACTAGTTTACAGCATGTCATTTAAAACACATGCTGTGTTTTATGCATCTCTATTCATCATGTATTTTCAAAGATGAAATGAGAAAACTGTCTTAAACCTAACCTTCTTAAGTTTAAGAAGAGGACATGACAAAGACAGATAAGATTTTTCAAAGTTCCCTTACCTTCATCTTTTAAAAAAGTATCTAGTTTCCTCTCTGATTCCTAGCAGGGGATACTTTGTCAGCTTTATTTCTTGGCCATGAACACATGGTTTCAAGTAAGAACCCCTTTTTAATCATTTTATCTATAGGAATACTGAAGAAAAATATCTATTTTCTTTTAAATAACTTTAAAATGGTCCTTCATGTTGTCTTTAACCAAGAAATACTAATTTTGCCAATCTTGAACCGAGTTAAAAACAGAACTGATTTTCCTTTTATTGCTACTTTTTAAGGTTAAGACAAGTAAAATTATTTTTTTAGGGTTTATCAAGATGATTGCATAAATCAAAATCCATTTTGCCTTTTATACAAAGTGAAAATTAGTCAATGTTGTTAACATTCATACAGCAATTGTCTAAAAAATATTTTCAGGCGAGAACCAAGATGGCAGTATAGGTAAACACCTATACTTGCTGTCTCTCACAACCACATCAAAATTACAACTAAAAGGCAGAACAACTACCACCCAGAACCACAGGCAAGCTGGCTGAGTGGAAGTTCCACAAGCAGAGAGGTGAAGAAAGTGCAGTGAGACTGGTAAGAGTTGTGGAGGCACAGAAAGTGCTGGCACCTGGATGTGCTGCTTTTTTAATCAGGAGGGAGATACAAGCTCCTGCTTGCTTTGAACTTCAGTTCCGGGCGAGACTCTGGGGGACCCAGACACATAAGGGGAGAAACTGGACTCTCTGGCATTGGGACAGGAACGTGAGGGTGGCTTTTTCTCAGAGGTGCTCGCAGCCATCACTGTTCCTGCATGGGGGCACAGGAAGTGGAGACCCCAGGACATCTCTGATGCAAGACTGACTGGCAGCCATTGCTGTTTGCTCTGCTCTGGTGATTTCCAGAGACCCCACCCACCTGATTTACAACCCCACCCAAGCTGTGCACAGCAACTTTTGCATATGAATGGCCTGTCCTTTCTCTGCCTAAAACCTGTCAAACTGCAACTGGGTCAGAGACCCCTAGAGCTTCCAAAAGAAGGCCCAAGGCCCAGCAGCAACAGCTGGCCTTGCTTCACAGCTGGGCCCCATAAGGGCACTTCCAAACCCCAAACAAAGAAGAGTAATTGGCAGATGTCTCTGTAGCTCCTGCTGGGCAGCCCCAGACAGTGGCTGACCTTGCACCTCCTTGGAGATCCAAGAGCAAGTATACCTAGTGGTCAGTGTGAGATCATACCAGATTTCAACTCTTCACATCCATAAGAGACACACTCAAGGAGCAGACTCAGTGAGCACCAAAGCCCCACTGAAGCAAGTCCTGCCCCATAAGGATGTCTCCTGAACAATAGATCTTCCAGGGTAAACATAGCTGGTCATCACAGCCAATTGGCCTGGAGGACAGTTCCTCCAGTGATACCAACAGCAATCAAGGGTTAACTACAACAAGACTGTGCACACAGCCCAGAAAGGGGTAAACCAAGAGTGTCCACCTCAGGTGACTAGGGAGACTGAGCCACTGGGCCCTATAGGACACCTACCACACAAGGCCAATCTATGTATTCAAGGAGACTTAGCATTTATCCAGTAAATAGAAACAAACACAGGGAAGCAGCCAAAATGCGGAGACAAAGAAAAAGTCACAAATGAAAGAAATGGAGGAAAGCAAACTACTGAATATAGAGTTCAAAACCACAGTTATAAGGTTATTCAATAATCTTCTAGAAACCTCCCAGAAATTTAGTGAGACCTTCAAGGATATGGATAAGAACCAATCAGAAATTAAGCATACACTGACTGAAATAAAGAATAATGTACAGAGATTCAACAGCAAACTAGAGGATCCCAAGAATCAAGTCAAAGATTTGAAATATGAAGAAACAAAAAACACCCAACCAGAAAAACAAAAGAAAAAAGAATCCAAAAATATGAAGATAGTGTAAGGAGTCTCTGGGAAACTTCAAGTGTACCAATATTCGAATTATGGGGGTGCCAGAAGAAGAGAGAGAGCAAGATATTGAAAACCTATTTGAAGAAATAATGACAGAAAATTTCCCCTACCTGGTGAAAAAAATAAACTTACAAGTCCAGGAAGCGCAGAGAACCCCCAAAAAGAGGAATCCAAAGAGGACCACACCAAGACACATCATAATTAAAATGCCAAGGGCAAAATATAAAGAGAGAATCTTAAAAGCAACAAGAGAAAAACAGTTAGTTACCTACAATGGAGTGCCCATTCGACTGTCAGCTGATTTCTCAACAGAAACTATGCAGGCCAGAAGGGAGTGGCAAGAAATATTCAAAGTGATGAATTGCAAGAACCTACAACCAAGATTACTCTACCCAGAAAAGCTATCATTTAGAATTGAAAGTCAGATAAAGAGCTTCACAGACAAGAAAAAGCTAAAGGAGTTCATCACCACCAAACCAGTATTGTATGAAATGCTGAAGGGTATTCTCTAAGAAGAAGAAGAAAAAAAAAGATAAAGATAAGAAATTATGAACAACAAAGTGACTACAAATACGACAAGTGAACCTAAAAATCAAATGAATAAAAAACCTGATGAACAGAACAGACTGGTGAATGTAATAGAATCAAGAGCATGGAGAGGGAGCAGACTGACAATTCTCTGGGGAAGGTGTTGTGGGGGGGGGTGCGGGAAGAGATTGGATTGGACAAAGAGCTTATACCTATGGACAAGGTCAGTGCAGGGGGAAGGCCTGGAGTGGGGTGGGAACCAGGTGGAGGGGAGCTATGGGGGAAAAAAAGAATATCTGTAATAATCTGAACAATAAAGATTTAAAAAAATAGACCCAGAGACATAGAAGCATGGACAGATTGTTAAACCTTAGAGGGAAGGTGGGGGCAGGGGTGAGTGGAAAGAGATTAACCAATGAACTTGTATGCATATATGCATAACCCCTTGGACACAGACAATGGGGCGGTGAAGGCCTGGGGTCAGGGGGGGGCGACTGGAGCTGGTTGGAAGAGGTTAATGGAGGAAAAAAGAGGACCTATGTAATACTTTCAACAATAAAGATTTTTTTAAAAACCAAAAAAAATATATATTTTCAAAGAGGAGAATATTTTCTTACCTAAACAAATTTTTTTTTAAATTTCAAAACTGAGAATGTTGAATTGCACAGAGAAAGCTAACATTTTCCATAAAGGGATATAACTTTCACAATTGAAACCGTCTTTCTTTTAAAAAAGTATTCTGATGATTTTTTTTGTTTTATTTTATTAAATCTGTATAGATTATACCTTCATAGGTTGTTTCATAGGTACACCTCTTGAATAAGTAGAAGATAATCATTAATTCATGAATCAGTATTCATGGCTGTGACGCCTAAGGTATGCTTTTAAATTTTTTTCACTTACAGTTGACATTTAATATTATATTAGTTTCAGATGTACAGCATAGTGGTTAGACAATTATATAATTTACAAACTGATCCCCCCTAATAAGTCTAGTAACCCCCTAACACCATATATCATTATTGCAATATTATTGACTATATTCCCCATGTTGTACTTACATCACTGTGACTATTTTTTTAAACCACAAATTACTGACAATTTTTCAAAAATCCTAGATTTGAAGGCAAAGAAAATTTGACATTTAGGAGGCAAAACATATTAGCAAAGATATTCTGAAAATATTTCTGTTGAAATGTAAATATCTAAAATGTTCTGCTTATTGGTTTCCATATCTATATTATTTAAATACATTGACTGATATGAATCTGTTAGTTGATGCATCAGTCTTAACTTATTTTTTAAATATAATTTTATTGATTTCAGAGAGGAAAGAAGAGGAAGAGAAAGATAAAAACATCAATGATAAGAGAGAATCATTGATTGGCTGCCTCCTGCACACCCTACACTGGTGCTTGAGCCTGCAGCCCAGGCATGTGCCACAACCTGGAATTGAATGGTGACCACCTGGATCACAGGTCAA